>NC_136059.1:402752820-403952820 GCF_964261635.1 Lissotriton helveticus
CTGTTTGGGGTAAGGTTGCTGAAGTGCACAAACCTGTGTGCATTTTAGATTACAATAAGCACATGGGTGATGCAGATATAGTATATCAGAGGTTAGAGCCTTTCAGTGCTGTTCGTAAGTAATACATTTGATATAATAATTTGGCAGTTCTTCTATTTCATTCGGCAACATCCAATGCTTTTGTTGTATTCAAGTATTGTTCTCCAGATTCAAAGATGACTTTTGTTGAGTTCAGCAGGCTGTGATAGGCAGCCTTGTTGTAGTGGAGCAGGCAACTGTTCCAAGAGTTGGAGTGGTATTATATTACTCTCACACCCAAAAAAAGTCTTTCCCTGTAGGAGATTGACAGTATGCATCTGAAGAGGAATGTGGAATGAAAGTTGTATGTACTAATCCGAGTGTCCTTCTAAGCCTGGGCTATGTGTGCCCGCATGTTTTAAATTGTACCACATGCGGTGAAACTTTTGGGAGCAACCGTGAGCATCTCAGTGAATTGACTGATATGTATTGTTTTACATGTCTTGTTTAGTTTCACGGTTGGCAGTACTTTGTTGTATTTAGTTAGATCTGTTGAGGTCACAGTTGTTTTTTGATCTCTTTCAAATTGGTTTGTGGTACTTTTTTGGTTTAAAAAAATGTGTGGGCAGTGTGTGTGAACTGATGCTTAGCTGGGGCTGTGCGTGAACTGATGCTTGGCTGGTGGTGTGCATGGATGGGGCTTGACTGGCAGTGTGCGTGGATGGTGCTTGGCTGACAGTGTGTGTGGATTTGTGTTTGGCTGGCAGTGAGCATGAACTGTTGCTTAGCCCGAAGTGTACATGGACTGGCGCTTGGTTGGCAGTGAACGTGGACTGGTGCTTGGCTGGCGGTGTGCGTAGACTGGCGCTTGGCTAGTGGTGTGTGTGTAAGGACTTGCTGCTGGTCACTATACACACTTTGCCAGCCAAACACCAGTCAACACACTCCATCAGCTGCCAGCCGATGTGAGTGCTGCATCATCCATCAAAGCATATGAAAGTGATGTGCCTTTGAATGGTGCTGAGTTGTGAGTGTTGGAATGTGCTGGGCTCATGGCTGGTGGCATGGTTGGTTTTGCTTGTGCCACACATGAAAGGTGTGTGACTGGCCTGTAAAGCGGTTGGTGCCTTGTCGCTGATTTACAGCTCACAAGCTGTGAGTCATTGACTCAGTTTCTTAACTTTCAATTATTAACAGTGTATTTCATTTTAGTGAAATATCTTGTTAATAAAATGTACATTTTGAACCTTAAACTCACCCTTGTGTCAAATACGACCAGTATGTGTGTGTTTTTGGGAAATAGATGGTTATGCAGTAATATGTGTCTTTTCTGTCTTTCTCTGGTATGGTGCACATTGTCTGTAGGGAAAATCCACTAAATCTAGATATTTTTATAAACTAGACACCCAGTGTGATGTGCATCTCATGGATCCCATCTAGTTTTCTTATCCACCAGGACATGCAAACCTCAAAATGTAACTAAAATCACACATTTTCCTTGCATTTCGGTGCCATATTCATCCATAATCAAAAGCAAACCACACATTTCCTAACACCCAGCGATCCCCAGGTCTCACCATAAAAATGAAATCTCACTTGTGTGGGTGGGCAGGTGCCTGTGTTAGGCAAGGGCTCAATCACAAAACGACCTCGTTTTACAAGAGGGGGCATCTGCATTTTGTTCCTGGGCTCAGCAGCCATCTAGGGAAATCTACTAAACCCAGACATTTCTGAAAACTGGACACCGGGGGTAGTCCAGAAAGATATGGCTTGTGTGGATCCACTAGTGTTTTTGTACCAAGAGTCCCCTGCAAACCTCAAATGCAGCTAAAAATCATATATTCCTCACATTTTGGTGTGGGAAAGTTGTGGATTACCGAGCTGGCACACATATTCTACCATGTAGTGTTCCCAAAGGCCTCCCAATAAAAATGTTTTTTATTTTATAAGTATTTAGGCTGACTCTGCTTTGGGCACCCACACAAGTTGCATGGATTCTGCTCATACACAGAACTGTGCACAGAGACCCAGGACATCAGTGAATTGTGGTGGACTAAAAAACTCACCTCAGTAACTAGAACCCCTAACAGACTAGCATCAGTGTCACATTAGCTCTTAGCCCTATAGCAAAGGAACCAATGATTAGACAACCCAGAACATGCGACTGATGGGAATGGTGGGAATCAATAACACTCTTTTGTTATATTCTCATACCAGTCCACAACATGGGTAAAAAAGAGACACGATAAAGTTCAAAATATTTATTTTAACGACGTGCTCTAAGATGCCATATTTTTGCAAGCATAAGTAGGCATATCATAAAAAATAATACGATTAGCATTGCTACAATTCCATAAAACACAAAAGGAGAAATCATATTATAATGATGGTGGGAACATGTTATATAGCACCTTGTATGCCACCCTCCCTAACTAGGAACTATCAGCCTGATTCATGTAGGCAATAGCGCTCGCAAAAGGGCCAGATTCTGAGAATCTGGCCCTTTGCGAGTGCGATTTTTGCATTTGGTATTCACAATCCCAAATGCAAAAATCGCTTTTTAAGAATTCGCATATTTGCGAGGAATGGCATTTAAGGAATCTCTAATAGAGATTCCTCAAATGCTATTCATGACACATCAAGAAATAGCGATTTTGCACTTTTGGGGCCGCTATTTACAGAGAGGTCAGACCTGTCGGTAAATAGCAAAAACTCAGAAAAATGCTTTTAAAAGCATTTTTCTAAGTTGCATGTTGCACACACACATGTCCTTTGGACATGTGTGTGCGCAACACCTGTTCAAATGTGCATTTTAGGGGTGCTACAGGGCGTCCTTTGGACACCCCTGGCACCCTTAAAATCGCTATCTTATTTGCGAGTAGCAAATTGCTACTCGCAAATAAGGGATACTCCCCATTCATTCCTATGGGCCTCTTGGCCCATAGGAATGAATGGGGAGTTTTTGCGAGTAGCAATTTGCTACTCGCAAATAAAGAACATGTAGGAATCGCTATTTTATTAGCAATTCCTACATGAATGCCGTTTTGCGTGTCCTCAATAGCGAGTCGCTATGATTCGCTATTAGGGCCACGCAAAACGGCATGTACATGAATCAGGCTGTATGTTTTTATAAAATATAGCAGGTCTCGTAGGCTTGAATAGGGAGCCCCATACCTCCAAGATCAGCAGATGTGAATCACATCAGGATCTGCAATAGCTCTCTGTCTCTCTGGAAACAGGCTTTCTTCAGAGTGTCTAAATCATGCATGCTGTGTGATGTTAAAGACGCCAGAATTTCAGCTAGCTGCAGCTGCGTGCATGTTATGTCTAGAGCATGAGCCGATCAGCTCGAATAACACCTAACATTGTTTTGATAACTTTGGAGGCTTCAGCACTCACTGTGCAGACTAAGCTGAGCTGTAAGTCTAGGGACGTTGAAAACAAGCAATTCTCATATGAAGCAATTCATGCAGCCTAACTTACAATAACAGTTACATATAGTGTTGTGTGCAAAAGCAGCAAAAAGTTAAAATAGAGTTTAAACTTCTAATAAGCCTATCGTAACATACCAATGTGCGCAAGTAAGGCCCTGCCTTCACTACACCCTCCCTTGATTGGAACACGCACAGAACAGGGGGCAATTTGAAACGCAGAGTTCAAGTTGGAGTAAAACAGAACCAAGTTAAAATTTGCCAAACTGGACAGTAATATTCAGAATCAGTAGCCAAACAAAAATGTTCTTCTCCACTCAACACGAAGCAGGGGCTGTATAGTGTTCAAAGCACAGAATGTGACTGGAGTAAAAAAATAGATAAAAAAGCAAGAGCCACAAATGCGTCAGAAGTAGAAACCACTTCAATCCAAAAGTGTATAAGCACAGTACGTTGCAACTGCTTCCAATAGGAAGTCATTGTTCTCATCCTAAACCATTTCAGCCATTCAATTCAATAATGGGAAAGAACACACATGTTCTTCGACAGCTGGAGCCTGTAGCACCATCAGAAGACAACTTGTGTATTCTTCGAGATAACTGCGTGCCAGAAAGTCATGGGCTGCAGTCCAAATGTTCCAATTATCTAGGACTCCATGTGCCGCTGCACAGGCCTCTATTCCAATACCAGAACAGTCTAACTCATGAGTAACTAAGGGACTCATTAGTAGATTATAATACGGGTTAGGAGACACCGTGTTGCAGAGACACAAAGTCAGAGCCCATTCGAAACCGCAATACATTTGGAACATTAATAACCTCTGTTGGACTGTGGATTTGAAATCTTACAGCATCCCTTACAATCCCATCTAAAACGGGCCAAGCAGTGATATTAACAAAAGTCTGGTCCCTCTTCATGATGTGAGGTGAGGAGTGGGGTGCCATAGTTCCCTCAATTAACCTAATTGAAGTTCTTTCTTTAACATAGTGTCCATTCACAAAACAGAAAAATACACCACAAACCCAATCGGCATGAACACATTTTTTTTTTAAAAGCACTAGCCAAATGTAAGTCCAAGTGGGTATCAAAAAATGTTTCTTAAACCAGACGGTAAAAATCACATTTTTCGATGGTGGGGTTTTATTGTAGTAGAGCCAGTGTCAAATAAAAATTATGACTGTTTAACAGCAGATGTTTGCAAATCAGGCATCGAAAGGTCTGTAGGGTAAGTATATTCAGCTTCATTAAGGTGACCACCAGTCGGTGAACTCAATAAAGGACTTGCAACTGTAGGCATCTCGATTTCAACGTCAGGCCTGGTGTTTATTGCGGGAGCCAAAAAATAATTTCTCAGCTTTGCTGGACAAGAGGCCGCTGGAGTCATACTAAGAAGAATCGGCCACTCGCTGTAATTTGACATTTTCAATGGAGATGTACCTGTTTTCCTTGCGACCAGGAAGTGGAGGTAAAATGACTGTTCTTGTACCGTGCATGCCAAGCACAGGAAATGGTGCACAATATGAGGGGCCGAACTCCTCCTTGTTCTCACCAGGTCACAGACTCGGGGTAGCCAGCTAACTACTGGAATCTGAAGAGCAGCATCAGAAGTGGAGGGCAAATTTTCCTTTGCAAGACTGTCTCTGGTCTTTTTTAGATTCTGTAAAACAGAAGAATGCTCATCTACGTTAAAGAATGAGGCGGCCGCCGCCATGTCTAGACCCTGAAGGTCCGGAACAAACATTTTGATGCCAAAGAGCATTTCGGATGGGGTCCGCCCACCCAGAGATCTTCTAGGGAGATTATTAAGTGCACGCTGTATGCTATAGAGATGGGCTAGCCAGTTCCGGCCTGTACCTAAAACCTTAGCTGTCAAGGATTGCTTTAAGTCACGGTTCATCCGCTCCACAACTGAATTGCCCTCAGGCTTGTATGGAGACAAAAATTTGACTTGGACCCCCAATGAACCCATGGCATCCTTGTATGCCTTAGAGGCGAATGCTGAACCCTGGTCCGAGTGAAAGGTACCACATGCAAAACTTCCCACAAAGACACGCAAATCCCTAATGACAGTGCGGGCATCAGTACTCCTTTGTGGCCACACCCAAACAAAGCGTGTGCACGAATCAACTGCAACTAAGATGTACTTATATGCAGTATCAGGGGAGAAAGGACCGCAGTGATCTAAATAAACACACCCAAGTGGTTTATTAGATATGTACAACTGTGTCTGGGGTGGGCGGGCAGCAGTTGAAGGTTTAATCTGCTGGCATATATCATAATGAAGGACATAATCACGCATCAGTTTGTACAATCCATGCCAACAGTAACGCTGTTGTGAGAGAGATATAGTAGCTGACACGCCAACGTGAGCTGAGGCCATACCCTCATGAGCTGCTGCTATCAATGCTTGACTGCGGTCCGAGTTGGGAATCAACCTGTCACCAACGTCGTTAATTCTCACATAGGGAACTTTATCAGGACTTGAAAAATAAAAGTATTTAGAAGGGGAACCTCTAGGGTAATTACCTCCCTTCTCTGTTGTGGCAATAGCTGTCAAGATGTCATCATCAATCTTACTTTTGGAACGTGTACCTGCTGCTTCTTAGTATTGCAAAAAACACAGTTGATGGACAGAATGTAGAACAATGTCATACATTCACCCCAGTACAAGGATCTGGGCCTAAATCCATCGTTTTTTTGCACTCCACACCACCCTGGGTTAGACACTGGCTATATGCAAATCAGCTCTGACCCTGTGCCTCATGGGAACAGTCCAGTCCGAACTACCAAGCCATGTCTTTCCCAGACCGGAATCAAGCATCCAAGGACCGGTTTCTGGCTATCAGCCTTCATCAGCCTGGATAGCTTGACTCCAGTGGTGTGGAGAGCCTGGGACTCACGTCTGAGCATACCCAGCCCACTCGGGGTGAACATTGCAAAAAACACAGTTGATGGACAGAATGTAGAACAATGTCATACATTCACCCCAGTACAAGGATCTGGGCCTAAATCCATCGTTTTTTTGCACTCCACACCACCCTGGGTTAGACACTGGCTATATGCAAATCAGCTCTGACCCTGTGCCTCATGGGAACAGTCCAGTCCGAACTACCAAGCCATGTCTTTCCCAGACCGGAATCAAGCATCCAAGGACCGGTTTCTGGCTATCAGCCTGGATAGCTTGACTCCAGTGGTGTGGAGAGCCTGGGACTCACGTCTGAGCATACCCAGCCCACTCGGGGTGAAAATTGCAAAAAACACAGTTGATGGACAGAATGTAGAACAATGTCATACATTCACCCCAGTACAAGGATCTGGGCCTAAATCCATCGTTTTTTTGCACTCCACACCACCCTGGGTTAGACACTGGCTATATGCAAATCAGCTCTGACCCTGTGCCTCATGGGAACAGTCCAGTCCGAACTACCAAGCCATGTCTTTCCCAGACTGGAATCAAGCATCCAAGGACCGGTTTCTGGCTATCAGCCTTCATCAGCCTGGATAGCTTGACTCCAGTGGTGTGGAGAGCCTGGGACTCACGTCTGAACATACCTACCTACTTAGTATGTCGCAACTGCGGTCTTCGCTGCTTCATCAGCACGACAAAGGGAAACCTCTAGGGTAATTACCTCCCTTTTCTGTTGCGGCAATAGCTGCCAAGATGTCATCATCAATCTTACTTTTGGAACGTGTAACTGCTGCTACTAAGTATGTTGCAACTGCGGTCTTCGCTGCTTCATCAGTAAGACAGTTACCAACAGCATGTACCCCGACGCATTGGTGACCAAGAGTAGTAAGTAAGTAAATTTTATTCGATCAAAAAGGAAATTGATCATTTACAGAAATAAAAAACATCATAATACAATATAAAAACCGTTAAATAAAAATGGATAAAAACGTCATATTCCAAATAGCAACAATTACAATTAAAAAGATGTATCGCATATTCTCAGATCAGGGTAAGTTAAAAAAAGCAGTTATAACAGTTAATTTCAATTCAATACTATTTTGCATGTGCTAGGGTTAAATTAATGAAAGTTTCAAATATTTTTGCCACGCATACAGAAGATTCCTAGTTAGTGCAAATACAAGCCACCTGGTATTATCAGATATAAATATCCTGATGGCGTCAGAGGGACGAATACAAGATAAAATGCGGCACACAGGGATGATCCATTTTTTCCGATTTTCATTATATGCAGGACAGAAAAAGAGAAAGTGTTCTATAGTCTCTGATTTATCCAAACACACAGGGCATATAGATGAAACAAGTGCATTGGCCCAGGAACTTCTTCTAGTGTGTAATGGTAAAGTCCCATATCTGAACTGCAAATATAAAGATCTAGCCCGAAGCGGCTCAATGACATCTAAAAACTGTTCAAATGCAAGCTCGCATTTGAAATTCAGAAAATTTATTGTAAGCGAGCCATTGGTATTTTTATCAAACATTCATGGTCCATAAAAGCCCAGAACTTTTTTTTAAAAGACGGAATTGTCGCCTTCTGGATAGACCATGGATCATCCCATAAATAACTCATACTAAGCTTAGTGAACCAGTCCCTCAGTTGTTTGAGCCATTTAATGTGCCCCTTTTTTTAATGTAAATCAAGGAGTTCGCCCATAGCACATCTTAATGGTACCTTAGTGCAGCTCATCCAAGAGGTGACCAAGAGTAGGAATTACAAACACAAGTGGGAGCTGTTCTTTAAGCTCAGCCACTCAAACCCAAAGCATTTTGTGTTTAATCGTGCGACCTTTGGAATCACAATAGTCAATCTGAGTCCAAAATAATAAATTTTCATTTTAAGACTGAACACAGTAGTACCAGTCACTCACAATAAGAGTAGTCACACAAGGGTCTGCGTACTCCAGTGCAAGCACCAGAGCACGTAGCTCTGCCAATTGGGCGGCACAGTCCCCTAATGTCTGTGTATGTACGACATCGGACTTGAACTCTCCATTCACCATAGTACCAACCACTATTGTGCAGGCGCAGAATAAACATGTTTTGAATCCATCGCCGGCTGAGCCGATCCGTCAGTGTATATAATACAATGGAAGTCCTCCAGCGGGCGCATGGTCAGAGGAGCAGGATGAACAAATTCAAACTGCAAGTACTCTTGAGTTTGTAAAGAGGAGTCAAAGATGAATGTGACATCCGGAGAAGTCAAGGACGTGGCCCATTGTATCCACCTTGAGTGCAACGCTTTTGAATTAGGTACACTGGCTTTCGTTACTGCTTCCAAGGCAGGATACGGTGTAACAACCAACATTCGTTTTCCCTGCAACAGTGCCCGTTCCTTTAGAATCGCCATCTGCTCTGCAGTCAAAACGTTTTCAACAGTGGAAAACCGCATTTCAGCCAAAGTGCACAAGTGTGACTTGTAAGCTATAGGGACTGTGTCACCCTAATTGAAAGTCAGGTACGTGAAACCAACTGCTTCTGGCACAATTCTTATCACCAGGTTTGTGTGGTTTTCACGAGTCAGTAAGTATTTAGTTTTAAGAAGATCAGACTGCAAAGAATGTAAAATTGCAGAATGTTCAGGAAGCTAGCAAGATTTGGTAGAAGTTGGTTGTACCAAGGCATAAAACGGCTTGATACGCTGGGCATATTCGGGACTGTAGGTACGCCCGAAGTTAAAAAAAAAACAGCAAAGATTGTAGTTTTTTCAGAGTTGTCAGAGCACGCAGCTGTGCGCATTTCTCCAGGAAGTGAGGTGCTAAATCTCAATCTTTATTGATGAGCTCATAGCCCGGGAACAACACTGTGTACTCTGCAATATGTGATTTTGCACAGTTAAATTTGTAACCGAAGTCCGCAAACTTGCAAATGATGCGGTCAACGCGACAAAGATGTGGACATAATTCGTTGTCTGTGAGATAAATGTCATCTACATATGAACACGCATCACGGTCTAGTCTCTCCGAAAGAGAGACAATGCGGGCGGCAAAGACGCCTGGACTGTTCTTATAGCCCATAGCTAATCTTCTGAACTGTTTTTGTTTACCGCCACAGGTGAACGATGACCATTGACTACTAAGAGAGGACATATTATGGCTAAAAAGCCATTGCATATGTCAAGTGTGGTTTTAAAATGCTTACGCATGAGACTATGCACAAGGGCAGAATTGTGAGTATTCTGTACCACTCAGGTCCGACAATGAGAGTTCAAGTGCAGGTAATCCAAAACCAAATGGTATGAGCCTTCAGGCTTAGTCACAGTGAAAAGAGGATTATTCATCAGAGACACACACGTTTCAATCACACCTTGATATTCCAGTTGTTCAAGGATTTCTGGCACGGGAGCTTTCGCTTCACGTCTCATGGGATATTGGGGTTGAGGCTGTGGCATACACCGCAATGGTATCTCATGTCTGGGGGAAATTTTTTCCCAGCCACATTGAGTACGGTACAATGCCAGTGCAAGCACCTAAGCCCACTCTTCCGTAAAATTCAGGGACTGCTCCTTATGCACTGTGTGTGCAAAAGCAGGGAGGATCACTTCCTCCCCTTGCGGAGCGGACAGAATGAAGGGTGGGGGCCAATCAGCCTCTGCTAACAAAATGTCATAGGTAGTATTCAGATTTCCCAAAATACCCCTTTTACAGTACGTTGTATGTCACCCTCAATTGAAAGGACAATTTTGCAAAGTCTTTCAGGGGAGCTACTCTAGTGTCAGCTGTCTCAACTGTAACAAATGTGTCAGTTGGTGTCACCTTCAGAAATGGACGCAATGCTTCCAGCACTACTGAAATATCCATCGCAGTGTCTAACAGCATCAGCACCCATGTCAGGTTCCGAAGCTGTGTTCTCACTATCCGTGGCATGCCTCGCTGTTAAGGCAGCAACTTTCTTCTTCTGAAACTGGGGTCTTTGACGTGGTGAGTTGTATCGCTTGCCTATACCATCGGTCTTGCTGGACTGCTCTCTGCTTTGCTGGGCACCCCGACCTTTGCTGTGGTAACCTCCACTGGTGGGTGAGACCAATGAATCCTGCAAAGAGTGAGGAGAATGTTGAACAGGAACCTGAAAATGAACAGGTGACTTAATACTAGCCAAGTCGCGTAAATCCTATGTGCGCTTAGGAGACTCAGGTGTTGGCGAACCACGACGTGACCCCTGTTTCTGTTGCTTTTTTTCCTGTTTTTTATTCTTATTCCAATTCTGCTTTGGAAAAGAGGGGCGTTCATCTTTATCAGAAGACACCACCTTAGTTTGCTTTTGCACTGCTGATTTAGCAAAAGGCTTAATACGCAAACTATTGCGGCCAATGGTTTTATAAGCATCAGCAATTAATTTCAGTAACTGCCGGGGTTTATTGGCATCGGGGACTTCACGCAAAGCATTAGACACTTGGAAATTCACTGCATCTCCCTTAACATTAGCAAGGTCGAGATCGGAAACAACCTCAAACGCTCCGAGTCTCATTCCCAATTCAACGCCACCTCTGCCCCGTGTTCATCTTGGACACGCATAATGACGGAGGGTAGGACAGCCATGGACGGAGTGCCGAAGCATTTAGTATAGACCATCGCAAATATCTTACCCCAGGTCTCACAATCAGCACCCTCTGGTATTAAGTCTTTCTGCAGACTATTGTTTAGAATCCTGTGTTTCTCAACAGGAGTCGCATTAGGAAACACTGCTTCCAGTCAAATTTCTCAGCAAGCCAAAAAGGTAAATCATCCTTTTCTTGGGGCCGCTTGCCCATAACCGAATTCACTATGACAGGATTAATTTTCATCTCGGCCAGTCCAGCTGGTTGCCTCACAGCGCCAGGCGGTCCTGCCTAAACGTTGCGCGATACGTATTCCACTAGAGCCCGCTGCACTACGACCAAACAGGTATAAAGCACACTCAAATCTTCTATAGTGACTTGCATGTGACTTGGATGCGGCATGTAACCGGACAAAACCGGCCACATGGCCCCGGGATTGGACAAAGGGCCCAACTGAACCGCCATCACCGATTGGGGAAGGGCACCATTAAATCAAACTCGATGCTGCGATGCTGAAATAGGAATCTCCAGTGTCCTATATGGGATGTAGTTTAGAGGCACAGCCGTGGGAGTATAAGTGTGAAACAGACCAGAATCAGCATTGACTGCAGGAAAGGTAACCCATGAGTAGAATAACTCAAACAGGTATGCCGCTTCAGCACTCACCAAGAAAACTATTGCCATGCCATCCACAGTGATGCCATACTTCTGCAAGTGAGTGCGGACAGCTTTTCTACTATGTTAAGGAATCTCGACGTAACCCATAGCGACACAGGAGATAAAAGTACAATGCAAAATACTGTAGCGTAGTACTGTAGGGTAGTAACTCAAATAAGAACCTTTTTAAATTATCAAGCTTGAAAGAACCTATGTAACTTTAGGTAGGTCAAACCGTCACCACTGTCAACCGGAAACAATAGTGAGGGTGTCGTGGACTGTTATAAGCACTACTCAAGAGTCTCAAATTTAAGAACACTACGTTAAGTGTGCCATGTGCCATGTTGCAGGGATTCTGCTCATACACAGAACTGTGCACAGAGACGCAGGACATCAGTGAAATGTTGTGGACCAAAAAACTCACCTCAGTACCTAAAACCCCTAACCGACTAGCATCAGTGTCACATTAGCTCTTCGTCCTATAGCAAAGGTACCAATGATTAACCCTGGGCAAAGCACTACGCTTAGCCCGCGTAGTTTGCGCTACTTCGCACTACGTGAACTGCACGTAGCACAGTGCAAACACGCATAGCGTAGCATAGTGCAGCGGTCATTGTTTGCTTGCTCACGGTCCCCAATGTCAAGTTGGTGACAGCGAGCAAGCAAAATGGCATCCCGGCGAGACTTTTTCCTCGTTCGCGATCAGCAACATCAAGTTGCCGATCGCGAGAGTGGAAAATAAACCTCCCGACGAGATTCTCAACGCGGGGAGGTCAGGTTTCTCATCGCGAGCGGTCCTAAAAATGTACTTGAGCGGCACAGTGCCGGATGCTTGCACGCACTGTGCAATCATTGAAAATGGCATCTTGCACAGTGCAAACAGGGTACTATGCAGTTCGCGTAGTGCTACGCGTAGCTCGCGTAGTGCGAAGTGCACTTTGCGTAGCTTCTCGTAGTTCTACTTCGCAAACTACGCCCAGCCCTACCAATGATTAGACAACCCAGAACATGCGACTGAGGGTACTCTCAGGAATGGTAGGAATCAAGAACACTCTTTCGTTATATTCTCATACCAGTCCACAACATGGGTAAAAAAGAAGGACATTAAAGTTTAAAATATTAATTTTAACGACGTGCTCTAAGATGCAGTATTTTTGTGAGCATAAGCAGGCATATGATTAAAAATAATACGATCAGCATTGTTACAATTCCATAAAACACAAAAGGAGAAATCATATTATAACTATTGTGGGAACAGGTTATATAGCACCTTGTATGCCACCCTCCCTAGCTTGGAACTATGTTTTATAAAATATAGAAGGTCTCTTAGACTTGAATGGGGAACCCCATACCTCCAAGATCAGCAGAAGTGAATCACATCAGGATATGGAATAGCTCTTGGTCTCTCTGGAAAGCGGATTTCTTCAGGGTGTCTAAATCATGCATGCAGTGTGATATTAAAAACGCCAGAATTTCAGCTAGCTGCAGCTGCGTGCATGTTATGTCCAGCTCATGAGGCGATCAGCCTGAACAACACCTAACATTGTTTTCATAACCTTGGAGGCGTTAGCACTCACTGTGCAAACTAAGGTCCAGCTGTAAGTCTAGGGACGTTGAAAAGAAGCCATTGTCATGTGAAGCAATTCACGCAGCCTAACTTACAACAACAGTTACATATAGTGTTGTGTGCAAAAGCAGCAAAATGTTAAAATGGCATTTAAACTTCTAATACTTCTACAACTATCCCAAAAAGAAATGTGAGGAAAATGTGACTTTTTAGCAAAAGTTATGTATTTCAGGGGATTCTGGCTAACCTGTCCTAAGCCAGCTTCCAGTGCTGACGGCTGATTAGCCAGAAACAGGCCCCAGGATGCTTGTTTCCGGTCCAGGGAAGACATGGCTTGTCAGTTCGGGCTGGACTGTTCCCATGAGTCACAAGGTCAGACTGATTTGCATATGGCTATGTCTGAACTGGGGTTGCGGAGTGAGCTAAAGAATGAGGATGGCTTAAAACCAGATCAGTTGACTGGGGGTGAGGGCTTGCAATGTTCAACACTCCATCCATCAGCCCCTTGGGTTTTGCTTTGTTCACCTTAAGACGGCAGGGTATGCCCAACGTGGGTCCCTGGCTCACTTTGCCACTGGATTCAAGCCAGCCTGACTGATGATGGCTGATTAGCAAGAAACCGGCCCCAGGATGCTTGTTTCCGGTCCAGGGAAGACATGGCCTGGCAGTTCAGGCTGGACTGTTCCCATGAGTCACAGGGTTAGACTGATTTGCATATGGCCATGTCTGAACTGGGATGGCGGAGTAAGCTAAAGAATGATGATGGATTAAACCCAGATCAGTTGACTGGGGGTGGGTGCTTGCAATGTTCAACACTTTGTCCATCATTCCCTTTGGTTTTGCTTTGTCCGCCCTAAGTTGGCAGGGTATGCCCAGACGTGCGTTCCTTGATCACTTTGCCACTGGATTCAAGCTAGCCTGGCAGATGACGGCTGATTAGCCGGAAACTGGCCCCAGGATGCTTGTTTCTGGTCCAGGGAAGACATGGTTTGGCAGTTAGGGCTAAAATGTTCCCATGAGTCACAGGGTCAGACTGATTTGCATATGGCCATGTCTGAACTGGGGTGGCGGAGTGAGCTAAAGAATGATGATGGATTAAACCCAGATCAGTTGACTGGGGGTTAGTGCTTGCAATGTTAAACACTCCGTCCATCATCCACTTTGGTTTTGCTTTGTTCGCCCTAAGTTGGCAGGGCATGCCCAGACGTCGGTCCCTTGCTCACTTTTCCACTGGAATCCAACTAGCCTGGCTGATGACGGCTGATTAGCCAGAAACCGGTCCCATGATGTGGGTTTCTGGTCCAGGTAAGACATGGCTTGGCAGTTCGGGCTGGACTGTTCCCATGAGTCACAGGGTCAGACTGATTTGCACATGGCCATGTCTGAACTGGGGTGGTGGTGTGACCTAAAGAATGATGATGGATTAAACCCAGATCAGTTGACTGCGGGTGGGTGTTTGCAATGTTACACACTCTGTCCATCATCCCCTTTTGTTTTGCTTTGTTCGCCCTAAGTTGGCAGCGTATGCCCAACGTGGGTCCCTTGATCACTTTGCTACTGGATTCAGGCTAGCCTTGCAGATGACAGCTGATTAGCCAGAAACCTGTCCCAGGATGCTTGTTTCCGGTCCAGGGAAGACATGGCTTGGCAGTTCGGGTTGGACTGTTCCCATGAGTCACAGGGTCAGAATGATTTGCATATTGCCATGTCTGAACTGGGGTGGTGAAGTGAGCTAAAGAATGATGATGGATTAAACCCAGATCAGTTGACTGGGGGTAAGTGCTTGCAATGTTCAACACTCTGTCCATCATCCCCTTTAGATTTGCTTTGTTCGCCCTAAGTTGGCAGGGTATGTCCATACGTGGGTCCCTTGCTCAATATGCCACTGGATTCAAGCTAGCCTGGCTGATGACGGCTGAAGAGCAAGAAACCGGTCCCAGGATGCTTGTTTCCGGTCCAGGGAAGACAATGCTTGGCAGCTCTGGCTGGACTGTTCCCATGAGTCACAAGGTCAGACTGATTTGCATATGGCCATGTCTGAACTCGGGTGGCGGAGTGAGCTAAAGAATGATGATGGATTAAACCCAGATCAGTTGACTGGGGGTGAGTGCTTGCAATGTTCAACACTCCGTACATCATCTCCTTTAGTTTTGCTGCGTTCGCCCTAAGTTGGCAGGGTATGCCCAGACGTGGGTCCCTTGCGCACTTTGCCTCTGGATTCAAGCTAGACTGGCTGATGACAGCTGATTAGCCAGAAACCGGTCGTAGGATGCTTGTTTCCGGGCCAGGGAAGACATGGCTTGGCAGTTCAGGCTGGACTGTCCCAATGAGTCACAGGGTCAGACTGATTTGCATATGGCCATGTCAGAACTGGGCTGGCGGAGTGAGCTAAAGAATGATGATGGATTAAACCCAGATCAATTGACTGGGGGTGACTGCTTGCAATCATCAACACTCCGTCCATCATCCCTTTTGGTTTTGCTTTGTTCGCCCTAAGTTGGCTGGGTATGCCCAGACGTGGGTCCCTTGCTCACTTTGCCACTGGATTCAAGCTAGCCTGGCTGATGACAGCTGATTAGCCAGAAATCGGTCCCAGGATCTTTGTTTCCAGTCCAGGTAAGACATGGCTTGGCAGTTCGGGCTGGACTGTTCCCATGAGTCACAGAGTCAGATTGATTTGCATATGGCCATGCCTGAACTGGGGTGGCGGAGTGAGCTAAAGAATGATGATGGATTAAACCCAGATCAATTGACTGGGGGTGACTGCTTGCAATTATCAACACTCCGTCCATCATCCCCTTTGGTTTTGCTTTGTTCGCCCTAAGTTTGCAGGGTATGCCCAGACGTGGGTCCCTTGCTTACTTTGCCACTGGATTCAAGCTAGCCTGGCTGATGACGGCTGATTAGCCAGAAACCGGTCTCAGGATGCTTGTTTTCGGTCCAGGCAAGACATGGCTTGGCAGTTCGGGCTGGACTGTTCCCATGAGTCACAGGGTCAGACTGATTTGCATATGGCCACGTCTGAACTGAGGTGGCGGAGTGAGCTAAAGTATGATGATGGATTAAACGCAGATCAATTGACTGGGGGTGAGTGCTTGCAATGGTCAACACTCCGTCCATCAATCCCTTTGGTTTTGCTTTGTTTGCCCTAAGTTGGCAGGGTATGCCCAGACGTGGGTTCCTTGCTCACTTTGCCACTGGATTAAAGCTAGCCTGGCTGATGACGGATGATTAGCCAGAAACCGGTCCCAGGATGCTTGTTTCCAGTCCACGGAAGACTTGGCTTGGCAGTTAGGGCTGAAATGTTCCCATGAGTCACAGGGTCAGACTGATTTGCATACGGCCATGTCTGAACTGGGGTGGCGGAGTGAGCTAAAGAATGATGATAGATTAAACCCAGATCAGTTGACAGGGGGTGAGTGCTTGGAATGTTCAACACTCCGTCCATCATCTCCTTTAGTTTTGCTGCGTTCGCCCTAAGTTGGCAGGGTATGCCCAGACGTGGGTCCCTTGCTCACTTTGCCACTGGATTAAAGCTAGCCTGGCTGATGACGGATGATTAGCCAGAAACCGGTCCCAGGATGCTTGTTTCCAGTCCACGGAAGACTTGGCTTGGCAGTTAGGGCTGAAATGTTCCCATGAGTCACAGGGTCAGACTGATTTGCATACGGCCATGTCTGAACTGGGGTGGCGGAGTGAGCTAAAGAATGATGATAGATTAAACCCAGATCAGTTGACAGGGGGTGAGTGCTTGAAATGTTCAACACTCCGTCCATCATCTCCTTTAGTTTTGCTGCGTTCGCCCTAAGTTGGCAGGGTATGCCCAGACGTGGGTCCCTTGCTCACTTTGCCACTGGATTCAAGCTAGCATGGCTCCTGAAGGGTGTCACCCAGAAACCGGTCCCAGGATGCTTGTTTCCGGTTCATGGAAGACCTGGCCTAGCAGTTTGGGCTGGACTGCTCCCATGAGGCACAGGGTCAAGACTGATTTGAATATAGCTGGGTCTGAACTGAGGAGGTGGTGATGTGAGCTAAAGAATGATGATGGATTCAACCCTGATCTGTGACTGGGGGTGAGAGTCTGAAAAGTTCCAGTTCTCCGTCCATTATCTCCTTGTGTTTGCTTTGTTCACCCTATAATGAAGCATGACACCCAGGGTGTGTGAGTGCCCTATTTCCAACAGGAGGAATTCCCAGTTCCACCTGTAACCAGTGAGGACTTATGACCACTGATCCCACTTGTCCCCTGAACTAGTTATGAACTTCATACCTCTGTGTATCTATATTATCAATGATGCCATATAAGATGTCATGAGTGATGTAATACGTGGGGTAACTAGTAGTGCATGGTGAGGACGGGAGTGATAGTTAAGTTAGGGCACGAGTTATATAACATTTGCACAGGGTTAGTGGCATTGAAATAGCTGAATGGGTGTGCAGCTTGCGTTGCTGATGTGTGCACTGATGTGGTCTCCGCCATTGATGACTCAGGATCAGTGTTATGAGTGGGACCTGCTGGGCTGTGAGGCGGACCCGCATGATGTGGACCATGCCATGGTGGCGGGACTGGGGCCTGGAGCTTGCATGGGCACGTGGTGTGTCTACTGGTGGAACACTGGTGACAGCAGGTAAACAGTGGGGCCTGTGTGTGCAGGGGCGGCAGTCGCTCTCTCTCTCTCCCTTCCTTTCCTTCTCTCTCTCACTCTCTCTCACTCTCTCTACCTTCTCTCTCTCTCTCCCTTCCTTTCCTTCCCTCTCTTTCTCTCTCTGTCTTACTTTCCTTCTCTGTTTCTCTGTGTCTCGCTCCTTTGTTGTGCACATGACACACGTCCTGATTTTATGCTTTATTTACCAGGCTGTGATGTCGAGATTGTCCCTGATGGACCTGACAGGAGTCATCTGCATTGGTGTTTTTTGTTGTATTTCAATAAAGTTTTTGGTTGTTACTTCAGTGCTGTGTGACTGTTTCTCGTTCTTCTGGCCACACATGTGTGCATTTATTTTGGCAATATGCGTCATCATGCGCTTTTTGGGGCTCTTGTGTCATGCATGGTATGTGTATGTCTGGAGGTGGAGGGGTGGTGGGGGGTTGTTGTAGCCCTCATGGGTATCGGAGCTGCATGATCATTGTCTCCATGGCATCTGTGGGTGTGGCTCTTGGCTGGGCTCCCTTTCATGCTGTGGGTAGTCGTCCTGCTTAACACCAGCAAAAGGCAGGTTTTAATTCCCTGCTGCTATCGCGGCTTATCACCTGTTTTTGGTTCGCATCACAGATCTGGCAGTTCGTTGTGAAAGTGGTGTTGTGTTTTTTTAGGAATGCCTACTCTGCATCTCGTTAGGGTTAGCTGGTGGTGTCCACCGTGGAGAAACATTTTGGGGCAGTTATTGCAGGAATACTGGCGATGTCTTCAGTTTGCACCAGCTAGTGAATGGGGTGTTAAATCTATCTCCACTTTTGATGCGTTAAGGTGGAGATAAAACGGAGATAAGTCCTTGTGAATATCCCTCAAAGACTTTTATCCCTTCAGGTAAAACAGCTCCTAACATATAAAATGCTTTAGAGAGGAAATATCACTTCTGAACAGGGAAGAAGCCCAATGTACCCACTCCTGCCAGACCTTGTACAAAGGAACTTTTAATACCACATTCCTATCTTAGGGCAGAAATTGTCGCTAAAGTATTACATGAAGTTAATCTTCTTAGAATTTGACCTTCGGTTTTAACCAGAAATCCATATCTTGACACGCATACAGTAAGGTGGGTGTAATCTTAGACTAGAATATAGAAAGGAGGTGGAAAAAATGTCTTCTGCCTACAGCATTATAGAATGCGTCCAACCCCTTGGTCTGAGACTGCGCTTTACCAACATTATTTGAAACATGATCTGAATCACTTAGTGAACTAGACATAATGTTTCCTAAGAAACAATAGGATCCAATCCTTCCCAATTTTTGAGAACCCAAGTGCCATCAAAAATTTAAATTGTACATGCTTTCCTCCACTGAAAACATAAAATATACTTTTTGAGGAATGAATATTCAAATAATGCAAGTATGCATATTGTTGTAGCTCCACTAAGCAGCTTTTTAGACCTTTAGGGGTAAGATCTAGGATTAATATATATTCTGCATAGACAGGAAAAGTTTAAGAGTGACCCCAAATGCTTGGTGGAAAACCCAGACCTTTCAAGAGGAAGCTGATTAAATCGTATATGTACAACTAAAATTACAGTGGAGCAAGTAAACATCCCTGCTTCAGGCCATTTTTTGTTGGGAATTTGATGGATAAACCCTGCTCTCCACCCAGCAAGACTTTACACCAGGTTGAGGAGTGCAGGGCAATAATACATTTCTGAAGGTTACAGGTATGTCGAGATTATGTAACTTTCTCCACATTTTTGGACGATCTACCTTATCAAAGGCTGTGGAAAAGTCCATTTGCATGGCATTGACTGAAAAGCCCTAGATGTTTACATACGTTTCATTATTAAGCTGTAGGGCAGCAATAGTATCTAAAGTACCATGGTTTTTCCTAAAGCCGTTTGGTTCTACTGAGATGATAATATTACTCTCTATACAGGTATTAAGCTGATCTAGTAAACACTTGACAACTTCTAACAAGGCAATTTGGCAATAATTAGTTGGTGAATTTCTATTCCCTTTTATCACTACAGTGGGATGATTACACTTCCAGTCCAGGAAGGGGGGACTGTCCTGTTCATGAAAACAATATTCGAAGACCGGAAAATGTATGACTGCCCAGAGGGTGGCCTCTTTTTTGATTACTGATATCAGTACTTCATCAGACCCATTGCACTAGAGGATCGCATTGTGCAGATCGAAGACTCGATTTCCCCCACTGAAGGAGGGTCATAGCTAGCCGTTACCAACTTTGGGTCAGCAGACATGTCTTTAGCTTCTGGGTTCTCTGCATATAGCATTGAAATTAAAACTCTTCATGCGTCCCCAGGATTGGTGGAGGGATAGGGCATCACTCTAGATCCAAAACAATCAAGTATGATATCCCGAAATCAAATCTTCTAGCATTTTCATTATATGCCGCTTCTCTTAAGTAAACCCACGTATGATCAGTGTTCTGCTTTCTTATGCCAACCTTCAGTTGCCTCCTTCTCCTTTTCAATAGAGATATAAGTCTGCCTTTTGCAGTCAAATCAATATATTAATTTCCTCAGTCAAGGAAAGAAGTGAATGACTTAATGGTTTATAAGATGGCTTTGAATACATGGGGTGAACATACTTAGGAATCTGCTTCAAAACTTGTGAAAAGAAGTTGAATGTGTCCACGTTCCAAAGGTCAAAATCATATGTGTTTCTCACCAGCAGCCTTTTTAAATGAAAGATTTTAGAGGGAGATCACTGCGTCCTACCAGAATTCTTATCAAATTTGTACTGGGTCCATCAATTTTCCATGACCCTACAGCGGGCTAACTGATCTCTAGAGAAAAGACAAATAGTCTATGATCATTAAGCAGAGAACCTACAACTTTCAAATCTGTTAAAAGGTGGAAAATAGAGTTGGACACAATAATGTAATCAATGATAGAATATCCCTGTGAGGATATATGGGTAAATTGAGGAGCAAAGTCTTGGTGGAATCTTCTTTTTGGAAGCACTCATTTATTCTTTCTTAAATGGCCAAGAAGAAAATGTCAGTACTCAAGTTAGGTCGGAAAAGTAATGGTGGAATGTGAAATGCCGTTATCCACATCTAAGAATAAGTGGTTGGAGACTTTAGAATTTAAGTCTCTAACTAACAGAACCTGAAGTTCACCCTCGTTATTCATAGCTTTTAGATAAGAAGGAGATAATATTGCAAAGCAAATTATTCAATCTTTTGTCTGGAGATAATAGGTATTTGAGTGATGAAATCGATTCCCTACACTTATCGCAATCTTTTGTGTTAGCACGATGTATCTATATATATATATATATTGAAGCTGCCTCGTTTTGCACCTACTTCACGCACTCAAGGGACGGGTGCTTTCGCAGGCGGTGCCACCCGCCGTAAATTAAAGCTCTGCCTTGCCTCGTGTTCCAAAGAAAAGAGAAAGCACTCTCAGGAGCGGGTTCACAGTTTTATTTTCAAAAATATTTCAAAATATGACCATGCCTAGATGGCGCTTATACTTCTTGCAGTTCGTCCTCTCTCTGTGTCTAATATTACCACGTGTGTTTGTAAAATAAAAATGGCTGCCTCAGACGCGCATTTTACCATCGATAAAGGCAAAACGCCGAAACGCGTCTGGTCGCTGTGGGTTTTTGAAAATAAAACTGTGAACCCGCTCCTGAGAGTGCTTTCTCTTTTCTTTGGAACATGAGGCAAGGCAGAGCTTTAATATATATATATATATATATATATATATATATGTAAATATATATATATATGTAAATATATATATATATATATATATATTACTCCCAAGTCGCCTTGTGCATTAGAGGAGCTCACACGATGTTGGGCTATCCAGCTTATTTTCGATGCACCCAGTCTTTTCAGGTACGCGTAATATTCTACAGCCTACGCGTTTCGGGGCCTCACGCCCCTTCTTCTTGGGCAAGAAAACGACACACCTAGAGCCAGTACACGTTTGTTTCCGGTTTTTATTCAGCATGCCCTCCCTCTGTGGGCGTGTGTTTCTTTCCACTTCCCCAGATGAATTTTGGAACATGCAGTCCTGTGCACTGGTAAATTCATTTTGCTTTGAGTAAGTTCTGGTGTTCGTTCATGGTTAATCTTGGTTCTGTACTCTGAGTGAGCCGCGACCTTCAATTCCGGTTCAATTTGCATATAACAGCATCGTGCCGATGACAGTTCTGAACAGTTCAGTTCCTCCGGCTTCAAACAGCAGGGATGAGCGTTAGGTCCCAGACAGTTGACGGAGCCTCCTCCAACGCGGCGGCCTGGCCGTGGGAGGAGGCTCCGTCAACTGTCTGGGACCTAACGCTCATCCCAGCTGTTTGAAGTCGGAGGAACTGAACTGTTCAGAACTGTCATCGGCACGATGCTGTTATATGCAAATTGAACCGGAATTGAAGGTCGCGGCTCACTCAGAGTACAGAACCAAGATTAACCATGAACGAACACCAGAACTTACTCAAAGCAAAATGAATTTACCAGTGCACAGGACTGCATGTTCCAAAATTCATCTGGGGAAGTGGAAAGAAACACACGCCCACAGAGGGAGGGCATGCTGAATAAAAACCGGAAACAAACGTGTACTGGCTCTAGGTGTGTCGTTTTCTTGCCCAAGAAGAAGGGGCGTGAGGCCCCGAAACGCGTAGGCTGTAGAATATTACGCGTACCTGAAAAGACTGGCTGCATCGAAAAAAAGCTGGATAGCCCAACATCGTGTGAGCTCCTCTAATGCACAAGGCGACTTGGGAGTAATATTTACAACGCGGCGGCCTGGCCGTGGGAGGAGGCTCCGTCAACTGTCTGGGACCTAACGCTCATCCCAGCTGTTTGAAGCCGGAGGAACTGTACTGTTCAGAACTGTCATCGGCACGATGCTGTTATATGCAAATTGAACCGGAATTGAAGGTCGCGGCTCACTCAGAGTACAGAACCAAGATTAACCATGAACGAACACCAGAACTTACTCAAAGCAAAATGAATTTACCAGTGCACAGGACTGCATGTCCCAAAATTCATCTGGGGAAGTGGAAAGAAACACACGCCCACAGAGGGAGGGCATGCTGAATAAAAACCGGAAACAAACGTGTACTGGCTCTAGGTGTGTCGTTTTCTTGCCCAAGAAGAAGGGGCGTGAGGCCCCGAAACGCGTAGGCTGTAGAATATTACGCGTACCTGAAAAGACTGGCTGCATCGAAAATAAGCTGGATAGCCCAACATCGTGTGAGCTCCTCTAATGCACAAGGCGACTTGGGAGTAATATTTACAACGCGGCGGCCTGGCCGTGGGAGGAGGCTCCGTCAACTGTCTGGGACCTAACGCTCATCCCAGCTGTTTGAAGCCGGAGGAACTGAATTGTTCAGAACTGTCATCGGCACGATGCTGTTATATGCAAATTGAACCGGAATTGAAGGTCGCGGCTCACTCAGAGTACAGAACCAAGATTAACCATGAACGAACACCAGAACTTACTCAAAGCAAAATTAATTTACCAGTGCACAGGACTGCATGTCCCAAAATTCATCTGGGGAAGTGGAAAGAAACACACGCCCACAGAGGGAGGGCATGCTGAATAAAAACCGGAAACAAACGTGTACTGGCTCTAGGTGTGTCGTTTTCTTGCCCAAGAAGAAGGGGCGTGAGGCCCCGAAACGCGTAGGCTGTAGAATATTACGCGTACCTGAAAAGACTGGCTGCATCGAAAATAAGCTGGATAGCCCAACATCGTGTGAGCTCCTCTAATGCACAAGGCGACTTGGGAGTAAAATATATATATATATATATATAAATATATATATATACATGTCATAGTTTAGATTAATCAGTTACGTTAACACTGGAACATCTTTACTCCTCCTGCATTATATTTTCTGTACTGTGGTAAATAAAATATTACCCTGTCATAATTTCTATGAATAAACAAAGTGTCATGCATTAAATGAGAGGCAGAGTCCGTGGTATCCGAGTCAAAGGGCTTTATTCCAATAACTCGAGTTAAGGGAGAATCTGTTCCATCACCACTAAGGTTCAGGAAGGGTCTTCTAAACATTATTTTCTGATTACATATTTATACGTGCAATCTTGTACATAGGAGGAGCGCTCGAGGCAGAGCAAGAGAGAAAAGAAGATAAGAGCATGTGGGTGTGCATGAGGGTGTACACTTGATGAGTCATAGGTGAGTCATAGGTGGGTGGATACATGGAGGGGGTTGCATGGCCAGCTGGAACTTTGCCCTACTTGTGTGCGCAACTTGATCATGACGTGCAACTGACGTGTAACTGGGGGGAAAGCTGACATTCAGTCTAGTAGAGAGGCCTTCAGTGTCAGGGCGACCAGCACGTCTGGTATTATCTGATATCTTGAGTCCGGGGATGTTTTATCTGAAGCAAAGGTCGCTCATCACTAAGAGCCAGAGGGGGCATATATTTCTTCGTTCATTGCATGGGGGCCGTGGGCTTTCTACGGATGCAAGCTCTGTAATTTACTTAAACGGAGACAGAAAGGCTAGGCCCTTTCTCTGCAGACGGCTTCTGTTTACCTTCTTCACTGGGCAGGAATGTGATTCTGTACAACAAGCAGATAACTATTTTGCAAAACACTGTCTTGGCACCCCGTGCTGGGTCTCTTTTGGCTGAGCCAGAAGTATGCGAGGTCAGGGATACGTAACTGTAGCTCTCAGAGTGTCTGAGCCATGAAAAACCCTTAATTCAGAGACGGGCTCAGGCTGAGCCACAAAACGGGTTCATCGTGATTTATTTAAAAGTGCACAATGCAATTACATGGGCCTTAAATGCTAACTTAATATTTCTTACATGGGAGACTTGATGACTGGCATCCTAATGCAGGACGTAAATGCAGAGGCCTTGTGATTCAGGCCACTACGGGAAAATGCATGCATGACATGCACATACATTAAACATAGGGTACACGCAGGGGACATATTGGTCATGTAAAATTTCATTTTCCTCATTCCCTCCTTGTCCCCTACTTTACCCTTCAGGACACATCTATATTCATGAGACCGTATAGTTGATCATACAGCATCATTTGTTCATCTTTGATCCTTTGTATACGTGGATGTGGAACACAGGCAGTCGCAGAACAAGGCGGTTCTGAATAACAACAAGTCTCATGGCAGACTGCTCCTGGGTCAAGTTCGCCAGAGCAAAGGCAGTCACATTCACTACTGCTTCCAGAGTTCTTGTTAACCTACGTATCAGTTTACTGTTTTGGACGGGACCTATATATAAAAAGAATCCTTTGTTGAAATCTGTATATTGCTCCCAAGCTGTTATAGTCTGATCGATCTCTGAGGCATCGGTCTCTCTCCTTTGTCTAACATGCACTAGTCGTGAATCTCGATGGTAATGGGATGGGGCCAGAAAGACGGGTGGCAGCAGGAATGCTATATAACATGTCCCACCCCAGTCTGGGGGCAGATGTACATAGGCTGTCTGACCGCAAATGAAATAGGTATGGCGTGATGTTTTGAATGAAGACTGTCCTTTATCGTTAAACTCTACTACAGCTTTACACTCGATGTGTCCCATATGTACTGAGCCTTTCTTTCTAACGCACAAAGCACCTTTTACTGGTAGGACTGATATAAACGGTGGACCTATATTTTGCATGGGCTGAGCGTTCAGCATTATAAAACTAACAGATGCATTTCCTTGCTCGTACTCTTCATTTTCTAGATCTGTTCCCTTCCTTTGGGGAAATCCGTCTTTGTCTGGAAAACATGCTTCATTCATTACTTTATTCAGGTTTCCATATATCCATTCATCTTGGTATACTATGGACTTTCTGTCTAGTGAGGTCATTAAGGCAAACCATGCTCCGCACGAACCATTGTGGGAGAACGGTAAAGGGAAGAAGGGCAGAACTCCCTTCTTCTTTTGATAAGGTGGGAGTTGGCCACATACCCAGCAATCAGTCGCATTGCTGGTCTGATGAGAACGGTGTAACATTCGAATGAAAGTATTGTTACGCAGGGCAAGTCGATATGACAGTTCATGGGGTGGCAGTTCACTGAATGTATGCTCTATGGTGTTGTTAAGGGAAAAGTGCATATGTGAGGCAAGAGGAGGAAAGAAAACATGTAGTATTAAACTAACACAGATTATAACAATGCACAGGAAAAATAGAATAATCAAAGAAACTATACATCTACTATGTAATAGCTTGCAATATTTTTCTTTCATTTTGCTCTTCTTACTATTGTCGTATGCGATCTTATACATGTCAGAAATCTAGTCTAACCGATTCACCACCTAGTGGACTTAAACAATTAAACTTCGTCTGACTTACTAGATCGTAACTTAGACCTATACTCTTGCTGTGGAGTCTTTTCTAGCAAAGGCGGCGCAAGCGGCACAAAGTCTTTAATGTCTTTAATGTCTTTATTCTTTACCAAAGTTCCAGATTGTCCAAAGTATCGTTTACAGTGATGGGCGTGAAGCCATCCCTTTCTTCCCTCTACTTTAATCGCAGTCCTCATGGTCAGTAACACCAACTTCGGCGTCTTCCAACGTGACTCAAGGGGGCTTGATCGATCAAAATTCCGGACAAACACGAAATCCCCAGGGACTATGGCGTGTTCCTTGACATGGGTGTTGTCAGGGAAGGCGGCAGCAACCTGTGAACGACAAGAGAGTAGTGCAGACATCAAGGAAGCCAGGTAATCTGTCAGCATGTTACTGTCAACATCAGTTATTTTCTTAGGCACAGGCGTACCCCACATATTTGGCGGTCTACCGAAAACTACTTCATACGGAGATAGGCCTGTTCTGGAATGAGCTACCATACGCATGTAAAAGAGGGCAACCGGCAAGGCTATCATCCAATCCATGCCTTTTTCTGCAGACATCTTTGCTAGTTTCGTCTTGATTGTCTGATTATGTCTTTCTACAAGGCCTGCTGCTTCAGGGTGTCGTACACAATGGAACTTCCAATTATATCCTAACAGAAGAGACACTTGTTTCATTAATTCAGAGGAAAATGGCTGACCATTGTCTGAGTAGATGACACGGGGCAATCCGTATCTGGGGAAGAATTCGCGCACCAATTGCCTGGCGGTTGTCACAGCAGTATAATCTGGAACTGGATACGCTTCTGTCCATCTAGATAGTGCACACACAACTACCAAGACATACTTGTAACCTCTACATCTGTCCATTTGGATGTAATCCATCTGGAGGACCTCAAAAGGGTGGTCAGGAGGATGAAATCCGCCTTGTTCCACCGGGATGCCTTTACCTGGATTGAACTGGCAACAGATCATACATGTTCGTACTTTCTGTTTTGCTGCTGCACGCAGGTGCTTGTTAAACCAGATATTCTGTAAGCTGTCTATCATTGCCTTTTCTCCCAAGTGTGCTGGACTATGTGTTGTGTTTATGATTACTTGTACCATGGAATCTGGAAGAAACCATGTGCCTTTTCCCTTAGTCATCCAACCTTGGTCAGTCTGGACCCCTCCTTGTTCAGTCCATTTCTTTATTTCATCTGTAGTGGCATGTGTCTGTATGTCGAGTACATCTTGAGAAGGATCCCTGACTGTCATACTTTTTGTCAGTAATGGTACTTCTGTCCTTGTCGTGTCTGTTGGTGTCTGGGCTGTAAGTTTAGCAGTTCGGTCTGCCAGGTCATTACCCTGGGAAATGGTGTCTGTAACTTTGGTGGGAGCTTTGCATTTCAGGATAGCTATGGCTGCAGGTAAATGTATTGCTTCCAACAGGGCCTGAATAAGCGGGCCGTGCTGAATTTTGGCCCCATGAGAGGTCAAGAAACCTCTCTCCCTCCACAGTACTCTGAAATCATGAACTACGCCAAAAGCATATTGTGAATCTGTATAAATGTTCACTCTCAAGTACTTAGCTCTTATGCAGGCTTGTGTCAGAGCGATGAGCTCTGCTGCTTGTGCTGACAGTATGTCTATTCTTTGTGTCTCTATGACTTCAGTAGCAGTGGTCACGGCATATGCTGCTACTAACTCTCCTGCACTTGTTCTCATGCATGATCCGTCTACATAGAGTGTTAGGTCAGGGTCTGGAAGTGCAATATCTGTCAGGTCTTGTCTTGGTTTCTTCACTATATTCATTACTTCCACACAGTCATGTGGTGGTGCATTTACTGTACTTGAGGGCAAAAGTGTAGCAGGGTTCAGAATGTTACATCGTCTGATCTCTATGTGTGGTTGAAATAATGTCAGTTCATATCCTGTCAGTCTCGCTATAGTCAAATGTTGTGTCTGTGTCCTGTTTAAGAGAACCTCCACTGCATGTGGTACCTGTACTGTCAGGGGGTGTCCCAGCACTATCGAGTCACTTTTTCTTATGGCTAGGGCTGTTGCCGCAACCTATTTCAGGCACGCAGGCAGAGCCTGGGCCACTGGGTCCAGTGTACTAGAAAAATAAGCACAAGGCTTGTGTTTTCCTGCTTGATCTTGTGTGAGGACAGATAACGCTGTTCCATCCCGTTCAGTTACGAAAAGCATAAAAGGTTTACTGTAACTAGGAGTCGCTAGAACTGGCGCTTGACATAATGCTCTTTTTAATTCCTCAAATGCCAAGGTATGTTCTTGTGTCCAAGGGAGGACCGTCGAAGACGCTGCCTCCTGTGTTGTCAATTGTATGAGTGGTTTGGCTAGATAGGCATACTGGGGAATCCATTGCCTACAGTATGAAGTGAGGCCAATGAAGGCCCGTACTTCCTTTTGTGTCTTGGGCTGTGAAAGGTTAGAAATGAGCTGTATACGTTCTTGTGTTAGCCGTCTACCATCCTTGGACAGCAAGTGTCCAAGGTACACCACTTGCTGTTCACAGAACTGTAACTTTGAAGGGGACACCTTGTGCCCCTTGTCAGCCAGAAAGTGTAAAACTGTCAGTGATGCATTCTCGCATTCTGGTTCTGATCGTGCTGTAATCAGGATGTCATCTACGTACTGGAGTAGAGCAGTGTTGGGAGGCATATAAATACTGTCCAGCTGTCTCTTCAATGCTTGACTGTAAATGCTAGGGCTTTCTGTAAAACCTTGTGGAGCTCTTGTAAATACAAAGCTACGCCCTTTTAAACTAAATCCGAAAAGGTATTGGCTATCTGGATGAATGGGAACACTAAAGAAAGCATTCTTCAAGTCTATGACAGTGAAGAACGTGGCCTCAGAATCAATGGCAGTCAGTAATGAAGAAATGTCTGGAACCACTGGATATTGTGGTACTACACATTTATTCAATTCTCGTAGGTCAACAACTAGTCGGTACACTGGTAGTACACTAGGGTCAGATCGTTTAAGTACAGGAATGACAGGTGAGTTACATATATTCGAGTCAGTCTCTACCACTACCCCTCGTGAAATGAGTTCGTCAACTATTTTCAATAAGGCTACTTCGGCATCAGGTGGTAACTTGTATTGTCTAATACGTGGCAGTACTACTCCTGCTTTGAGAGTGACATGGTGTGGCGTTATGTTCATGTAACCTACGTCAGTCGGTCCTTGTGCCCGTAGAAGCTGTGGCACATTCTGGAGTCTGTGGTCAAAATCAGTCAGCACATAATGTCCCTTAAAATCACGTAAGAACAGTCGCACTCCTTCTGGAGAACAACAGATAACTGCTCCTAGTTCTTTTAATGTCTTCATACCAAGTACGTTTTCTGGACATGACTTAGTAAGTAGCAAGTCTGTGGTACGTGACAGTGGGCCAACCCCGAGGGAGACTGGCTTCGATACTTCATTAACAATAGGCTTTCCTGAAAATCCCAGGGAAACATTCTGTGAGCCCGAGAGAGGTGCCCCTGGAACCTCGTCATGGCTGATGGTAGTCCTGCTCGCCCCTGTGTCAATCAGAAACTTTCGGTCCTGTCCTAGTACACGACTATGTACATACGGACCCTCTTGATCTACAGGAACCTCAATAAGGGGCAAGCCAACTTCCCTCTCAAGGCTGTTTCATGAGAACTGTTGATATTCTGGATAGTCTGACTGTGTGTTCTGATACATTTGTGGTGTGGCATGAACTGGCGGTGGTGGAAAATTCGCTACTGTCTGTTGTGTGCTCTGTGGGTTGCTATTTTGTCTAGGAGTGTATTGTCGTTCTTTTGTCTTGCCTGTAGCAATATTGTGTTTCAGGACAGTACATTCCTTTACATAGTGACCTGGTTGTTTGCAATAATTACAGTTCCCCTTGACATGTATCATGTTATTTCTGTTCGTATTTGCCGGTACCGTCTGGGCAACCAGCACCTTCATTTTTGTCTCTTTCATGCGTCTCGTTTCCTGATCCTGCTCTTCTCTAATCCTGTTCTGATGATATTGTAGCATCTGTAACATTTGTGAAGGGCTGTTTGCTTGCCAAGTACTCTCAACCTTCAGTACTCTATTCTTGATCTGGGGTATAGAATTCGCAACTAATTTGCTCACGAAAAGATGTGGATATGATTCGCTACCTGGCTTAAGGCCACTATTAATAGTAAAGCATTTCTCAAATCTAGAATAGAAATCACTTGTGTCCTCTTCTTGTTTTTGCTTACAGGCTGAAATAGCATCCCAGTCTTCCTTTTTCGTAATCAATAGTCTCGGTAAAACCTGTATCAGGAGTTCAGGCAGTTCCTTAGCTTTGTCCCCAAGACCAACCCCCGGGAGCCTGCCTTTGTCTTCTGTTTCCAGTGCACCCCAACTTAACTTTTTCTCGCCTACCTCCCAGTCTTTTTCCTTAAGCTTTTCATAAATACCTGCAGGCAACAGTACTTTCAGTAACTTCAGAATGTCAGAGTACGTATAATCTCCTATGCGGAGGATGTCTTTTAATTCTCGGTGAAACCCCCCCGGGTCTTTATCATGGCAGGGCAGCATCTTTTTCATTTCTAGTATTTCTAGTTTCGGTAAGGGGGTGTAAACATACACCCGTTGCAACACATTGTCCGCATTTTTGACGGGATGTACCTCTCGTAGGGGGTTCTGTCTGTCTACGTGTAAGTTATTTCTGCCGTGGTGTGAGGTTGGAAGCATGCATGTGGTCAAAGAATTTATGTACTTATGTCGCTGATCCAGGATAACATTAATTAATTCAGTACCTAGGCCTGTCCATCTGTCTAGAAGCAAGTCGTCCAATAATTTATACAATTGACCGGGATCGGAATATTGACTCTCATACAACGTTATTAAATGTTGGACCATGTAAATACCAGCCAAACGCTGTTCGTTCGGTGGAAGGCTCAAGAAAGTCTGGGCCAATATATCACTGCTATATATATTAGAATTAGACACCCACTGGGTGGCTGACCGGGCCAATTCCATTTCGTGTGAGGTGGGAGGTCTCTCGCTCCCTATCCGTTGTTTCAGGGCTTGTTCAGTAGCTTGGAACAGATTTTCAAGGGAATATCTTTCTTTTATGGCTGGCCCTTGTTTACGGTAGTCGAGGCACTTGGGTCTATCAAACTGTCGTGCATTGCCAACATAATTCATTTTGTCTTTTGGCTCGTCTACCTCTTCCGTTGATGACTCACTCTTCTCGTCAGACCCTGTTCTATGTATTGCTAATATTTCCTTTTGTATTTTCTTGTACATGCTCTCTGTCTGTCCCTGTTTATCATGTCGACCGGCATCTATGTGATCACTCCATTCTATCAAACCAGGTTTTACATCTCCGTCTCCTCCGTCTTGTTCCCTGATCAGGCAGTTAATAATAAAACGTAGGATATAATTCTTAACCCCAACCTTTCTGTGTAGCATGGCTTGTACTATACAATCGGGTTCCTCCCCCGTTCTAATGAAACGGTACATTTTATCTAGGTGCTCTTTCATGTCTGGTAATTTGTCCAAATATGCGACGGCTTATCTTAGTCTTATTGAAATCACAAGCATTGGACCCTTTCCTGGTTCTGGATCATATATACACTGTGGGATTGCTATATCTACAGTAGGCACCCCTCCTCCTACTGCCCCGGGCCCAGCGTCATCTTTCACGAGTTGCTGGAGCTGATCTGCTGGTGGAGGCGGAGGGAAATCTGCGTTTGCGTAGTCCGGTAGGGGTTCGTCTAGATACGAGGAAATGAACGCCTCGGATGCTGTCGGCTTTATTCTACGTACTCTATATGGTACAGGTGGTGGCGTTCGCGACCTACTGGGTGTTTCTGAGGTGGTCACTCTAGCTAGTTCTTCTGAGAGGACGGGATAAATACCAGTAACGACGGCATTTCTTTCTCTATCAGCCTGTTCTGTTTTGACCCGTTCCCCCTCCTCCCGTAGTTCTTTTTCTTTGGCTTTTTCCCCTGCTTGTTTAGTTCTCTCTGCTTTATTAAATTCTTTCTCTGTTCTCCTATGTGACTCTTTGCGCCATAATTCAATGGCATCTTTCTGAGAGGGTCTTGATTTCTTTTTCCATAGCGCTTCCTCTACTCTCATAATGCATTCAGAATCCCATGTTCCCGAGACAGGCCATCTATACTTCTCCTCCAAGTCCTTCGTGTAATCTACCCATAAGTCTAAAAACAAAATGGCGTCTAGCCCGTGCTTATTATACATGTAATGACCAGGTGTGTCTCTGGGCGGGATGTTGACTGACTCTTCTAGTATACCTTTCCTGGTCCCTATCTGACGTAATTTCGAAAACAGTGGCATGTTGAAACCAACACAATGGAAACACAATACACAAAGAATAGACTGACTGAAACAATCATTCACACTACAACACTAAAACACTAAAACAGATACAGTCTAACCTGATACATGGAATAAAACATGTACTTGAAAACAGTTAACTTTATGCACTGGAATACAGTACAACCATACCGGTCCCAAAAATGAGACACGTCTTTACCGTGCCCACGTTTACCGTGGACCCGTCTTTACCGTGTTCGTGTGAACGGACACGTCTTTACCGTGTACATATAACATGACACGTCTTTACCGTGTTCAAATAAATGAACCCGTCTTGAACTTTATGCGTTCCCCATAGTGGTACTCACCGGGAAGCAGAACTTGAAGGCCTCGGAAACTTGATACTTGATACCACGCATGCGCCTCGGAACAGGTGGGCCTTCGGAACCTCGGACCTTGCTCTCTCACGGGTTGGGCTCTGGTTGGGATGATCCGCGATCCTCACCGCCTCGTGTGGACGCCTGGTCGCAGTCCGTCACCTCCGTGGGCCTGAGGGAGTAAGCAGGAATTCCCGCTGCGTGTACACTTCGGAGTCCGTCACGGCTGTAGAAGGGGGCAAAGGCTGGACCTACGTCACCGGCGCGTGGGGAAAGGGATATGTCCCTATTCGGGCGCCAGATTAATGTGGTAAATAAAATATTACCCTGTCATAATTTCTATGAATAAACAAAGTGTCATGCATTAAATGAGAGGCAGAGTCCGTGGTATCCGAGTCAAAGGGCTTTATTCCAATAACTCGAGTTAAGGGAGAATCTGTTCCATCACCTCTAAGGTTCAGGAAGGGTCTTCTAAACATTATTTTCTGATTACATATTTATACGTGCAATCTTGTACATAGGAGGAGCGCTCGAGGCAGAGCAAGAGAGAAAGGAAGATAAGAGCATGTGGGCGTGCATGAGGGTGTACACTTGATGAGTCATAGGTGAGTCATAGGTGGGTGGATACATGGAGGGGGTTGCATGGCCAGCTGGAACTTTGCCCTACTTGTGTGCGCAACTTGATCATGACGTGCAACTGACGTGTAACTGGGGGGAAAGCTGACATTCAGTCTAGTAGAGAGGCCTTCAGTGTCAGGGCGACCAGCACGTCTGGTATTATCTGATATCTTGAGTCTGGGGATGTTTTATCTGAAGCAAAGGTCGCTCATCACTAAGAGCCAGAGGGGGCATATATTTCTTCGTTCATTGCATGGGGGCCATGGGCTTTCTACGGATGCAAGCTCTGTAATTTACTTAAACGGAGACAGAAAGGCTAGGCCCTTTCTCTGCAGACGGCTTCTGTTTACCTTCTTCACTGGGCAGGAATGTGATTCTGTACAACAAGCAGATAACTATTTTGCAAAACACTGTCTTGGCACCCCGTGCTGGGTCTCTTTTGGCTGAGCCAGAAGTATGCGAGGTCAGGGATACGTAACTGTAGCTCTCAGAGTGTCTGAGCCATGAAAAACCCTTAATTCAGAGACGGGCTCAGGCTGAGCCACAAAACGGGTTCATCGTGATTTATTTAAAAGTGCACAATGCAATTACATGGGCCTTAAATGCTAACTTAATATTTCTTACATGGGAGACTTGATGACTGGCATCCTAATGCAGGACGTAAATGCAGAGGCCTTGTGATTCAGGCCACTACGGGAAAATGCATGCATGACATGCACATACATTAAACATAGGGTACACGCAGGGGACATATTGGTCATGTAAAATTTCATTTTCCTCAGTACGCAGACTGAGAACCAAACAGACTCCATTTTGTGGTGTATGTATTAGACTCTGACGGTGGTCACGTGCCACCCTCCAGCACTCAAGTCAGCCTCGTTGGTTGAGTTATACAGACAGCTGAATTCATACTATTCTTTCTGTTCTGAGACCCAAGGTCGCATCTGGTTTTAGAGGTGATAAGCGCATTCCTGGAGGCGCCGTACCCGTGCTCCCAGGCACTGAGATGAAAGGGAGTCACCCCTCCTGACCCTCCCCAATAATAGCAGAAGCTGACTTCTAAGCGAGCTTTGTGTGCCATATATGGTCTTCCCTTTAAGCTACTGTGCCTACCAGTAGATGTACGGTGATCTCATGTAACGCAATGAAGGTATATATGCCATGTATTGAGTGTGAACCGGCAGTCTTCTCCACGCACTGGCTGGGTGACGTGCGGAGAGGCTCCTCTATGGAGTATTGATTGCCTAATAAACAATTGACTTTTCTTCACTGCCAACTGACTGATTATTTGGTAAGGTGATAATTAGGGGCCATTGGTAGGTATAGCTCCATAGATTAATTTTGTAATACGACAGTTGGCGACCCTGGTGGGACTCCGCGTTTGGGGTCGTCCTCCCGTAAGAGGGGCAAGAAAGGGGAACGGAACTCTGGTCGAGGGGGTGGACTGACTAACGATTCTGGCTGAACTCCGCTCTCGCGATCAGAGGGCCCCAGCTGCTAGTGACCCCTCGCTGGAGTCCTACTGGCGAAACCCAGGAGCTGACCGTGTTGGTGTTCAGGAGTGGGCAGTGGAGAACACACAATCATACCTTTGTGCACCAGGTGAGTGTATTGATTTGTTGTCTTTTGGATTACGAAGTTGAGCGGGGTCTTGGAAACAGTTAACTGTATTTAGTTTTGGTGGTCGGTGTACCACGGATAACTTTGGAGGTCTGACGGGGTGGTATTGAGGCTGCACGGGCAGATGCTCCACAGACTTGTTTGGTGAATAATAGAGGTTTTCGATCAGACGCCTTGGTGTGGCACGTGTGGTGCTCACCCGGCCGGACTGTTCCCAGAAAGGCCCTTGGTTGCAACTGGGTAGCCTTTTGGACACATATGAAGCGGTGCTAAGGCAGCGGGCTCAGTCAGAATAGTCCTGAAGGTGAACCAGGGAGATCGTGGGATGGTCTGTAGGCCGGTCTGTGGTTAGTTCCTGTCTGATGGCCACTTGGTAGTCTCGGGACTGCCTGCTTCTGGTATCTGTTGGTCTGGTGGTCAGAATCTACGAGTTCTCCATGAACGGGAGTCGACGGGACCCGTTCTCTGGTTGTTTGGTTTTGGAAAAAGAAATGTCAATGTGAAATACTATATGTTTTGTTCGTCTTTTGGTGCGTCAGACCCTGTTTGAGGAGAGATCGAGCATGAGTGAACATAGCCATGTTTGAGAGCTTGTGAGCGGGTGTATTGTTGATAAACAAAATGTTGTGTTTTAGTAAAATATATTTTGGATGCTGTTGCCGCCGTAAGAGCGGACGATTGGATGAAAGCCAGCCTGCTCCACCAGAGGGCAGCCCAAATTTTGATAAGTATGTAAAACATGGCCTTACGCCTATTTTGTTTAATAATTTATGGCACAAATACACAAAGCATAATGTGGAATTACAATGGCCCTTAACTGGATCATTCGATGAGAAAAAGATACAGTATTTACAGGATCGATTATTCGCCAAAAGAAGCCGGCAGGCAATGTTAGATTCTTTAAAGCTGTGGCAGGAAGAGGCGAAATGCCGTCGTATAAGGGAAGAAAAGTTGCTCAAAGTGAAAAATGGTCAGACCATAACCCAGAAGGCTGTAGCATATGATAGGGAACAAACTGAGAAAAATCTTGAATGTATAGATAGACAGTTTAGGTTACAGGCGGATAAAAGTTACACAGCTCGAACTGAGCCGGAAGATGAAATTGAGGACCTATTGGATGTGCGTCCCCCGCCTCCTTATGCCCCGCAACGAGTATACCCCGTGATGCCACTTGTAATGGCCCCTGCCTCGTCTGCCCCACAAGCCACGGCCCGGCTGGTTACTATAGCCTCTACGTCTATGGGGCCAACTGTCACTCCCGTTTCCCCAGTACCAGCCACGGCTACATTATTGACTAGTGGCCCGTCACCTCCCATTATGTCCTCTGTAACATTAGCTTCACACGCCTTGGCTTGGCCTTCTTTGGCGGCTCTGTCGACGCCCGCAATGATTGATTCAACCCCCTCCCATGCCTCCGGGAGTTTGGGCGCCCGGCGGTTGTATACCCGCGCTACGGTGGGCTCGAGGGAGAAACAGATGGTAATAGATCAAGCATCCCAATGGGTGCGGAACGCCATCTATACGATTACAGATATATGGCGGACCATGAAGGATTACGAACCAGTTATGCAGCAATATGCTTTAGAAACTATGGCCAATCGTTTAATTTCCCTATGGGAACAATGTTTCGCAGATGGGAGAGCCCCACAGGTCCTATATGATATTGTGGACCAAGCACATAAATTTGAATTAGGATTAGAAGATGTATATGGGAACCTGGTGACCATAATAAAGTATCGGCTGTTCACTAAATGCCCAAGTTGGGATGCTCAACATCCCATGTGGGAAGTTCATCCCATCTATCACCCCGAAATCCCTGAGGTCAGGGACAATGGTAATCAAATCATTCAAGCTCGCGTTGAAGCCCGATTCCAAGAGCAATGGGTTTATACCCCTTGGAAAAGAAGCGAGTTTCTTTCCCTGAAGTCCCAGCTACCCGACCCATTGCTTATTATAAGGAACTTACTGAGGCCGCTTCATCGGCCGTGATGACTTTAGCTGATCTAGAATTGTTTTTCAGGTTACTGGTCCCTGTCGATGTATGGTGACAGGTGCATGATCATCCTCACGTTAACGAGTTGGGAGGAACTTGGGATCAAATCAAAGACTGAGACAAGGATCGGAAACCCGGAGATAAACCAAGACCGGAAATGTTAGCTTTGCCGGGTCGGATTATAACATATATGCATTCTTTAATTCCACCCTGGAAGGTGGATTGGGATAAACTAACCGCTTGCAAACAGAAGAAGGATGAGGGTATTTCTGATTTCTTTACTCAATTTGAGGGGGTGTTAATTGATTTTAGTGGGCAAGATTTGTCAGTGGAAGGTGGGATAAGATTATTTGTTAATCGTTGTGTGACGAATCTGTTGCCCAAAATATCTGCCCGACTCCAGGCAGCAGAAAGTACTTGGACCAACTCTACTCCTTCTGTTAATTTGAGTATGGCCCAATATTATAAACATAGGGAGAACGAGAGCAAAGATAAGTCTAACAAGAAGACAAAGGATCTTAAGACTCAAGTGTTATTACAGCAAGTAGCCAGAGGACGGGGTAGAGACGGAGTGGGAAGAGGGCTTGTTCCAAGAGGGGTGGGAACAGGACGAGGAGGAGGTCCAGCTGTTACTTTGGGAGCAAACCAATGTGCTTATTGTTAGCAGGAAGGGCATTGGTGAGCTCAGTGTCCTTTACTCCTAGCGCAAAACGGAGCTGTGAGAGACAGAGGAAGAGGACGAGGAGGAGTTGATCGGAGTGACATGAGAAGAGAAGAGGTGACACGAGGTGAGGCAGGGGGAAATTGTTTTGACAATTCAAAAGGGAGGCAGTACTATAATGAAGATTATGGAACTGACGGGCCAGATAGGTATTGCTATGCGTAGGACAGCCTCGGACAGAGTAGGGGCCAAGTGGCAGTACCCATCGACCAGAGAGGGCCTTATGTTAAAGGGCAATTAATGGTGACTGTTGAGGATTTTCTAGTAGACATGGGTGCAATGAATAATTCTATTGCTCGTTCACTGGTCCCAGGGGCTGCTCTGTCTGGGCAAAATATTGTTTCAGTCGGGTTTTTTGGAATCCCGGTAGTAAGCCCCATTTCAAAGCCTCTCCAGCTTACCATAGGTCCAGTCACGGTGGATTTCCCATTTTTGTTGACGTTGCATTGTTGGGAAATTTGATTGGGATTGGACCTGTTGAAGAAATTGCATGCGAAGATTTATTGTTCTCCTAATGGAGTGTATTTAAATATTCAAACTCCTGTTCAGCACACTCGGCAGAGTTTTGCGAAAAATTAACCCCTCCCTCCTGAGTTTTCTTTCATTCCATCTACATTGTGGGCGACTGGTGATACGAAAGTTGGCCTTTTAAATATTCCCCCAGTCTCTATCACTTTAAAACCGAATGCTCGTCTGCTCCGTATTCCGCAGTATAAGATCTCGCCGGCTGGTGAGAAGGCATTGCTGACAATCATACAGGATTTAATCAACAAAGGCGTAGTGGAAGAAACGGTTTCTAATACCTGTAATAGCCCTATATTACTAATTTTAAAAAAGAGCCCCTACAGGAAGTGGCCCTGAATATGCTGATACTTATCGTTTTGTAATTGACCTGCGTGACATTAATAAAGTAGTAGTGCCTCAATACCCAGTGGTCTCAGATATCACGACAATTCTTACTATTATTCCCCCAACAGCTAAGTTTTTCTCCGTTATAGACCTGAAGAATGCTTTCTTTAGCATTCCAATACACCCTGATAGCCGTCATATTTTCGGCTTCTCATTATCTGGGTGTAGCTTTAGATTTTGTCGCGCTCCTCAGGGCTATACGGAGAGAGTCCTAGCATTTATAGTCAAGCTTTGAAAGTACTTTTAGACGAATTGACTCTGCCCCCAGTGAACGTCCTCCTGCAATACGTGTAAGATTTATTAGTGGCATCAGACATTGAAGAAGGCTGTAAGGAAGCTATGGTTAAATTATTATCGCATTTAGCAGCCAACGGCAATAAAGTGTATCTTTTTAACTTTCAATATTGTCGACAGGAGGTGACCTATCTCGGTCATCTACTGTCGAAAGAGGGGAAGAAACTAACTCCTGAGCGTGTATCTACTATTTTTAATATGCCTGTTCTTCGTACTCAACGTGATGTTCGTGCATTCTGGGCATAACCTCTTACTGTCGCCAGTGGATTCCTAACTTTTCCCTTCTTACTAAACCACCTTTGTACTTAACCATGAAGGACGTGCATGAACCTTTACCTTGGACTGATGAGTGTCAGAAGGCTTTCAATTCTTTGAAAACTGCTCTTTGTTCGACTCCTGTCTTAGGAACTGCTGATTACCGAAAGCCTTTTGTGCTCTGTGTACACGAGATGGACAGTTGTTCGCTTTCAGGGTTAACACAAGGATTTGGTGGTAAGCAAAGGCCTTGTGCTTATTTTTTGGCAGTATTAGATTATGTTGACAGAGCACTTCCCAGCTGTTTGAGGACTACTGCTGCGGTGGCGGTGGCCATCCAACAGTCGGAAGGACTCATTTAAAAAAACGAGTGCATGTCTTACTGGATATGAATTGACTTCATTTGCTCCCCATATCACTATTAAAAGGTGTGCCACTCTGAATCCAGCCACGTTACAACCCCTCCCTTCGGATGAGCAAAATAATGACATACATGACTGTATATTTCTGACTGAGGAAGAAGCGAAGGGACGGGTGGACCTCACAGACACACCCCTATCTGACCCCCAAGGGGAGTTGTATGTGGATGGCTCCTGTTTTAAATTACCAGATGGCACAACGACAGCTGCTTATGCAATCACCACCCGTCGCACTGTCGTTGAGGCTTCTCGAGTTCCCTATCATTCCGCGCAAGCAGCTGAGTTAATTGCACTGCTGCGAGCCTGTGAGTTAAGTGAGGGATTTAGGGTAAACATTTACACTGATAGCCAGTACGCCTTTGGCGTGGCTCATAGTTTCGGAAAATTGTGGGCGGAAGGGGGGTTCCTCACCTCACATGGCCAACGAATACAACATGGCCCTTTAATTTTGAGGTTGTTAACTGCTTTGACTTTTCCTCAAAAGGCGGCGATTATAAAATGTAGTGCACACAAGGCAATAGTGGATACTGTGGGAGAAGGGAACGCTTTTGCTGATCAAATAGCGAAGGAAACTGCTAGATCTAAAGTATCTCCCATGTATGTAAGTTCGGCCAGATGGGTTGAGGAGTCTGATATGTTTGATAACACCATGGAAAGTGTCCGAGAAATACAGAAAGAAGCTACCCCTGCTGAACTGCTCCGTTGGGAAATGAGGTGGGGAGGTGGGTTGATAATGGTTAAGCATGGGCGTATTTTGCGAATTGGCAATCCGCGAACTTGCGTATTTACGGATTCGCAATTTGCAAAATCCGCGAACTGTCGCGAATTTGCGGATTTTTTTTTGTGTTCGCAAGGGTTTCTGCCAGTTCGCGAGGGTTGTGTACCAGTTCGCAATTGCGAACTTACTTGTCGGCTCGCAACGGCCGCGACTATGTTGTTTCTACATCTGGTTCATCATCACAGGTTCACAGCACCCTCTGTTTCACCACTGCCACCCTCTGGTACACCCATGCCACCCTCTGGTACATCACTGCCACCCTCTGGTTGGTTTATCACTGTAGATTATGGGGGTGAAAAAAAGCAAGCACACCTGCCCTGCTTCAACTGACATGAATTATTTGGGGTTGATTAATGTGTCACTGAATTTAAACTTCCAGTCTGGCTGGCACCTACTTCCTTATCTGTAATTTGCTTTCTGTTGCAGTGCAATTTTTTTTCACAGGACCTTTGTGGCCTACTTGTAGCTATTCTCTGAGCCTGCTGTGAGGGTCAGAGCAGGGTCATAGAATAGTTGTAAGTAGGCAACTGAACTCTGAAGGGCCCCTCAGGAAGCACATCAGGGAATGGTTACTAATGATAAGATTGAACTTTTGCACTTGCTGAGTGCTTTCAGTTTTGTCTGTAATTGCTTTCTGTTGCAGTGTGATTTTTTTAACAGGACCTTTGTTGTATACTTGTAGCTATTCTCTGAGCCTGCAGTGAGGGTCAGAGCAGGGTCATAGAATAGTTGCAAGTAGGCAAATGAACTCTGAAGGGGGCCCTCAGGAAGCACTACAGGGAAAGGTTACTAATGATAAGATTGAACTTTTGCACCTGCTGAGTGCTTTCAGTTTTGCAATAATCCAAATATCCAGCAGCATCCACAAAAAGTAACCCTTCCAGGTCAAGATCCAAATCAAAGTGACCAGCACATGAAGAAAGCACTGGGAGGAGCCTGCTGGACAGGAACAGGAAGTTGGAGACTGTGGGGCACTTCCTTCTTCCCACCCCCCCCAAAATGGACTCCTTGCAAAGAAAAAGTGCAGGCAAATGTCAACCTGAGGAGTTATTCTGATCAAAATCATAATTTTCAAGGTTAATGATGATATATATTCTGATAAAAATCATAATTTTCAAGGTTTATGCTGCCTGCTGGTGGATTTCTTGTGCGAAATTGCAAATTTTGCAATCTCGCAATTGCGAGATTGTCGCTGCACGCCGCATCTACGTGTTCGCAAGTGTTTACTCCCGCGAAATTGTATAGTATTCTAGTTGGCAAGTGCGACCAAGGAAAAAATCCGCATTCGCACGGATTTTACGAATTTTCGGCAAGTTCGCGAGAGTTTGCAGATTGCGAATTTGCCGAAAATCCGCAAAATCCGCGAGCGGAACGGATTTTACGCCCATGCTTAATAATGGTTGTTGGATTGACCTAAGTGAGAAACAAAGATTGATGCTTCCCAATTAATTTGTTAATGCTGTAGTAATTATGGCTCATGGGACAGCGCATGTTGGAGCAAAAGTCATTTGTGCCTTGTTAGATCCAGTCTAACATTGCCAAAACTACAACTCATTTAGTTCAACATTGTATAGTTTGTTTACTACATAATCCAGGAGGGCGGGAACCTGTTCTCAGTGGAAATTTTGCACCCCGTCCCTACCTTTTGAAGTACTTCAGATGGATTATATTCAGTTTGAAAGAGTGAACAATTTGAAATATGTTCTGGTGGTTGTTTGCGCTTTCAGTAAATGGGTGGAAGCCTACCCCACCAAGGAAAACACTGCTCTAGCGACAGCCAAAGCCTTGATTAAGGAGTTTTTACCTAGATACGGATTACCTAGAGTGATTTGGTCTGATAACAGGGGGCACTTTAATGCAGATCTTATCAAGCATATCTGTAATGGATTACACATTAAACAGAAATGTCATGCTGCTCGGCACCCCCAGTCTGCAGGGTTGGTTGAGAAATATAATGGAAGTTTGAATTAAAAAATGGCCAAAATACAGGAAAGCACCGGGTTAAAGTGGCCTGATGCTTTGCCTTTAGCTTTAATGTCCTTACGAATCACCCCCCATTCCCGATCAGGACTATCACCATATGAGGTTATTTTTGGACGGACAGATAATGTTTGGGGTGTTCCACGACCAAGAAACAATCGAGAAATTGATTATCCAATGATTACAGATTACTTGTATACCTTGACTAAAGACCTTCGCTCTATCCATCAACAGGTGTCAGATACGCTGCAGCCCCGGCCGGAGCGTCCCGGACATCGTTTGGAACCCAGCCAGTGGGTGTTGGTGAGGAATTATCAACAGAAATCTAGCCTGGAGCCTAGGTGGACCAAGCCAGTTCAGATCCTGCTGGCCACTCGCCCAGCGGTGAAGGTGAACGGTCGGAAACACTGGATCCACGTTTCTCACCTGGAGAAGGTACCTTTCCCGCTTCCTTCTGATCAACATAACCCAGAAGGAGTTTTGACCCAGGAAAGTGAAAGAGCTCCTTGTGTTGCTCCTTTTTCTGACGCCCGGGGAATCGAAGGGCAAGAGGAAGGAGCATTGGGCACGGAAGGGGTCTCATCATCAACAGTGGGATTGGGCCCGGAATCACCTGGCCCTGCAGTTACACAAGGAGTTCATGATAAATCAGCCATTACGAATGCCACTTCATCTGTTTTGTTTGCTGACCAGGAGTCACCTGGTCATGTTCGCTACAACCTGCGGCCCAGAAAACAACACGGTACCCCCAACAAACATAGCAGGAGATAGGGAGGGACTTGAGTACAAGGGTTTTGCTAGATTAGTTCGGGGGTGCTGAGCGAGACACATTGAGAGCTGGAATATCGTATTGCTCTGTTCAGAAAGAAAGACTAAGAAACGCAAGAGGGGCCCAGGTTGCAACTGTATATAGAATCATTGCAAGGATCTGTTTTCTTTTTGATGAACGATAGGAGCCTGTCTGTGAGGCTCTAGACGGACACAGGAAAGAAGTACCCTCTGGCAGGTTGGAGTGCATCCCTTAGTGTAGTTTGGACTTTTAGATAGAATGTATTCTTTTGGTTGCTTTATTCCTGAGGAGGAACGCCCCTTCGCTCCTCGATATATGCCTACTTATGTACCCATGTTTTCTTCTTGGACAACACGTGTGAAAGTCGCTTTTGTGATCACCATTGCAGCACTTTTTATTATAATAATGAGTGTATTTTTATATTTAGTATTTCACCATCCTATGCATACTGTCCACTCCACCCACTGAGCATTACTTCCTTACCTTGGCCACTCATAAGGAAAGGCATTTATGTTAACAATGTATTTGTAGAAATGTTGCGTCAAATGCATAGTGCTACCAATACGACCAATTGTTGGGCTTGTGGTCTGTTACCCTCAGTTATGCACAGACATGATCTTTTTATTTCATTCCTCTCATCTTATTTGGGAAGTTGTGAGGCCTGGTTTAAATTTCTGTCGATGATGTACCTGCATTATATGGTAGATTCATCTCGATATTCTGAGCGTGATTATGAAATGATCCTGGCCTATGTAGAGGTACAGCAGGGTTTTGACCCACGGGGTAATAACTGGGAAGGATCACTTGATCCAAATGCCTGCATGAATCTGTATACAGAATATGAAAATGTTACATGGCTGAAAAGTGAAATTCTTGATTTTGCAGAATTTAATTTTACTCAGTACTTTCAGCAATTTCAGGATGGAATTGTTACTGATGACAAAGCTATCCCGGTACCTATATTAAATAGTACCTCTGCATTTTGCGTACAGGGAACTGGGCACATTTCAGTGGGAGGCAGTCATTTTAATTATACTTATCGACTACAAACCTTTAGTAGCCCTCCATTGTTAACCCCTCCAAATGTTTATTTCGTATGTGGCGAGAATGCCTACACATGGCTTCCCCGGGGATGGACAGGTCGTTGTTACTTGTCTTTTTTGTATCTACCTATCTATACAGCACCCTCCAATTATCATAAGGATCATCGGTTAGATGGACAAAGTTTGCCTGTAGTACGAGATAAACGGGAATTAGATAAATCTGAGATTGATCAAACTGATACTCCTGAAAAGCACTTTATCGACATTGTCAATGGAGTATTTCCTATTTGGGGGCCCATCATCACTAGTAAAAAAGTAAGGCGCCTATCTAGAGTAGTCGAGAGAGGTATAAATACCACTGTGGGTATACTAACAAATTTGACAGTAGAGCTTCAGACTACGAGACTTGTCTCTCTTCAAAATCGTATGGTGCTAGACGTTATCTTAGCAGATCGAGGAGGAGCCTGCCGTGAGATCGGCAGCTCCTGTTGCATGTATATCCCTGACTCCGCCCCTTCTGTCCATTTGGCTATTCAAAAGTTACATCGTTTAGCGTCTGAAATACATGCAGACACTGGTACCTCGTCCCTTTCTGGATGGTTTTGGAGTTTATTTTCTACCTCCGGTTGGAAGATTCTGATGGTATTAGCTGGCATAGCAGGTGTCATCTTTGCCTGTTGTCTCTGCGTACACTGTGGACCCGCCTGTTGTTCTTACTGTGAATCAAAATTAACCTCCTCTGTGATAGAACCATCCCCAACTAAAGTCAAAGCCCAAATGGTCCAACAAGAAATACGAGAGATGATGCAGATTGACGAGAGTATTTTTGTGGACTGATTCTCTTGATTAGCTACATCATGCTAAAAGGGTGGTTCTGAGGGATGAAATCGATTCCCTACACTTATCGTTATCTTTTGTGTTAGCACGATGTATCTATATATATATATATATATATATATATACGTGTCATAGTTTAGATTAATCAGTTACGTTAACACTGGAACTTCTTTACTGCTCCTGCATTATATTTTCTGTACGCAGACTGAGAACCAAACAGATTCCATTTTGTGGTGTATGTATTAGACTCTGACCAGGTCACGTGCCACCCTCCAGCACTCAAGTCAGCCTTGTTAGTTGAGTTATACAGACAGCTGAATTCATACTATTCTTTCTGTTCTGAGACCCAAGGTCGCATCTGGTTTCAGAGGTGTTAAGCGCATTCCTGGAGGCGCCGTACCCGTGCTCCCAGGCACCGAGACGAAAGGGAGTCACCCCTCCTGACCCTCCCCAATAATAGCAGAAGCCGACTTCTAAGCGAGCTTTGTGTGCCATATATGGTCTTTCCTTTAAGCTACTGTGCCTACCAGTATTTTTCCATGTACAGTGATCTCATGTAATTCAATGAAGGTATATATGCCATATATTGAGTGTGAACCGGCAGTCTTCTCCACGCTCTGGCTGAGTGACGTGCGGAGAGGCTCCTCTATAGAGTATTGATTGCCTAATAGACGATTGACTTTTCTTCACTGCCAACTGACTGATTATTTGGTAAGGCGATAATTAGGGGCTATTGGTAGGGATAGCTCCATAGAATATTTTTGTAATACGACATATTCACCATCAATAATGCCTCTCTCACACTCTCCTCTACTTTTGGGATAGTTTTTAGAACTTGAAAAAAGATTAGAGGGGTCTTTAAAACTACTGTATTCTGAATTCATCTTATTACTTAACATAATAGTAATCCCTCCCTTTCCATATACTTCTTGGAAGGGAAAGCATTACAACTTAGTACAAAATAGATGTGACACAGATAATCCATGGAGTACCAAGTTTCCTGGATGCAGATCAGCTTTTAAGCTACTAAAAAATTCTCTGGAGTACTCATTAAGCTGGCTGCATTCCAGGAAACCACTTTTATATTATTGCTAATTATAAGGCTTAGATAAAGGGACCGATGCACAGGCATCATTAAGTGTACAGGTCAGCCAATTTAATTTCATGTACTCCTCCTCTCCTGTAGGGGAGGGGGGGGCAGGCACCCTAGATCCATAATGCCTTGCAGATCTCCTGCCAGTCACTACAGAGACATGCAGGAGTTTTACATTTTCAGAAGATAGTTTATTTAAGGACATGCTATGATACTCAGAAATTGTTGGTTTCAAGGTATCATTTTGCCGTATGGAGATTTTATTTTTCCTATGTACGGGGATTACATCAATCTGTCTACATTGGAGAAAGTCTCTGTTTCGAAGAATCAAGTTACAACAATTTTAGATTGAAACTAAACCCTTGTTTTCAGCACTGCTGGTGAATGCATTAGGGAAACAAGAGAAATGTCACTGCTTTGTATTATTTTCAAATGTTCAATCTCTGCAAAACACATTAATAAAAAAGAACAGCTTATAATTTAATCAGAGTCAAATAAAGCCACAAAATCCAAAATAAAAGTATCTGCGGGGATAGAGGAAGATGAAAGGCCATTTCCACTAGTCCATGTAGGGTTCAGGGTTTCCTTTGGTGCAACACAAAAGGGTTCATCTCTGCGATTTAGTTCTGTTGACTTTGGGTTAGTGGATAGTAATTTTACTTTAGATGCACCGCTCTCTCTATTTTCCAGAGGCCTTATAGTGGAACATAGATCCAACTTTGCAGCGAGGCCCCCCAATAACTCCTTTGATGCTCATGTTACAAACAGGATTAGCTGGCATTTCCACTCTAGCCTTTGAAGTAGAGACACCAATGTCGCCAGTATCTTGGAAGTGAAGTTGTTTTGTACTTTTCTTAGAGATTCTCGGTTTGTTCTTTTTTACAGGCTCTGTTTTTTTTGCCTTGTCTTTTCCTTTAGGCTGACCAGGTTCCAAACAGATTGCGAAGTTTGTTATTGCCTGGTCATGAGGCATGAATATCGAAAAAGCCTCAAACCTGGAATAGGAGACCTCTGCCTGTGAGCTGGATAGCCCGAGTCAGAGATTTTGTATTGAATAGGTTGGACTTTCTACATTCTGTTGCTGCTTGCTGGAAACCATAACCAATATAACTTGAGGTTTACCAGCTGGCATCCCCTGATTGAATGACTGGGGGGGTTGGATGGATCCATAAGTCTCCAAGCACTTGGGGGCCCCAACTTGTGGTCCATGATCAATAAGAACCAGCTTTCTACATGCCTCATTATATAAAGAATGCTCATTTAGTCACGAAAATTGTACAATTGACTTTATACCTGTATATAAATCAGAAGGCAACCACAACATACTAAATCAGCAAAACATATTAAAGTTATTAAACTGTTTTGAAAGTCCGAAAGAACTCAACTCAAAATCACTTGTTACTGTTCGCTTTATCTCAGATAATGCAGTTAATTCTGCCTACAAAATCACCAGAACAACATGGGCATCCCAGATTGTAGCTCTAAACATTCTGGATATTAAAGAATTTCTAACTGACTGCGGGGTTATAATCAGACAGCCGGAGAAACGTAACTATCCACATATTCTGAGAACTGTCAACAGATGAGCTGAATACGAAAAAATTGCCACTAAGCACCAGATCTCTGTACAAAGGTGTGGAAGATAACATCAGATTTGAAAAATGTCAAATCACTGCAAGGAAAACATATGATAATAGTCAGCCATCTTCAGATGCTCCTTGTCGTGGGGTGATGCAGTAACCATATGTGCAAAGAATTATTCCTAATAGAACTGATGAATGGGAAGTCCAACAAAGTGAGTTTTATCATGGAATGTAGCAGGTTTTGTGCGACAACCAAAAAAGGCCGGGGATAAAATGATGAGCTTTTTACAAGATCAGTGTCATGTTTTGTTAGCGGTGCTTGTAGCACGTAGCTACTCCAGCAATGGGACGTCCCAGCGCTCGCAGATGGGTGGCCAAGGTGAGTATTACTAGCCAGATGGAGAGACAGCCAGGAAATATCTGTTTCTAAAGACTCAGGGGACATGCGTACAGCAAGTCCGTGCAGCATGAGCTAGATGGATGAAAACAGCCAGGTTTTGATCTGTTTTCTGAATGCGCAATGATCTTGTATGCTGCACGCTGTGATTGGAATATAATCTCAAAGGGTTGTGGCCAGGGATTTAAATGCGCGACCCCCAGCTCTGCTCCTGCGCACCCTAGGAGTGCAGGCCAGGTGCAGATCTGTGGAGCACAGTGCGTGTGTTGAGGGATATGGAATGCAAAACCCCTGCAGTATCTGAGGTCCTTGGCGTGTAGGATCTTGTGAGTGGTGCAAAGAGTCGTGAACTGAATTATCTGTCCGATAGGAAGCCAGTGCAGGCGATACAGGAGATGGAAGGTGTGACAATGCTCAGGGAGGGTGAAAAGAATGCGAGCAGCCGCATTCCGAGCCCTTTGGTGTCTCTTCATGACAGTTTTATGGACGCCCGTAGCAGGCCGTTACAGTAGTTGAGACGTGACAGTACCACCGATTGAATGATCACCTGTCAGGTAGAAGCATCAAAGAACCCGAGGTTGGGTTTCAGACTGCGTAGGTGGCCAAAGCATGTTGGAACAAAAGGGAGTTGTCCAACAGGACCCCTAAGTCCTTCACTGCGCTTTTTGGTTGGGGTGGAATACCCTGTGCAGCGGGTCACCACTAGTCATCCCATTTGTGGGGGTCCCGTCCAACCAAAAGCACCTCTGTTTTTGAGGAGTTGATTTGGAGGTAGTTTTCCGCCAACCAATCAGAGATGGCCTAGATATCTTTACAAAACTTCATTTGGTCGTGGGCTGGGTTATTGGTGAAAGTGAATAGCAATTACGTGTCATCCACGTATGAAATCATCTTGATCTTCCGGGCTTTGTCCAGAAGGGCCAAAGGGCATACGTACACGTCAAACAACGTGGGGCTCATATGTGCAAAGAATTATTCCTAATAGAACTGATGGATGGGAACTCCAACAAAGTGAGTTCTCCATTTTATCATGGAATGTAGCAGGTTTTGAGCGACAACTAAAAAAGGCCGGGGATAAAATGATGAGCTTTTTACAAGATCAGTATCATGTTTTGTTAGCGGTGCTTGTAGCACGTAGCTACTCCAGCAATGGGACGTCCCAGCGCTCGCAGCAGTGCCCTGAGGGACACCACTGATGAGAGGATAAGAACTGGAAATGTAAGGTGGGGTATGGATCTGAAAGGAGCGATCAAAAAGAAAACATGCAAACCAGGCCCAGGCCTTACCACTGACCCCGATCAGCCTGAGACATTTGAGCAGAATCTCGTGGGAGACCGTGACGAAGGCAGCTCTCAGATTGAGTAAGCTCAGTGCCGAGGTGTTGCCCTCATCCAGCGATGCCCTCAGCTGCTCTGTGACTGCCAACAAGGTAGATTCCATACTATGTTTAGGCCGGAACCCATTTTGTGACCTGTCTGAAATCCCATTATCTTCCACAAACTTGGTCAGGATGATATTGCAGTGAGATTCCATGACTTTGGCCAAACTGGGAAGTAGGGAGATTGGCCGGAAATTCTCTGGTAGAGAAGCATCCAATGATGGCTTTTTCGGTAAAGGAGCTACCTTAGCATGCTTTCAGGATTTGGGAATTACTGATGACTGGAGAGATCTGTTGATTAGTTCCCTCACCTCTGACAAGTTGCAGTCCTAGAATTTCCTAAAGGTGTTCGGTTTTACTGGTTCATAAGTAGAGCCTGATTTCACCTTAGCTGCCAGAGTTTCCAAGTCTTTGAAGGACATGGGTGGTAGTACTTGTAGAGAGTGGGGGGGGTCAAGTGGGTTGTTTGATGGCCGTGATGTAAAGGTGGTCTGTTTAGAGTTGAGTGTGTTGTAGATGCATTCTACTTTCTTGATGAAGTAGCGTGCCAGGGATTCACAGTGCAGGTTGGTGGAGATGATATGATTGTTTCCTCCCGGAGGTTTAGTCATGTTCTTTATAAGAGAGACAATGTTTTTAGAAAGACTAGAGCTCGATGTAATCAGGTTGGTGTAGAATGCAGCTTTAGACTTTTGCACAAGTTTGTAGTAGGCTTTAATAGCCTGCCTATAGACATTTTTAGCTGCGGGGTCGTAGGCACGCCTCCAGGTGCGTCCCAGAGTTTTACAGTGTTTTTTTCATCATTAGGGTCTTGTTGTACCAGGCATGTGATTGCTTTCGCTTGGCACAGGACAGTTTCTGAGGGATGCAATGGTCGAGTGAGTTAGTGATCCACCCCCGGTAGGCACTATCTGCTTCCTCTAAGTCGATGGGCCAGATGGGGCAAGATTATTTTAGACTGGACACAAATCTAGGTGCGTCAAGTTTGTGCCAGGGTCGTTTCATAGAAGGCAGACGGGTGGCTTGCTGAGGGGCACCCGCTAGACTAAGGCACATGTGGATGAGACTGTGATCGGTCCAAGTTAGTGGAAGGGGGGCATGGACTTAAAGAGAACGGATGTTGGAAAATACTGGATCCAATAAGTGGTCGGAGAGATGTGACGGGCCCTCTACTGGTTGTATTAGTTGACAAGCAGCCATATCTCCCAGAAAGTTGGTAATCTCCTGGGAGTCAAGGCATTCAAGATGTAAATAAGGATCGCCTACAATACTAAAGTTGGCTGCCTATAGGGCCAGAGTGGAGGTGATAAGAGCTAGGGCTTCCTGAAAGGTCCTGGCCGGCCCTGGGGGGCGCTATATAAGAAGCCCAGAGAGAGTGAAGTTTTGAAATAGTAATTTTAAACAGGGCACATTCGCAATCTGGGATGTCGTGGGGCGTGAGAGTGGAAGAAAAATCAGATTTAAATATCACTGCTAGCCCGCCTCCCCTGCCACAAGGTCTGTTCTGAGCGAGCATCGAGCATCAAGTGTGTAATATGTCTACAGGAAACGTGGCATTCAGTGAATTTAAATATTCACAATTTACAACACATGAAATTAAACAAAAAAGAATGCCTTCGGAAGACCAAGTGGAGGATTAACAACATTAATAAGTACTAAATTATGTGTGCAAAGCAAAAAAAAAATACGACATCAATATATATATTGCCAGTTCTCTTAATACATCAAAACTCTACTAAGTGTTTGATTATCAAAATATATTTCCCACCCCATTTGGTGAAAAATAAGTGCAGTTATCGGACAACATTAGATGAATTTGAACAACTAATGGCAGCGAATGAACATATGGTGGTTATAATTATGGGAGATTTTAATCAAACCTTACTGCCTTTGGCGGTTAACCCTTTAAGTAGCGATGAACCAGACACAGGTTATAATATCCCGAAAGTTGTATTTCCATTAGAGAACAAGCCAAAAAAGATTGGCGCTTCTACCAAGTACAAATATGACTTATTGACAGATTTAGGATAAAGAAATCTTAATGGTAGGCTAGCAGAAGATCAACCAGACTCTTTAACTTTTCGTGGGCCAATGGGGTCATCAATTATAGATTTTACATTTGTCCACCATGCTCAGTTTCATTTATCTAAAAAAGATGCCATTATAGCAAGATCTGAGAGTGATCATGATCCTCAAACGTTAGCCATCAGCATTAAGCATGATTATTGTGAAACTCATGCAACGGTCAACAGTGGCAGATTGGCTGCTGTGAATGGGAAAATACTTCTTTGGAACAATATGTTGAAAGTAAAGGCATCTAACCTCGAAGAAATCATGGTACCTAGTACCGAAAAACATATTATTCTATTAAAGACAGGAGATGGCTGGTTGAATGCCTGGCACTCTATTCTAAAAAATATTTTATCTTGTCTTGTGGCAAGTATACAAGAGTCATGACTAAACATTAACGCAACGAAGACTTCAGAATTAATTGAATCAAAGAGAATCTATCGTAAGAAGATGCAACATATCTTAAAACTCCCGATCTCCAATGACGCAATTCCAAAATACAAAATATAAAGAAAGAACTTAAGAATAGGAATTTACAGATAAAGCGGGATAGTGTGAACACTGCCTATGCTAAATTATACCATGCTATATCGACTAGGAATGAGCGCGCATTCTGGTCCCTGGTGGGACACGGCACAAATTGATATAAACAGCCGACTTATTTATCCCAAGCAATGAGTGGGAAAATCACATCAAAGCTCTATAAAAATCATCTGTAACATGTATATATACAACATCTAAAGCTGATGGAATATTTGCAGAAATAACAGAAGAAGAAATTGTTGAATTAATAACGAGTGCTCACCCATCCAAGGCAGAAGGACCAAATGCTATCCCTATAGACTTGATAAAGTTAAACATAACCTTTTGGAGTGCAATGCTAAAACAGCTGTTTTCCCAGGTAATTAAATATGGATTAATACCTTCTTCCTGGAAAGGAGCGATTGTCCTTCCAATATATAAGCGAGGGCGTAAAGATGATACGTCCAGCTACAGACCAATAGCACTGTTGAATTATGAAGGGAAACTGTTTGCAAAACACCTTCAAAATAGACTAAGGTCATGGGCGGAGGAAAAATCATGTTTACCAATTACTCAAATTGGATTTCGCTCAGGGTGTTCGACACTTGATAATATTGCTTCATTGGCCTTATTAGAAAAAAAGGCAAGCATGCGGGAGATAACGCTATACATCTGTTTTGTCGATTATTCCACAGCATTTGATAAGGTTAACAGGCAAAGGCTGTGGAGTAAATTAACGATACAGAAAAGGGGGTGGTGATGAACAGAGTGTCTGAATTAAGCAGACCACTCTTACCCAGTCCAAAGATCAGGGCTTGATCCATCACCGTTATTTATCTCACTGCCCCATCCCAGCTCAGAACCTGGCTATATGCAAATTAGTCTGTCCCTGGCCCAGTGCATCATGGGAACAGGGCAGACCAAACTACCAAGCCAATTCTTCACCAGAAAGGAGACAAGCTACCGGGGACCGGTTTCTGGCATTTCAGCCTCTTCGGCCCGGCTTGCTTGAATCCTGATGGAGCAGTGAGAAAGGGACTCATGTCTGAGTATACCCTGCCACACCTATAGTGGCCAAAAACGATACAGAAAAGGGGGTGGTGATGAACAGAGTGTCTGAATTAAGCAGACCACTCTTACCCAGTCCAAAGATCAGGGCTTGATCCATCACCGTTATTTATCTCACTGCCCCATCCCAGCTCAGAACCTGGCTATATGCAAATTAGTCTGTCCCTGGCCCAGTGCATCATGGGAACAGGGCAGACCAAACTACCAAGCCAATTCTTCACCAGAAAGGAGACAAGCTACCGGGGACCGGTTTCTGGCATTTCAGCCTCTTCGGCCCGGCTTGCTTGAATCCTGATGGAGCAGTGAGAAAGGGACTCATGTCTGAGTATACCCTGCCACACCTATAGTGGCCAAAAACGATACAGAAAAGGGGGTGGTGATGAACAGAGTGTCTGAATTAAGCAGACCACTCTTACCCAGTCCAAAGATCAGGGCTTGATCCATCACCGTTATTTATCTCACTGCCCCATCCCAGCTCAGAACCTGGCTATATGCAAATTAGTCTGTCCCTGGCCCAGTGCATCATGGGAACAGGGCAGACCAAACTACCAAGCCAATTCTTCACCAGAAAGGAGACAAGCTACCGGGGACCGGTTTCTGGCATTTCAGCCTCTTCGGCCCGGCTTGCTTGAATCCTGATGGAGCAGTGAGAAAGGGACTCATGTCTGAGTATACCCTGCCACACCTATAGTGGCCAAAAACGATACAGAAAAGGGGGTGGTGATGAACAGAGTGTCTGAATTAAGCAGACCACTCTTACCCAGTCCAAAGATCAGGGCTTGATCCATCACCGTTATTTATCTCACTGCCCCATCCCAGCTCAGAACCTGGCTATATGCAAATTAGTCTGTCCCTGGCCCAGTGCATCATGGGAACAGGGCAGACCAAACTACCAAGCCAATTCTTCACCAGAAAGGAGACAAGCTACCGGGGACCGGTTTCTGGCATTTCAGCCTCTTCGGCCCGGCTTGCTTGAATCCTGATGGAGCAGTGAGAAAGGGACTCATGTCTGAGTATACCCTGCCACACCTATAGTGGCCAAAAACGATACAGAAAAGGGGGTGGTGATGAACAGAGTGTCTGAATTAAGCAGACCACTCTTACCCAGTCCAAAGATCAGGGCTTGATCCATCACCGTTATTTATCTCACTGCCCCATCCCAGCTCAGAACCTGGCTATATGCAAATTAGTCTGTCCCTGGCCCAGTGCATCATGGGAACAGGGCAGACCAAACTACCAAGCCAATTCTTCACCAGAAAGGAGACAAGCTACCAGGGACCGGTTTCTGGCATTTCAGCCTCTTCGGCCCGGCTTGCTTGAATCCTGATGGAGCAGTGAGAAAGGGACTCATGTCTGAGTATACCCTGCCACACCTATAGTGGCCAAAAACGATACAGAAAAGGGGGTGGTGATGAACAGAGTGTCTGAATTAAGCAGACCACTCTTACCCAGTCCAAAGATCAGGGCTTGATCCATCACCGTTATTTATCTCACTGCCCCATCCCAGCTCAGAACCTGGCTATATGCAAATTAGTCTGTCCCTGGCCCAGTGCATCATGGGAACAAGGCAGACCAAACTACCAAGCCAATTCTTCACCAGAAAGGAGACAAGCTACCGGGGACCGGTTTCTGGCATTTCAGCCTCTTCGGCCCGGCTTGCTTGAATCCTGATGGAGCAGTGAGAAAGGGACTCATGTCTGAGTATACCCTGCCACACCTATAGTGGCCAAAAACGATACAGAAAAGGGGGTGGTGATGAACAGAGTGTCTGAATTAAGCAGACCACTCTTACCCAGTCCAAAGATCAGGGCTTGATCCATCACCGTTATTTATCTCACTGCCCCATCCCAGCTCAGAACCTGGCTATATGCAAATTAGTCTGTCCCTGGCCCAGTGCATCATGGGAACAGGGCAGACCAAACTACCAAGCCAATTCTTCACCAGAAAGGAGACAAGCTACCGGGGACCGGTTTCTGGCATTTCAGCCTCTTCGGCCCGGCTTGCTTGAATCCTGATGGAGCAGTGAGAAAGGGACTCATGTCTGAGTATACCCTGCCACACCTATAGTGGCCAAAAACGATACAGAAAAGGGGGTGGTGATGAACAGAGTGTCTGAATTAAGCAGACCACTCTTACCCAGTCCAAAGATCAGGGCTTGATCCATCACCGTTATTTATCTCACTGCCCCATCCCAGCTCAGAACCTGGCTATATGCAAATTAGTCTGTCCCTGGCCCAGTGCATCATGGGAACAGGGCAGACCAAACTACCAAGCCAATTCTTCTCCAGAAAGGAGACAAGCTACCGGGGACCGGTTTCTGGCATTTCAGCCTCTTCGGCCCGGCTTGCTTGAATCCTGATGGAGCAGTGAGAAAGGGACTCATGTCTGAGTATACCCTGCCACACCTATAGTGGCCAAAAACGATACAGAAAAGGGGGTGGTGATGAACAGAGTGTCTGAATTAAGCAGACCACTCTTACCCAGTCCAAAGATCAGGGCTTGATCCATCACCGTTATTTATCTCACTGCCCCATCCCAGCTCAGAACCTGGCTATATGCAAATTAGTCTGTCCCTGGCCCAGTGCATCATGGGAACAGGGCAGACCAAACTACCAAGCCAATTCTTCACCAGAAAGGAGACAAGCTACCGGGGACCGGTTTCTGGCATTTCAGCCTCTTCGGCCCGGCTTGCTTGAATCCTGATGGAGCAGTGAGAAAGGGACTCATGTCTGAGTATACCCTGCCACACCTATAGTGGCCAAAAACGATACAGAAAAGGGGGTGGTGATGAACAGAGTGTCTGAATTAAGCAGACCACTCTTACCCAGTCCAAAGATCAGGGCTTGATCCATCACCGTTATTTATCTCACTGCCCCATCCCAGCTCAGAACCTGGCTATATGCAAATTAGTCTGTCCCTGGCCCAGTGCATCATGGGAACAGGGCAGACCAAACTACCAAGCCAATTCTTCACCAGAAAGGAGACAAGCTACCGGGGACCGGTTTCTGGCATTTCAGCCTCTTCGGCCCGGCTTGCTTGAATCCTGATGGAGCAGTGAGAAAGGGACTCATGCACTGGGCCAGGGACAGACTAATTTGCATACAGCCAGGTTCTGAAACTGGGATGGTGCAATGAGCTAAAAAACGGTGTTGGATCTAGCCCTGATCTCTTGACTGGGTGAGAGTATTCTGCTTAATTCAGAGACTCTGTCCATCACCACCCCTTGTAAATTATTTTGTCCACCCTAAGCGTGGAAGGGTATACTCAGATGTGAGTCCCTTGCTCATTGCACCATCAGGATTCAAGCAAGCCGGGCCGAAGACGGCTGAAATGCCAGAAACCGGTCCCCGGAAGCTTGTTTCCTTCCCAGTGTAAGAATTGGCTTTTGTAGTCTGGTCTGCCCTGTTCCCATGATGCACTGGGCCAGGGACAGACTAATTTGCATACAGCCAGGTTCTGAAACTGGGATGGTGCAATGAGCTAAAAAACGGTGTTGGATCTAGCCCTGATCTCTTGACTGGGTGAGAGTATTCTGCTTAATTCAGAGACTCTGTCCATCACCACCCCTTGTAAATTATTTTGTCCACCCTAAGCGTGGAAGGGTATACTCAGATGTGAGTCCCTTGCTCATTGCACCATCAGGATTCAAGCAAGCCGGGCCGAAGACGGCTGAAATGCCAGAAACCGGTCCCCGGAAGCTTGTTTCCTTCCCAGTGTAAGAATTGGCTTTTGTAGTCTGGTCTGCCCTGTTCCCATGATGCACTGGGCCAGGGACAGACTAATTTGCATACAGCCAGGTTCTGAAACTGGGATGGTGCAATGAGCTAAAAAACGGTGTTGGATCTAGCCCTGATCTCTTGACTGGGTGAGAGTATTCTGCTTAATTCAGAGACTCTGTCCATCACCACCCCTTGTAAATTATTTTGTGGAGTAAATTAACAGCATGGGAGATCGATCTGAATCTTCTGAATTGTATTATTCGCCTGCATTCGGAAACATGGCTCAGGGTGAAATTGGCTCATGATAATACATTATCACCAAAAATGGATACCACAAATGCTCTTAAGCAAGGCTGTGTCCTTGCACCGCTGTTATTCTCTTTGTATATTGCAGATATAGATTTGATGCTAAGTTCAGATATGGGTGTGGCACCTAAACTAGGAGGCAAAAAGATACTATATCTAGCATATGCAGATGATATAGTAATTTTGTCCCTACCTCCAAAAGGACTCCAGTATCAACTGAATCAATTACATACGTATAATACAGCCAATGGTTTGATAGCTAACTTGTCTCAAACAAAAATTGTGACGTTAGGACAGTCCATACAATCTAAAAAGTGGACCTTAGGAGAAAATGTAATCGAGGTAGTAGAACAACATATTTATCTTGGCGTAACCTTTGACAAAAAGTTATCATGGTTAAAACCGTAAGGTTAGTAAGAATGCAAAATCAGTAGCTATTACTAAATCAATCTTGAGATTCGTGAAAATGTTTAGAGGAAATGCAATTATTCCATCACGTAAAATACTACAAATGAAAATGATTCCGTATTTACTATATGCATCTCCAGTTATGAAGAAGAAAGTCATCCTTGAACTTGAGAAATGTTTTATGAAATGTGTACGCACCTTACTTCATTTAAGACAGGCAACTCCGTATTGTACGATAAGATTGGAATTTGGTCTAAAATCGCTGGATATGTTGCATAAGAGTAGTTTTGTTAACTATATTATTGATTGTGCTAATGCTGATACATGCACACTGAAATATCTAATATTTGAAGAACTCTGAAGTAAAAAAGTTAGAGATTTGCAACTATATAGTATAATGATGGAATTAGGATCGTATGATCTGCCTGATAAACAGGAGATGGGGGCGAATGAGCAGGGATGTGTGGAAAAACCTAATACGTATTACGCTATTGACAAAGCAGTGGACTTTAGATCTTCTACAAGCTGGGAAATATAAACATACAGACTTAGTAATTGATACTTATACCTTACAGGCTCAAGAATACTTGGGATGGAATTTGTCCAGTTACATAAAATGGAAATACTTAAGGTTTAGACAATTTTATATATATTTATATAATTTTATATTCCGATTGGGGAGTTTGAAGAGACTTTGAACCAGGCACTTAAAGGTATACAAGTATGCCGGCTTTGTGGAATCGGTAAAGAAATTCTTGAACATTTAATATGCATCTGCCCAAAGCTGTTGCCCATACGGAGGATATACTTACGCCCTTTGTTTAATAATGCTAAAATAAGAACAACTGCAGGTGCGGTACGCTATTGTTTCAGGCTCAAAGAGGACAATTCAATTATAAGGATGGTTCAGTTTTTAGAACATGCCTCTAAAAATTAACTGCTTAAACTGCTTTTAATATATGGATATACATATATGGTATTATGAATTGTGTATGTTTTATTATATGAGGTTTATTCATGGAAATGATCTTATCTAAATGTTTATATTTTCGCTTTTATTGTAATCAAATGATTAATACAATAATGTATTTTTTAAAGTAAAAAAAAGTAATACTGCCCTTTTTTTTATGCGGGGCAATACATCTCAGGAAAAGCATTATATTGTAGTAAACAGTTTATGGGGCGGCTCAGGTATTTTAAATATATATGTCTATTTTTACCCTTATTGATGTGCTATATGATTATGTGTTATATATTTATTGATGATGTGTTTTTATATCCTTCTATGGCCACCATGATTGTGCTAAAATAAAGTTAACTGTTGCAAATATTACATGCCTCATTTGTTGCTATTTGTAGTGACTGACTGAGAAGCACCCCTCACCCTTTGAACCCATCAGCACTTTTAGGATTTTCAATAAGATATCTTGGATGCGATCTGAATTGGTCACAGATTTTTCTAGAAGTGCTAAAATGGATGGCAAGATTCTTTCCACACACTTAATAGATTCGGAAACCTGCACTTATTGACCAGGGAGGTCACAGGACAGGTTTCCAAACATTTTGTAAGTCAAGCATCCCTGAAGTCTGTAGTACGACTGATGATTGTTCTGACGTAGTACTACTACATAGCTTTTAACCAATTACCTGTGATAGGACAGGTGGAGTTCCAATGGAGCCAATCACCACTGGTGTATATGTTCTCAGATTAATATCCACATCCAGTAGAGTGAAATGCTCATTATGAAGATTATCGGTCTTTCCAGAAGCCAAGTTTGCGACCTGTGGCAGGTGAATGCTGGGCAGGAGAAGAAGTGAGATTAAAATTTGACCCTGCTGTTGCAGGAGTGGTGAGGGCCTGTGAATTAGGACAGGGGTCATCATGCATAGCTTCATGAATAATATTATCTTTCTGCAAGAAGCAGAAAATCAAGTTTGAGCCCTTCATTAGATTTAAATGCACTACCTTATTACTAAGTGAGTTGGAGTTTGTCTTTTTACATGCTTTAATGGGGATTATTCTGCCTGAGCGAAGTCTCCAGGCAGTCATCTTCATTCACTGAGAAAGTGCAGTGGCCCTTTGTTTTATAATTATTTAAGAAGACAGGCCAGGAGAGGAGGAGCACACAGCGGAGAGCAATCCGTACCACCGATATAGGTGGGCCACTTCTGTGCTCCGCCGCCTCTACCCTTTGGAGCTAATGGCTCTTCCTATACCCCTAGAACCTAAAACAGGTCTGGTGTTTTAAAACCTCCCACTACTCTGCTCACAGAACAATTACCACCCTAAGTTGACCCTGAAAAGTCGGGATGCCAAATGAAAGGCCAAAATACAATGAACAAGTATCAATGGCCAAGAGAACACTGTCCGCCACACACCTCTTCTCTCCACTCTCACCCCTACCCCTCTCACTTCCAGAGCTTAAGGTTAAAAGAGTGGTGTTTTTACTCAGCCTTACTCTTCCCTCCTCCTTGTCTCTTTTCCTTATTGCCTCCAGCAATCCGGACTGCACGGGAAGGGAAGCTATGGTTTGGTAGAGTTAAAGTGAGGACTTGGTTCTGAAAGCTGCATGCACTGGAGCTTTGATGTGGCAAACGGGCAACAGAGCTCCACATGCGAGTAACATTATGGGTGCAATATGGCTTAAAGTACACCGGCCCTTCAAATGCTCAGACCAAACCAGCATAGAGTGTCAAGCAGCGGTGGCAAGCAGAGGTGAGCGAGGCAGTAGAGCCACGAGGCTCTAATGGCAGCTCTGACAAAAGCTTTGGCAGTGAGGGGGTGTAGAGGCAGGCAACATTAGCATCAGCAGCACTCCCCACTCTGCATCCAGTCTAATGGCAGCAGCCAGCTAGGATTTCCTTGGTTTTAAAAAAAAATTTAAAGTAATATTTTATTATCATAGGTAAAGGCCATCCCCACCGCCCACAGCCATTGGCCGTGCATGGTGGGATGTTGACAGCAAATACTTTGGCCGTTGATGGTTGGCCATACTACGACCGACTCCACGTCTCCCTCACCTCCCCTTTCCCTCCTCTCCTCTTCTCCCCACCTCTCCTTCTGCTCCTTCACCTCCTTCTCCCCTTCCGCATCCACCCCCCTATATATAAATTAGTTCTATCATCTTTCTCCACAAATTGACGACAATTTTACTTGAATGTATATTTGAATAATGCACACAATTACATCTTTCTTATTTCTGTTTACTTAAAAAATATTTGTGACTTTCTTTTTTACGTAGTTTTTATTATTACATTTTGGAGGTGAAAATATGAAAATAAATACATATTTTTATTTCTAAGAAAAAATAAAACAAAGATAGCTCTTTACTTACTTCACAATCGCAAAAACAAAAACATAAAAGCCTTGTATTTTATGTGATACTTTGCCAGATCACAGCACTGCAGTCCCAGCTGTATAGCAAAAGCTCCAGCCTGGGAAATGATAACAAAAATATGGTGAATTATCCTGATGTAATGGTTTCCAGTAGACTTACTTTTTTTTCAAGTGTTGCTGGGGGCTGCAGAACTCCCTACAGCCACCCCACAACATTAAAAAATGTTAGGGTGATGTCCATGCATTTTCTAGGGACATCATCAAAAAACAAATATAAGGAAATAGCCTTCCGTGGTCATGATGTGGCGCTCCTTGAAGGAGAAATGCATAATAAATGAGTGGCTGAGGTTGCTAGTTTTTCATTCACTTTTTTCCTTTTTTCCTGCATGACCTGGTCCCACTCTAGACACCTACCCAGCTCCCTGCAAGTGGCCCTACTGGGCCACGCAGGTGCTAGTGTTTTTTTCTTAATTTAAGGGGTGCCCTGTTGCCCTGTTGCCCAACCAAGCCACCCCAGAACATTATCATTTGGGGGCCTCAAGCCCCTCCAGCCCTGCCAACATAGTCTTCTTTCAATTAAAAAGTGGCATGCCCCAGTTTCCTCCCTGGACACGCCACAAATAATCCTTCCAGCTAGTCCTTCATTGGGGGCCCCTGCAACCCCACCGGCTCCCCTGCTTGAAACCCTTGGGGGTGCTGCAGGAGCCGGCATTACTCCGACCCCATGGAAGCAGATTTCTTTGCCTCCCGTGGGGTGGGAGCAATCAAAGCCTTTCCCTGCCCCCGATCACTGGCATGGAAATGTTTTGTTCTCTCGCTGGGTGGGCAAACTTTTCATTTGGACATAGATGGCGTCCTAGGGTTTTGTGACCCCAGGACCAGTGGTCGAAGTGGGTGGGATCGGCAGGGCATGGTGAGCCTCTTCTTTTTCAATTTAATCAAAGCCATTCCCCAACTTTTTTATTTTACAAATGCATCCCAGGATGTCAGGTATAGCCAAGGCCTATAAATAAGGCTTGGCCCTTCATGGTCATTCAGGGATGTGTGGGGAGGGCAGAGAAGGGGAAGGACTCTGTCTCTTCCTTTTTGCCCAGAGATGACAAGGACAGTGTCCATTTCTCCTGCTCTGCCCCTGATAGCTGCCTCCGCTTACTTCCTCTTCTTCCCTCTCTTTCTTACTCTATCCTGCTCCTTCTCACTTGCTGATTACCTTACCCTCTCTTTCCTCTCCTTGCCTTCATCCGTTCCCCTGCGAAATGGAGCCAAAAAAGAAAGAAACACTTTTGCTTGAGTTGTTGTCTCTTTCTGACATTTTTATAGTCCAAAGTGCAGCCCAGGACAGAGAAAGAAGGTTAAAAATACGAAAAATAACTAAATAAAGCAAGACAGAGAGGTCATAAAGTGACCAGATTGGTTTTATTCACACCCAAACACATTAAGCACCCCTTTACAGAGTTTGCCAGTGAAGTGCTACTTTTGGTTTTTCGTCTTTCTTTGACCAACATTGTTTTCCCTAGTTGGGGAAGTGCATCATTTCTGGAGGTTCTGCAATACCAGGTAGGTGGGTGGATTGGAAAACATTTAATGTGATCCTTATCCGCTGTTTTCTTATTTTATTTTTTTAAAATGTGTACTCTGTGTTTAGGGATGTGGAATTTGTATACAATACTGCTTACATTATGCAAAGTGCATTGAAATGGGTCCCTTCTGTGCCCTGAAGTCATGTCCTTAGCTTTTCAGGGAAAAACACTCATTAATAACTTAATAATGAGTGTAAAAGTGTTAGGGTAACCATGTTGTTCCTGCGTACATTTCACATGCTTTACTTAATTTGTATTTCCTATAAGTGTTTGCGTTTTCCAGGATATTACTTTTTTTCATGCAGTATTTTGCTCTTGTCTAGTGCATTATTTGAATTGAGTCACATCCAGGTTTTTATTGTGGGGCACAATTGGGCTATAGCTGAAGGCAGTGCAAGTTTCCCTCAGTGGGGTAGTACGGTGTTCAGTGGGGGGGAATATGTGGTACTATGGCCAGAGCTGCCAAATTTGGAACAGCCCACCAGACAACTCTCCTGAGGGAGCACATTCCCATGCTAGACTTTAAATGGCCCAGCCAGACCTTAAAAGCCCTGATGTCTTAGCACCAGCAGGTGGACCCTAGCGGTGGCAAGTGAGGTTTAACCTTGAAGGCCTGTCCACCACAATCCATACTGAAGTTCACCTCCAGTCTTGAGGGCAAGCCTACACAGCAGCACACCCTAAAGAGACAGTGACCCTGGGCCCGATTCACAGAACTAACTGAAGACAAAATCCTAAACTTACTACCATTTTGGTATTCACAGAAGGCACTTACTCATTTTGGTATTCACAGAATGCACTTACTCATTTCGGTATTCACAGAAGTTAGGAGTCCTAACTTTAGGACTTTTAAATGCCTTGTGTGAATACCAAAAGTCTTAAAGTTAGGATTTTTCTCAATTTAATAGTAGTAAAGTTAGGACTCCTAACTTTAGGACTCCTAAATGCCTTCTGTGAATACCGAAAGTCTTAAAATTAGGATTTTTCTCAATTTAGTAGTAGTAAAGTTAGGACTCCTAACTTATGGACTCCTAAATGCCTTCTGTGAATACCGAAAGTCTTAAAATGTTTTTTTTTCTCAGTTTAGTAGTAGTAAAGTTAGGACTCCTTACTTTAGAACTCCTAAATGCCTGCTGTGAAGACTGAAAGTCTTAAAATTAGGATGTTTCTCAATTTAGTAGTAGTAAAGTTAGGACTCCTAACTTTTGGACTCCTAAATGCCTTCTGTGAATACCAAAAGTCTTAAAATGTGGATTGTTCTCAACTTTACTACTTCTAAACTGAGAAAAATCCTAATTTAAATACTTTCGGTATTCACAGAAGGCATTTAGGAGTCCTAAAGTTAGGAGTCCTAACTTTACTACTACTAAATTGAGAAAAATCCTAATTTTAAGACTTTCGGTATTCACAGCAGGCATTTAGGAGTTCTAAAGTAAAGAGTCCTAACTTTACTACTACTAAACTGAGAAAAAACCCAATTTTAAGACTTTCGGTATTCACAGAAGGCATTTAGGAGTCCAAAAGTTAGGAGTCCTAACTTTACTACTTCTAAATTGAGAAAAATCCTAATTTTAAGACTTTCAGTATTCACAGCAGGCATTTAGGAGTCCTAAAGTAAGGAGTCCTAACTTTACTACTACTAAACTGAGAAAAAAACACATTTTAAGACTTTCGGTATTCACAGAAGGCATTTAGGAGTCCAAAAGTTAGGAGTCCTAACTTTTCTACTACTAAATTGAGAAAAATCCTAATTTTAAGACTTTCGGTATTCACAGAAGGTATTTAGGAGTCCTAAAGTTAGGAGTCCTAAGTTTACTACTACTAAATTGAGAAAAATCCTAACTTTAAGACTTTAGGTATTCACAGAAGGCATTTAAGAGTCCTAAAGTTAGGACTCCTAACTTCTGTGAATACCAAAATGAGTGAGTGCATTCTGTGAATATCAAAATGAGTAAGTGCCTTCTGTGAATACCAAAATGGTAGTAAGTTTAGGATTTTGTCTTAAGTTAGTTCTGTGAATCGGGCCCTGAGTCACTGAGGCCACAGGACCCTTAAGGCCAGTCCGCCTCACCCATTGGTGCCTCCATTGGCCTTGTTTCAGCATTAGTAGTGCAACTCGCCAGGGATCGGCAATGCAGGATTTGCACGCACACCAAACTAAGGGCCTCATTTATGAAAAGTGATGCATCGTTGCATGAAAACAGAGATGCGTCACTTTTCATTGTACACGCCTTGCGACATGCTAGATGCGTCATATTTACAGTATGACTCATCATGTCGCAAGGAGTTACAGATATGTCAGTCTTTCTGTACATTACAACTGTTTTTACCTTTCTCCACCCTACGGGTTTAGAGATCTGGTAGAAGCCCTCTCTTTGGTCCTACACTCCTCGCAGTGGTACCCTTGTTCATTAAACAATGGACACAATATTAGAACCTTCACTATAAAATACCGCACTAATCTCTCCAAAAATGCAGCAAAAAGACTTAAACATTGGTTGCTCAAAACTTACCTTTAAACACTAATCTCAGACCCATACTTGTGCTCTAGCAAGGGAACACTGACCAATGACCCCATTTTTTACACAAAACAGCAAGCTCAATGGAGGAATATATAATACTCAATGCTGCGAATTACCTACACCAGGAAAACCACTCATGATCTTAGACTCCTTCGCCCTTCTGCAGAGGAGATGTGACCATATCTGTATACAACAACAGGAACATTCTAATACAATCCTCGAACAAAAAACTGACATTGGTGGACAAGATCTTCTCTATCCTCAAGAAGATGGCGAACAATAGGATCCATCTTCCCTCCTAAAATCACCCTTGCGACCTCGACGAAGCAACCTCCCCCTCTTCAATGCCCATATCTACTCCAACCTTATCAGCTCACCTCCAATCATCAGGCATTACTACCCCACCTTCTCAGATATTATACCCATTCTAGAGCTCTCATCTCTGACAGGGCCTGAGAATCAATTCACGGCTGGCAGAACTATCGCATCGGCTCCCCCGCCCCTACTAGGGCAATAATAGACTCCTCCATCACTGGATGCTTTCCTTCAAAAGAGCTCTCTTTCTTCCCCTGCATCCCCCAGCAAGGAACCCCCAGATACCACCAAAGCCCCTGTCTGTACCCAAAAAAAAATATCCAAACCTATTTCCCCTCTTCTATATAACCAAAGGCCCCCCAAGTCCCTTGACTACCCCTTATTCAGCCCTACTGTGCCCATTGCCAAGCACCAATTAATACTCAGCCAGGCCCTCATCAAAATCGCCCTGACTCATCAGTACCACAGGCACACATTACTAGCCTCTGTCCTCAGATCGGCCTCTCATATGGCCACTCTCCTCATCTGGAACCCTCATGTGGCCTCTCTCCCTACTTGGATTACGCCTCTCAACCCATAACTACCTGTAAACAGACCTATTGTGAGATGCGATTTAATGAGATCTCTATAGCTTCCTCCATCTCAAGGAAGCTCTACAGTGACTCACATCCATCACTTTGGAGCTATGGCTTAATCATAGACCCAATAGTGTCTTGATGACTCGGACCAACCCTCAAACAGATACGCTACCTCCCATGTCTCCCACACTCCCAAACCTGGTTCAAAAACAATACCCTTCCCCGATGCCACTTTCCCACCGATTAGAATGAGTAAAGATCTATCGGATATTGATATCCACAACCTCCTCCTCACCTACCCCCCCAAGAAAAATGCCAATAAGGCTGGCCTGAATCAAATCCAAACTATCGAGGCTAACCCCTTCAGAGACCATAGCTACAAACAGAGATTGCTAAACAAGAATAACCTCAAGAGCATTAACATATCACGGGAAGACTCGCCTCACACCGATAGCAAACTGAATGTATGCTCCTCAATTGCAGATGGGCAAATAAACATACAGCCGATGTTTATGACCTCATCCTCACACATACATTTGATATTGCTATCCTCAAGGAAACTTGGTTAAACAGAGCATCTCACCCTATTATAGACCTACTAGTCCCCCCTAGTCACAGGATCATTCAACTAGATAAACCAAAGAAATCTGGTGGGGTAATAGTCTGCATCTACCGCAACACCCTCTCTGTGTCTCAGGCAGAATCAATCGACTTGCCTGTATGTGAATATCTATGCATCAACATCACTAGCAATAATAAACCTAGTTGTAAACTGCACACCTTCTACCACCCTCCTGGTGATAATTTGCTGTGCATCGAACAAATCATGGAGTTCATCACAACCAACGATAAACCTCAAGTATCAAAGATTTTCTTCGGAGAATTCAACCTCCACTGGAACTACCCGAATTGTAGTGTAGTTTCCTATATTCCCAATAGGCTCTGCGCATTGGAATAATATATCCTATAGATGTGACGTAGGACTTATGTCTACTAGGTCTCTATCGAGTATATTAAACTTAATTGTGAGTGCCAGCTAGCTCAGAAGTCACTAGAAACTATCTTGAATAAACAAGAAGGGATTAGTTGCTGACATCTGCATAAACATGACAACTTTGTTCCCCAAGAATAAACATAACTTCAGAGTCGTGGAAACAATAGATAGATATTTTACTCAGTCAATCGTGCATGCTTCGTTTCATCAGAGGTGAAGAGAAATAGAGAGACAGGCGTTTTCAATAAAAGGATTTATTGAATAGTCTTCTTTCTCATGCAAGTAAAGTGAACTACTACAATCGTAAGACAGGCTGCAAAGTATAATGCGTACAGTGAGAAGAGTATTATAAAAGAATACATAAATAACGAAGGCTAAAAGTACTCAACTGGTGCTTCTAAAGTACGCCTACCCCAATGTACCTAACCTAAGTCTAGTACGAGGGAAGAAGTAAGTGAGGTGTAGCATAGGTTTAGTTTCTTTGTCAAGAATCTATCCAAGATTTCTATTAGGGTCTAATCAGCTCCATACCTTGATTTTAGATTGAAGGAGGTCTGGTATCTCTGTCTCAGGACTCTATTTCCCAACACCTCGCAAGGGGAGCTTGGAAACACTGGAGCTGGATTCTCGGCGAGAGAAAGGACACCTTCTCGATCAGTGCGTCAGCTGGGCGGTCGGCTTCCTTCGGGACGTGCTGGAGCGAGCTGCTTCGGGCAAGTAGATAGTCGAGCTGCTCTGAACCACTGTGTCTTGCTAGAGCAAGTGAAGGCATATTTATACCTTGAAGGTGCCTAGTTTGACATAAAGTTGGGCATAATAAAGTCATTAAAGAACTTCAAGGGAATGGTAGTTCTTTCAAAACTCCACTTCTTGGACAAACCAATATTCAAGCAAGGGAATGTCCCTGACTGCTTAAGCCGATTTTTCCAGGAAATCGTTGTGGCTTTTTGGAACGGGTGGAAGTAGCCATGAATGTATTTGGACTGCATGGGCTATGTCTAAATATGGGTATGATTATTATGCCTATAGAAGGGCAATGTGAATTGTACCTATAAAAGGGCATGAATGGGTGAATTTTGCTCGGATTCTAAAACGCCATACAACACCCACTCCACTTTATTATGTTTGACATTACTAAATTCTAATCATCTAAAACATATCTAAAGCATGATGTGTAAAGCCCCACCCAAAATACATAAAAAATGCATTCAAAATGGTTGAAAAGCAATGTTTTCATTCAAAGCATGTAGTTTGACATTGGAAATGCTATCAGAATGAGTCATGAAATTACATTTATGAAATGGCTCTTAAACACAGAAGAAAAGGTCGAGACCATTCCATGACAGAGTATATAAATTGTTTTGGTTGTGGACAAGGTCAAAATATTGTCTCTTTGGAAGTATTCAAAGAATTCTTGTTCTCTATGAATAGTTCTACTTTAAGCAGATTACTTTGTGCCAAAAAGTTCAAATTTGGAAAAAGTCAAATCGTAGAAAAATAGAGCTCTAAAGTTGGAAGTTTTGTTTTGAAAGTGAAGGTCGAATGCAGAGTCCCATAGAACGCTGTGTGCTAATTTCAAAAGTCATTCTCGTTGTTTGGAGAAAACATCAAATCTTCTAAGCTGGTAAAGAATTTGTCTACCACATTTGGTGAAAGTTGGACCACTTTGTTAAGTAAACCGATTGCACAAAAATGTGAAGCATCGCCGGCAGCGTTAGCCGCATTAGCAATGTTCAATGGAGATGGTGATGGTACCTGTGTGCCTGTCGATCCACGTATCTCACCTGTCATGTATTCCTATAGGTTCTGAATCGATCCCCCTATTCCTGACCCTATTCTAGTTAAACAAACCAACAAGTTAACTAGCAGTCAGCCCATGAGGCAGAAAACCCCCATGATGCAGATACCGTTATCTGACGCAGTCACACTACGGCACAGGAACGTGTTATCTGATTAGGTCATAACGCTTGCGATCTAATTAGACAAGCGATATTCCTCCAGCCCCTGATAAGGCATACGGAGTTCTCATAACAAATCAAACCTATGACAACCTGGGCAAAACCCTGCGGCCATTGTTTTGATTTCACCGAGAACTTTAGTAAAAGAATGTGCTAACGAGCAAATCGTATGACATCTTTATTGACGTATCTATGTCCATCCTTACGTCAATCTCGGCACCTTAAAGGTATAAATATTACCGATCTTGCCATATGCAAACACACGCGTGGTGAGGAGACGGAGCAGCCATACTTGCCGAAGCCAAGAGCAGAGCAGACCCCGCTGGCAGCAGCCCCGCCTTCCTGACGCGCTGAGAGAAGCTGCTTTCTCCTGCCGAGAATCCAGCACCGGCGTTTCCGGGTAGCCCTCGCAGGCAGCCTGGAATATCGAGACCAGAGAGAGAGATACCCTTCCTCATTCATCCTAACTTCCAGGTACAGAACTGAATAACCCCTCACAGAGAATTCTTTAGTTATTCACTTGGCAAAAACAAACTTAACTTAAACTGTAACTATCTATTCCCGCCCTCGTATTAGACTTAGGTCAGGTACACGGGGTAGGCGTATCTAGAAACACCAGTTGAGTACGTTTAGTCAAATGTATATGTGTATGTAATATATTTTATTCATTTTAAACATCTTATGGCTTAGAAACCATATCAATGTTTTTACAGTATTATTTTATACTGCTGCTCTTAATGTATGCACTTTACTTAACTATAAGTATTGCAATAATATCGATCCATTTCTCTTGTATGAGAAAAGAGACTGATCAATAAATAACACCTTTTTATTGAACACGCCCGTCTCTTCCTTTTCTCTACATTCTGATGAGACTAAGAATGCACGTACTGACTGAGTAAAATAATTTGCCTTTTGTTCACACGACTCTCGAGATTGACTCTTGATTAGGGGAGAGCAAAGTTGTCATGTTCTATGGTTGTCAGAAACTAAATCCCTTCTTGTCTAATCAGGGAAGTTAAGTCCTCCTTGAACATTCGAGAAAGTTTCTAGTGAACTCTGAGCTAAGCTGGCAAACCCAAAACTTTAAGTCTAGTATCGACAGTAGTAGACCTAGTTAACGTCTGGCCTAGGCCTTTACTGCTGTAGGTATTATTCCAATGCGCAGAGCCTATTGGGAAGATAGGAACTACACTACATGGCCCACTCTCCGTTTTTCAGTTGTGTCCTCAGTATTCTCGGCATTGTTAACTACCTTGATACTGGCTACCTTCTTTTTTGGAAATTGTAATTTCTTTTTTAGTTGAGCAGGTTCCTTGTCTTTGGACTTGGCGTGCTCTTCTCTTTGTTCTGATCGTCCTCTTCTTTCCGATTTCTGCGAGGAAGTCTGAAAAGATTGAGAGGGACGTGTATCAATGTCTTGATATCTATCAGGCTTTTTTATATTATCCCTATTTCTAAGGTTATATCTTTTCCCAGAGGGGTCACTCTGGGGTGACCTGTGTCTTTGGTTCGGAGATTTCTCTCTTCGCCTAGGAGACCTTCCTCTGGACTGGAATTTCTTTTCTTTAGGATTGGATTGTTTGTTTCCATCCCAGTTCTTTTTTGGTGAATTATTATTAAAAAGTATTTTTTCTGGACTTTCAGTCAGTTGCGGTTTTACTGGTATTCCACCTAAACTATCTCTACCTAGTTCCTCATAGGATTTTTCTATGATTCTGGCAATTTCAGCTGGTTGGTCTGCTATATCTGTCTCTTTTAACCTCTGGCGGATCGCCACGTTTGCTGCTTCACCTTTTATGTTGGCTAATAATATAGCCGAGACCTGTTTGAAGTCTTTCAGTAATTTCATACCAAGAGTTAAAGCAGGTTCTGGACCGTATTCGTCTTGAATTTGTTTTAGCACATCTGGTATCACCGAAATGGATGGAACACCGTGCGTTTTTGTGTAGATGGAAGCAAAGACTGTACCCCAAGTGTCACAGTCCTCTATGTGTGGTGCGATTCCCATTGGGAGACAGATAGTCAGAATCCTGTGTTTTTCTAGCGGGGTGGTGTCAGGAAACACCGCCTCTATTTGGGTAATTTTCTGTGCCAACCAGAATGGTATTTGTTCCCGTTTAGCCGGTACTTTACCTAGGCAGGATTGGATGTTCTGTGGTGTAATTTTATTTGTGTTCCCCTGGTGAGGGGTCAGCTGTGGAAGTTTAGTCGCTGGCTGAATTGTTGAAGTCCACATCACATACTGAACTAATTGTCTATGAATTTTTATTAATTGTTTTAGCTGTGTTAAAAGGTTTGGTGCAGACATCCCATCGATGTCTGGATGTGGTGTGTATCCGGCTAGGACCGGCCACGTTGCTCCTGGTCTACCTAAAGGACCGAGCCTGGTGATGTGATTATTATGTTTTAGGGCGCCATCAAATAAGAGCAAATGCTCTTGGAATTTGAGTGGTACTTCCACCTCCTCGAAAGGAGTGTACTCATTAGGAGGTTCCTCTATTTTGTAATAGTGGAAGTACTTTGTTACAGCATTTGCTGCTGGAAAATGTATCCATGAATAGTATACCTCTGTCTGCCGATATTCGTGTGCCTCAATTACGAATATGACTGTACCACCTCTAGGTGTTAGTCCATTTTCTATAAGTTTTAAGGTTATAGATTTTCTTTTAATGACCGGGATGAGTATTATCTCCGGGTCTGCATTTTGTAGTGAAGTATCAGCTTCTGCTATGTCAGCTGCTAATCTAACTGCCTCTCTTTCTTCATCACTGTCTGCCATTTTACCGACAGGATGGTTATTTTGTTTGTTTGCAGATCAGGTTTCTTATGGAAACAAAGATTAGATGCACAATATTTTGGAACTGTTTATCCTTCAACGTTGACTATACCAAGAACCATACATAGGAGTTCCCTCCTGCGAGGTCTGGCGGATATAACCTTTCACCCACTCCAGACGTCTTTGGAGTATTATGGGAAAAGGGGTCTGAGTGAGAAAGCACGACTGAGTTACTCTAAATGTCTTACGTTAGTTTTATCGCCCTTTCCAAACACGTTGGGCGCCATGTAGTGTAGTTCCTATCTTCCCAATAGGCTCTGCGCATTGGAATAATACCTACAGCAGTAAGGGCCTAGGCCAGACGTTAACTAGGTCTACTACTGTCGATACTAGACTTAAAGTTTTGGGTTTGCCAGCTTAGCTCAGAGTTCACTAGAAACTTTCTCGAATGTTCAAGGAGGACTTAACTTCCCTGATTAGACAAGAAGGGATTTAGTTTCTGACAACCATAGAACATGACAACTTTGCTCTCCCCTAATCAAGAGTCAATCTCGAGAGTCGTGTGAACAAAAGGCAAATTATTTTACTCAGTCAGTACGTGCATTCTTAGTCTCATCAGAATGTAGAGAAAAGGAAGAGACGGGCGTGTTCAATAAAAAGGTGTTATTTATTGATCAGTCTCTTTTCTCATACAAGAGAAATGGATCGATATTATTGCAATACTTATAGTTAAGTAAAGTGCATACATTAAGAGCAGCAGTATAAAATAATACTGTAAAAACATTGATATGGTTTCTAAGCCATAAGATGTTTAAAATGAATAAAATATATTACATACACATATACATTTGACTAAACGTACTCAACTGGTGTTTCTAGATACGCCTACCCCGTGTACCTGACCTAAGTCTAATACGAGGGCGGGAATAGATAGTTACAGTTTAAGTTAAGTTTGTTTTTGCCAAGTGAATAACTAAAGAATTCTCTGTGAGGGGTTATTCAGTTCTGTACCTGGAAGTTAGGATGAATGAGGAATGGTATCTCTCTCTCTGGTCTCGATATTCCAGGCTGCCTGCAAAGGCTACCCGGAAACGCCGGTGCTGGATTCTCGGCAGGAGAAAGCAGCTTCTCTCAGCGCGTCAGGAAGGCGGGGCTGCTGCCAGCGGGGTCTGCTCTGCTCTTGGCTTCGGCAAGTATGGCTGCTCCGTCTCGTCACCACGCGTGTGTTTGCATATGGCAAGATCGGTAATATTTATACCTTTAAGGTGCCGAGATTGACGTAAGGATGGACATAGATACGTCAATAAAGATGTCATACGATTTGCTCGTTAGCACATTCTTTTACTAAAGTTCTCGGTGAAATCAAAACAATGGCCGCAGGGTTTTGCCCAGGTTGTCATAGGTTTGATTTGTTATGAGAACTCCGTATGCCTTATCAGGGGCTGGAGGAATATCGCTTGTCTAATTAGATCGCAAGCGTTATGACCTAATCAGATAACACGTTCCTGTGCCGTAGTGTGACTGCGTCAGATAACGGTATCTGCATCATGGGGGTTTTCTGCCTCATGGGCTGACTGCTAGTTAACTTGTTGGTTTGTTTAACTAGAATAGGGTCAGGAATAGGGGGATCGATTCAGAACCTATAGGAATACATGACACACCGTCAGCAGATTGGGTCTGTGAGACCTCAATGAATGCCGTCATCAGGAGTGGCAGCCGCTGGGGGCAACACAATGCATGGGCCGTTACTGAACCAAGCAAAGTATCAACATCCGTTGGCAGGACTGATGGGAGTGTTAGACAGATTTCCAACATGCATTCTTCTCCACTTAGCAGGCATCATAGAACAGGTAAGATGCAATCTAGCCAGATTGGTCAGAATGATAGAAACCACGTGGTATTCAGATCTCTCAAACGAGCCAGGCCAAGAATCTGTATCATGCGCTCACAACACTTCATCGCCAGGAGAGTGTTCTCTATGGTAATCCGGGTATCGCTGGTGACTGGACTTGCCATATCGGAGCAGAAAGAACAAGAATAGTATTCCTGCTAAGAGTCCCAAAATGAGAGGCAGACCACTGAACACACAGTGCACAAATTTGGAAGTATGCCGAGGACTGCTTTAAAAGGTGCTAACAGTGCCGAAAAAAGGTCTTAAATACATGTACAATACCAATGGTATCAGGCCACCAAGAAAACCGCATTCAAGGCACGACTGGACAACAGCGCACACAACAGCAAGGAACTCTTCAACATCGTCAAAGAGCACTCCAACCCCAACGCCGGAAACAACGACATCACCCCATCTCAAGACCTCTGCAGCTCCCTCGCCTCCTACTTCCACAACAAGATCGCAGACATACACAACAGCTTCAGCACACAACCGATGCACCTCACGACCGCACCAACGCCCTCCACCACCACCATCTGCGCCTGGACCTCGATCAGCACCGAAGACACCATCCGTACGATGAACTCCATCCACTCCGGATCTCCAACCGACCCCTGCCCGCACCACGTCTTCAACAAAGCCGACGCCATCATCGCACCCCATCTGCGGGACATCATCAACACCTCCTTTGACACCGCCACCTTCCCAGAAAGCTGGAAGCACGCCAAACTCAGCGCTCTACTGAAGAAACCATCAGCGGACCCCACCGAACTCAAAAACTATCACCCCATCTCGCTCCTCCCGTTTCCGGCCAAAGTCATCGAGAAGACCGTCAACAAGCAGCTGGCCGCCTTTCTCGAGACGAACGGATCCCTCAACCTCTCGCAGTCTGGCTTCCTGGCCAACCACAGCACCGAAACCGCCCTCATCGCAGCCACGGACGACATCCGAGCCCTGCTGGACAACGGGGAAACAGCGGCCCTCATCCTCCTGGACCTCTCCGCGGCGTTCGACACTGTCTGCCACCGCACCCTAGTGCAGCGCCTCAGCAACGTCGGAATCCAAGAGAAGGCACTAGAATGGATCATCTCCTTCCTCGCCGGAAGGACACAGAGAGTCCGCCTACCCCTGTTCAGATCAGAAGCCACCAAAGTCAGCTGCGGCGTTCCTCAAGGCTCCTCGCTCAGCCCCACCCTCTTCAATGTCTACATGAGCCCCCTGGCGGCCATCGCACGCCAACGCAACCTCAACATCATCTCCTACGCCGACGACACCCAGCTGATCCTCTCCCTCACCAACGACCCCGCCACCGCCAGAACCAACCTACACGAAGGTATGAAAGACGTCGCCGAGTGGATGATGAACAGCCGCCTGAAACTGAACTCAGACAAGACGGAAGTTCTCATCCTGGGCTCCTCGCCCTCCGCCTGGGACGACACAAACCAACAGACCACGCACTCAACCTGGGCTTCATCCTGGACTCCTCCCTCTCCATGACCAGACAAGTCAACGCCGTCTCCTCGTCTTGCTTCAACATCCTACGCATCCCATGGACTACGGCAACGCCCTCTACGCCGGAACCACCGCCAAGCTCCAGAAGAGACTCCAGCGGATCCAGAACGCCTCAGCAAGACTCATCCTCGACATCCCCCGACACAGCCACATCCCCGGACACCTAAGAGACCTGCACTGGCTCCCGGTCAACAAGAGAATCACCTTCCGTCTCCTCGCCCACGCACACAAAGCCCTACACAACCAAGGCCCAGGATACCTCAACAGCCGCCTCAACTTCTACACTCCCACTCGCCAGCTTCGATCGACCAGCCACGCCCTCGCTGCCGTCCCCCGCATCCGAAGAGCCACCACAGGAGGAAGGTCCTTCTCCTTCCTGGCCACCAAGACCAGGAACTCCCTCCCGACCTACCTCCGCCTGACCCAAGACCACCTCGCCTTCAGGAAGCAGCTCAAGACCTGGCTGTTCGAGCAGTAGCGGACCTCCCTCCCCCAAGCGCCTTGAGTCCCTCCGGGTGAGTAGTGCACTATATAAATGTTTTGATTGATTGATTGAGGCATGTTTAAGATATGACCTAACATTTCTACGAAATGTACAGGGCAGTTTGTTGATAAAAGGGCATGTATCTCTGCAGAGTACCTTGCAACTTGTAGTTCATACGTCTCTTTGGATGAGGTCAGTGGCACAGTTTTTTGTAAAAGAATGGCTTTCATTCTGCTTAAAGTATCAATTTCTATAGAAGAGATGTTCAGTGAAGGCCATAGCGGCGACTCCCCGTCTGTCTTAGGTTTAGGAAACAATACTTTCATACAACAAGTGAACCTGTCTGACACAGTTACGAGATAGGCGATTCCTGGCAACATTCCACAGCAGCTGTGATCATTGAACATAATATAGCTTCCGTTAGAAAGCTGCCTAAAACTTGGATCTATCACTGCAGACGGAGAACCTTGCAGGTGGCAGGATAAGTTGGTTGAAGAACCGTCACAGGCTCCATGTAAATTAATACCCTGACATAAAAGTGTACCGCTTAGTGCGCTTTTGCAGTTTCTACCACTAAGAAATACTTTTTTACCCCACTCCAACATCTGTGTGTATATGGTAACTCCCAGGTTGACTTAATGTATTCTTTACCCAACCTTTCATACCCGCCAGCTGGTATATGTTTCAAACAATATTGAAAATGGAAAATTGTGACAGACAGAGTGATTGTTCCGTGTATTAGCCATTCCGTTGCAGGTTTTACCGAAACAGTTAATGGTAATCTTTCCAGGTTCTCAATGCTCAGCACCGTATAATCTGCTCTTTTTTGTGCCAAAGTGATTTGTTTATCTGTAAGGTTAAATACAGAAAACTATGACGTGATGTTGATTAGACGTCATGGCAAATATTCAGAACGAAGATTTTGTAACTTCCAGCCTAAAAGCATTATAGAATGCAATTGTGACTGTCCATGCTGTAGCATGAGCACGTCTTGTTCCATTATGTCTATGGCAGAGGATGCTATGCTGTCGAAAGAATAAATTCTGGTTGACAGTCGTTAACCCATTATCAACTACAGTGAGAGCTTTCTCTAAATTAATACGATCAATTTCTCATATTCGTTCTGCAGTCTCTACTTGTGTCACTTTCCAAGCTTCATTATAAATGGCATATATACCAGCTTATATAAAACGTTTATGACGCGGTTTAGTTGGTCCTTGTAAGAAGTCCCTTAAATCGGCGCCATCTGTAAGTAAGATAAGTGTTGTTTTACCTCTGTTAGTATGGACTTTTGTAGCCAATCAAGGCACAGTTTTCCTACACTGTATATTGTTACTATCCCTGGATGTTGTCTCTGGACATATCTTGAATCTGGCCTAGTGAGTGTAAACCCTTGTGTCTTATTCAGGAATCTATCATATTTGTGTGTGTCTGTGTGCCAGATTAACCATTTTTTCCAATGAGGATCAGTTCTGTTTTTAAGTAAAATTGTTTTTACGTCGACCCCTCCTTCTGAAGTGTTTTTACTATCAGGTGTAGGTATGGACGGTTTGTTCAAATCTTTTATCTTGGCTAGACCCAAACAGGATGTCTGTTGCACAGTGTCATTCAAAAACATTATTTGTTCAAGGATAATGCAAAACAGCCAAACTGTCTTTGATATCAAAAGGTTTTTGTTCCACCACTGAAGTGTGACGATCAAGATCCTGGACAATCATTCTAGTACCAAAAAGGATTTCATATGGAGTGATTCCACCCAGAGAATTTCTTGGCAGAATATTTAGACTTATAAGATATTTGACCCACCCGTCACCCGAGCCTAATACCCTAGCTGTTAAAGATTGCTTTACTTCCAAATTTTTTTTTTCCACTACAGAATTTCCCTCACGATGGAATAGACTAGAATACCGCAATGCAACACCCAGATTGGCCATGGCCTCCTTGTAAGCTTTGGAGCTAAACGCAGGACCCTGATCAGAATGTAGCGTGCCGACTGAGTATGTGCCGATAAAGGCTCACAAATCTTTTATAACATTTAGGGCGTCAGCCGAGCACTGAGGCCACATCCAAATGAATCTTGAGCATGAATCCACTGCGACCATGATATATTTGTAGCTACCATCCCTCTGTAAGGGACCACAGTGGTCCAGGTAAAGGCACGCTAATGGTTTATCTGAAATTAAAAGGGGTGTCTGCGTCGGGCGTTTCACTGTTGAAACCTTCATTTTTTGGCAGATTTCACATTCCAAAACATAGTTTCTCGTCTATTTCCTCATGCGTGGCCACCAGTATATCTGTTTTCATAACAACACTGTGGCAGAAACACCTGCGTGTGCAGAGGTGAGCCCTTCATGTGCTGCTAAGATTAGTCCTAATCTATGTTCCTTGTTTGGAATTACTCTATCCCCCACTCCAGGGATTCGAGCAATAGGAACATTATTTGCATCAGTTATATACGAGTATTTTAGTGGAAAGCCTTTCGGTAATGTTTTACTGCTGTCTTTGTTGGAATTGGTGACACCTTGCATTATTTCGTTGTCTATTTTTGTTTTCGAACAAGTGATTGCAGCTACGGATCCCTTTGCACAGCTGCCTTCATCAGCCAATGAATTCCCTTCAACGTGAACGCGATCACGTTGATGACTTAGTGTATGGATCACGTGGGTCCTTTGTAGTTCTTTCTGTAATTGAACTACTTGTTCCCAAAGCAACTTATGCTTGATTGTGCCATCTTTTGCATCTTTGAAACGGTTTAGAATCCAGTTCTGCAAGTATTCATTGCAAGATTGAATGCAGTAATACGAATCGCACACTATGAGTGTGGGAAACAATCGCACATGCAGCACTATAAGCTTGTTTACCCCGAATTGGAAGCTGCACTGATCCGTCTGTATAAATTATACATTTGTATTTTTTTAGGGGCATAATCTCAGTCGGCAGGGGACATTCTTGTTCGTATTGTAGAAATTCTTGAGTTTTCAGGTAGGGGTCAAAAATGTATTCAACGTCTGTTGCAGCAAGAGAATTAACCCATTGTATCCATCTTGGATGTAAAGCCTTTGCATTCGGAATGCTTGCTTTTGTCACTGCCTCTAAAGCAGGTACAGGAATAATGACCATTATGCGTTTTCCCTGTGTGAGGGCTCTCTTTTGCTACTGCAGTTTGAACCGCTGTCAGAATTTTTTATGTAGAATTGAATTTCATTTTAGCTTGTGTGTACAAGTGTGATTTATAAGCAATTGGTAATTTTTCACCTTCACTAAAAGTTAAGTACGAAAATCCGCATCTTCCTGGGATTATTCTGATCACAAGGTTGCGTACGTTTACGCGTGTCTGTAAATGTGTTGTTGCTAACATGTCTGTTTGTACTCAATGCAAAATTTCTGTGTGTTTTTGAGTCCAATTTGTAGTTTTGAAATCAGGTTTGATTGATTCGTAGAGAGGTTTAACCCTTTCTGCGTAGTTTACAATGTAAGTTCTTCCAAAATTTAGGAAACCTAGAATTGACTGTAAGTTTTTCAGTGTTTTTGGAGGTTGGAGCAGCGCACACTTTTCTAAAAAGTTGGCTGCCAGGCTATTGCCTTCACTTGATAACTCGTATCCTAGAAAATGGACGTTGAGGTGGGAGATTCTTGATTTCTTAAAGTTTAATTTATACCCTTCAGAGGCGAATCCAGGTATAATGGTATTCACTCTGTTTAAGTGCCTGTCCAAGTCATCGTCTGTTAGATAGATGACATCGACATAGGATAATGCCTCATCATCATACGTATGTAGTAAATCTGTTACTCTAGCTGAAAATAACCTTGGACTATTCTTGAATCCCTGGGGGAGACGACAGAAGTGACCTGTGTCCCCATGATTGAGAAAGCGGTCAAGTACCTGCTTTCAGGTGCAATGTTTTGATAGAAGAAACCGTTAGAAATATCTAATGTGGTATAGTTTTTTACGCACAATGTTATTCATTAGTGCTGCACTGTGTGCATTATGTACTGCAAAGGTTTTGTAACAAGAGTTTAAATGTCTGTAGTCCAAAACTAGACGATATGTATTGTCTGGTTTGGAGACAGGAAACAAAGGATTGTTCATTGAAAAGGTATATGTTTTAATCACCCCTTGATATTCAAGTTGATCTAATATCTCCCTGACCTGTTTTCTAGCTTCTTGCTTAACTGGATACTGCCTTTGTGCAGTTGGTTGAGTTTTTAACTGGATTTTATGGTGAGGAGAATCCTCATCCCATCCTACATGATTTTTATGTAATGCTGGAGCCTGGGCTATAGCCCATATTCTGGTATAGATATTTTTTAAGTGAATTGGTATATGATTAAAGAAGGCTGGCATAATGATGTCTTCGCCATGTGGGCACTCCCTGACACATTTTGATGGCCAGTCTTTTTCAGCTAGAAGAATGTCTTAACCCTTTGAGAGCTTCTCCTAAAAGAGTGCTCTTATTTTCCTAGTTATGTCCCCCTCCATCCGGAACGTTACTACATATAACTTATGGGGTACACTAACCCTGGTGTCAGGTGGTTCAACTTGAATGTACTCATTCAAGTCCACTGTCTCCAGATGATCCGTCAAGATCTTGCGAGCTATGGTGACTTCTGCTGCGCAGTCCAGCATTGTCTGGGCCCACTCCCCGTAGTTGAGTTGTGTCCTCAAGATCCTCGGCATTTCTGATTTTTAGACCTGCTACCTTCTTTTTGATGAATTGGGTTTTCCTACTTTTTGGAACGTGTTGATCGTCTTTGGACTTCACACGTTATTCTTTGTGTTTTGACCGTCCTCTTCTTTCGGATTTCTGTGAGGAAGTCTGAAAGGTACCAGAGGAACGTGTATCAGTATCTTGGTATCTGTCAGGTTTTTTTCAAATTATCCCCGTTCCTGAGGTTATACCTCTTTTCAGAGGGCTCCTTTTGAGGAGACCTTCCTCGGGACTGAGAATGTTTCTCATTAGAAGTTTGTTTAATGTTCTCCCACTTCTTTTTAGGAGTAGTGATAGTATTTTTAATAAAGACCTTCTCAGGACTTTCTGTTAGTTGGGGTTTGACTGGTTTCCCACCCAAACTATCTCTACCTAGTTCTTCATAGGATTTTTCAATTATTCTGGCCAGTTCATATGGTTGCTCAGATACATCAAATTCTCTTAATTTTTGGCGGATCACCACGAATGCAGTTTCACCTTTAATATTAGCTAATATTATAGCTGAAACCTATTTGAAATCTCTCAGTAATTTCATACCCAGATTTAAAGCAGGCTCTGCCCCGTATTCATTTTGAATTTGTATCAGGACATCTGGTATTACCGCTATAGATGGAACACCATGTGTTTTTGTGTATATTGCAGCAAAGGCTGTACCCTAAGTGTCGCAGTCCTCCAGGTGTGGTACGATCCCCATTGGTAAACAGATTGTTAAAATTCAGTGTTTCTCATGCGGCGTAGTATCAGGAAATACTGCCTCGATTTGAGTAATTTTTTGAGCTATCCAGAATGGTGAGGGGTTTGTTGTGGAATCCTTATAGGAGGTGGGACTGTTAGAGTCCGCATGACATATTGAACCAATTGTCTATGTATTTTAATTAATTGTTTTAGCTGAGCTAATAGTTCTACATCTGTCATTCTTTCGATATCAGGGTGTGGTGTATAGCTGGCAAGTACCGGCCATGTTTCTCCTGGTCTTCCTAGTGGACCGAGCCTGGTAATGTGATTTTGATGGTGTAGGGTGCCTTTAAACCAGAGCGCATGCTCTTGGTATGTTAGTAGAATTTCAACATCCTCGAAAGGAGTGTATTCCGTTGGATGTTCCTCTACTTTGTAGAAGTGAAACACATATGATACTGGATTTGCTTCAGGGAAGAAAATCCATGAATAGAATACCTTTATCTGCCGATATTCATGTGCCTTTATGACAAATATTACCCTACCACCTCTTGGTGATAGGCCATTTGTTATAAGCTTTATAGTGATGGTTTTCCTTAAATTTTCCTGGGATGACTATTGCATCCGGGTTGTTTTGTTGGGAACCTGTAATGTCTAAGCCCAGTAGGGCTGCAGTTCCTGCAGCTTCACCGGTTGTGTTATTGCCGTCGTTATTCGACATTGTTTAATGAAAGTTTGCAGACCAAGTTTCAAGGAAACAAAGATAAGGTGCACAATATTTTGAAACACTGTATCCTTCAACCTTGAACTAACCAAAAACTTATACATAGGATTTTCGTCCTACTCAGTTATGGCAGATATTTTATCCTTTTACCCACTCCAGACGTCTATTGGAGTATTTTAAGGGAAAAAGGGGTCTCTGTGAAAAGCACAACTGAGTTACTCTAGTATCTAGCGTTAAATTAGTGCCTTACCAAACATTGGGCGCCATGTAGTGTTGTTCCTATATTTCCAATAAGCTCTGCGCATTGGAATAATATATCCTATAGATTTGACGTAGGACTTATGTCTACTAGGACTCTATCGAGTATATTAAACTTAATTGTGAGTGCCAGCTAGTTCAGAAGTCGAATAAACAAGAAGGGATTAGTTTCTGACAACCGCATAAACATGACAACTTTGTTTCCCCAAGAATAAACGAATCTTCAGAGTCTTGGAAACAATAGATAGATATTTTACTCAGTCAATCTTGCATGCTTCGTTTCATCAGAGGTGCAGAGAAATAGATAGACAGGCGTTTTCAATAAAAAACATATATTGCACAGTCTTCTTTCTCATACAAGTAAAGTGAACTGCTACAATCGTAAGACAGGCTGCAAAGTATAATGCGTATAGTGAGAAAAGTATTATAAAATAATACTGTAAAAGCATTGTATGGTTTCTAAACCATAGATAAATACATACATAAATAACGAAGGCTAAAAGTACTCAACTGGTGCTTCTAAAATACGCCTACCCCAATGTACCTAACCTAAGTCTAGTAAGAGGGAAGAAGTAAGTGAGGTGCAGCATAGGTTTAGTTTCTTTGTCAAGAATCTATCCAAGATTTCTATTAGGGTCTAATCAGCTCCAGACCTTGATTTTAGAATGAAGGAGGTCTGGTATCTCTGTCTCGGGACTCGATTTCCCATCACCCCGCAAGGGGAGCTTGGAAACACTGGAGTTGGATTGTCGGCGGGAGAAAGGACAGCTTCTCGATCAGTGCGTCAGCTGTAGGGTCGACTTCCTTTGGCACTGGCTGTAGCGAGCTGCGTCATGCAAGTCAATAGTCGAGCTGCTCCAAACCACCGTGTCTTGCTAGAGCAAGTGAAGGCATATTTATACCTTGAAGGTGCCTAGTTTGATGTAAAATCTGGCATAATAACGTCATCAAAGAACCTCAAGGGAATGGTAGTTCAATGAAAACTCCAGGAGTTCTTCGACTAATCGATATTCAAGCAAGGGGATGTCCCTGACTGCTTAAACCGATTTTTCCAAGAAATCGTTGTGGCTTTTTGGAACGGGTGGTAGTAGCCATGCCTGTATTTGGACTGCATGGGCTATGTCTAAATATGGGTACGATTTCTATGCCTATATAAGGGCAATGTGAATTGTACCTATATAAGGGCATGAATCTGTAAATTTCGCTCGGATCCTAAAACGCCATACAACAGAATGACCAGGCAGTGAATAGCCTGAAGTCTTTTACATTAGACCATGAGTTTACCCAATTCTGTGATACTCTGAATCACAACAAGGACGAGACTTTGGATCTGATCATCTCAAAGTTGGACAATATCATGTTGGAATCCATCAGCCCCTGTGACTGGACTGACCATTGCTGCATCACCTTCCTCCTCAATTTAAGGGTGACTTCGAAGAGAGCGCAACCAAAGAAAACATAACAATGGACAAGAAATCTTTGGGACATACATGCCAATGATTTATCCAACCACTGTAGCAACACCATGACTCCTCAGACCAACATGAATGTTGTCCATGACTTCACAGAATTCTACAATACCTCCATGACTCATTCATTTGCCCCCTTTCAACAAAATCATTTATCAACTAAATTCTCCAAACCCTGGTTTGATGACGAATTGAACTCTGAAAGACGCAATATAAGATCAGCAGAAAGAGCTTGGAGATCTTCTCCCTTATTGGAGCTCCTAAAACACTTAAGATCAGTGAGGAACACATACAGAAGGATAAGAAATGTAAAAGCTAACTTTTTTAGAACTCAGCTTGACCAAGCCAGAAATCAACCCAAAAAAGCTATTCTAAATTACCAAGCAACAATCATGCAATGTATGAAACCCGATTGACACTGGAGCCATCACTCTCCCAAATTGTGCAGAGTTGGCCTCCTTCTTCTTAGAAAACACTAAAAATTTTGAAAACAAACTTCAATCAGCGAAGGAACTATTCCTGGTGGCCTCAGTCATCTTTCCACACACCCCCAGCCTGATGAATGGAACGATCCATCCAGGCTGGTACTTAAAAACGATGGCTCCTGGCACACTTTTGCATCAATCAATGATAATGATATCTACAACATCCTGTCATCCTTAAACCCATCTAATCACTTCATTGACCCTCTGTCTCCGACTATCTTCAAAGAGATCAAGGCTGTTATTCTCCCCTTATGGTCTTAAATTGTAAGTGCCTCACTACGTCAAGGCACCATCCCTGACTGTCTAAAAGTAGGACAGGTAATCCCCACTTAAAGAAAAACGTAAAGCAGATTGCTCAGATCATAATAACTACCAACCAATCTCAAACATCCCCACCCTAGCGAAACTGTGTCCAGGTCCAATTCTGTAACTACGTAGACAATTCTCAACTCCTTGGCCAACACCAATCAGGTGTCTGACATGGTCACAGCCCTGAATCAGCACTCACGCATGTGGTACATGACATATTAAAAATGCTGGATCTAAATGAATCATGCCTTCTGATACTACTTGACTTATCTTCTGCCTTTGACACTGTTAAACATGGTAGTCTATTGACCATACTTGAGCAAAGGATGGGCTCATCAGGGGTCGTATTGCAATGGTTTACTTCATTCCTCCACAACAGAGTCAAGATGAATCAACCCCTTTCTAAGCAGTCCGCGATCACTCTGGGTGTTCCACAGGGATCCGCCCTGTCACCAATTCTCTTCAATCTATTCGTGGAACCGCTAGCAGACGCCTTAAAATCTGCTAACATACATTATCACATATATGCAGATGACATGCTCCTATATCTCAAAATCTTCTCCCCAGATGACATCATATCCCTCAACTCTACTCTACAAAACACTCATCTTTGGCTCGCCAACAATCATCTTAAGCTCAACGCTGCCAAAATGGAATTTCTACTCATCTCACCTCCGAACAATATTCCCAAAATCAATCTATGGATGAAGCATCTTACAACTCTAAACTGTTCTCCTCACATCATTGTTTCTGCTAGATCTTTGGGAATTACATTAAGCAAACACTTGAATATGCAGGATCACATCAGTACAGTCACCAAATGACCAAATTATCAAATGAGCATTTTATTGAAACTAAACCTTACCTCCCTCAGGAGGACCTCAAGCATGTGGTTCAAGCTCGTGTGTTGCCCAGACTGGACTACGGTAGTGCCACACTATGTGGCCTACCTAGATACAAATTTGCACCTCTAACGGCCTTGCTTAATACATATGCCAGACTTGTCTCCAGAACAAAAAGAAACAAGTAAATGTCCCTAGCTCTAAAATCCCTGGCCTGGCTACCTTATGAGGCAAGAATTCAACTAATCAACTAAAGATAACATACGTGACACATAAAGCCCTACATTTCAATATCCCTAGATATTTGGCTCATAAAAATAGAAAAATCAGATGGTTGCTGGCCGTCGTGAAGCGCGAACTCCCTGCTACTGAAACCACAATGTTTCCATAAAAAGAAAACCGGATACAGACCTTTCTTTGGTGTCGCACCTAAGTTATGGAGCTCTCTGCCACCAGATGTTCACCTAATCGTATCTACCGCTTCCTTCAAAAAAGAAACAAAATGTTTTCTGATGAGCTGGTTTTTACCCTAAGCTATCAGTTACTCTTTTTATGATGTCAGACCTTTTCTTTGCTGACTACCTCTGATAACAAGCAAAGTATTTGTGTATTCTCAAGGCCCTTAGCTTCATTCATATATGTGATCATGTAAGTTATTTCAACTATAACCTAGCTTCCCTTCTTGTAAAGCGCTCTGATACCCACTAGGGTCATGTTCGCGCTATAGAAAACTTTAGAAATAAATACAACTAAAAAATGGTAATACGACCACAAGTGTTTCAAGCGGGCATCCCTAGGAATACCAGAACAGTGGACATACAATGTGTTCATGGAGACATTAAAAGGTATCCTACTACAGAGGTACAGGTGCAACACCCATCTTGTCCTCTAGCATCCCTATGCGTTGGAGTAATTTAGAAATTACCGGATTCCTTAATCATTGGGAATGATGATCCAAGAGAACTTAGTTAAGGAGATGTGGAAGGACTGTAACAATTGGTGACCCTCGCACCCTTTTCTCAGGGTACAGACCATGAATGGCCTCCCTCAAAACTCAGAAAAAATAAAAAAGAGAGGAGAGAAGAAAAGAAGTAGAAAGCACCTCAATCTGTATTTCCTATATATGCTGTTGGATATATATGGTGCTACTTAAACGAATGATGGGCGGAGCGCTGAATAAATCATACATTGTGATATGCATTAGCGCATAGCCTATTTCACTAAAGTGCAGCGATGACTAGAGAGGCAGAGGACTTTTTTTGAACCCATTACTGATCTCTTTAACACATATTTCCCCGTACGGAACCTTTGGGAAGTCCTAAAACAAGCCCTGCCAGAGGTCACAATGTAACTAATAGAGGGATAATTTCTGCCCTAGATACAACATTCATGCATTGAGGGTAAAGTTAAATTTTTCCTTGATCCATTCTAGGGTTTCAATGAGAAGCCGTCCAAAGTGAGGAATGGGCGAGCTGGAGGTGGCAGATCCGTGCTTTATCAACCCTTTTAATTACTCTTTACCATTATATGAAAGTAGATAAGGGCCTTAAACATAGATAAATATAACCAGTGGACTGAGGCGTTCTTGACTTAAATAGTAAGAATGGCGCTTTCCTATATAATTATTGTATTTATTATTTATTGTAGGGTGAAGTGTGATGTCGCTTGCCCTTGGTTGTCTGACTAATGGGAGGTGCAATAACCAAGAACAAATAATTGGACAGCTACAGGTGGAAGATCGTGGCTGAGCTATTTGCTTCTAGTTCATCATTCTAAGTGGGTTGTCTTTTATAGCTACATCCCTAAAATACAAAAAAAGATTATTTTCTTTTAAAATAATTTTCTTTAAAAAAACTGAAATACAAATCAAATGGGGATGCTGGTATGTATGAGTGAATGTTTAGTTTTTTTATGACATCACCAAGGGTGGATTTGGAACCTTAGCATAATGTAGGTGTTTTTATGTTATTAGAGATGTTTTATGCATATTTTTGTTTTTAATATTGTGCAACATTGTGATTATACTGTAACAATACGACTAATTTTGAAACTTGTTTTTTTTACAATATTTGTGTTATAGATTAACATGTGGGGAGGGTAGGGATCTGTGTACCCGTCCTGAAGAAGAAGTATCTGACTTCGAAAACATGTTGACACAGACACACAGGAGGCTTTGTACATTAATACATTAGAAACCTCTGCTTCAAGTCTTTTAACGATTCCAGTAGGAGGTTTATTAAAATTAGTTCTAGTCCTACCTGCCAGGTATTTTTTAACATTCACTCACTAATCACTTCTGACCCTACCACTCACACCCTCTCACACACTACACATAGTGGTTACTTCAAGTGCTCAGGCGTATTCGCTGGTTAGTAGGTATGAAGACCCCTATGATGAGGCATGACACCAAGGGCTCTTTTAGTGTGTGAGGGGTATTTAAACAACACAATGTGCTTCCCACCAGAGTAGGAACCACATCACTATTAAGATCGCCCATTGGGTTTTTCATTTAAGGCCTTGTGGGTGGATTCCTTATGTTTATAAATTGTAGTAAGGGGAGATTTTATCCACTCCCTGTGTCCTGCTGGACACTCCCTCTCTCCACTCCCTCTTTTGATATAGATGGCCTGTCTCTTTAAACAGAACACTGATTCCTGCCTGGAAGAGAGACAACAGTGGTCATTGAGAGGAGTAGAAAAAGGCTCCGTTATCGGTAACCCGGCGCGTATGTCTGGATGCAGGACAACGTAAGAAGGATGATGCCTGATTTGCCTTGAGGAGGACCTCGAGAGCGGGGAAGGCAGAGAAGACGCCTTAAACCTGATTGACGCCACTGGTTTGGAATCTGACACTGAGGAGTGCACTGAAGAATAGTGGCTACCCCCGGAGGATGCTGAGAGGCCTGCCACAACTCAGGAGAGTAGCGGCATCGTGGATGGGTCCGGATAAACGGGGGCTGGACGGATTTTGGCAGAGAGGAGGGACACAGATCTCACAGGTCGGGTATTACCAAAGGAACCCCTCGCACTGTACCAGCACTTTATTTTCACTTTCTTCTTGTTTTTATTAATACCAAAAGTCCAAAACTAGAGTAACCAGACCAACTCTGAGGTAATTTTGGCATAAAAGAAATGAGAACATAAGACGTCCAAAGGGTATATGCACCTTCCTTTCTATTTTTTCAGGTCCTTATTCTTTTTCCTACTACATGTTATTTCCACTAGTCCTTTGTAAAACAAGGCCCTGGAAGCAGTAATGCATGTTATGTGGAGAAAACCTCCCAGAGGATAAGAAACTCACCAGGGAGGCGAAAGAAAATCCACTCCTCTGCCTAGAGATAAATTTTTACATGACCAAGGGTGACGTGACAGGTAAAGAAATAAAATACTTACCACTACTGTTTCTCTTTCGTTACAGTACAAAGTATGCTGTGAATCATTATAGAGACCATTATTACAAACAGCCTAAGAGAGACCATACAAACAAATAGCGACATGACCAGCCATAACTTGTTAATTTAAGCAAACAATGTGGTGAAGTGTCAACGTACAAGTCTGTAAGGCAGAATAGATATAGGTCTCTGTGCCTGTGATGAGGAAAGATCGCAAGAGAGAAGAAGGAACAGGACTATAGTATTCCGACAGGACCGCCAGCAACCATATCTGATGTCAATGGCAGATGCAGTAGACTTCAGTAAGCAAAAATTGCACCTCGCATGGAACCTATTGCTCAATGGTGCACCTATGGTGATTTGCTTTTCTGGGGATATTTATTAAAGGAGTCCCAAATGTGTCTGGAACCTGAAGCATTGTGCAACTTTGCACACAGGATGTCATCAGTACCTTTAATGGAACATAGCATATTCCACCATTTTCAGTTCACTGAGGTTAGTTTCCAATCTGAAAGTATTGTCCTGGTGCCCAGTTACAGTAAGAGGTCAATCAACATTGAATTTTGTTCAGTGAAATCCGCTGAATGAGGATTTGCGTGTAGGCCCAGGGCACTAGTCAGGAAGTCGATCTTGAAGGATTCTCCTATTATGTCGTGGATTAAGGATTGTATCTTAATCCATAGCGGTTGAGCAGTCTTATATGTAAAAAACTTATATTTTAAGTCCCCCACAGCCTCCTCACATCTCCAACACATATCTGTTGGACTTAAGTCAATCTTATGTAATCTCACTGGTGTCCGGTATATTTTATGAATAAACCAGAATGGTTTTATGAATCTGGACCGTGCTAGAGCTGGTGTGATTTTTGCAGTGAAGGGGGATTACCAGAAATATTTAGATGTGGTGTCTGGGAAGTTCAAACTATCTAGAAAGAGAGCCATGAATGCCAACTGAGAGAACTTGTTGGAAAAGGTGAAAAAAACGACGGTTTCCAATACTGTCTGAGTTACTACCTTCAACACAGCCTCACAACACATTAAACGCTAAATACTATAAAATTGGCAAATATTGAAGTCCAATGGCCTTGATTTTGAAAAACCTTTGTTTTTACTGATTCACACTTGACCCCGCATTACCAAATAGAACACAAGGTCAATTGGATTTGGCTCCGGTAACAGGAAACACAACATGTGGCTCATGTGATGTCTGCCATCTGACAAAGGACTCTAAGAGTGTTCATGTGGGCCTACCCATGGGACCAGAAGGTCCATATGAACAGCAACTCAGAAAATGTAATCTATCTAATTATATGCCCATGCAAGAAACAATACATAGGCAGAACAACAAGGAAGGTTAAAGTATGCATCATGGAACACATGAGCACAATTAGATGCCAAAAATCTAACACAAGGTTTATGTACACACTATCTAGCGGAATACCACACAGTAAATTACCTATCCTGGATGGTGCTGGATAAACCCAGAATCAATCCTTTTACAGGAGATAAAAAGAGATTACTCCTACTTAGGGAACAGAAGTGGGTGTACAAAGCCATGTGATGGGACTTAATGATGACATCCCATGGAATGCCCTGACTAGATGACCTGGTTGATTTAGGATTCATTTCTACCGAGTAGGAGGTAGACCATCTTGCTAATTTCCCAATTTCGCATTGATTACAGGCCCCTCAGCCTCATGAGTCTCTACCTCTGAGGTAACTGAATGAAATAGGAGATGTATAAATAACTAACCATGCATTTTGGCTGATGCCAGGTACATCTCTGGTATTAGAGGGATCCTAACACATTACTTGACTTTGTCTATATGTTTAATGAAGGATGCACAACCAGTAACAGGTTTTGCATGCTGAAATATGGTAGCCAGCATCTATATGCTCAGAGCCAATACAGTTTATGCTCTCTTCTGACATGCTGGGCACAAAATGCTCCCAAACCCAGCCCCCCACCACCCCTGTCCCCTCTGTTTATACTATTCTGTCGCCAATAGGGAATTATACTCACAGACTCGACCTATGTTACCAAAGTATTTGTAACCCTTGTGGAAACATACCCCACGCCCCATGTCATTTCAATTAAAAAGACATGATCTTATTTCACTTGGACTTGTAATAAAACCATAATGCTTGGTGCTCTCCAGCCGAAAATAACATATTTTTCCGCTAGGCATTGTATTCACTCATGCAGACCAGTGTGTCGAAAAGAACTGGTGACCACCCTGGGAGCCTACTTCTAGTACCAGGTCATCATGATGAAGAGAAATGAGTTTAAACAAAGCTGTTTTTAATTTTTTCACTGGCTTGGAAAAAAATCCCGGCAACCAATGGAAATTAACCAAAAGTATTACAAAGCCAGGCATAGTGACGTGAGGACATTGAGGTCACATGGGTTCACGTCCCCCCATGTGACCGGAACTAATCCCAGTATAGGGGATGAGGACAACAGTAGCTTGCCACCTTCATGTGAGAGTTGGAAATTTTCCTTGAAGTGCACCAACCTAGACAAAGGAAGGAGTCCGGGGTGGGGTTCCGATTTATGATCCTGACATTAATTCTTAGCGGTCACTATTCCAGTGACTGAGGGGGCGACACTATCAACTGCTACTGGATTTATTTTACCCATTGGTAGATCTCTGGTAATGATGCTAATTTATAACACCAACATGTACAGATTTTGTCTCCTTATGAAGTTTGACTACAGGGGGTCACTACCAATACGTTGCTAAATCTAGTGGTTTGCTTGGTGAAACTCTGTGAGTGAGATTTTATGTGCAGCATTAGTGGACGTGTTTTGTTGATACAGATGTTGGATGTGGTAAAAACAGAGTCCTGCATGTTACAGAGAGTGGACACTGTTTCACAATGAGTGTATGGTCCGATTTGGACACAATGCTTACAATTTAAACCAACTGGGTGTTGTAAGCAACGTGGTGGTGCTTGGATATAGAGTGATGAGGGAATGTGTACCAGGGGGAATGGACTTTCTATTCCCTGACATCTTTGGAGGATAAGAAGGCAACCTAGTGATAATACTCTCCCCTCCGTGAGTTTTTTCCACAGATTGTGAAAAGGGTGTGAAGTAGGTAAACCCTATGTTAGAAATAACATATTCCACAGACACCTAAGTCCGGATCAGAGGGTATAAGGTTTTGGGATCCTGAGGGTCCTGATAAATGCTGGAGTGACCTGACACTGTGAGCATAATTTAAGCGGCAGAAACATGTCAACACCTTTGCAGTAAGGAGGGGTGAAGGAATCCTAATTTTCTCCTATCACCACCATCCTTCATGTTTTTAAACCTAGCCAGATGGCCCAGGAATAACATTTCACGTGGGGACACATCTGTGCTATGTTTAACCTCCCCTGGCTGCACTTTTCTTTGGTGATCCCAAAATCTTATTGCTTGTATTGTTTTCCTATCCCTTTTGCTCCACCCCAGATGTTGGTCTGCCGGGGGTGCAAGTAAGCAACCCCAATGACGAAGCATGTCACAATTTTGTGAGTGAGGGCAGTTTTTTCTCACTGAGCATGTGCCACTTTCAAAATATTCTTTCCTAATCCTTTCTGTGTGTTAAAGTTCAAACTAAACAAGGAGTGAGTGTAAATATGCCACTTCTGGATAAATGTTCTCAGCAGATAGATTTTAGGTGATTCTAGAAGTCTATATGCCTGATGCAGAGTAACCCTTTCTCTTGCAATTACCTAGCAGACCTAGTAGGTCAGGTGGGTAAGAAGACTTCAATTTACCAACTGCATTTTTCAATCTCAGGAAATTATATAAGTCGGTGTATGGTAATTCGAAAGTCGAGGCTAGAGCCGAGAACGGGATCATGTGTGATCAGGTCCCTCCCCTTTACAGATTATCCCCTTCCTCTCCCATAATTCCCAGTAAACCGTCTTCCCATCAAATTTAATCCTACGATTGTGCCAGAGGGAGGAAGTAGTTGAACCTGATATTTGATGGTCTACCCACTTATCAAGCAGTAGTAGGGCCATAGATGTACCCATTATTATAGATCTGTAATGATCCAAATGAAGTCTAGCTATGATGTGTATGGAAAGGGTGGCACTGAGGGGTAAGTGGTATGTTAATTTGGTCTCTATATTTAGCCAGGGAGGGGGAGAGCATGTGTACTTGGAATTACCAGGATCCCAGGGAAGCTAAGAATCCTTGTTGGTATGGTGGATTGTCTTGAAGGTTTAGGCCTTCAAAGGTATTACTCCTCTTCAATGCACTCATGGAAATTCTTGCTTTCTTGCCCTTCCATAAGAACTCAAATATATAATTATCCACAAGTTTGAAAAATGAGGGGGAGATGGACAGGCGAAGCATACTGGTGACAAAGATGACCAAAGGTGCCTCCATCACTTTAATGGTGTCTACCCGACGCCACCAGGTGATATTTTAGGAGGACCATGTGTTGAATAGGTCTTATATTTTGGAAAGGGTTTTATGTTATTTGATGGAGACAGAGTGTTTGAGATCTTTACCAAATCAAATGCCTAAGTATTTATTAGCATCATGTTGCCACTTCAGACGTAAGTCACCAATCCACGCTGGGGTGCAGTAGACAAAAAAGGGGACAAGCTCGGTTTTATCATTATTTAAAGAGTAACCCACCACCAATGAGTACCTTTATATCTTCTTCATAATGAGGGGAATATTCTGAGGCACGTCCTCCGTGAACAGAAGCACGTCGTTGGCATAGGCTGCCACCGCTTGTATGCCTGAGCTAAAATTAATACCTGTAATATCTGGTTTATCCCTGCGTGAATAAATCAATGGCTCAATAACTAACAGAAAGAGAAGGGGGAAAGTGGACAGGCCTGTTGAGTCAGTTGTGGGAAAGCAAAAGATTGAAATAGGTGGCCATTGATGTGGTTTTCGCCGTTGGGTTGGAATAAAGTACCATGGTCATACGTCTCAAATATTACCCCCAATTGGTATCTGTGTAAGTCTGCTTGCAGAAATCGACAAGAGACCTTGTTGAAGGCCTTTTCTGCATCTAATGCACGTATAACTGTTGGTGTATGGGTGAGTTTCGCCTTTTCCAAGGTACGGCAAAATGTTCTAATATTGTCTGAGGCAAATCAGCCTTTTAAGAACCCAGTTTGAGAGACGACTACAAGTTCCATTATCACTGGCACCAATTTCTGGGCCAAAATCTTTGCATATGTTTTACAGTCAAGATTGGTGCACAAGATCAGTCTAAAGTTTTTAACATCTAGGTGGTTCTTTCCTTCCTTTGGGATGACCGCAATTGATTGTAGCTTCAGTAGCACAGCCCATGATTCTGGATGATAAGTATGAGGTACACAGTAACAAGGTAACAACAAACATACACAGTGGAATTGGACAGTCAAAACATAGCCAGTAACACCAGCACTCGCTTGTACAGGTAGACATGCTATCATATCATATTACCATAGCTGAAAGAATTGAGGAGTCCAAGACTGATTGAAGATCAGCAGGCTCCGCAAAGATCCAATGCGCCAATCCTTGATTCCGCCTCAGTTATTCTGCCTTTTAGGCTCTTAAAGTTGCTGCATAATGCTTGTATGTCTTGGTGCATGTCATCAGTGTTAGTTTTAGTGTCTTCAGCTGGGTCATCTAAGGCCCACATCTTTGAAGGATAATATCCAGACTTTACTGTTGAGTCTGGTAATGGTGTTTCTGCTTTGGCCCTTTTTAGTGTTGTTTTGGTATCCTTGGTGTCTCTTCCTTCTTTAGCATCCTTGCCCCTGTGATCTGCCGTTGTAGAGGCATTTTAAGATGGTGGCCCTGTATACAGTACAGTGGATCAGATTCTGGTAGCAAAGAAGCGTGTTGGGTTCGAGTCAACGTGTGGTTAACCTAGCCCTGGTACACTGGTGAAGTATTCTTAGTGTGTGGGCAAAGTACAACAAATCGCACCGGGTCCTGAGGAATTCAAAACAATACAGACAGCCACAGGTATTGAAGATGTGTGCACACACTCCACCTTGGTAGAGGTGATGTTCATCCAGCATTTCCTTTCCCAATGCATAGGGCTGTGGTGTGTCGGTTCTTAGGGGCACAGGGATATGGGTTGCTGTAAATGCTGGTGAGTGTGGGCCTTTGCCGCACTAAGGGCCTAATTACGATGTCAGTCGGAAAGGCTTCAAACTGCATTCAGATTTTCCTAACCCATGTCAGAACTCATGTTTCCGAATGACTCGTAAACATTTCAGACCAACTGATTACGATAGAAGGAAACAATTTGGTCTTTCCGACTCTGTTCCGACTGGCATTTAGAGACTCCGAGTCGGTCACAGCTGAATCACACAGTTCTCCGACCGCGTTTCCGACCGATGTATTAAGATGTTGGATTTGGTTAGCCTTTCTGAATTGGTCTGTCTGACATGGAACAGCTGTTGGAAACTGACTTGGGGGTCTGAAGCAGGCCTCCCCTTCACCCTGAGGACTCCAGTTGTAGCCTTTGGGGGTTCCCAAGGAACCCCTCTTTAAAACCATGCACAGTGTGGCAGGCACCATGGGGTGCCTGCGACAGGGTGAAAGGTTTTCCGCAACCATCCCTTTTTCCAATGGGAGCCTGTATTGTTGGTCGAACACAGGCTCCCATTGAAGTCAATGGGGGAATTTCCGAACAGTGTTCGGAACCATCGTAATCCGTCAGTAGGTCTCGCCGAATGCAAGGCAGTCGGAACCGATTCCAACAAGGAGTCCGTCAGATTGCTTTCTGACTGATATCGCAATGAGAACCTTAGTTTTTAATCATGAAATGACCGCTAGGCTTTAATGTAGGAGGCTATATTCTAGTATTGGCAATTTTGCATTTTCCACATCATCTTTTTCTCTTCCCTCAGCACCAAAAATGTGATAGGTTTGACACTTTTAGCATTCTCCCTCTCACCTTCACTCTCTTTCTGAATATCCACACCCCATTGCTCACTTGTTGGCCCATGATTATCATTTATAGTGGTCTTGCATAACATGTATATGTATTTTAACTTAATACCTCCAAAAAGCATGCTCCAGACGAAGCAGTTATAGGCAACAAACAGAGTAGATTTATTTTAATTTAGTGCCACTAAAAACATGTTTGGGGAAGCTGGTGAAGGCATAGAGAGGCAGGAGGAGCAACCTGGGGTATTCAAAACTGACCTGCAAGGAATTAAAGGGGTTGTCATAAGATAAATCTGCTCTGCCGCCTACCCCAGCTTTCGCAGGTACTGCTTATAAATGTCAGAACAGTCTGGGTGCCTGTAAGGACAGTTGCACTCCAGCAGACAATTTAGACTTCAGAGACCTGCTACTTTTTTACTGTCAGGTCAGCTGATTATCCCTTTTGTATTCCCTCCCAGGAGCCGACGTTGTTTGTACTAGACCTATACTAAACAATAAATAAAATAAAACAACATTTCTCTTTTTTTGTTAGAGATTTTGCATTGTCGCAGGTCCTATAGGCTGTATGAGTTGCATTTTCTGCAAGTTCCTCTGCTTAGCTTAGAGTGGGGTTGAGGGGTCAGCTGCTTGATTTGGAGAGGACAATCTGCAGGCCAGATGAGTGTCTGAGATCCAGATATCTCAGTCAAAAGTGTACTTCCACCTGCAAAAGTGAGGCTGATAGACATGGTGTAGTGTAGTTCCTATATTCCTAATAGGCTCTGCACATTGGAATAATATATCCTATAGATGTGACATAGGACTTATGTCTACTAGGTCTCTATCGAATATATTAAACTTAATTGTGAGTGCTAGCTAGCTTAGAGGTCACTAGAAACTTTCTCGAATTCACAAGAAGGGATTCGTTTCTGACAACCGCATAAACATGACAACTTTGTTTCCCCAAGATATAACTGATCTTCAGAGTCGTGGAAACAATAGATAGATATGTTACTCAGTCATTCGTGCATGCTTCGTTTCATCTGAGGTGCAGAGAAATAGAGAGACGGGCGTTTTCAATAAAAGTATTTATTGAACAGTCTTCTTTCTCATGCAGAAGAAATGAACTGCTACAATTGCGATACTGGTTGTAAAGTTTAATGCATACAGCAAGAAGAGTATTATAAAATAATACTGTAAAAGCATGGCATGGTTTCTAAGCCATAAAAAACATACGTAAATAAATAAAGACTATAAAGTACTCAACTGGTGCTTCTACAATACGCCTACCCCGATGTACGTAACCTAAGTCTAGTATGAGGGAAGAAGTAAGTGTGGTGTAGCATAAGTTTGGTATTCTTTTGCCAAGAATCTATCCAAGATTTCTCTTAGGGTCTAATCAGTTCCGTACCTTGGTTTAGAATGAAGGAGGTCAGTCTCAGGACTCGATTTCCCAACAACCTGCAAGGGTAGCTTGGAAACACTCGAGCTGGATTTCTCGGCAAGAGAAAAAGACAGCGGCTCTCTCAGAGGCGTCTGCTGGAAGGTCGGCTTCCTTCGGTACTTGCTGTAGCAAGATGCGTCGTGCAAGTAGATAGTCGAACTGCTCCAAACCACTGTGTGTTTGCTATGGCAAGTGTGGGCATATTTATACCTTGAAGGTGCCGAGTTTGACGTAAAGCTGGACATAATCACGTCATCAAAGAGTCTCAGTTCTTTGAAAACTCCATGAGTTCTTAGACAAATAAATATTCAAGCAAGGGGAAGTCCCTAACTGCTGAAGCCGAGTTTTCCAAGAAATCGTTGTGGATTTTCGGAACTAGTGGAAGTAGCCATGCCGTATTTGGACTGCATGAGCTATGTCTAAATATGGTTATGATTTCTATGCCTATTTAAGGACATGGTGATTTATACCTTTATAAGGGCATGAATCGGAAAAATTACACTACGGTCCTAAAATTCTATACAACAATGGTGGGTAGGGGCTTCTTATTTAACTGCTCACATTCCATGTGACCTTTGTCTGTCAGTGGTATGAGCTGCAAACGGCATTGGTGACTCACATTAAGGTGCAGAGACACATTAAGAGGAGTGACTAATTTAACAAACATCTGTGGCTAACTGAAGCAAGGTTAAGTTGGGTATTGAACAGTGGTGTTACTTTTGAGTTGAACAGCCCAAACAATAATAAAGAAAGACCAGCGAGTCTCAACTACTGTTGTCCATTATAGAATGGAACTATAGTCGTAGATGTGTATCCTGTCAGGATTTATAATAGGAGGGAAAGTTGATGGGGTGATAACACACTACAGATAGCTCTGACTGACGAGGGGGTGGTCCTCTTCACTTCATATTACACACCTGTCACACTAACATGAACTTTAACAGCTGACCCAAGGGTAGCATACATCACTGTACACTTGGTATACAGATAGGTGTCAGCTTAGCCACATGCCATGTTATTGTGGGATATATGTTTTGCTGGAACAAAATCACACAGTTGGCCCGTATAAATGTGCTGGGGCAAATGAGAGATTGGTGAAATATGAGCAAGATCACAAGTAGCAGATAGGCACCTAACATCTGATTTTGCAGCACGTAAGTGCTGTGGAACTATCTTAATCTTTGATATCAGATTAGGGAATGTACTAGGAAAAGAAAAAGAATCAGAGTAGCTGCTGGGGTGAAAGTACTCCTCCAAAATATTAGTTACAGTAGTGCAGATGGGTATTAAATGGGTCCTGGGGGAGGGGGGAATACGAAGAAACTTTACAAACATTGCCCAGAGGAATGCTAGCCCATTAGTAAAAATGGCAGAGAGATGATCTAGGGGCGAATCAGGAGGGCCAGTAATTTCCAACAAAGACTTCAGCCTAAAATCAGTAATCTTAGAAGTGACAGACAATTAGGGGATTAGATACATAGGTTTAAAACTGTAATGATTTGAAGAGGCAAATAAAATTTTAAAGGGAGAGAATTTTAAGCTGAACAGACAATTGTAACAATGAAAACGTTGCGGCAGAGCATACTCAACATCTTGCGATTCTGAAGGTAGTGATCAATCACAAGTCAATGAAATCAATAATTTAAAGAACCTGTGCTGCAGAAACAACATCTAACTTCTTAAAGTACAGATAGTACCTGCAAACAGTAGTTCTGAAATTGTTTTTGAATCTAGAGTAGATGGTGGGCATTGAGGTGCATAGTGCTCATAGGGCCCCCAACTACTAAGATCCCATCCAAGAGACTCTGAGATAGTACAGGTCCATTAACGTGCATTCTAATTTTATGTCCGTGTACGCATTATCTCTTGAACTGATCTGTGATCCACAGAGCTCCCCCGTTGTGCTCGGATATTTTTGGTCTCCATCTGCAGGGCATATGATGAGTAGCACTGGGCAAATGTTGGTCTAATGTGGTGTTGATGTGGGACGGGAAGGATGATGCTTTACCACCGGTTTTTCCATTCAGCTTCTTTTTTCTTCAACTGAGGTTTCTCCTTATTTTCAGCTTTTTGCATTTGTGTTAATTTTTTAGGAGAATTGCTCTCTTACTTTGCTGACAGTCCTTTAAAGTGTGCCTCAGTTACAGTCTCCTTTGTGCTAGCTATAAATCACTGTTATTATGCTACTTTAAAATTTTGCATTGAAGCAGTTACATGTAGTGTCGTGAATTGTGTTTTGCTGACAATTGCCACTGTTTTATTTTTCACTCATCTTTTCCAATGCGTAATCCCATTACTATCTTGTCCCTAGCCCTTACCCCATCCCAACCCCTCTTACTTTTTTATACCATACTAAAGGGTCTAGGGTTATCGCATGTATATGTTAGCCCTGTTGGTGCCCATTCCGCTGCTATTCTTTTGTGCACTTTGAAAATACAGGTGCAAATTCTCAAGGTCTTATCGCTGATTTATCGCCATTTAAGCGCCGCAAAGTGGCAAAAGATTTATCGCTCTATTCTCAAGCTGGTGCAAACTGCAGATATCGCCAGTTTTCCAGCGATCGCTGCCACAAAAAACATCGCCATGGATGAGAGTGACAACTAACGCTAATGATATGCAGAGGAGGCGTTACTATGCAAAAGCACATGAAAACACCACTTCGTGATATTTTCAATTACCAGCCAGATCTGCGATGCGATCCAAAAATAGGTGATAAGGCGCGTTAGTAGCAGGGATTTAACACCTGCCCTTTACTGGTGTTAAACAGGATGACAACCTGCAGTATGAAAGGGAGCCCAGCCCAGAGCCACATCTGAAGACTTACACATGTCATGGAGCTACTGATCATGCAGCTTGGAGACCCAAGATGGCCACAACACCCACCCCCACCACCCCCAGGACCCTCTGGACCACCCCCTCCAGGACGATCACCTAGGCAGCGCAGAACAAGACAGCGGATGTTCCGAAAATGCACCAGCCTCAGATACTCACCGCCAGAGGATGCCATTGCCCACTGCAGGCTCAAAAGGGCAACCATCCTCCGCATCCTGACCCACATTGCCCACAGGCTGACGGTACCAATACAACGGAGAACCCACACCTCTCCGCAGACAAAGCTGCTGGCTGTGCCGCACCTGTTGGCCTCTGGTACCTCCCAATCAACAACTACCAGAGTCGGAGGAGTCTCACAGCCAGCCCTATCAAACTTCCTCACACATGTCTTGGATGCATGTCCACAAAAGCAATGGCGGGCCCCTGTATCTGCCCCAACATCAGCTGTTACTTGACGCCTCTGTGCCCTACATGCAAGATTGTAGTCACTGAAATGGGGGTGCGCCAGGTCATGAAGTCCAGTAGTCTAAAAACAGTTCTTTATTACAAATGCATAAATCAACAATATGAAAAGCTCAGACAACGCTTTACATTCCCAACAGGGAACTTCATCATGGCTACGTGTGGATTCCATTAACTGCATATGCTGCAGGAACTCCCCCATACAATTCCATATTCTGAAAGTCAGTACTCAGAAACCTGTTGGATAAATCGTGACAATGGCCAAGTGTCCGTATAGTCACAAACGTGATCTGGTACAGTGTATTGCACTTGGGAAAACAGGAATGCTTACAGAAATGATTAATCCTGCATAAAAAGACCGTAACAGAACTTGTGTGCGCGTAACCTTAATAGGAAAGAAAAGGAAGGTTACGACCACACAAACTTCTGTTAAGGTCTTATTATGCAGGATTTATCATACCTGTAGGCATCACGGTTTGTGCAAAAAGATCAAGTGATGGACAAAATGCAGAACAATGTCATACATTCTTTCCAGTGCAGAGATCTGGGCCTACATCCATCGTTTTTTTGCTCACCATGCCATTCCAGTTTGGAGCCAGCCATTTGCAACTCAGTCTTGACTCTGCGCACAATGGCAACAGTCCAGCACGAACTGCCAGGGCAGGTCCTCCTGGGTCAGAAACAAGCATCCTAGGACCAGGTACGGGCTTTCAGCACTCATCAGCCAGGATAGCTGGGTCCAAACTGGGGTGGCGTAGTGTTTTGACTGAGTTGGAATGTTTGCATTGTCAGCAGTCCGTCCATCATTTGTTTGCTGTAGCACTTTTCACCCTAAGTGGGATGGTATGCCCAGACGTGGGTCCCTTGCTCACTGTGCCACTGGATTCAAGCTAGCCTGGAAGAAGGGTGACATACCCTGAAACTGGTCCCAGGATGCATGTTTCAGGTCCAGGGAGGACCTGGCCTGACAGTTAGGTCTGGACTATTACCATGAGGCACAGGGTCAAGACTGATTTGCATATGGCTGGGTCCAAACTGGGGCGCATAGTGGGCAAAAGAACAATGGATTTAACCCAGATCTTTTGACTGGGGGAGAATGTTCGCATTGTCAGCATTCCATCCATCATTTGTTTGCTGTAAAGCATCATGGTTTGTATCAGCTTGATACCCCTGCTCCTTCACTTCCCCAACACTGCGCAGGAACAGCTGAAGACCAAGCAAGGGAACTACACCATAACTGGCTTCCCGCACGTGTTGGGGGCACGAAACTGCACACAATCACCGCAACAGAAACCACACACATTCCATCAATGTGCAGGCAAAACTGGACCACCGGGCCTGTTCGCCAATGTCGTCGCAAACTTCCCAGGCAGTGTGCATGATTCCTACATCTTCCACAAGTCCATCACCAACCAGCGCTTTGAGGATAGCACGTATGGAAATGCACTGCTCGTCGGTAAGTACCAACTGAACACACTACACACCTCAACTCCACAATCATACAACTCAAAACTGTGGGAATGCACAACACAAGTAACTGTGGTAACCATGGCCAGCCATGTAGACAAACCATCCATGGCATGGTACCTCTGCCACACAATTGCAGAATGTGGGGAGAGGTGGTATCCAAGTATGTGCAAAGGAGGCAAGTGACCCATCAATGAGCATGTACAAAATGCCAAGTGTGGCGGTTATGTGCTGGACAGACTTCAGTATGCGGAGCACACACGTCCATGTGGACATATACTGCTGGTGTTTGTAATGTTGTGGACAGTGGACGCAAACTTGTCACCTCAGGCAGTGTGGAACACCTTGAATATGTAGCTTTGCCATCACCCCCTGTAATCGCGAGTGGAGTGACCTTGGCCGGCGTATAACATGAATAAACAGCCTGTGGCTCTGGGCGTGGTTCAGTTCCGGGATGGCCCCCAAAGTAACTATTGCATGTGTCTCTGTGTCCGCCATATCCTGTCCATAGGCCTACACACACGTGGCCGACCACCTTCAACGGCCAGATTCACACTGGAAACGAGGTGGCTAGGCCCCCAGCCTACCCATGCACATCTTGTCATCGCATGAGGGTTGTGTCTGCCAGGGAGAACCCCCATCCAGCCACGAGGCCACCACCATGACTGTGGTGCCTGCACGATCCTGTGCGTCTGCTGCACCCCAGCTATGGTTCCCAGACCCATCCTCCGCCCAGTGATGTTTGGCCACCCCTGCACACCCAGGCCTCAATGCTCACCTACTGCCACCGGCGTGTCTCCAAGAGGGCCCACCCCGTGCCAGTGCAACCTCCTCAGCCAATCACTGGATTCTGCACCACAGGCCCCCAGCACCCCCTGCGGCACCAAACCGTGCAAATCAAGTCTTATTTGGCAGGATGGCGTATCGAGGTCTACGCATCATCGCAGGTTGCACACCAGCTCAGCTCTTCAGGTGCCCCTACCTCAGTGCAACGCAAGTCATCATCCCGTGGCGGTAGGCCCCTGCCGGCCACAGTGCATCGGGTGCCACCGAGTCTTTGCAACACAAGTCATCGTCCTGTGGCAGTGGGCCCCTGCCGGCCACACTGCATCTGGTGCCACCAGCTCAGTGCGCCACAGGTCATGGACCTTTTATGATTGAGACTTGTGGTGCGGAAGCCATCATGTCATCTCCGGCAGTGGGTAATGTGATGTGGTAGGCCCCTTTTATTGGCAGGGTCACATGTCCTGTGAAGCCTGTGCTGGATGGGTGTGGTGTGGGTGTAAACCAGCCCTCAGGGTGTGGCTGGGGCATGCTGACAACTAGACTAGTGATCAGCAGGTCAATACCTGGAAGACCTGGGACATGGAGCTTTGTCTTACCCCCCCTAGTAAGAGTACGAGGAGTGGGCTGGGCTGGCATATGCCAGTCCAGCATTGGGGTGTGAACGATGAGCCCAGGTGTTCTGTTCTGGACTGGACAAGTAAGTAACTAATGCGCGTGTCTCTGTTGTAGTGTCTGCGCCACCCGGACCACAATCGGCAATGTTGCACCCTGTGACTCAAGTCCCGCAACATGAGCAACATGGACATAAGTGGGAATCACTGACCCTACATACATCCATACTTTCATACTTGAATGATCATAGACATGACACATCTGTGTGAATTCACATGTTTTATTCACATTCAGTGGAGTGTTGAAGCTGGAGCAGTACAGGCCCATGCAAACCCGACTTCACATTGTTGCCCCGCCGAGGGCCAGCTAGAGTCCTTTAGGGACTGACAAGTTCATCGGAAGAGGAAGAGTTCAGTCCGCAGTCTGATTGCAGTGTCATTGGTAACTAAACAGAATGTGGCAGTCCACCATGTTGAGGTCCAAGGTGAGTGTCACAGAGTATATCAGGGGACAGTGGAAGGTGATGATGCAGAGGGCAGAACCAAGCAGAAACAGGCCATATGGCGGATATGAATGCTACCACGTCCTTCTTACCACTACAGCATAATCATCCCCATCTTCGTCCTCTGATGTTTCACGTGCCTCACATGTGGGTGGTGTTGTTTTGTCTGCATCACTGTGTGGCAGTGACACATCAGTGGCCAGAGGTGTATTGTCTGCAGCACTGTGTGTCACTGACACTTCAGGGGGCAGAGCTGTGGATGGAGTAGTAGCAGTAGCATTCATCCCCACCAGGCCTTGTGGCAGCAATGCCATGTTGGAGGTCTGCAGGGAATGGAAGAACCCAGCTACCTCTAGCTGGTGTGCAGCCATGGCAGCCATTCTTTCCGCCTGTGTCCACTCCATGTTCTCCATGATCTTCCGCATGTGTCCCAACTACTGGATGACATCGCTTGAGCCACTCTGACTAGACAGTTGTTCTTGTCTCAGAGTCAGGACTCCAGGGATGTCAGCCATGGATCGTTGGAGAGCATGGAGCGGACTATGGGTATCTGTTAGGGACTGTGAGTGGTCCCTGAAGTGACTTAGACACCCACGTATGGCATCTAGTTTGGCTGCCATGAGCTTGAACCCCACCGCACCTGATCAGCCATCTTCTCCTGGCACCTTAACACATGGCATTGGAAGGCCATGTGTTGCTCGTGGGGGTCCTGGGAGGCAACTGTGGTGGCGGGTGCTTCCTGCTGTGTGGTCTTTGCAGGGGTGAGGTCTCCTCGATGCAGCTGGGCTGCCCTGCTCCTGGAGGTGGGGTGCTTAAGCTGTCCATGAGGGTGTCGTTGTTGAAGGTGTGGAAGTCCTCTTCGTCATCAGTGAAGAGATGTTTGGTCTGCTCTGCGGGAGGTGTTTATTTTCCCTCTGCAATGTGAAGGGGAGATGCAGTTTAACATTGTGTTCCTATGTATGTTGTGCATTGTACAAGTTTACATACAGACTGCATGACAATATACAGTGTGAATCTTTGGGAGGGGCTGCCTATTTGATGCGGGACAGTGGACATTTTGACAACATCAAGGATGTGTGTTTGTACATTATCATCTCACATTTCCCTGCTATGCCAATTGTGATTGGCCAGTTTCTACACACAAGCAGCACTAGTTGTGTCCTCTGATCTGTTGTGAAAGTGTTGCAGTTTGTACCACATTGTTGTCAATGTTGATGTGCTCTGAATGTTATGTATGTGCTGCATTTTTGGAAAGTTGCCCCTGCAGCTCTGATTTTGCTGCCCCTTATCCCTTTCAGGTGGTGTGCCTTTGCCTTCTGTGCTTATACAGTGCTGAGATGTTACATACTTGGTAACATTGGGCTCTTGGTGGGAGTTGGGATTCTGGGGCATGGTTTGTCCGCAGATGTGTTGTTGAAGTCAGGGTTTGTTTGTGCATGTGGATGTGTCGGAGTGTGACCTGCTCATTTATGAAGGTGGCCCACCATCGGCCACCTCAGTGTCATGGCGTGCAACATGCCATGATATATTGACTGCAGCCATGCTATTCGTCATGCAGTGTCACTTGCATTGTCAGTGTGGCTCACAAATACGTTGCTTTGCTAGGTTTGGCACATATGCAGAGTTGGGCTGTGAGATTGGTGACATGTGGAAAGGGCTCCCTCTGGGCACATAGTCAACAGGGTCCTACTTGCTGTTTCTAGGTGTGCTGCAGTGTGTCAAGGGGATCAGGGACATGATCCAAAGTCATTGTGGGTGTGCACTGTGCTATACTTAATTGTGCATGTGTCCTATTGTGCCCATCTCTTCCCGTCCCCCCAGTCCCTGGTCGTTACTCACCCTGTTGCTGTTGTGTTAAGGTCATGTTGAGCAGTGTCCGGTCCCCCAACTCCTGCCACCGTCTCCACACTGATCACTGTGAACACCATTTCCTCCGTCTCATCCAGCTCCTCCTGTGGTGCTGGACTTCCACCTCCAGTCTGCATTGCTGCCTTCTGGTTGTTGCCGAGTTTCTGCTTGGTTTTGAGCTTCACATCATTCCAGCGCCTCTTGACCTCTTCCATTGTCCTCCTCAGCACTCCAACTGCATTCACCTTGTCCACGATGGGCTGCCATATTCCATTTTTTGTTGCCCATGACACATTGGAGGTGACGAACAGTAGTAGATGGTGTTCTATCACCTCCTTTATCAGAAACCTGTTTCATTGTGGACTGAATCGTGTCTTCCTCTTCTTCTTCTCCATGCCCTTCCCTGATATTGAGGTCCCAGGCTAGTCCTCCATGGGGCGTATGGCGTTCTGGTTGACCTCTGTACTTGCTCCTGCTACCTCCATTGTGCCCCGCAGTTGTTTTGTTTTTTTTGTCTGCTTTTATCGTGATTATTCATGCCTGATGTGTGTGATTTGCAGGCCTGACATAGCTCATAGCTGATTTTTTTATTGCGGTTGGCCCATCGCCACGTTTTTCACATTCGGCTTTGGATTTTTATCATAGTCAGAGTAATTTTATCGCGTTTTTTTGACGTGTTATCGGGAAACTATCGCATGTTACCGCCGAGTTGTGAATACAACGTTAACACAGTGTTATTTTCCCTTGATAGATGTCGATATGAAAATTTGCGTTAGCCTATTTTGGCGATGATTATCGCACGTTCTTGAGAATACCCCCCACAGTGTTTCTTTGAATACTACTGCAGTATCGTGGCGAATGCACAATGCATAAATAAACTTTGCTAAAAAAGGCTCCACCCCAAGATATTGTTGCCATGCACAATTAATTTCTTATGGAGCCATAGAAGCACGGTAATAAGAATGCCATTTATAGTACAAACTCAGTGTACATAGTTTTAAATATCAAAACAGTGGATATCATTTGATTAGAACAATATTTCCTGTATGTCCTGTTTGATCTGACAAGAGGTCCTATTTATGTAGTGTTGACCACTTTGCGCATGACACCATCTATAACCTAATGCCAACCATGTGTCATTTCACTCAGGAGACCCTTCTGGGATAGTCCTCTTTAAAGAACTGTACCCCTTAGATCAGACCTTGGGAACACTAGTTAGTCTTCTTACATTCTTGATAATAATTATTAATAGATCTCTTACTGAGTATTGGGAACTTCAAGTCCTTTGGGGCAACTATGCTTTCTACTTTAATACTCTAAAATGGATCACAGAGCTAGGTATAAAAACAGTGTCATATCATGAAACATTTCACTGTGTTCAAAAACCATTTGGACAATTAACGCAAAATATGCAATAAAACATGCCTAACACATTAATGACCCTATCATGGGCAAATTACCTGACTTGTAATTCATTAATAATGCCCAGATTTCTAGCACCGAAGGCTTTAATATTGACTATATCTTTGATAGTTTAGTTGGTGAAAGATATAGAATGCCCAACAGTTTGATGAAAAGAGAAAAGTCTGAATTATCTGTTATCATCATCACCAGATAAGGATGCTCAAGATTGAGGGACATTATTGGGAATTTGAATACCAAGTCATCCTATAAGCTCTTTTGCCTCATTACTTCTCCCACGATAATCCAGAGCAAGAAAAAGAATCAATTACTCCAATGCTGAGGGATTAATCATTGGACATTAGGGATATTCTTTTGGTTTCTTAGAAATAAAAGAAAGAAAAGTAATACCACGTGAATGTCATGACATGGTAGCACCCTCTACCATTTTATTTTCAACAAAAGCACTTTCAATGAAATGATCCTCCTCTAGATAGTCAAATATCTTCTTAACTGGGTGGGTGGTGGTGATGTCCTCACCATGGACATTCTGCTGGCCACTTACTGATCCACTGAGTACTTCTATTGTCACTGTATTGCAGTGGAATCATAGAGGCCTCCTACGTTCTCCTAAACTAGTTTTCAACACCCTTGACCAACAGCTTGGAACCAAGTCTGTTTTTCTACTGTCTTGAACTGCAGTTTAAAATGTTCTACACCAGCACTACAATGATTTTTTTCAAAGAATTAATTTACTAACAGAAAAATGTAGCATATGTTGCTCAGGATCTTTCTATAAAGTTGCTTATACAATTACAAGATCCTGACGTGTTAATAATTCCTTTTTTGTCTGTGGCTGAAAGTCTTATAGCGAAGGATGAAACAGGTGCCGCAAGCCCAACTGCCTCAGACAATCAGTCTATTTGGACATCAATATTTGATTGTTTTCCAACATGCCACACAATACAATTTATTGACAGCTATGAGAATGGACTCCATTCACTTCTGTCAAAAACATGTTGGCTAGGAAATAAGAACGTACGCTAAGGCTCTCAGAGCTTAGCATACCTTTCTTAAAACTGACATCTGTAAGTGTGTTGAATATATTAGAGTTAAATGATTCAGTGTGCCTTGTTATATAATATGCAGGGGTTCACTAACATAATATCGACAGTACTAATATCGAATTACAATAAAATATCAACAACCTATATTTGATTTAAAAAACGCAAATATCTATATCAAAATATTTTCATAACATACATTGAAACACCCAATATCGAAAACTAAAATATAGGAAACAAAAATATCGTAAACATTACATAATTATAGAACATAACACAAATATTGAAGCTAAAAAATATTGATTACATAAATATCATACAAACACAAATATAGCAAGCTTAATCCATTTTAAAAATTAACAAATCTAATAATAATAACAATATAAAATTATTCAACACACAACATAATTATAATCACCAAATAAGCAATATTTATACTATATAAAAAACTACTACACTTTTTTTTTTAAATCACTTTAAAATCCAATGAAAAAAAACCACAAGCAACACTACCAATAAAAATCTACCAACAATTAAATAAACACTATATAAGACATGAAAATTATGGGGCTGATTACTACTTTGGCCTAATGACGCTGGCTCTCCACCGACACAGCTACACCAAACCCACGCAAGGACCGCCCATCATATTACGAGTTGAATTTGAGTATGGTGGACGGTCCTCCATCTTTACCATGGTGGTGCCTGGAAAACAGGCACCGCAATGGAAATGGCAAAACAAGTTCTAGCACGGCATGGGCGGTGATGTCCATGCCATGCTGGAACTTTGGGGAATACAGACAGGGGGTCCCAAAGCGGAGGGGCAGGGGGGAAGGTGACCCTGTTAAGGGCCCCAAAAGTCACTTTTCAACAGCCTTTCCATGTTGGAAAGGCTGACATCGAAAGGCGGTCCAAAAGTGACATCATATTCCCAACGGCGGAGGCGAGGATGGCTCTGCTGTCATTATGAGATTATGATTGTTTCCAATGCTGAGCCCATCGGAAGTGCAGCAGATAGTGCCTCCAGCTGCAACATCTTAATGCAGTGGGCCGACCAAAATCGTGGATGCTGGGCGGACCACAACCGATGGTCGGTTGGTTGCGGTCTGCCCGACATTGTAATCGGGCTCATTATAATGTAAGTATACTACAAATAAAAACTAACCCACTGGTTTAAAATACAAACCAATCCCACCCACAACCCATCCATCCGCTTTAAAAAATAATTGTAGTTAACAAAATAAATAATAATTTTTTTTTCTTCAACTGAAAAAACACCAAAAAGAACAGAATATTTTACAAGACCCCAAAATATCAACAAATCCAAACACGTAAATGTATTAAGAAATGTTTTTTTTTGTTTAAAAATTGTACATCATAAATATTTAACATTTTCAAACTTTGTAAAAAAACAAACACATTTTCTTTCCATTTCTGTGGTGGAAAGTTCTGGAATCTGTGGATCCACAAAATTCCACCCACCCCAAATTCCCCAAAGTCTTCTGAGAAAATGGTACCTCACTTGTGTGGGTAGACCTGGTGCCCACGCAAGGAAATGGCCCAAAACACAACGTGGACACACCACATTTTCACTGTGAAAATGGACCCTATTGCCTAGCTGTAGATTTTGAACCCTAGCTCTGCTGGAACCTAGGGAAACCTAGCAAACCTATACATTTTTCAAAACTAAACACCCAGGGAAATCCAGGTTGGGGTGACTTGTCTCGCTTTCACCAGGTTCTGTTACCCAGAATCCCTTGCAAACCTCAAAATCTGTAAAAAAAAAACACATTTTCGTCACGTTTCTGTGGTGGAAAGTTCTGGAATCTGCATGGATCCACAAAATTCCACACACCCCGCTTTCCCCAAAGTCTTCAGAGAAAAAAGGTACGTCACTTGTGTGGGTGGGTCAAGTATACGCAACAGGCAAGGGTCCAAAACGTAATGAGGAAACATCAAAATGACCTATCACAAAACAACCTGTTTTTTGCAAGCTGGGTCTCATGAGTTTTAAGCCCCAGGCTCGGTGGCCATCTTGGGAAACCTACCAATCCAACACATTTCTGAAAACTAGACACCCGGGGGAGTACAGCGAGTGATGGCTTACGTGGACCCCGCTAAGTTTTCATACCCAGAATCCCCTGCAAAACTCAAATTTAGCTGAAAGAATATCACATTTTCTCACAATATCTGTGTGGAAAAGTTCAGGAATCTGCATGGATCCACAAATTTCCTACCACTCAGAGTTCCCCAGATCTCCCGATGCAAATGGTACCTCACTAGCTTGGTGGGTCAAATACCCGCGACAGGCAAGGGCCCAAATTATATTGAGCAAACATCAAAATGACCTATCACAAAACAACCTGGTTTTGCAATGGGGGGTCACCTGGGTTTTTGACCCCGGGCTCGGCGACCATCTTGGGAAACTACCAAACCTACACATTTCTGAAAAATAGACACCCGGCAGGGTCTAGCGAGGTATAACTTGTGTGGATACCCCAACGTTTTCCTACCCTGAATCCCCTGCAAACCTTAAAATTAGCTGAAAAAAACAAATTTTCCCAATTTTTTGTGTGGAATCATCGTGCCGGCACAAATGTCCTACCCCATAGCATTCCCCTCAAACTTCTGAGTAAAATGATACCTCAATGCAGAATTGGTTAACAACATATTTTTTAAAAACTTTAGCGCTAAGAATTCTTGGTGCTATACCCTTAATCCCTATATTTTTCTCTCTTCCCAGTCACAGACCCTTGCCCACCCACACAAGTGAGGTATAATTTTACTCCCCCCCTGATATTGTTAGGGTTTGTGCACAGCAAAGTGCATGTCTCCTCTCATTGCACTAGTGGTCTCTGTAATAGCTATTTTTTATAGGAGACTCAGGTAGGTACGTCAAAAGGCAACAAGGAATAAGGAAAAACACTGTTTTCCTCATAAAGCCCTCACCCACCGACCTAGTCGGTGGCATGCTTCATCACCTTGTAAATACGCTCTTTAGCTCACCACCAAACACTATCGGTTTCGCTAAAACCCTCACCAGCTCCATGCACGTGCCATGAGCTCACCATAGCCGATTATAGGTCGCACACCACCTTATAAGCCGGCATTTTGTGGTACAACAATATACCATACTGAAATGACTCTACCATGTACGTCTTGTCTTTGTCCTATGTGTTATATGTAGTCAAGCTTGAGGGAATCCCCTCTAACAGCTATAGCGCCTTAGCGAGCGCCACACATAGCCAAAAGACCAAACAATCACTTAAAAATAAGTTTATTTTGCACTTTTTCACATATCAAATGGTCCTGAGGAAAGCCAGCTTAAATTAACAAGGCACTGGCTGAAACATGTAGACCGCACTAGACGCTGGAGGTCATAACAAGCACTCCAATACGTCTTCTTGCCTTTTTATCCGCTAGCAAAGTCCCAGTTCATTAAAGATAAGCAACCCTCGGGTGCTGTGACCTCCTGCATAGCTTTTAAAAACCTCACCTCTCTCACTCTTTTCACCGCACACTCAGCAACATGCCAGCTCTGCAGTCTCCTGGCGTTGAAGCACACCCGGGGCACATTCGGTGCCACTGTGGTGGACCCGATGATGAAGCATGCCACCGACTAGGTCGGTGGGTGAGGGCTTTATGAGGAAAACAGTGTTTTTCCTTATTCCTTGTTGCCTTTTGACGTACCTACCTGAGTCTCCTATATCCTTCTAAACTAGCTAGTCCTTATTGATACATGCATATATAATCCAGGGGATTCGGCCTAGCCTATCTAGTCCTCTCTCTCTTATTGATCTAAGCATAGCTATTTTTTAAACATACTATTGAAAGCCTTTCTTGTTATCTCAGCCCCCCCCCCTTAGGCTTTTGTGTATGTTGCTCAATGTACTCACAAGTTTGGACATTGCTGTCTTGTTTACACATTGGACCTTGCTTTTACCAAGGCTTCTTTAGAGCACCCCTCCCTAGGCCATGTGTTAATTCAACTCTTTTGCATAATAACTGAAGCTCTGCACACCTTTCAAGAACATGTGCAGCATGTGAGAACCACAGCCAGCTCTTCGAACCACACCCAGCTCTTCGAACCACACCCAGCCCTGTCTATAAAAGGCAGCCCCTGAGCCTCGCCCAGTGCTTGTGCTCGTCTACCTCCCGCTTACCTGGAACAGATCCTTCGGCGCTGGCACTCCTGCTCTCTACAGACCTTCATCAGCTTCAATGGACGCGGCTGCTGGCTCTTCCTTCTTCCGGTTTCCGGCTCCTCCTTGCCTCAGCCCTCTCCTGTCCAATACAATCGACCTGCAAAAGAGAAAGAGGACAAGGTTAGACTGATCAGTATCCCTTTCCAGCAACAAGTAAGTGCAAAACATTTTATTACCTGAAAGAACTTTGACAGCAATTTCTGGATTTGTGTATAGACAATTTGGACCAAGATACCTCCCACGAACATTGTGATTCAAACCCTTTGTTACAAGAATACTTTGTTGAACTTTGTGAAATAAACATTATTTTACGTGGAACTTTTAAGAATCGAACAGTGGAAACCATTGACAGCAAGGCAAACAGTAAATCAAGGACTTGCACAAATTACCTGCTGTATTTTGATGTAAAAGTACAGTATTCGTTTTATAAAAATTCTGGAAATGTGTGAAAAGTGAGTTTGCTATTAAGAATTTAGGCATTAGTTATATTAAGGTGAATGTTTGATATCGGTAATTCTGATAATGGTATTTGTTTAATTTTATAGAAGCTTTACAGTAATAGAAAGCACATCCCAGAACAGTAACACATTCCAAACCTGGAAGCTAGAGACCAGGATCCAAGAGGTACTTTTAGAAGAGAATTTCTAATAGATAAATGGATAGTCAGGAACACATTTAGGAATAGGTTGCACTTACCTGTTCTTTGTTTATGTTTCATTAGGGACCAGTTTCTACAGAAGTCAGAGAGGGCCGCAGATTTTAGCAGCACTTCAACAGTCGAAACGCAAGAACGGTGTTGTCTCTCTTTTTTTATTTTATCCTCTTCCCCCCTTTCCTTGAGCTTCTGGTTCTTAGTGAACTGTCTAAAACTAGTGTGCTGGAACAAGCAATTTCAGGGTGGGGTCGGACTGTCTTCAACCTCCATCAGAACTGAACAGAAACTCAGGTGAGCTGGGCTTTGACAGATATGCCCCCAAGAGGGGCAGAAAGACTGTGGCTATTTTTTTGGGGTGGGTGGGGACATTGTGATACCCATTCTGGGCATCCATGTAACGAGATGATGCGAATTTGCGCCCCAAACCAATTGCACAGCTTTGAACTGCCTAGTATGGCCAATTCATTCATATGTTCATCCATCAGTTAATCATGATTATCAATTTACTCCAAAATGTTCCTTTTCATTATCCTTTTGACTAATTTTATGCTCTACATGCGGGGTTCATTCAGATTTTTTCCAAGTTTCTCATGTTTAAACTGTGCCCATCCGAGCCTCTTGTAAAGACACGACTGATGCCATAGTTCGTTCCAAGCAGTGTTTATTATTAACCCAATGCATTTCGGGCGGGATACGCCCTTCGTCAGGGGACACTGTAAAATAACAATAGAGCCATTACTATCTTGCATAGCTGTCCAATATAGTTACATTCAAAAAGTACAATGTGCATTGTGAAACATTCTTGTCCATGTAAAAATAATTATCTATAATATACTTTTAAATATTTCAACGAACACTTAATGGATGCAATGCAACTAAGTTCCCTCTCTGTTTGTCAGGCCATACATACCGTGAAACCGTTTCCTTACATTATACCCGATGTTACCTACTAGTAATTGCAGGTTCTCAAGATAAAGATATAACGAGCGATTTACCAACACGCCAATGTGAAAACCCACAGTTCACACCTCCTTGTCCCTCTACATATCTTTGGACTCATTAAGCCTCTAACTCAATCACCCCTGATCGCCTCCATTCTCCCAGCATTCTCCCTTACATTTCATAAAACTCCGCCCTCTTTTCAATGTGCGTCTCGCACTTGACCCACCATGACCTTTCCCTTCCGTGTTTGAAATGCATTCACAGAAACTCTAATGAATACCCCATGCTGGTGAAAAACAAGGCTCAAATCGATATTAACTATCATACCTGCTCTGGAAGTTTTCTGCGCTACATTCTCTCGTCTCCAAAACGGTATCTTTGCCAAATGATTTTTTCTTCACATTTAAATAGTGTTCATGTGACCTGCTCTGATCTCATTGGTGCTCAACTCCCTATTTTCGCGCCACGCTCTGAATAAACTTCCTCACTCTCTGAATAGCCTCAACAGCCCACAATGCATTGCTCAGGTATACATCTGGTATATGACACGACCTATTAAAATGTTCATTATTTTTCAATCAATGTTACTATATTCAGTGTCCGTTCATTTCTAATAACATGTTAGTCAAATGCAGTTGTCCCTTCTTTAAAGAACGCCACTTGCTTCCCGAACCAGAGTCTTTTCTCCGTCCGTGTAGATCGATATCTTCTATGCCTTTGTCTTTTTCTCCTCTTTTCTTGGTGGGTGCTATCCCTTGGTAGGGCAATATGTGACAAACAATGCAGGATATCGGGATGCACATCATTTTTTGTTTTCAACTTTATCAAACTTGTCCATTATTGTAAGTGAAATACGTGCAGCATTGGTGAAGTGCCTTGCCCTGATGGCACTCAAATTAACAATGTAACGAGATGAGGCGAATTTTCGCCCCAAACCAATTGCAGAGCTTTGAACTGCCTAGTATGGCCAATTCATTCATATGTTCATCCATCAGTTATTCATGATTATCAATTTACTCCAAAATGTTCCTTTTCATTATCCTTTTGACTAGTTTTATGCTCTACATGTGGGGTTCATTCTCCTTTTTTCCAAGTTTCTCATGTTTAAACTGTGCCCATCCGGGCCTCTTGTCAAAACGGAGGATATGACATGTCTACTCAAGAAAGGTTAGGGATTTTGCCCAAGTACAAAGGGTGATTTATATCACACAAAGATTGATCTGTTTAAGTTTATCAGACATTTAAAGCTGAAATTTTTTTTTACACAGAACCCTACACCAAATAAAGAACTACCATGCAAATATGTAGTGCCATGTCTAACTCACTTACGATTAATGATATTCAAGATACAGTGAATCTTCTATAAATCATAGAGTTGGAGGAAGTTCCGGTCACGATCGCCAGGGTACTGGATGACCTGGAAATCCAATCGGAGTATCTCAAGTGGACTCAAGGGGAAATCGAGATCGTCTCCTAATTTGATTGGCGGCAACAACATAGAAATATTTCACCATTTAGTTCTATCAGACCTAGACAATAGTGAGACAAAGACAACCCCAGGAGGTTTTGTTAGAGACAATTTAACACCACATGAAAGGAAGGCCTTGAAGAGTCTGGTGGAGAATACTGAATGGATCATTGGGAGTGCGGATAAGGGGGGGGAACATTGTTCTGATGAGCAAAACAGATTATGACAATGAAATCTATAGTCAACTTAATGATGTAAGCATCATCATCAAAATCTTTATTTCGGCCAAAATTGCCATAAAAGAGATGCACTCATACATACAATACAACAAAGAAGTACATTTCAGAGAATTAAACAACAATTATAAAAACATTGGGCCAGCTTCTTAGTGCATATGAACCTGGCAAACACTATAATTAATCCATTAAAAAGTTAAAACTAGTAAAAGGTAATTACATATTATGATGATTTTAAGATTGTGCAGTTAATCTACAGGCCTGGGTAGCAGACTTCTTCTCTTCAGCCAGAAGGTTTCCAAGTATTTTGCTACCGCACACACTATCATAGGAGAAGGATCGGTTTTCAGAACCCTGTATGCCTGAATACAGTGAGTGAAACCTAGATTTCTGCAGGCCGGGACTATCCACTTCCTTCTTGCTTGCCCATAAGATCGGCAAAAAAAGTGTATGTGCAACTCGGTTTCCTGATCGTAGTTGCACCCAGGGCAATGACTCAGTGAGGGATCAGTCCACTTGCTAGTGAATGATCGGATTGGGAGACATCCATACCTCCACTGTAGGTACAGTTTCCTAGTGTTAGATGGAAATATAACATCTAGGAATCCCTCCAGTTTATAGATGTCCTTAGCCTTTAGGAAGGAGTCGGTCAGGGTACCTGCCTGTGTGGCCTGTCTCCGAGCCACAATTTTGCTTTCGAGATAGAGTGAAAGTAGCTGTTTCCTTGAAACCGTGAAGCAGGCGGTCGCAGAGTCAAGCCACATATTGGGTAGTCCCAGGCACATAAACTCATTTTTTATGTGCTGGAACCAGGGCATATTCCCTGCGATCGGATAGTTCACGACCGCTTGGAGCTCAGACCTGTAACTTGCCAACTCTGGGGTGGTCCAACCTCTGCGCCAAAAAATTAGGGGCCTGGCCCCCAGATTTTCGTCAAGTGGCCTTAGTCCCAAATCGAGCCTCATCGGCAAATGGAGGGTACTAGGGGGGAGAGATAAAAGCTGCCTGATAAATGTATTCCCCGTTACCACTAGCTCGCGGTTGCACATATGGCCCCAAAGTTCACTGCCGTACATAACCGCGCCCCTAGACTGCGCTCTATAAATCTCTAGCGGGGGCCAATTGCCTTGATGGATGATTTGTTTTTATTTATGAGGGCAATGACTCCTCCTGCCATTTGGGCCAGTTTGAGTTGCGATTTAGTCCGATGGTGACACCAAGACATATGCTCATTTATGGTCACCCCCAAATATTCGAAGGTTCGAACCCTCTCCAGCTGTTTCCGCCAATGCAGGGATTGGGGCGTGTTTTTGATGGGGGATTTAAAATCATAAATATTTGGTCTTGAGAGCGTTAATCTCAAGGCCATGGGTTTCACAGAATTCTTCAAAACCCTTGCGGATTCGCTGTATCCCCATAGGTGACTTAGACAGAAGCAGGGTGTCATCGGCGAACATGATCGCCGGCACCCTGCTTCCGGCGAGTCTGGGAACATCGCCGTCCTGTACCTCATTTAAGTAGGAGATTACCCTGTTGACATAGAGGCAGAACAGGGTCGGTGCAAGCACGCAACCCTGTCTCACCCCCCTGTCAACGGGGAATCTATGGGAAAAGGAACCATCCTGGCCACATCTGACCTGCGCGTAATTGTTTGTGTGGAGGCGAATAATCATATTTAGGAGGTGCTGTGGTACCCCCATATTAGACAAAACAGACCAGAGTTTTCTACGGGGTACGAGATCAAATGCCGCCCGTAGATCTACGAAAACGGTATAGAGGTTGCCACCCTCCATTTTTACCGTTTTCCAAAATAGGAGAGCCAGGCGGAAAATTTGGTCTATAGTGGAGACTTTCTTTCTAAACCCCGCTTGATAGGGGCTCAGGACAGAGTGTTCAAGCATCCACTCCAATAAGCGGTCAAGAATAAGCCTTGAAAAAACCTTTTGGGGGACGTCTATGAGGCTAATGGGCCTGTAATTGGCTGGGAGCAGAGTGTGGAAAAGTAAATTTTGCCATGTTCTGTGTCACCACGCCTCATCCATCATATGTTATGTGTGCATGACCAATATGCATATGTTATTCCCCATGTCTAATTCAGGACGCAATTACAGTTGTGTCCACCTCTAGTATGCCAGTTTCCAGTCCTCGTGAATACTACGAATATCAGGCCTATGTAAAGCTACGTTGCCACGTTCCCCAGTGTGCACGTTATTTCATTATAAAGTCCCCGTTTCCAGGCCTCAACAGGGCCCGGACACTAGATTCAGCTCCTGTCTCCTGAAGTCCTCGCTGAGGAGCGATACAGCCCCCACCTGTATCCTCGACCTTTCACTTACTTCCTGCCTCGCAGTGCCCGGTGCAGCTTGGCTCTGCCTCTGAGTCTGCCAAAAGTATGTTATAGTTCCAGTTATCAGTTCAGTCCTCCTCCTCTGCATTCCTAAGCTACTGAACTGCATCAATAGTTCCCGTCATTGTCTAGCCTTCTCGTCTCCACGTTAGAGAAATACTGCATTTAATGGTCATTTAATATTCTCCATCACGCACTACATGTAGAATAATGCATGGTCCAGTCTTAGAATCAAGTTAGCTTTTCCCCTCATGACTTCTAGTTTATATCAACATGTTCCCTAAACATCAGATACTAGATAGGGTTTAGGTACATGTCGCTCCGACCCTCCAGACTTTAGTTTCTGCTCCTAGCACAGAGTTCATAGCCCCCAGCTTCTCCTAGTAACACGTCATTGCCAGTTTGCGCGCACCACCAGGTTAGAGGTCCCGGCTCCTTAGGTAGCCCCCTCCAATGTTTCCGCCCCATTTATGACATATTCTGTTACGTTTGCACCACATGTCTATGTATACGCCCAGTTACACCTACTTTTACTGTTATCTTTCGCGACTGCTACGCGTCACGCCTTCTGCTCCACCCACTGCTACGCCTACTGCAATGTAATGCTATGTGTTTGCGCTATGTATATATGCTCGTGTATTGTTATTAAAAGTTAGCGCGCTCATCCCAGACCCAGCCCCGGCAGCTGCCGGGCCACTCTAGCCCTGCCATTCTGTTCCTATGCAGGTTGTCCTGATCCTGTCCTTATGCTGTAATAAACCTGCAGAAACTCCTACTACCTCGAATCTTGACTCTTATTTATTGAGCTATCTGTTATGATATATGCCTAGTCAAAAATAGGGTATTATTTATTTATTTACCACATAATGGCGCCCGAATAGGGACTTGCCCTTTTCCCCACGCGTCGGTGAAGCCACGCCGACCCCCTGACCCTCTGCAGTCGTGACGGAACCATACTGGCCAAGTGCAGATATTTCTGCTTCAAGTATCCCTCAGGCCCACGGAGGAGACGGAGGAGGCGGTCCAGCATCCAAACGAGACGGTGGAGGAACGCGGCGAGTCCCGACCAGAGCCCAAGCCGAGAGTCCAAGGTCCGAGGTATCCGGAGGCCCACCCGTAACTGAAGTCCGAAGTCCGAAGTTCGTCGCCATCAGTCCAGTCCAGTCCGAGGCTTTCCGTTCCGTGCTGCCCGGTGAGTACCATTGCTGGGGTAGTATCTAGACAGGACCAATCTAAATTGACTCCTGGTCCGTGGGTTGGTGGTACCCAGACTCACAAACGAAGTGTTCACCTAGGTGGATACGGGTCTTGATGCGTCCCTTTATGGGACCGGTATGTTCCGTACTGTTTCAGCAGTGCATCCAGTAACTCTAGTCTGTTCCGTTCTCGAGAAATTCTTGTGTTTCTGTTCTCAGTATTCCAGGTAATATTTCTGTCCGAACTGTAATGTTATGATGTTGTTCAATGTATTTCCAATGTCGTGGTATGCCTGAATTGTTCTCCCAATTGTTATTGTTCCTCGTCTATTGTATTGTGTTCCGATTCAAGTTTACAATGCCGCTCTTTTCCAAGTTACGTCAGTTAAAAACTAGAAAGGGTTTATTAGAAGAAGCAGTTCCTGTTCCGCCGAGGGACAGTCCAGGTCATTTTATGTATCAGAAACATGGCATAAGTGCCATATTGTATCTAGATTTATGGGTAGAGTATACCAAACAGTTAGAAGAAAAGTATAGATGGCCTGTATCGGGTACATGGGATGCCGAATGTATCATGCGAGTAGAAGAAGCATTATGGAAAAAGAAAGCCAGACAGTCACAGAAAGATGCCATCGAGTTATGGCGTAAAGAAGCGCATAGAAGAACCGAAAAGGAAGTCAGAAAGTCAGAGTTAAGTAGAGAATCCCAAGAACGAGCCCAAGAAAGAGAATTAATCGAGATAGGTGAACAAGTCAAAGCCGAACAGTCAGACAGACAGAGGCATGCCCTTATTAAGGGTATGTATCCTCTTCTTGCCGAGGGCTTGCCAAAAGCGACCCCAGAGGCATCCAGTAATTTCCCGCCACCATTAGTTCCGACCAAGCTACGTCACAAACCGACCGCAGCTGATATTTTCATTTCGTCCTATTTGGACGACACAGTCCCCGAATATGCAAATCCTGTTCACGCTCCGCCAGTCCCTGTAAATCAGGTAATTCCTGCTCCTCCAGACACCGGGGTGCCCTTAACAGCTCCCCCGGGTCAGCCCGCCATACAAGTCCAGCCCACGTTACAATTACCGACCCTGCCAGGTCGGAAAGCATCAGTTGATGATTCCAGTCTAGGGGCCGCAGGGGGAGGTCTTCCTCAAACCCCGCCGCCACACAAGCGTTTATCAGCACTCGAATTACATGCTCAAGCATCACAGCGTACTCCTAAAAGTAATAAGTCTGTTGCAGAAATCAGGCAAACCCTTGGCGAATGTGTCTATGACCCAGTTCCAGGCGAGTTTAATATGGTTTTATATTCCGTACGCATAAGGAGGGTGACCGAGTATCTAGTCACCCTACCAAATATGAAAGAAGATCTAGACAGAATATATCATTTCATCCGTACAGGGGATGATCCAGAAAGTATTCACGAAGCCATGTCTCAAAGGAAAGTCGAGATCCAGCTCATGATATTAAAGTTTCTGATTAATTGTCTAATAAGAGAACAAGATTACCCGTCTAAAGATTCTGCCGAAATGAGAATCCTGACAAGGTGGAGTGATAATATAGCCGAGGGTAAGCACAAGACCGTCGGTGCCATGGAAAGTATGTACAAGAAAATCCGTAAAGAAATAATAAAGATACACGAACAGCGTAAAGCAGCACAAGTAAGCGAGAAAGAAAGTACCTCTGATCCTGAAGAGGAAGACGACGAGAATTCCGCCAGAATAGCGTATGTAGGAAAATCTAGATTTCCAGATCGCCATTTACGTCTAGAACCCAAGTCTATTTTCCATCATTCAGTACCAGAACAAGGTTCTCTAGAACAAGTGTTCCAAGCTACCGATCACATTCTGAAATCACGAATCGGTTACAGTGAATTAAGTACTATGCATGAACAAGAACTAGTTCGATCAGCAGTCCGATGGATTACTGATTCTACCACTTTTCCAGACGAAATAGTGGCACAAATGTTCCTGAAAATGCCCCCAGCCGAGCAGCGACTGGTGGGTATGTATATGATTCAGCACCTCATTTCTCTGTATGAGGGTCAACACTCTGATCCAGGTCCGTTACATGATGTCCTGAACGAGTTACTCCAGTACAGATGGAGAGGTCTAGGTACCGATTTAATTAGTGTCATTCTAGAACAGCGCCACAAATATAGAACGTTCTTGAATCCGCATTTTGTTCATGTCTCACCCCCAGAAAGTAAATCATTCTACATAGACAGACAGAATCCGCTACGAGAAGTCCACCCAGTTAGAGGAACGGGTGGCGAAATGCAACGAGTGTTTGTATACACTCCAATCACAAAGATGGAACTCCTTGAAATGAAGAAATTAATTCCCTGTCATGACAAAGATCCAGCAGGGTTCCATAGAGAATTAAAAGACATGCTCCGTATGGGAGAATACACTTACCCAGATATCATTAAAATGTTAAAGGTCCTGTTGCCTGCAGGGGTGTATGAAAAGCTCAAGGAAAAAGAATGGGAGGTGGGAGAGAAAAAGATAGATTGGGCAGTTCTAGAAGCTGAAGACAAGGCACGAGTACCAGGTACCGGTCTTGGGGATAAATGTAAAGAATTACCAGAATTATTGATTCAAGTTTTACCCAGATTATTGACAACTAGAAAAGAAGACTGGGATGCAATCTCAGCCTGTAAACAGAAACAAGATGAAGATATTAGTGATTTTTATTCTAGATTTGAGAAATGTTTCAGTATCAACAGTGGTCTCAAGACAAGTAGTGAGTCATACCCTCACCTTTTTGTTACTAAATTAGTCGAGAATTCAAGTCCACCAATTAAAAACCGAGTTTTGAAAGTCGAAAGCACCTGGCAAGCTAATACTCCGTCCCAGATGCTCCAGATGCTCCAGTATCACCAGAATAGAATCAGGGAAGAGCAAGAACACGAAAGAAAACGTATGAAAGACACGAAAATGAAAGTGCTAGTTGCACAATCTGTTCCTCAAGACAGTCAGAAGAGGGGTCCGAATCAAGCCAGTCAGCCTGCAGCTCCCGTTAAAGGGAACTGCAATTATTGTAAACAACCAGGTCATTTTATAAATGAGTGTGCAGTTCTGAAACACAACATAGCTACTGGTAAGACTAAAGAAAGACCACGTCCGCCTAGACAAGAACAAGTTTCACAGACTCCTCAGTCGCAGAATGCACCACAGACAGTTACAGTACCGCAGCCTATCGCTGCAACACAGCATGTTACACAGCAGATGTACCAGTATGCACAGTCTGAGTATCCAGAGTACCAGCCCTATTCATGAAACAGCCTAGAGAGGGAGGTAGGCTTGCCTCTCATCGAGATACCTGTAGATCAAGAAGGTCCCTATGTTCACAGTCAAGTATTAGGGAAAGACAGAAAGTTTTTGATTGATACAGGGGCAAGTAGGACCACAATTAGTCATGCCGAAGTTCCAGGGGCTCCGCTCTCAGGCTCAAGAAATGTTTCCCTTGGATTTTCAGGAAAACCTATCATTAACGAGATATCTAAGCCAGTCACTCTAGAAGTAGGTCCATTGTCCCGCACTACTGATCTGTTACTTACTAAGTCATGTCCAGAAAATCTGTTAGGCATTAAGACACTGAAAGAGTTAGGTGCAGTTATTTGCTGTTCCCCAGAGGGAATACGATTGTTCCTACGTGACTTTAAGGGTCACTATGTATTACGAGATTTTGATCCGAGATTGTCTAATGTTCCGCAGCATCTATGGGCGCAAGGTCCAACTGATGTAGGTTACATGCAAATCACACCCTATCGTGTGACTCTCAAGCCAGGTGTAGTGTTACCACGAATCAGACAGTACAGATTGCCACCTGAGGCTGTAGCAGCCTTATCCAAAATTATAGACGAGCTCATGGCACAAGGAGTAGTTGTAGAAACTGACTCCAATGTATGTAATTCTCCGATCATTCCAGTCATGAAACGTACTGATCCAAATGCACCCCCAGTATATCGATTAGTGATTGATTTACGAGAACTTAACAAATGTATTATTCCTCAGTACCCAGTTGTCCCAGATATTTCCTCCCTGTTAACTGCTATTGATCCCGAAGCCATGTTCTTCACTGTCATAGACCTCAAGAATGCATTTTTTAGTGTTCCCATTCATCCAGACAGCCAGTTTCTTTTTGGATTCTGTTTAAATGGAAGGAGCTATATGTTCACACGCGCTCCTCAAGGTTTCACAGAAAGTCCTAGTATTTACAGTCAAGCACTTAAGAGACAACTAGACAATATTCACATGCCAACTGACACTGCCCTGCTCCAGTATGTCGATGATCTACTGATCACAGCCCGTTCTGAACGTGACTGCGAGCGGGCATCACTGACAGTTCTGTATTTCCTAGCCGAGATGGGGCACAAGGTGTCCCCTTCGAAGCTTCAATTCTGTGTCCAGCAAGTGGTCTACTTAGGACACTTACTGTCCAAGAGGGGTAGGCAGTTGACACCCGACCGTATCCAGTTGATAGCGAGTCTTCCCCAGCCCAGAACCCAGAAGGAGGTGCGTGCCTTTATCGGCCTTACTTCTTATTGCAGACAATGGATTCCCCAGTATGCATTTCTAGCCAAGCCACTGATACAGTTAACGACACAGGAGGCAGCCGTATCGACTGTCCTCCCTTGGACATCTGAACATACACTTAGTTTCAATGAGTTAAAGACAGCTTTATGCCAAGCTCCAGTTCTAGCTACACCGAACTACAGTAAGCCTTTTACACTTTTCGTCACAGAACGTGAAGGTACAGCATTATCTGTTCTCACACAAGATCAAGCAGGTCAATACAAGCCCTGTGCTTATTTTTCGAGCACATTAGATCCAGTCGCCCAGGCGTTGCCTGCGTGCCTCAAGTCAGTTGCAGCCACAGCACTAGCTATCAGACAAAGTGATTCCATAGTTTTAGGACACTCCCTGACAGTACAAGTTCCACACTCCGTAGAAGTTCTTTTAAACCGAACACAAACTCAGCACTTGACGATTGCACGTTTAACATGTTATGAATTGACACTGTTTCAGCCACACATAGAAATTAGACGCTGCAACGTCCTGAATCCTGCTACACTGTTACCATCAGTTAGTTCAAATTCTGCCACACATGACTGTGTGGAAGTAGTTAACATTACGACAAAGCCAAGATAAGACCTGACAGACATTCCGTTACCAGATCCTGACCTGACACTTTATGTGGATGGTTCATGTATGAGAACTAGTACAGGAGAACTAGTCGCCGCATATGCAGTGACTACTGACACCGAAGTTATTGAAACACACCGCATTGATACCCTGTCCGCTCAAGCAGCAGAGCTAGTTGCTCTGACACAAGCCTGTATATACGCCAAGAACCAGAAAGTTAATGTTTACACAGATTCACGTTACGCATTTGGAGTTGTACACGACTTCGGAGTGCTCTGGCAAGAGAGAGGTTTCATGACTTCTCATGGAACCAAGATTCAGCATGGTCTCCTTATCCAAGCTCTGTTAGATGCAATACATTTACCGACATCTATCGCTATTATGAAGTGCAAAGCACATACGAAAGTTACTGACATTATTTCCCAAGGTAATGATCTAGCAGATCGCACAGCCAAGCTTACAGCACAGACTCCAGACATTCAAGCTAATCCGACACAGACACATACTCCAGATCCGACTACATGTATGACAGTTAAGGACCCTACACAAGATGTCATAGATATCCAGTTACATGCTACTCCTGAAGAAATCAAGAAATGGTCCGAACAAGGAGGGGTCCAGACCGATCAAGGATGGTTAACGAAGGGTAGAGCCACATGGTTTCTCCCCGACTCTATGGTTCAAGTCATCATTAATACCGCACATAGTCCAGCACATTTAGGAGAAAAAGCTATGTTAGACAGTATCCAGAACATTTGGTTCAACAAGCATTTACGAGCTGCAGCCAAGCAGAAAGTCCGTACCTGTATGATATGTTGTCAGTTTAATCCAGGTAAAAGTGTCCCGGTGGAACAAGGTGGTTTCCAGCCCCCTGACCACCCTTTTGAAGTCCTCCAGATGGATTATATTCAGATGGAGCGATGTCGAGGTTTCAAGTATGTCCTTGTAGTTGTATGCGCTTTGTCCAGGTGGACAGAAGCATATCCAGTCCCAGATTACACAGCCGCGACCACTGCCAAGCAGTTGGTTCGTGAATTCTTCCCTCGATATGGACTCCCTAGAGTCGTATATTCTGATAACGGTCAGCCATTCTCATCTGAACTCATGAAGCACGTTTCCCTTTTGTTAGGGTACCAGTGGAAGTTCCATTGTGTACGCCATCCCGAAGCAGCCGGTCTAGTCGAGAGACATAATCAAACTCTGAAAATCCGTATCGCCAAAGTTTGTAAAGAAAAGGGTGTGGACTGGCTAGTAGCTCTGCCAGTCGCTTTGTTTTATATGCGCATGGTCGCACATTCCAGATTCGGTCTGTCCCCGTATGAGGTCGTATTCGGCCGCCCCCCTAATATGTGGGGTACTCCTAGACCCCGAAGTATTACCGATGTTTCATGTAATATGCTGACAGATTACCTAGCTTCCTTGATGTCTGCCCTCAACTCATGTCGTTCACAGGTTGCCGCCGCATTTCCAGACAATACCGAGGTGGCACCGCATGAAATCGTTCCAGGTTCCATGGTGATGGTCCGGAACTTTGACAGATCAAGTCCGCTGGAGCCCCGATGGAAAGAGCCCCGTCAGGTCCTCCTCACCACCCGTACAGCCGTGAAGTTGGAAGGCCGAAAAGGATGGATACACCTTTCTCACGTTAAACTTTTTAAAGGATTGAAACCCGTTTTTAAGAACATTTCCCAGGATATCAAGACTTGCCAGAATATTGTTCCTAAGGACTGTCCCGCAAATGACATTGATACAACCCCTCCCCTGTTAGAGAAAACTCCGCAGCAGGAGTATAAGCAAAAGCTACGGTCTAGTAAGTCAGTCAGTTTGATTGTATAAGTCCTCCCCTAGGTGAAACGGTTAGGCTGTTTCTGACATGTATAAAATAGACCCCCATAGTGAGAGAGTCAGTCAAAGCTCAATTCAATGCATCGTTTTTCTGAGTTTCATGTTATTTCTCAGCATTATGATTTCCTGCACTAGTTATGCATTTTTCCTGTATTTTCCAATTCCTCATGTAAATAAGTCTGCTAATGTTACAGTAGAGCACACGTTTAGTGATCTGCCTCCTCACGAATATGCTTACCGCCTCGCTATGCGTAACAATTCATTTATCCCTATGTTACATTACTCACACCAGACCAGCAATGCCACTAATTGTTGGGTGTGTGGTCGACTCCCCCCTTTCCAGACCCCGAAGGGAGTTCTGCCACTTTTTCCTTATCCATTCTCACATAATGGTTCGTGTGGAGCATGGTCCACGTTAACGTCCTCCTCAACAGATATGTCTTTTCTTAACAGTACATGTTTTCCAGACAAGCAAGGTTTCCCCCACAGAACAGGTTTAGATCTAGAAAATGAAGTGTATAATTTAGGTAATTATTCGTCGAATTTCATGGTCCTGAATGTCCAGTCTGATACTACTCCAGACTCACCTGCTATTTCAGTACTACCAGTCAAAGGCGAATTATGTGTCCGTAGTCATGGTTCTGTACACGTAGGACATAGTGATTGTACTACTATTATCCAGTATAGTGACAGTGGGAAATCTAATTTTAAAGCTTCACGTCATTCTTATTTTGTTTGTGGTCAAACTGCATATGTTCATCTGCCCCTCGATTGGGAGGGAACCTGTTACATTGCCTTCCTACTGCCACCTGTTTTTCTAGCCCCACCTGACTATCATAGAAACACACATCTAGTACATACTAGACACAAGAGAAACCTCCCGATTGTCGATTATACTGAAACTGCCGCAGAGCAATTCATTGATATAGATAAAGGTGTGTTCCCTTATTTAGGTACAGTTGTAAACAGTAAGCTAATCCGTAGGTTAACAAGAACCCTTGAAGCAGTAGTAGATGAGACTGCCTCCGCTCTAGGTAACTTAACCGAAGAGCAATCCTTTATGAGAATTGTTGTGCTCCAGAATCGTCTCGTCCTTGACGTCATATTGGCCGATAGGGGCGGGGCCTGTAGAGTTCTCGGATCTAGTTGCTGCATTTTCATTCCAAATAACGCGCCGTCTGTTTATTCAGCTATAACCAGACTCCATAAAATTGCCCATCTGTTACACCAAGATCCAGGCACCTGGACATGGTCCGGTTGGTTCTGGAATATAATTTCCGCCTGGGGATGGAAAGTCCTGTCCTTTCTAGGTATCGCAGTAGCGACCATATTCAGCTGCTGCCTCTGTATACAATGTGGCCCTGCGATTTGCGGCATTTGTGCTACCTCTTGTATTCCTAGTCCCAAGCCCCGTTCTAAATCCCGTTCCAAGACAATTCGAGATGAACAAATGGTACTGTATGAAATGATAGATGGTATCATGAATATTGATGTTTCCTGATGGAAACGTAGTGACAAGGAGGGAATGTGGAAAAGTAAATTTTGCCATGTTCTGTGTCACCACGCCTCATCCATCATATGTTATGTGTGCATGACCAATATGCATATGTTATTCCCCATGTCTAATTCAGGACGCAATTACAGTTGTGTCCACCTCTAGTATGCCAGTTTCCAGTCCTCGTGAATACTACGAATATCAGGCCTATGTAAAGCTACGTTGCCACGTTCCCCAGTGTGCACGTTATTTCATTATAAAGTCCCCGTTTCCAGGCCTCAACAGGGCCCGGACACTAGATTCAGCTCCTGTCTCCTGAAGTCCTCGCTGAGGAGCGATACAGCCCCCACCTGTATCCTCGACCTTTCACTTACTTCCTGCCTCGCAGTGCCCGGTGCAGCTTGGCTCTGCCTCTGAGTCTGCCAAAAGTATGTTATAGTTCCAGTTATCAGTTCAGTCCTCCTCCTCTGCATTCCTAAGCTACTGAACTGCATCAATAGTTCCCGTCATTGTCTAGCCTTCTCGTCTCCACGTTAGAGAAATACTGCATTTAATGGTCATTTAATATTCTCCATCACGCACTACATGTAGAATAATGCATGGTCCAGTCTTAGAATCAAGTTAGCTTTTCCCCTCATGACTTCTAGTTTATATCAACATGTTCCCTAAACATCAGATACTAGATAGGGTTTAGGTACATGTCGCTCCGACCCTCCAGACTTTAGTTTCTGCTCCTAGCACAGAGTTCATAGCCCCCAGCTTCTCCTAGTAACACGTCATTGCCAGTTTGCGCGCACCACCAGGTTAGAGGTCCCGGCTCCTTAGGTAGCCCCCTCCAATGTTTCCGCCCCATTTATGACATATTCTGTTACGTTTGCACCACATGTCTATGTATACGCCCAGTTACACCTACTTTTACTGTTATCTTTCGCGACTGCTACGCGTCACGCCTTCTGCTCCACCCACTGCTACGCCTACTGCAATGTAATGCTATGTGTTTGCGCTATGTATATATGCTCGTGTATTGTTATTAAAAGTTAGCGCGCTCATCCCAGACCCAGCCCCGGCAGCTGCCGGGCCACTCTAGCCCTGCCATTCTGTTCCTATGCAGGTTGTCCTGATCCTGTCCTTATGCTGTAATAAACCTGCAGAAACTCCTACTACCTCGAATCTTGACTCTTATTTATTAAGCTATCTGTTATGATATATGCCTAGTCAAAAATAGGGTATTATTTATTTATTTACCACAAGAGGAGAACCCTTCTTGAAGATTGGTACAATCTCTGCCCCAGCCAAGTGCTAGGTACCTCCATCCCGCCCAGAATTGAATTAAAAAGAACCTGAAAATATGGTGCCCATACAGTTGGTTCATGCTTGAACAAGTCTCCAGGGAGCCTGTCAAAGCTTGGGCCTTTCTCCGCACTTAATTTATCAATGACAGCTGCAACCTCCTCTACTGTAAATTCATTCTGGGGCATTTCTGAACCAGGGCTCCTTGGTAAGTTGCATGTTTCATCTGGGTGGTCTAAGTTAGCCAGGGAATATAAAGAGCTAAAGTGAGCCTCACAAACGCTGGGAGCAATATTTGTTTCTGCTGCTGGTGTTGGGTCTGCAGAGCCATTTTTGACAATCTGCCAGAATTTGCGGGCATCTCTAGAATTAAGAGTGCCCACCATTTCGGACCAGTTGTCAGTGTCCCAGTCTCAATCTTTGCAGTCTGTACTTGGTGTCTATATTCTGACCTTTTTGCCCTAATCATCACGGTACTAGCCCTTTGCTTCATAGCCTTAAGGAGTTCAACTTTGGACTTTCTGCAGGCTGTGTTGTACCATGAGGCTTTTATTGGTTTGCTGAGATTTTTATTTACTTGTGGGTTCAACACATCTGCTAATGCGTTGGTGAGCTGCAAGTGGATATCACCAAGAGCATTGTGTTTCTCCACAGAAGGGCTTAATAAGATTAACTCTTCTACACTTTGAAGAACCGGTAGGATTGTGGCATAAAGCCGGGAAATAGATGCAGGGTTCCCTATGACTTTAGCCCATCTTATTCTCCGTCTATTGTTAGATGGGATCACTCTATAGTCCAAGGAGGGTATTAGGCGGCTGACTTGATGTAATGTGTTACACAAGACTGGCTCATAACCCAATGTATGTGTTAACAAATCTGATTAATGGACACTTGAAGGAGTGGTATGAGAAGGGTATCTTGAACAACGATGAATACTTATTTCTGAGAATTAACCGTCCAAGGTATCCCTGCTTGTACACACTGCCAAACACACTGCCAAACATTCACAAGGGTCTTCCTTTTCCACCAGGGAGGCCAATTGTATCAGGGATTGGGGGACCACAGAACACTTGTCCTAATTTGTATACATATTTTTGCAACCAATCATGGTTAATTTGTCATCATACATCAAGGACACCCGTCACATCCTGAATATACTGGGGGACATCAGATGGGAATCTAGAATGACATTGGTTACCCTGGATGTGGTGTCTTTGTACACCAGCATCAGGAATGAGTTGGGTTTAAAGGCACTTTATCATTTCCTTTCCACAAAACCAGCAAATCAATGGGCGCATACACAAATGATACTGGCAATGACAGAATTAATTCTATCAAATGTTTTTTTTCTGTTTAATGGGGAATGGTTTAAGCAGACCCAGGGTGTAGCCAGGGGCTCTAAGTTTTCGCCAGCATACGCCAACATCTTTGTGGGATAGATGGAAGAGGCAGTTGTTTGGAGCCTGAGAGCCAGCCGTTGGAATGAACATATCCTCTACTGGGGAAGGTTTATTGACGACTGCCTCATTATCTGGACAGGCCTAGAATGCTTACTGAAAGAGTTTTTTTACTATTTCAATGAGAATGATTTGAACATTAGATTCACCATTAACTATAGCTCAACTAGAATAGTCTTCTTGGACGTTGAACTATACACAAAAGAAGACAGGATCTTAAGTAGGATGTGTCGGAAGCCTACTTCATGCAATGCAGTCTTGCATGCTAAAAGTGCCCACCCAAGACACCAGATCAGAGCTATCCCCTTTGGGGAAATGATTAGGGCAAGAAGAAACTGCAGTGAGAATCAACATTTTGTGGACTGCTTGAATGACATGGAAGGAAGATTCCTTCAGAGGGGATATTGTAAAAAAGTTGTTAAAGCAGCCAAAGAGAGCCAAAGAGAGAGCATTGAGCATACACCGTACATCCACCTTGAAACCTACAAGAAGAAAAACTGTAAGCACAGAGCAAATTAGAGTCATTGCTAACTATAACCCAGTCAGCAATGTACTAGGTGAAAGTCTAAACAAACATTGACACATCCTAAGATTGGATAAGGCTTTAGAGAGTTCTATTGGAGCACAGCCTCAGATCACATATTGCAGAGGAAAAACACTAGGCACATTATTAAGCCCAAGCTATCCTGTAAAAAAAACAGAAACATTCGAGGGTTTTTTTCAAATGTGGGCATTGTGGAGTCTGCAAATGTGCCAAAGACAAGACAAGAGATTTTCATATGGATAATGGCAAAAAATATGACATATTGACCAACAATACTTGCAGTACTAAATACGTTGTATATGTTATTGAATGCAAATGCTGTAAGATATATGTGGGAAGTACAATACGAATGCTCAAAGAACGCATCGGTGAACACTTGAGGGCTGTAAAGCAAAATGATATCAGGTACCCAATAGCGGAGCATGTGCATATCTGCACTGCCCAAAATGACAGCAAGAGCTTTAGGTTCTTTGGGATTGAACATGTTAAGATTGATCCACGAGGAGGTAACAGGGAACTCATGCTGAGGAAGTGCGAGGCAAGGTGGATTATGCATCTGAGAGCCGTGGAGAATGGCATTCATTTTGACCAGGAGTTACAATATTTCTTGGGAGACTGAAGTATATACATATCACTGTATGAAGGGAGACTGTGCAAGCTGAGAGTCTGTGATCGTACACCGCTTATGGTATGCGGAATTTACCATTTTATGGTTTTCTTCCTTTTTTGTTCTAATCATGGACCACATGGTTTTAAGTTTAATGTGGAAATAATACATAGTGGAAATACAGTTTCAAGCAGGTATGACATATTTAGGACAGTGTCCACTTTGTCATTTTACATGCACAGCTGTTAAAATGGATTAAATGTAAATCCCTTTATTTAACAATCTTTTTTCGCTGGTGATTTTATACGGTGACAAGTGTGTGATTATCAACTAAGTACCAATCCATTCAAAACCAGTCCTATTACAATAGTCTGTACCGTGTTTGCGCATATATGGGGATATTTTCCTAAATATATATATACATTATCTTGGGATATCTGGTCTAATATGGTTTGGGCTCAGTAATGATGATAGGATTATTTAAAAGTAGATTTTGGATACACAATTATCGGAGGTTTAAAACTTTATTAGCAAAACAGTTACACATTTTACCAATCTAAGATGGCGCCCAAACTCTGATTGGATAGTCCACCCTTAATCATTCGCCGCTATCTTCATTACCGTGAACCCGGAATGCTAAGATGCATGCCTGTACTCGGGCGCATGGTGTAGAGACGCGACCGAAAGGTGGCCTTTTTCAGATCCGGTGAAGGAAAGAGAGCTGTGGTGTCTCAATCTGGCACTAATTTAATGTAGGCTCATGAAGCGCTATTTTCTAATTACTTCTTTGCCCAGCTGACAAAGGCTATTTAAATATACGCTGCGATATGGAGTCTGTTTAACTCAGACGAGTTGGACACGGAGAGAAGTTAATTATTTTGGGATTACTGACCTCGTTATCTTTTGAGGTAAGAAGAGGCTCTGAATTGATATATCAGTTTGGTCTGGGATTACTCTGGAAGTTTATTTTGGTCGGCTGACAATACTATAACGCTTATGGGATACGATTGTGAATATAAACACTGTGTATCTAATTTTAGAATGAACTTGTGATTTGGATATTAGATTGCCTCTGGGAAGTGACTGTGACCACAACACTATGCATAAAACACGACTTTTGGATATTGGATTGCATGTGAATATTATGGGCCCGATTCACAGAACTAACTTAAGACAAAATCCTAAACTTACTACCATTTTCGTATTCACAGAAGGCACTTACTCATTTTGGTATTCACAGAAGACACTTAGAGAACCTCTTAGTGCTTACAAGTCACGCGAGGCAAGGCTTCATAATCATTCATATCATATTACTGCTTATTAGCATAAGAAACACTTGTGTATAAGAACTAGTCCTACCTCATAGACGTTTGCTTAGTGCTGTGTATGTCCACACAATCGTCACAATGGGTAGTTCAAACTTAAGTTTCTAGTGATATAGGGCCCGATTCACAGAACTAACTTAAGACAAAATCCTAAACTTACTACCATTTACGTATTCACAGAAGGCACTTACTCATTTTGGTATTCACAGAAGACACTTACTCATTTCGGTATTCACAGAAGTTAGGACTCCTAACTTTAGGACTCCTAAATGCATTCTGTGAATACCGTAAGTCTTAAAATTAGGATTTTTCTCAATTTAGTAGTAGTAAAGTTAGGACTCCTAACTTTAGGACTCCTAAATGCATTCTGTGAATACCGAAAGTCTTAAAATTAGGATTTTTCTCAATTTAGTAGTAGTAAAGTTAGGACTCCTAACTTTAGGACTCCTAAATGCATTCTGTGAATACCGTAAGTCTTAAAATTAGGATTTTTCTCGAAATAGTAGTAGTAAAGTTAGGACTCCTAACTTTAGGACTCCTAAATGCCTTCTGTGAATACCGAAAGTCTTAAAATTAGGATTTTTCTCAATTTAGTAGTAGTAAAGTTAGGACTCCTAACTTTAGGACTCCTAAATGCCTTCTGTGAATACCGAAAGTCTTAAAATTAGGATTTTTCTCAGTTTAGGAGTCCTAAAGTTAGGAGTCCTAACTTTACTACTATTAAATTGAGAAAAATCCTAATTTTAAGACTTACGGTATTCACAGAAGGCATTTAGGAGTCCTAAAGTTAGGAGTCCTAACTTTACTAATACTAAATTGTGAAAAATCCTAATTTTAAGACTTACGGTATTCACAGAATGCATTTAGGAGTCCTAAAGTTAGGAGTCCTAACTTCTGTGAATACCGAAATGAGTAAGTGTCTTCTGTGAATACCAAAATGAGTAAGTGCCTTCTGTGAATACGTAAATGGTAGTAAGTTTAGGATTTTGTCTTAAGTTAGTTCTGTGAATCGGGCCCTATATCACTAGAAACTTAAGTTTGAACTACCCATTGTGACGATTGTGTGGACATACACAGCACTAAGCAAACGTCTATGAGGTAGGACTAGTTCTTATACACAAGTGTTTCTTATGCTAATAAGCAGTAATATGATATGAATGATTATGAAGCCTTGCCTCGCGTGACTTGTAAGCACTAAGAGGTTCTCCTGTACCCCATCGGGAATCAATACCATAGAGAAACTAGAGGTACAGGCATCAACCTGGATGCACTTTTACTTACCATTTTCACATGGTTTGTATAAACACATTGGTTAACCAAGGGTCCAGAAGTTCAATGATCACGTTGTCACAAATTGTACTAGATGTTACAGGACCGCATGTTCGGCTTCTGCTTTTGTTTTTTGTTTGTGAAGTATACTATTTACCCATGCTCGGCAAATGTATGGTGTTTGAATAGTCCGCAATTAAGACTATTGCTTAAAGGCACTGACACTGATTATTTGATTAGTCCCTTTGCACTTGGTTGCAATATTGTGGGCTCTACTGGCACTGACTCGCAGTGCCATTGTGTGTAACTAAAGTGTACAATCTGTATTATCCCAGCCCTGACGAAGCCGTAGGTAAACCCTACCACGGCGAAACGCGTTGGCACTAAGGGATTGGAGTGTGGTGAAAACTGAAGAAAAGAACAAGAGCCCCACTGACTTTCTCTGTGTATTTCTTCTGATATTAATGAACTAAGACATGGACTGTTCTTTGTGTGCTCCAAGGACTAATGTACTAACACACAAACATAATTATGTATTAACAAAAGTATTTCAAAATTATTTTTATTAACACTGTCATTTATTTTTTGCCTATATATTAAATAATATTATTTAATATATAACAATATTTAATATTAACACATTGTTATACATAACAACAAATATATAGTGAATACACTGTAATGTTGGTAACATATATATTTAATAATAAGATATTCTATTTATTTTTATTTAATATATATAAAAAATAATGAACCCTATTATGATGCCGGTCGGACTTTTGTCCGACTGACATCCTTTCGAGAATGGAACTGCCCGACTGGCTGACGGTGGTCTCGCCGTAGGGATTTTGATGCAACCGCCTTCATGGCGGTTGCACTCTGTATATTTTGTATTGTGGCTTGTGCTACAGGCTGTAGCACATGCTGCAGTACGCAATAAAAATTAAAGAGAGACTGAGGTCCTTATTGACAATTACAAATTAACCCAGAAATATAATAACGACTGTGTCATACACTTCTTGTAGATAAATAAACATTTTAATATTCATCGATGAAAACAAAGAAATAACACAAAGGAAGTGGAGTAGTGTCACAAAAACACATAGGGAAATTAAAATTAAATGCTCAGGCATAACTAGACAAGAATGGCTGGGACTTAATCAAATACTTAGGCCAAACAAAATAGTGAGAGCACCATTGCAGAGTAGTTTATATACAACAATTTTGTTTCAAGGTGCTAAAGTCGACAGCATTTCGATCCATAGGAGAATAGTGGGATAATCATAAGGACAAGCCAGGTGTGTAGCCTGAGAATTTTACCAGCTGGTAAATTGAGAATAGTTGTGTATAGAGACCCAAGTGGTTCAAGGGTCGTCCTTAAGGGCATCAAGGGCCCATGGTGGTTCAAGCCACAGAGCGCAAACACTAGGGCAGCCAAGCGAGGCTAAGTGAATGAATGCTGCATTCATGGGGAAATGGAGGCTGGAGTGGGGGCGCGGGGAGGGCATCCATGGACAGCCTTGCGAGGAGAGCTGCAGCGGACTGCAAGGATGTGAGTCGCAGAGCTCATGATAGTTGAAGAAGCGATACCCTTAGTAAATAGTAAGGAGTAAATGTGCAACCACTGGCAGCGGTGTGGTCTGCAACCAGTCCCGAGTGTGAGAGGGGCGACCGGAGCAAATGGCGACCAAAATAAACACATTGCACATATCCCCCCCCCAGGGCCCATTTTGGAGGCCAAGGGGTAGGTCACTTTCCGCCAGTCTTTTCATGGCAGGTTAACTGCTATGAAACAGCTGTCAGAAACTGGCACTGAAATCCCTACAGCAGTGCCTGAGCAGGCACTGCCACCATTGTATGGATTACAGACCGCCTGATGGTCCGATGGGCTCCTTGAGCCCTTTGGATTTGTGTTGGATGGTCTCTCTGCCTGCCGACCATCCGCCAGCCATCCTGATGTGGCAGGTGGTCTATCATGGTCCGATGGTGGTGGGACCACCTCCGACGGCTTGGCGGTGGTGGTCCCACCACCTTACTAATGAGGCCCAATGGCAAAAACTATGGAAAAAAATTAACAATATAAAACAGTTCAAAATAGATACTATACAATTCTTTATAATTCTCATTACATTTTAAATTACTCGCCACCCTTAAACTCTATAAATCCAACATCCAGCTTCTGAAAATAAATTACCAAACACCCAAAAACATTTAAATTACATTAAACAAATTTAAAATATTAATTTCTAAATATAAAAAAAGGACATTAAACTAAATTGAACCAAAATATCGATATTTAAAAAAATCTATATTTACGACTTTGATATTATTTATAATGATATTAGAAATAAAATCGAATTTTGATATTCTTGACCTCGATATTGCATACCACGATATTTTTGTTACATGATATTCATCAAGATATTTATGTCCCACAATATTTTTTATTCAAAATTCTGTCTAAATACCATATGTAAGCACGGCAAAAAAGTTGCTATTTTTACATCGCTTAAAAATAAATGGCTAATTGCATAGACTGCTCCAAATGGCATAAATCGGACTGTTGCTAGTGCAATTATGCGTTGAGAAGTGGACAACTTGAAAGTGCAGCCAATTCTTAAGAAGTCAATTCAGATGATTTTAACCTATATCTGTAGCTATGAGCCAGGTTAAAATTTAATGTCAGCGTAGTAAGTCCCCAATAAACCTCCGAGCAGTGCAGATTACTAGACTTTGAGCATTGCATTTCAGAATATAGTAAACAGAAATATTTCCTGACATAAATATTGTGTACTAAATATCGTTTACAAAAATGTCATCCCATTAGGCGTAGATTTTGACTGATAACTGCACGAACGATCGTGTTTTTACATATTTAGGACATGATATTTTAGTTAGAGGATATTCTAAGATATTGTGATTGTGGAGTGATGAACTCCTGGCTGGTTGCTGATTTCTTTTTTTTAAGTTTAGGAGAGCTTTATTGAAATATATAAAAATCAAAAGGTACATCTCACAACACCGATTATAGGTCAACAATGAAAAAAGTAGTCAGGAAAAGCAATAAAAGAAAGAGTACCTTAATGAAACAGCATTTTATGTTTTATAAGTTGAGAAGAAAAAGGAAGAGGATGAAATAGAAAATAAAGAAAAATCAGCAACTGTACCAAAGATAATGAATATTGAGAATCCAATAATGTGCCCAATAAGTGTTCAAACAACAAAAAGGTAACAGTAAAATATCCTTGTATGAACAATGTAAGACAAATAAACTGAAAAACTCATTGCGGTTGATAAACGGAAGTACTATCCTGGATCTGCATTGAATGAGAGGATATATAGTTGGTAAGCAGAGACCAGAAGGCTTCTTTTCGAAGAAGTTGGTGGGTGGAAGTGACAGAAGCTCTATCCAACCTATGATAATGACAGAAAAGGTTCCACCAACCAGGAAAAGGGACTTTAGTGGTGTCCTTCCAGTTAAATGATTTGAAAGCCAAAAGCAAGTAATAAATCCATAAACAACCACAACTTGCGAGCACCAAATCAAGGGGCATATTAACAAGGTCATTATCTCTGCTTTTTTGGCTTTGAAAGGAGATAATCTTTTTGCCCTATTTACAAGTGGGTGCTAACATGCTTTAGCGCATGGTAGCACCCTTTTACCCGATGCGTTCCTTTTGCATCTCTAATGAGATGCAAAGTGGGCATCACTGGGCAGTACAACCTTGCAAATATGGCTGATGTGCACATCGCGATATTTACAAGGCTGCCCCAGCATTTAAGCAGACGTTAAGTTTTGGGAGAAAACTGCTGTTTACGCCAAAAACTAACGTCTGCTAAAATGCAGACTTACCTATCCCTAACATTGGGGGTGGATTATGCAGATACGACCACAGGGTCGTTTCAGCACGGTTATCGCCGTTTTGCAGGAACATCGCTGGAAAACCAGCGATGTTCCCTACAAAATGGCGATTTCCCCGCTATCGCTGGAATTTTTATCGCCCTGGAGGAACGCGTTGTTAATAACGCACTCCCAGGGAGATAAATTCCAGAGCTAGACGGCGATAAATAAAAAAGAGCTAAGCGCGCTTTGCGTTTTTTATCGCCGTCCCTTGATGATATACCCCCAAATTGGGGGAGAACTTCCCAAAAATATATATTTGTTCTCAAACGGGAAACTAATAGAACATATGAAGGAAATTGTTTTACAAACCTTTATACAAAAAGAGGTAATGCTTGGAAAGAGAAAAAAGAATGTAGGTATATGCCAGAGGTATTTGAACAGGTCCAATGATTGCTGATGTTTGAAGTGCAGTGTGGTGTGGGGCTGGGAACCACTGTGGCACATAGAGCCATGTATAATGGGTCGTATCAGAATTTTTTTCCTTTTGTTGTCTTATGAGGTGAAGTAAAAATCCAGTGTAGTGGCTTAATTCATACAAAAAGGCTCAAAGGGGATTTGAAGCTCTTGCAAATCTTCAGTTCACTTTTCACAGAGCAGTAACTAATTGGTAAAGTGTTATGGTCTCCTGGCAAAACCGATACTGCTAACTTCTTTCTTGCAATCTACAGAAAATAGGAAATCTGACCCACATGAGAGCTCAGACGTCAGGATATGTCATTCCAAAAGGCCTACGTTTTTCTAGCAGGCAGCAGTCATCTCAAGCAAGTTACAGTGTTCCAGATGTCTGCAGACTCCTATGTCTGTTGGAGTGCAGCGTAGAAGATTGCCTGGCATTATCTTGAGAAACGTAATCAAATTGGAGTCTAAAGGAACAGTGGTTCTATTACTGGAATTTGAAGGGTGCAAATCTGTACCACTAAGGGAAAGCTGCTGTCCAAACCCTTCTTAGTATCAAAACTAGGAAGCACTCTCTTTTTCTATTAAATGATATTGCCCTGAGAGAGTGCCTCATTGCAGATTCAATCAAGGGCTTTGCCTTGCAAAAAAGCATCAGTTATCTCCTGCTGTGTTTGCCGTGGCAGAACAATAGGCATCCTGTAGCATTTCATGCACTGCTGAGGGACTACTGCAGCTATATTCTTAGTTACTGATTCAGGACCAAATGAAGAGAGATCTACATCGGCCACCATGTACTTGAACATATGTGTGCTATTTGCTACTGGTCCTCAGCTTCTTCATAAATGTGCGTCTTTGTTGCTCACTCAAACCCAAAGATGTGAACTGCACTTAGACACTGCATTAGTGTTTGCTAAAATCTAGTCATCTCACATGTGAATGCAAAGTCCAGACATCTGTTTGTAAATTCATTGGATGTCTCAGGTATTTACTTTGACTTTAGTAATTGTTTATAAAAATATGGTCTGCATAGAGAATATGAAAAGAGGACTATCATATTTAGGAATTTAAATAATGACAGATATGTGAACATTGTAAATGTTAACAGCACATTTAGACTTACAGTTTGCACAAAACCCTGGATTACGCTGGTTAATCACACAGAAATTGAGCAGCACCAGTGTGTATTGAATACACATACTACAGACTCTATGCCGGAGTCCCCAAACAAGTAACCAGCAGACTTCAAACCATACGGAACATAGCAAACCACCTAAAGGGCCAATTACAATGTTCGGCCGTCTCATTAACTTCACAGACCGACCTCTGGTCAGCAGTCAAGACTGCCTGATTAGAATGCGACCGAACACTGTTCGCTCGCATTCAGACATTTCCATATGGGAGCATGTGTTATGGCCGCAAACCGGCTGAAGCACATGTTCCCATAGGGAAATGGGAGGTGGTGTTCATCCCTGCACCCCGTGGCAGGCACCTCAAGGCCCCAACCAGAGGCCGCACACACAAGGGGGCCCTGCTAGGGGCCCCTAAACACACTTTTTGACAGGGTTTCTTTTTACAAAACGCAGGCATGGAAACCCTGCTGGAAACCATGCATCCTAATCCCAAGGGCAGACAGGCCACCCTTTGGGATTATGGGCCGGCCTCCAACTGGCCAACAGGCTCCTTCAGCCCGTCAGAAGTCAGGCGGAATGACCAGCCGGTTTCAAATCTGACCGGCCTATTCATAATCAGTCGGTCAGAACTGAAACCTACGATGGCGTCGGAAAGCCTCCCACCGAAGGTCAGAGGCTTTCTGACCACAATTGTAATAAGCCCCTAAATGTTCCTTTTCGAGAACATGACGCCTCACCTCAAGAAACAGCACTGGCTACCAATTCTCAAGAGAATCACATTCAATATGCTCACCGTCACGTTAAAGGCACTCCTCAAGACTGGACCAGGATACCTCAACAGTAGAATCCACTTTCACCATCCTATAAGACACATCAGGTCGGTGGTACTAGCCCTCACACAGGTCCCTCGATTATACGAGACCAGAGGTGGAGCCTGAGCCTTCTAATACATCGCACCCAAAGCATGGAATGACCTTCATCTTCACATAGAAAGCTCCCCTTCTCTTTTGATATTCTGAAAAAAGCTGTAGACTTGGCTCTTCTACTTACACTCTTGGAGTCCAGCACCACTTCTGCACAGCACCTGGATACACTCACGTGTGATTGAGCCCTCTGCAAATAGCATAACCTAGCATGGTACAATAAGTCCCTAGGGTACCGTGCAACAGCCGGGAATAAAACTCATCATCATGGTGCCCCCAGACTAGAAACTAGAAATAAAAAACTGCATTGCTTGCCCGCAGTGTTTTCTAGCTTCTTTTAGGCATTTGGATTGCTCATATCTAGTAATCTGTATGAACATTTCTGCTGCCAACTATATATTGGAAAAGCATTAATGTACTTCATAAAGCTCACATTTAATGCAGGGGGTTGTAGGCTATTTTTCTGCGATGGAATGATGAAATCATATCTTAATTGTGGGAGACACTGAGGGGGCTTTAACAATCCATTCTTGTTTCAGTACAGAACTTGCAGGGCTGTTTCATGTTATCTTCAGCATCCAACATTTAACTGTGCTTACCTAGATCAAATTACTGACACAAAGAAGGTGAAGACAAATAGCATTCCTTCCGTGAGTACTTTTTAAGACACACACATACTGATGAACAGCAGGGTAGGTAGACTTCCCTAAAATCGGGCCTGGGACACAGATGTAGCCCAGCTCCCAACAGCCTTCTCCTACAGCACAGGGAAGCGTGCAGTGCGTCCCACCAGCTGCACTTCATCCCCCTGTCTCACTTGTCACATGTTCAGAGCAGGAGGTGCATGGTTAGGGATTACTGGGCAGGGAAGGGCCGGGGAATTCCGTGGAACGCTTTGTTATCCCCCATTCAGGGGCTTCTACTTGTAATGCCTGTAAAATGCAGGTGAGGGAGGAGGGAATATACGGGCTGTAATCAGTAATTCTGGCCCTGGGAAACTCGTATTGAGGCAGTTAGAAATGTTAAAGTATATTTAGCACAGTGAAGGCACATTTATATACTACATGCCTGGCATCATTTCAAGCATACATTAAAAGTTCAGGGAGTATAGTCGTGTTAGAGTTTTGGCTTTAAGGTTAGCATGTAGGATTAACAAATGGCAGATGTCTTAATCATGACCTTTCACATATCAAACATGCAAAAGTCGAATGCATATCCACTTTATTGCAGTTTATGAAAAAAAAACAATTAAGTCATGATTTTAAAATGAAAATTATTCAACTAGATTGATGTAGAATCAAGGGAAATGTTAGTCACTGTGTTTTTCATTTATACGATATAGCTTTAAGTAAAGGAACAAAGCTAATGAAAGGCAAATGTTAATCAAACCGCTGAGGGTATTTTTATAGAGAGATTATTTTTATGATGTGCTTCAGGAAGTGGAACAGTGTTCAGCGACAAGTTATTGATACGGAATCCAAAAAGGAGTTCAATAGCGGCCATAACCTCCATCGTGGAGCTGTAATTGAACCCAGTCTGCGCGACGGAGGATTGCAGGCTTCCGGGTTGAGAGTGGCGACCTGTAAATCGAATATCCGCTCGAGGGACTTTTACAAAATATCACCTGATTTTATTTCGGGAGCTGGCATTGGTCTGGGCATTTGAGAACCCTTTTCGCAGCATGAGTGAATCATTTTGCTGTGACTCGACATTTTCTCCCTGCACGTTTCAGAGACACATTTTGACTTTAGCTTGTAAGTTTGCTAGTTACAGTTGTCATTGACTACTGATAGCAGTGAGGGTTCCTTTTTTTAACACAGACTTTATTGCATTTTGCTATAATAAACAGTCGGTAGGTTGTAGTGAGTGCTGTCCGTCTTGGAAACGTGTATAATAAAATGCAGTCTGTGCAGTGAAGGTTCATCAGTGGGGCGTTTGTGTTCCACCCTGATACATTTTTTATAACACCTTCTTTGTTTAATAAATGGTTCAGAGACATGCTTATTGAATATGGACCCTATTTTTTAATGTCTTGGCCCCCACTCCTGTAATATGTTCTGGGCACTTTACAGTTCGGTTTGTAGTGCTATGATCCACACTTGCCCTGAAAAACGCCTTCACTTACCACAAAGTATTAGGAACTGTAACGTTTTAAATGATGCTCAAGTTTAGGTCTTGTTAACAGTACTTTACAATTATTCTTGGTCCAGTCCAGACCTCTGAGTTAACCTTGATTATCTCAATATGTCCTTAACTCGTACTTTTCTTTTTCTTATAAGAACGTAAATAAACACAAGCCCACAGTCTGCCTTACACACCCGCAAACTTTGTTTACCTCAGACCTACTGGTGTTAAAATTGCAAACACCCAGAGTAAAAAGGGGCCTGTTGGGAAGATCACTCTATTGAACTTCTCTACCATTACCAAATGAAATATTCTGAATACACTCGCACCAAGAATCACATTTGCGATTCCTTATTAGCGATTAATAAGGAATCGCTAATATGGAATCGCAAAGCATCAAAAAAATCGCAAAAATGTTGCGATTCGGTAAAAATCGCAATCAGTAATTGCAATTACTTGTTACCGAATTGCAACTTTTGCGAATCCGCTATTACAGAATCACTTTTAACAATTCTGTTTTTCTGATGCAGCTTGATGACATCACAACCAGGAAGTGATGCATCCCATGTTGAACCTAGTGCCCTGAGAGAGTCAGAGAGGAGGAGGCAGACTGCAGGAGCACAGCTGAAGGAACCATTTTGGGAGTGTGAAAACTGTTCAGGGACATCAGCATGGCTTCAGGAACAACTGGGGAGAAGTCTGCAAATCGCAAGAGGAAGCTGAAGTTCAGCGAAAAGGAGATTGAAATCCTCATTGAGGAAGTGGTGAGGAACAAAATCACCATCGACCAGATCTCAACATCGCTTCTTCAAAAACCCCCTGCCTATTCAACGAACCCTAACCAAGCCGCCATCAACCTCACACAATGGTTAACCCAAACCGCCGACAAATTAGCACCCTTGAAAAAACATCAAATCAAGCAAGGAAGCAAGAACGCCCCCTGGTTCAACGATGACCTTAAGAAATCCAAGAAGCTCTGTCGTTCCCTTGAGAAAACTTGGAAAACAGACCCAAACACTATCACCCAAGCCGCCTTCAAAAACGCCACCCGCAAACACCACCAACTAATCCGGACAGCCAAGAAATCAGCATTCAAAGACCGACTAGACAACAATGCCCACAACAGCAAGGAACTTTTCAACATCATCAAAGAATTCACCAACCCCACCGCCAGCTCTAACGACATCACCCCCTCTCAAGTCCTCTGCGACTCCCTTGCCTCATTCTTTCATGACAAAATCGCCGACATCCATAACAGCTTTGACAACCAACCTGTAAACCAGTCCACCCCACTCACCTCCGAACCGTTACCTCCTCCGAATATCCTTTTCGAATGGAACCCAATCACCACAGAAGAGACCATTCGCCTGATGAACTCCATCCACTCAGGATCCCCTACAGACCCATGTCCCCATCACATCTTCAACAAAGCAGACTCCATTATCGCACCCCATCTCCGAGATGTCATCAACTACTCCCTTTACTCCACCACATTCCCAGAAAGCTGGAAACACGCCGAACTCAGCCCCCTTCTGAAGAAACCCTCGGCTGACCCCACCGAACTAAAAAACTACCGTCTCATCTCGCTCCTCCCATTCCCTGCCAAAGTCATTGAGAAAGCCATTAACAATCAGCTCGCCACCTTCCTGGAAACCAACAAATCACTCGACTCCTCACAGTCTGGCTTCCGAGCCAAACACAGCACTGAGACCGCCCTCATCGCAGCAACAGACGACATTCGAACACTACTGGACAACGGAGACACAGTCGCCCTTATCCTCCTTGACCTCTCCGCAGCCTTCGACACAGTCTGCCATAGCACCCTGATACAACGCCTCAGAAACATCGGAATTCAAGGAAAAGCATTGGACTGGATCATTTCGTTCCTCGCTGGAAGAACTCAGAGAGTCCGCCTCCCCCCTTTTAAGTCAGAGGCCACCGAAGTCATCTGCGGCGTCCCGCAAGGATCATCCCTCAGCCCCACCCTCTTCAACGTCAACATGAGCCCCCTCGCAACCATTGCACGTCAACACAACCTCAACATAATCTCCTACGCTGATGACACTCAGCTGATCCTCTCACTCACCAAAGACCCAACCACCGCCAAAACCAACCTACACGAAGGGATGAAAGAAGTAGCCGAGTGGATGAAGCACAGCCGTCTGAAACTGAACTCGGACAAAACGGAAGTCCTCATCTTAGGCTCATCCCCTTCCGCCTGGGACGACTCTTGGTGGCCAACGGCCCTAGGAAAAGCCCCCATACCGACGGACCATGCACGGAACCTGGGCATCATCCTGGACTCCTCACTCTCGATGACCAGACAAGTCAACGCCGTCTCATCTTCATGCTTCAACATCAAAAAGCCCTCGCCGCTGTTCCGCGCATCCACAAAGCCACCATGGGAGGAAGATCTTTCTCCTACTTAGCGGCCAAGACCTGGAATTCCCTCCCCATCCACCTCCGCCTTACTCAAAACCACCTAGCCTTCAGAAAACAACTTAAAACATGGATATTCGATAAGTAAACCTCCCCCCCCCTTCCTCAAGCGCCTTGAGACCCTATGGGTATGTAGTGCGCTATATAAATTCTGACTTGACTTGACTTGACTTGAGGAGGCATTACAAGGTATTCAGCAAGTAGTCACTCCAGGTCCCTAAATCAGATAAGCTCAAAATCTGGCTCGGATTACAATACAGGGTAAATGCAGTGGGGGTCACTCACCTCACAATAGAAGATTTGCGCAAGCACTGGTATGCCCTGCACAGCCATGCAAAGGAGAAGGTTGCTGCCAGGCTTGCCGAGGCAAAGAATACTGGAGGAGGACCTCCAACACAAACTGGAAACAGACCCCTGGAGGACCTTGTTGAGTCCACACTTCAGCCTGAAGCTGTAGTTAGAGTGACGGAGTTGTACACCTCTGCCCCGGCCAGTACTTCTCAAAATAAGATGCATGCAAATGACCATTTAATGCTGAATCGAACAAACAACCCCTCAAGTCAGATCAGGCTTAGCATTTAGAATCATACTCCAGTCCACATTTTACTTACTACACACAAATGCATTATGGGATTAACAGACAGCAACTCCAATAGGAAAGGCAAGTAGGGCGCAAGACAGCATTGTTGCTAACAAGTACAACAAGCATGTGAGACATAGCGACACTGTGTGTCAGAATATAATTTAATGAAACACAACAACGCCCAATATGACACATGTTTGAAAAACCTAAACTAAATTTGCACTGTTTAACATTACAGATGCAGCTGCACAGGAGACAGTGGAAAGTGAAGGCGAGGACAACCAGGAGACCCAGGCACAGCCAGGAGTGGAGACACATGTGGCCCCAGAAACCCAAGACCCGGCATCCACAAGACGCAGGACCACAGTGCCACCACTACCTGCCATGGAAGTAGAGGAGGAGAGACAACATGATCCCCAGGCATCCCAGCCTGGGCATACCCCCACACCAAGAGCCCATTCACAAGTGTGGCGCAGCAATGTCCAAACCCGGAGGAGCAGGTCAAGGGCACAGATGGGATCCGCAGAGGATGAGAGTACTAATGTATGGGTTGGGCTGGAGAGCCAAATGCTGAGGGTGCAGGGCCTGCAAGCAAAGAACATGCGTTTAATGCAGGCACAACTTGGCACAATTTCAAATAACATGGCAGACATGAGGGACTACTTGAAGGAGCTGACTACAGCAGCGGTGGAACGACATAGACAGTCAAATGAAACCATACAGGAGCTATGCAGGGTGATGCAGGAGGACCAGGTGTCCCAACGCAAAAGGCATGGCCGATTTCTAGGGCCCTTAGATAGCTACAACGGTGAGCAGTCAAAATATAGAAATTGTAATATCGACCTACACTAATATAGAATTTTTAATATCGTAGGGACAGAATATCGAAGTCAAGAATATCATTGACCAAAATATCGACTGCAAGTTAAGTAATATCGATTTATTTAATAACGAAGTAAATAATATTGTTAGCAAAAATGTTGTTAACAAAAATATCTTTGTAAATATTGTCGATTTTTTTTATTTAGTATGTATTTTATATGTATTTTTAACATTTTTATTTTATGTTTTTTATTATTTTTAAATATATGTATTAAATGTTTATATGTATTAAATGTTTAGAAAATGTAAATTTCTTTAAATATTATTTTTTCCATTTTAGTATTAGAGCAGGTTGTGGGTTTATAGGGGAATAGGGTGGGAAGTAATTGAATTATAATCAATTAATTCATGTTTTTATTTATTATTATTGATTGTTAATTTATTGTTAATTAATTATTAATTTGGGATTAGTTTTTATTAATTGGTTAATTTATAATTATATTAATTATAATTAATGTATATTAACTTTTAGTTATTGTTATTGTTAATTAATTTATTGTAAGTTAATAATTGGTAATTATTTTGCAGGATAATTTCAATGGAATATTTCGTAACACACCTAGGTTCGCATATCAGCGTACCAAGAATATTAAGGAATTATTAAATCAAAAGGAGGATCAGAAACAACATTAATACAAAGGTCCTTTACCCTGTTACAACTGTGGAAATTGCAATGATATTGTAAAAGGCAAAGAATTCCAACATCCCAATCGAGGAACAAAAAAAAAATTAATAGTGACTGCAACGTGTGATAGTAGCAATCTTATTTATATGATTAAATGCCTATGTGGCTTAGCCTATGTGGGAAAAACGGAACGGCAAATCAAAACAAGGTTAACAGAGCACAAAAGCAACATCCGCACTAGAAGTTCCAAGTCTCCACTAGCAGCACACTGCAACGCCCACAACAATAACCCAAGTCTACTACAGTTCCTAGTGCTGGAACAACCTCTGATCCTCGCAGGAAGAGACAATACGCAATATCTTCTATGCCGGGACATTTTTGGGATTAATTTCCTTACTACTGTTTATCCAAAAGAACTCAATGATCGAGTGGACCTGAATTGCTTCTTGTGAAATATTATTACATGACCTGAACTTTGTATATATCGCGTGATTAGAACTTCGTATATAAGCGTATTATTGTTCAGAACTTTATAATTATCAGATATTAATACAGTAATGACTATTCATTTTTTCATTTTTTTCATTACAACAGTATTTTTTTCCTTACAACAGCAAGTAATGTATGTTAAACTAATTTCATGTTTTATTATGTCCTTTGCATGCACAGCGGTTGTTGTGTTACAAATTGAACTTTACATACTCGTTTTTTCAAGCCTCATTCCTAACGTTACCACATACATTCCATTCGGAGTAACCCCAACCACGTATCTGATCCATTCTCATTTTACACTAGTTCGGGAATCTTTCTTTTTCTCTGCTGATCGCTTTTTATAGTATTTTTTCAATTGGAATTGTCATGATCACATGTCTCGTAACGCACTGATCACAACAGTGAAAAACCTTGGCTTCTGGTGACAACACGGAAGCGCCGGAGGAGGACCAGTCTGATAGACATGGGGTAAGACACTTCATAAACGCTCGCTACTTAGCGGCACACCGACAGTAAATGGTGCATCAGAATTGATTACTTTTTTATTCCGTTGTAGTAAAAGATGCCTTTCTACTGCGAGAAAGGATTATCGAGCTGGACATACCTGTGAGTTTATTTACACGTGTTTTGTCACTTTAACAAGATTGCGTGCTGGTCACCTTGCTGATAGTTTCATTTGTTCCGCACTTTTCAGATAAAGACGCTTTTTTCAAAACTCGTAATTACGAGTCCTGATTTTCGATACGTATTCATATCCACATGTTGAAGGTACGATCTTGTGACCACGTTGCCATATTCACGTACACCTCGGCATGATATTTGGCGTTAGTGCACTGCTTATTCATTTTTCACATGTTTACACAACGTGATTGCATATCTACACCTTTTCTTGACTCACCGTGAATTCACATTGTCAGTATCATTCCTATCTTGAATAATACGCATATTACCGGTACACCTTCACCTCTTTTCCGTTATGGAGCACTTTGGGATATAAGGCTTATCCATGAACAATAATCTTTTTGAAGCAGTTTTTAAAAAAAAATGTGATTCCCAAAGGAATGTTATTTATTGTCTATTACAACACTGTGTATATTCTTTTGTTGGCAAAATACGAAGCCCCTGATGAAGGGCTAGTGCCGAAATGCATTGGGCAAGGGCTGTACATGTGTGAAAAAAAGTTATTCATGTATAAAGAATATCATGAGAAACTGAAGAATTCGAGAAAAATTTGAATACAACTTTATTTAAAGGAACATTTTGCAAAATTGTCAATGACGCATTTTTGAAATTACATTCCAGAGTGCATTTGGAGATGTTTTCCACTTCAGGGACAACACAATTGTACGTATTATTTTTACACTCATTGTGCTAGTTAGCTCCTGGTATGTATGCATTAACACTACCACATGTTATTCATTAAAAACATCCGCTACAGTCAAACCATGTAGTGTCTTGTCTCATCATTACCCACCTTAAAAATAATGCTGTGTTATTTCAGAACGTTTCTGTCTCTCTTCTGCTAAGCTTGCCCCAGCTGCTGCGTGTGGTGGTTGCCCTGGCTGGTTGTCTTCCTCCGGCTCGCTGTCAAAAAGTTCCAGGGGTATGCCTCTACTAGTTGTGATATTGTGTAACATGGCACAAGTGGCCACAATCCTCTAGCAGGTATCTGATCGGTACTGCAATGCCCCGCCAGTCTTGTAGAGGCAGCGGAACCTACTGTTCAGTAGGCCAAAGGTGCGCTCTATGACATTTCGAGTGGAGATGTGCTCTGCATTGTAAAGCTGCTCACTTGGGGTACCTGGGTTGAGGTATGGCGTTGGGATGTAGGAGCGCACTACATATGCGCTGTCATCTACAGGGTAGTAAGGAACAGGTTACTGACTGATATGTATTACCTTTTGTCCAGAGTATGGAAGACTTTGTAACATATGTTTACCAAGCAGGTATCCTTCGCCAAATTCACCACCAAGGAGACGAGTGTGTATGCCACTTTATCTAAATATGGATTAGTCATGTGTGATACCAAGTTATTATGCCACTATGTCAGTTATGATGTTTTTGGCATTGCAGACGACTTGGCTATTCAGTGAATGGTAAGATTTTCTGTTCCTATAAATGTTCTCATTCACTGATGGGGGACAAATGGCTACACGCCTTCCATCAATGCAACCGATTACGTGGGGAAACCAGGCTACCTGATAGAAGTCTAATTTGGTTTGCTCCAATTATTGTGGGGTTGAGGAGAAGCTAATGTGGTGGTGTATCCTGCTCAACATGGCGTCAATTAATGATTTGAAAAAGCGTGATAGGCCACTTTGTGACACCCCTCCAGCTACAGCTACTACACCATGGAAGCTACCTGACGCTAGGAAGTGCAGGGAACAAAGGCCTGCACATGAGTGGGTATGGCACGTGCCCTGCAAGTCTGACACTGCAGTAGGTGATCTAATTCCAGCAATAAGAGCATAGATCATGTGTGCATTTAACCTATGCTAACATAACATAGAGCGCTGCCATTGTGAAACATTCTGAGGCCTTCTGGGCCTGTTTAAATACTTTCCCAATGTTTCCCACCTGTTTTAATTGTTTTCACCTAGTTACCACCTGCCTGAATAATGTGGTAATTTGCGATCGCAAAATAGCGATTTCCCACAAATTTGCAAATAGAGATTTTTCATGCATTGACATGCAAACCTCAAAATGCGAATCGCAAATAAATATTTGGTAATTTGGTATTCTCAAATTTGCATTTATTTATGTTTGCAAATTTTACAGATATTCTGCGTTTTTTGATGATGCATTGCTTAGGGCTATTTTGCAATCGCAAAATATCTTGATGCATGCGTGCCTCTGTCCCTTAGAAAAAACAGAAACATCCATTCTCTCTGCTCTGCCCTTCAGAGGCGATATGTGGCTTTCTTTCTATTTTTTCGAAGCAGATTGCCACTCAATTGAATCTGATCCATTGAAATATCTGCTTGGCTCACCCCTACAATGTGCAACCATGAGAAGACTTTGTGCCTCTCTTGGATTCCAAAGTCATCTATTAGCTAACTCACACCAAGACCCAAGGTTTCCTCTAGATGCCTGCCCCTCACTGGTGATCAAAGCAGTCAAAATAACACTTACTCTCATACTGACTTCCCTTTACAAAAGGCCGTTGGACTCAGCTGTGAAACACAGCGGTCATCATTCTAATGCTAAGAAGCCTAATTTGGAGCCCGACAGTATTGATCAGTTTAATACCTATTTTCCTTCTACCATTTCTAAGAACATGCCTACACAAATTGTCTGCCTCATGTAGAACATTACATGGAGGCTCAAAGTACCCTCTACAGTGCTTAAGCGGGCTTTCGCCCACACCACTGTACCAAGCTTGTTGTATTGTCTTCTCTTTCTTTTCGGTGTTGACTGCCTTCAACACCAAGGATAACACATTTATTTGTGATTAAAAGACAGGCATCCATCAGACAGTTAATCACTCTGTCACAGTTTGTTTCCTCTTCTCACAAGCTGAAATTAGGTGTTACTCATTCCTCACCCTTGCTATTTAACATCTACATGTATCCATTGACTGATCTTCTTTGATCCTTACAAGCAAAAGTCTACATGCATGTGGATAATACTGAATTGACATTTTGTTTGTCCCATTTGCTCTTGTTCCCACAGCATGGCCCACTTGCTCCCTTCGTTGCTTGTGGAGGTGAGGGCTTTGTTTAGACTTCATCATACCAAAACAAAGGTACTATTGACAGAATCTCCACACCTTGGAACAAAATAGAATGGACATTGTCAAAGGACAATCATACCACTCCTTCGAGTCATCTACTAAACTTGGGAACTCTTTTGGGTGAACATCTTACAATTAAACCCCCAGTGAATGCAGGTTGAAGTGTCTGCTTTATTAAGCTAAACGACATTAGGTGAACCCTTCCATTTGTTAGCCCTAAGTAACTTATTCCTGTGTTTAAAGCATTAAGTAGAGTTGTGGTGGTCACAGAAAAGCCACACACCGCTTACAACCTATTTAAAACCCAGCAGCCACACCCATTTCAGGACTAAAGAACTGGAGCATATTTCTTTCAATCTCAAGGTAAACTGACTCCTTGATAAAGAAAGGATTATCTTAAATCTGATATCTTAGTCAGGAATTCAACTGCTGTCCGAGTCCCCTGCCAAGCCTGTATGATGATAGCCTAATACCTCTGTTGCCGTATCTTGTGAGATCTCTCTAAGCAGAGCAATAACACGGCTGTGTGAGTCTGTAAAATCCATCTCGTACTGCTGTATTTGATTAAACTGCAAGATAAGCATATTTAATATTTTTTCACCCATTCCCATTTCAAGCATATCCTCAGTTATATCATGTTATTGAGGATCTACTTTAAAACGGCAGGCTGAAACAATTAATGGAAATTACATTTAGAATTGGAGATAGGTGCTAGAATAAACAATAGGCCATGTGAAATTGCCTTTTTGATCTGTCTTTGTTACATGGGTCCTATGAACTTCGACTGTGGATTGGATTGACAAAACTTCATAATACACAGACTGAGTGCCTTATTACGAGTATGGTAGGAATGCTGTAGCCACGGTGCCGCACCGGCGGTCCGACCACCCCAATACAACTAGTTTGGTCAAATCGCATTCGCACCCCTGCAACACCTGGCGGTGTTGCAGCAGTCTTAAGGACGTAATATGCTTGGTGGGGTCACTGTGGCCCCACCAAGCATATTATGAGTTTCCTCTCACCACACTTTCATGGTGGTGCAACCTCATGAGAAGTGTGGTGGTGAGGAAACAAAGACAGTCCTACTAACAGGGGGGCACATGATGTTGCCCCTTGTCTGCATGCATGCCCAGTTCCTGAGGGCATGGGGCATATGTTGTGCCCTCTTGTCTGCATGCACGCCCAGTTCCTGAGGGCATGGACTTGACAGTCCATGCTGCAGGAACTGCCTTTCTTTCTTTCTTTCTTTCTTTATTTTTATAGTTTTATAGAGCATGAACCAGACCCATGAGGGTATCAGAGGGCTTTACAGGATTAAGGGGTAGTATACAAGAGTAGGGAAGGGAGGGATACATTGGGAAGGGGATACATTGTTCAAGAAAAGCACGCTGCACGTTTAAATTCCAGGCTACATGTGATATAAAAATTAAAACAAGTAGATACATTATACATGAAGGCATGCAGTCTCAGCTCTTGGGGGGATGCCCAGGAGTGCAGAAAAGGGATCATCCGCATAAGCCATGGATATTGCCGAGGTGGAGAGTTGGGCAAGTCAATGCGGTGATTTTAAAGTATTCGTTAGGGGAGGTATTTTCCCATTAAGAAGGTTTTGGTTTCCTTCTTAAAGTGTGCCAAGGACGGAAGTCTTCTAATGGCGGGTGGGAGAGAGTTCCAAATTCTTGGCGCGGCCCCAGAAAAGGCCCGATTGTAGGTTTTGTTCTTCCTGTAGCATGCTGGTTGCAGCATGAGGTCTTTGGCAGATCGAGAGTTTCTGGCTCCTCCGGATAACACAAGTTTTTGTGCAAGAAATGATGGGGAATTGGAGAAAAGGGCTTTGTGAGTAATGCAGGCCAGTTTAAATTCGATTCTGGCCTCTAGTGGAAGCCAGTGCAGAGCTTTGACGTGGGGGGAGATGTGGTCGAATTTCCTTGAGCCAGTTAAAAGTTTGGCGGCAGTGTTGAGGCAGGCTTTCAAAGGGGCCAGGGAGTTCTTGGTTAGCCCTTGTGAGAGTAGAGCATCCATATGCTAGTCTGGATATAACTAGGGCCTGAGTTGCCATTTTAAGGTCGGCCACATCGAGGAAGGGTTTTGGGTTTCTTAGGTAACTCGGGGGTGGAATCTGGCCGTTTTGGCCATCAAGTTTAAATGGCCACACATGTTCAGGCTGCCGTCAAGGGTTATTCCAAAAGATTTCGCTGAGTCAACAATGGTAGGCGAGCAGTTTAGCGCTGTGATGGTCTTGATCCATTCCTGGATGTCTGGATTGGGTGGGGAGCTCAGGAGAAATTCAGTTTAACTTGCGTTGAGCTTTAACTGGTTGGCGGTGAGCCAGTGGACTATCAGCTTCAGGGCCTCGTTCAGGGAGAGAATGTCCTCAGGGGAAGATAGTTTTATGTAGATCTGAGTATCGTCAGCGTACATAAGGTACGAGATGTTGGCTGCACGTAATACCTCGGTGAGAGGTTCAAGGTAAAGGGTGAAGAGGGTAGGGGAGAGGGTTTATCCTTGACACTCCTTTTTTCGAAGGCACAGCTGTGGGACTGCCAAAGAACTGTCTGCCAGAGACTTTAAAAGTCGTACTCTGGTGGGTGTTTTTTTTTGGCTTTGGTGGTTTCAGAGCGTGGTGGTGGGTGGTTGCCCTGATTCTTCTTATATCATCAGTTAATGTTGGTTCAGCAATCTCACAGTACCGCTTCTAAACTCCTATACCTCCAGGGCATAGATGATGTCGGCAACGTTGAACATAACCACTCTTTTAAGTTCAAGAAGATTTTATTTGATAATGACAAGAGAAAAACCAGGTGTCAAAATACAGTACATTGGAATATTAACTTAAAGACTATGAGGAGAATAAAACAAGCATACAAATGCAAATATTATGAGAAGGTAAATCTGGGTACTAGAAAAAAGAAAAAGGAAAAGTAAAGGAAAGAACATAACCACTCTTATTGCCAAGAATTTTGTGGAAACAGATCTAACCCTTTTGTTTGTTACTTTTAAATGCCCAAGGTTTCACAAAGAGGAGAGGCAATTTAAAATGTTCAAATGTTTATTGAAAAGATCTAATCCTTGTAATTAAAACATGAACTGTGATTATTAGATGAGACGCATCATTGCTATAATCTTTATTAAAATGCTGAAAAATATACATAATTCAACCATGTTGATTTTTCCTAATATTGTTCCAATCTGTCACTAATACCTCTACATTAGCGACAGCATGATAGGAGTGCCCTCCTGCCAGACCGAGTTGGAAGGATCTAACCCCATACCTTGGTGTAGTGTCTCAGGAAGCCAGCCTCAGTGCATTAATGAATGCACTCCTTCTCAGTGTCAGAGCCTAAACACATCTGCCTGTGCAGCTATCTTCCTTCTTAGAATGTATGACGGGCCTGCAGAACTGAATCTCATTCACATCTCTCTGCAGCATCCATGATAACTCTGGTCATCCATGATAACTCTGGTGTGAAGTGCTTCTCATCTGAATTCAGATGTTGTTTAAATAATAAAACACCAGCCTTATTTCATTCTGCCAGTGACACAGACTAACAGCTTTACTTAGTATGGATAGAAGAGACATCTGCTTATAGTCTCACAACAGAGCTAAAAACTTCCCTTATAAACGGCACCAACTTCTAACGTTTGTAAGCACAGCTAGACCACGACTAAGGGGTTCCTACCTTTTCAAGAAAGATAAAGACTCCGAGGTGACGGGCACTTCTCTTTTTGGAGAAGTACAGAGATTGGTACTCCATTGTATTTCACATGACAGCAGCAGACTATGAGCACAGATTAGCGCTAGGAGAAAAAAGGTCTAAGATTAGCGATCTCTCTGTGACCATGTTGTTACTCATTTGAAGAGTGAGCCCACCTTGGTGGGGTTTTCCCTTCATAAAATTCCCCTTTGCAAAACCTTTCTAAAGATTTGTTATAAACAAGACAGTATAAGTATCTCTCTACCAAAAATTATCAAAGCGCGCAAATCACTTAAAGGTCGTTTTTCCCTTTTCATTGATGTAGATATTTGAACAGCTCAAGCTGGGACTTTTTAAAAAAATCGAATGAGCACAGATGGTACAATAAAACCCGTAAGAACACGCACAAGAGAACATTCGCCCCATACCTTGAGGTAAGAATATATTAAGAGCGCATCAAAGTACAGACACTCCTCTCACAGAATCAAAATTTCAGCTACCATTTCTCTTCTTTCCAGACAGAATATCTGGTGCTATTTTGGTAAAAATGAGTGGGCTGAACAAAGAAATGCCTCCCGTATGAAAAGTGAAAAAGCATATAGGACACCTCTTATCAAACGAGAAGTATGCTCTCCCTTTGGAAAATAGACTTTGTTTAAATAATGCGTGATAGGTGACTGATTTAACTGTTATCCCTGTAATTTCTTATTGTCTAGCTCATAGAAAATTCCCTCACCATTTTGTGGAATCGACAGCAGATTCCTGTTGGACTTCTGAAAACACATTTGTTTTATACCAGATGTAGGTTACTATGGTTTTTCATATACCTTGTATCTTGGTGAAAGGTGTTTCCTTTTCTCTCTAGAGACTTTGGGTGTTCCTTTTTCCTTCCTTTCCTGAATCTAATTATGAAGTCAAGCTCATATCACTAGAGACTATGACTACATAATGCCGTTTTCAGGTCATCACTCTTGAGACTTTATCGCTAAGCACAAAAATAATTTAATAAATAAAGAGTAAAATGAAATGAGTTTAAAATATGATGCACAGAGTAGATACCTTAATATTATACCATGTTATTTCAGATATACAAACACCCCTTTTTATCTACTCTGGACCTCGCTGCTCCCTTTTCCGGCCCTGATGAAGGTGATAATACCACTCCAATCACCGAAACTAGCCTTCCACTATATATATATATATATATATATATATATATATATATATATATATATATATATATATATATATATATATATATATATATATATATATATATATATATATATATATATATATATATATATATATATATATATATATATTCACTGAAAAATCCATAGGTTATAGACCATATATAGTTAGGAATTTGCATTTACAAAACCTTGAAAATTCACTGAAAAAAACATAGGTTAGAGACCATATATAGTTAGCTGGGCATTTTATTGACATGAAACCAATGAAATTCCATATATAGTTAGTTGCACTAACTATATATCGCGCACCCGCAATCCACTGCTGATGATGTCACATATTACATCATTCATGACATGGTCAGTGACATCACTGATGACATCACTGATGACATCTCAAATGACATCACTGATGACATCACTGATGACATCTCAAATGACATCACTGATGATATCATCTAGTGTCTGTGTGTTTTTGTAAAGTTTAAATATGTTTTACATATTGAAGAATGAGTGGATGTATGGAAGACTGAGTGTGTGTGTGGCTGGCTGGGAGGTGTCTGACTCTGTGCATATCAATGTGTACTTGTATCAGTGATTGTATAAGAGAGTAAGTATGTGTTAGTATATGTGTGAAAAGTATGGTGTTCTGTGTTTAACTGTATAGATGAGGAAATCGAAGTGTGATTGATTCTTCACAGGACTGACTAGGTGTATGAGTGCATATGATAGTGTTGTAATAATGATTGACTGTATGTATGAGTGATTGTATGGGTGAATGAGTGAATGTGTGTGTAGACGTAGGAATCAGTGAGTGCGTATGTAGTAACTGGTATTGGTGTGTCATGATGTCATCAGTGATGTCATTTGAGATGTCATCAGTGATGTCATTTGAGATGTCATCAGTGATGTCATCAGTGATGTCACTGAAGTATGGTGTTCTGTGTTTAACTGTATAGATGAGGAAATGGAAGTGTGATTGATTCTTTAGGACTGACTAGGTGTGTGAGTAACTCCATGGATGAGTGGCAGTGTGTGAGTGTCTGCATAGGTGTATGAGTGCATATGATAGTGTTGTAATAATGAGTGACTGTATGTATGAGTGATTGTATGGGTAAATGAGTGAATGTGTGTGTAGACGTAGGAATCAGTGAGTGCGTATGTAGTAACTGGTATTGGTGTGTCATGATGTCATCAGTGATGTCATTTGAGATGTCATCAGTGATGTCATCAGTGATGTCATTTGAGATGTCATCAGTGATGTCATCAGTGATGTCACTGACCATGTCATGAATGATGTAATATGTGACATCATCAGCAGTGGATTGCGGGTGCGCGATATATAGTTAGTGCAACTAACTATATATGGAATTTCATTGGTTTTATGTCAATAAAATGCCCAGCTAACTATATATGGTCTCTAACCTATGTTTTTTTCAGTGAATTTTCAAGGTTTTGTAAATGCAAATTCCTAACTATATATGGTCTATAACCTATGGATTTTTCAGTGAATTTCATTGGTTTTTTAAAAGCTAATATCTATAGCTGTAAAATATATTCTTTATTACGTGACGTATCACGTAGCCACGTGAGACGCCTCATGACGCGTCGCATAACCGTGACGTATCGGCTCTGCAGCGCAAACAAAACCCGTAACGTAAGCGTGCCGGAGCACGCTTACAGATATATATATTTTTTTTAACCTTAATTAGACAAAATCCACACGTGCACATATCTTGAGGCCTTGCAAAGGCACATCAAACAAACAGTCCCTACAATTTTGCCAAGTTTGCTGGAAATCTATTCCCTTCATTTTTTTTTTACTGTTTCTCTTGGTTTTCCCCTTGTTACGCTTACCGGGACGCTACCCGGTACGCGAACCGGACGCTCCAAAAACACAAGATGGCGGACTCCCGTTACGCTGCCGGTTAGCTGCCCGGTTCGCGTACCGGGAAGCGCCTCTACCGCGAAAAATCGCGGGGGACTTTAATATCCCCCTCATCAATCCTAGGGGGTCAGGAGGGGTTTACCTTGCCCCCTTTCCTTCATTTCCCCCTTCTTTTTTCACCACATCTTGTCTCTCGAACCTACCGAGAGACAAGATGGCGGCCGCTCCGGACTGTTTAGAATGTTGACAGACACCGGAGAGCCAATCAGCTTCGCTTCGCGAAGTTCCGTTACGCGTCAGGTACGCGAACCGGGGCACTAACCGGAGCGCTGTCACAGATATATATATTTTTTTAAACGTTAATTTCTCAAAATCCACTCGAGCACATATATTGAGACATAGCAAAGGCACGTCGGGCAAACCATATCTACAATTTTGCCAAGTTTCATGTAAATCTATTCAGCCGTTCGAGCTAAAAGTGAGTCCAACCGCCCTATGGAAAAATGAATGGGAAAAACGCGTTTTGGGACCCCCCTTTTTTCTCGGTCCCCCCTAGACGAAACCCCCCCAAATTTTCAGGGGCCGCTCAGAAACGAACTGTGCCATTTTCCTGAAAATTTCAGCCAATTCCGTCCACAAACGCCAAAGTTATTAGACATAGAATTTTCAGAAATCCCATAGAGAAAAAATCCTAACTATATATACCCACTGGCTATCGCCAGTAGGTAATATACATATATAAACATATATAATCTGCATATCTATATAAATATAAATGCATGCATACATATACATATATGCATACATATGCATGTTATTTACATGAAAGTTTTAAAAACACTAATAAAAGCAAAGCTAAAAAGCCACCTCATTACAAACAGAATGGCTTTAACTTAAACGAGGGCGAGATCTATTGCATTTTCAATGCTTGTTTACTTTGGTTCTATCAAGAAGGCATTCAGATGTGTCACACATTTGCCATAAATTCTGAATGTTAGCACTCTAGTTGCTCATTAGATCACTGTAGTAAAGCTAGTGCTCACCAGGGAAGTCTGCTGCTAATCATGGTTTGCAGCCATTTTCCCGCATTTTTTATCCCGCAGACTTTCAGTCCGCATACCATTATCCCGCAAGGTCATTGACCTCGCATACCATTATCCCGCATTTTTTCAAAACGCATGTGCATTTATCGCGCATGCCTTTACAAAGAATTACGTTTTAAAGGCATGTATGGTAAATGCATTTGCGTTGTGAAAACCACGATGACGAGAGAGGTAAGTGGGTTTGTGTTAATTTTTTCGTGGGTTAGTGATTGTGTAGTGTAGTGTAGTGTTGTGTAGTGTAGTGTTGTGTTAGTGTAGTGTAGAGTTGTGGTGGTTGTTTAGTGTAGGGTCATGCTGGGGGTAGTGTTTTAGGGTTTAGGGTTGTGTTGTAGTGTTTGCGTAGTGTAGGGTCATGCTGGGGGTAGTGTTTTAGGGTTTAGGGTAGTGTTGTAGTGTTTGCGTTGTGTAGGGTCATGCTGGGGGTAGTGTTTTAGGGTTTAGGGTTGTGTTGTAGTGTTTGCGTAGTGTAGGGTCATGCTGGGGCTAGTGTTTTAGGGTTTAGGGTAGTGTTGTAGTGTTTGCGTAGTGTAGGGTCATGCTGGGCGTAGTGTTTTAGGGTTTAGGATAGTGTTGTAGTGTTTGCGTAGTGTAGGGTCATGCTGGGGGTAGTGTTTTAGGGTTTTGGGTAGTGTTGTAGTGTTTGCGTAGTGTAGGGTCATGCTGGGGGTAGTGTTTTAGGGTTTTGGGTAGTGTTGTAGTGTTTGCGTAGTGTAGGGTCATGCTGGGGGTAGTGTTTTAGGGTTTTGGGTAGTGTTGTAGTGTTTGCGTAGTGTAGGGTCATGCTGGGGTGTAGTGTTTTAGGGTTTTGGGTAGTGTTGTAGTGTTTGCGTAGTGTAGGGTCATGCTGGGGTTAGTGTTTTAGGGTTTTGGGTAGTGTTGTAGTGTTTGCGTAGTGTAGGGTCATGCTGGGGGGTAGTGTTTTAGGGTTTTGGGTAGTGTTGTAGTGTTTGCGTAGTGTAGGGTCATGCTGGGGGTAGTGTTTTAGGGTTTTGGGTAGTGTTGTAGTGTTTGCGTAGTGTAGGGTCATGCTGGGGGTAGTGTTTTAGGGTTTAGGGTAGTGTTGTAGTGTTTGCGTAGTGTAGGGTCATGCTGGGGGTAGTGTTTTAGGGTTTAGGGTAGTGTTGTAGTGTTTGCGTAGTGTAGGGTCATGCTGGGTGTAGTGTTTTAGGGTTTTGGGTAGTGTTGTAGTGTTTGCGTAGTGTAGGGTCATGCTGGGGTAGTGTTTTAGGGTAGTGTTGTAGTGTTTGTGTAGTGTAGGGTCATGCTGGGGGTAGTGTTTTAGGGTTTAGGGTAGTGTTGTACTGTTTGTGTAGTGTAGGGTCATGCTGGGGGTAGTGTTTTAGGGTTTAGGGTAGTTTAGTTGTTTAGTGTATGCTAAAGGCATATTCGTTCTAAAAGTTTTCGTTATTTTAATTTGCGGCCTAATAGTACATGCGGGATTTTTTTTGCGGACTGATGGTATGCGGGATTTCGTCATATATTCGCTAATCATACTTTCTATGGCAAAATTAACCCCCTCATTTTGTTCCTTTTTAAATTAAATGTTTTAAGAGTTACCACTTTATTCCAATCAAGATGGCTTCAGGTGTGCCATACCTTTGTAATAAGTAGGACTGTTAGCACTCTAGTTGTTCTTTAGAACACTCTGGGACATTCTGTCATTGGGCTATAGTTGGGCTACATCTGGCTGATATTTGGGCTACATTTGTTTTTTTTTGTCTCTGGTGGCCATCTTTGGGCTACATTGGGCTACATTGGGCTACATTGGGCTACATTTGGGCTCCAACATATATATAGCCCAATGTAGCCCAATATATATTTTTCAAAGTAAATTTTTGTAAAAACCACTGGAGCCTATATCTTGAGACATAGCAAAGGCACATCGGGCTACCAGTCCCTACAATTTTGCCAAGTTTGGTGTAAATCCATTCAGCCGTTCAGGCTAAAAGTGAGGCCAACCGCCCTATGGAAAATTGCATGGGAAAAACACGTTTTGGGACCCCCCTTTTTTCTCGGCCCCCCCTTGACGAAACCCCCCCAAATTTTCAGGGGCTGCTCAGAAACAAAATGTTCCATTTTCCTGAAAATTTCAGCCAATTCTGTCCTCAAACGCCAAAGTTATTCGACATAGAATTTTCAAAAATCCCATAGGAAAAAAATCCTAACTATATATACCTACTGGTATATATATATATATATATATATATATATATATATATATATGTATATATATGTATATATATGTATATATATGTATATATATGTATGTATATATATATATATATATATATATATATATATATATATATATATATATATATATATATATATATACATATATATCCAAACACAAATTGCCTCGCAACTTGAACCGGGACTCAGAAGGGCGGTCAGTTAGGCTGGCGCGGGGCTTCCAGTTGTAAATAGCTTCAAATTCCCTCCTTGATTCAAAGAGGCACACTGACTCTGGCTGGGTTGTTGTAAATTCATTTATTGCGTGGAACAGCACGAAGGCAATAGGCGTCCTTTACCCAACGTTTCTGCTTCTGCAAGCCTTGGTCACGGGTTAAGTCTCTGACTTTCAAATGACCCACGTGATTCTTTTAATCACTGCAGGCCGTATTCTTTTGCAGAGAGCGCAGGGGGAAGTAATTGACACAGTTTTAAGGGTGGCGCTTTAATCTGCGTGTAATCTTCCTCTTTGATTGTCTATCCCCCAGCGCTGTAATACAGGCAGCCAAAATGCACAGTTCGTTTTTCAAATTTCCACTTACTGATAGAAATCACAGCCCCAGCTCACAGCTTCCAGAAATCATTTTCTTTCAGCTCCCAACTCGCCACAATAGAAATTCCCAGAGGGCAAGCCAGCCCGGTTCTAACATTAAATGTCCAAACACAAATTGCAACTTGAACCGGGACTCAGAAGGGCGGTCAGTGAGGCTGGCGCGGGGCTTCCAGTTGTAAATAGCTTCAAATTCCCTCCTTGATTCATATATGTATATATGTATGTGGCTCAATGGTTAGAGCAAAATAATTTACAACAAGGGGTGGTGATGGACAGAGTCTCTGAATTAAGCATAGTACTCTCACCCAGTCAAGAGATCAGGGCTAGATCCAACACCGTTTTTTAGCTCATTGCACCATCCCAGTTTCAGAACCTGGCTGTATGCAAATTAGTCTGTCCCTGGCCCAGTGCATCATGGGAACAGGGCAGACCAGACTACAAAAGCCAATTCTTACACTGGGAAGGAAACAAGCTTCCGGGGACCGGTTTCTGCCATTTCAGGCGTCTTCGGCCCAGCTTGCTTGAATCCTGATGGTGCAATGAGCAAGGGACTCACATCTGAGTATGCCATTCCACGCTTAGGGTGGACAAAATAATTTACAACAAGGGGTGGTGATGGACAGAGTCTCTGAATTAAGCAGAGTACTCTCACCCAGTCAAGAGATCAGGGCTAGATCCAACACCGTTTTTTAGCTCATTGCACCATCCCAGTTTCAGAACCTGGCTGTATGCAAATTAGTCTGTCCCTGGCCCAGTGCATCATGGGAACAGGGCAGACCAGACTACAAAAGCCAATTCTTACACTGGGAAGGAAACAAGCTTCCGGGGACCGGTTTCTGCCATTTCAGGCGTCTTCGGCCCGGCTTGCTTGAATCCTGATGGTGCAATGAGCAAGGGACTCACATCTGAGTATGCCCTTCCACACTTAGGGTGGACAAAATAATTTACAACAAGGGGTGGTGATGGACAGAGTCTCTGAATTAAGCAGAGTACTCTCACCCAGTCAAGAGATCAGGGCTAGATCCAACACCGTTTTTTAGCTCATTGCACCAACCCAGTTTCAGAACCTGGCTGTATGCAAATTAGTCTGTCCCTGGCCCAGTGCATCATGGGAACAGGGCAGACCAGACTACAAAAGCCAATTCTTACACTGGGAAGGAAACAAGCTTCCGGGGACCGGTTTCTGCCATTTCAGGCGTCTTCGGCCCGGCTTGCTTGAATCCTGATGGTGCAATGAGCAAGGGACTCACATCTGAGTATGCCCTTTCACGCTTAGGGTGGACAAAATAATTTACAACAAGGGGTGGTGATGGACAGAGTCTCTGAATTAAGCAGAGTACTCTCACCCAGTCAAGAGATCAGGGCTAGATCCAACACCGTCCCTTGCTCATTGCACCATCAGGATTCAAGCAAGCCGGGCCGAAGACGGCTGTAATGCCAGAAACCGGTCCCCGGAAGCTTGTTTCCTTTCCAGTGAAGAATTGGCTTGGTAGTTTGGTCTGCCCTGTTCCCATGATGCACTGGGCCAGGGACAGACTAATTTGCATATAGCCAGGTTCTGAACTGGGATGGTGCAGTGAGCTAAAAAACGGTGATGGATCAAGCCCTGATCTGTTGACTGGGTAGGAGTGTTCTGATTAACTCAGATACTCTGTCCATCACCACCCCCTTTTTGTAATTATTTTGGCCACCATGAGTGTGGAAGGGTATGCTCAGACATGAGTCCCTTGCTCATTGCACCATCAGGATTCAAGCAAGCCGGGCCGAAGACGGCTGTAATGCCAGAAACCGGTCCCCGGAAGCTTGTTTCCTTTCCAGTGAAGAATTGGCTTGGTAGTTTGGTCTGCCCTGTTCCCATGATGCACTGGGCCAGGGACAGACTAATTTGCATATAGCCAGGTTCTGAACTGGGATGGTGCAGTGAGCTAAAAAACGGTGATGGATCAAGCCCTGATCTGTTGACTGGGTAGGAGTGTTCTGATTAACTCAGATACTCTGTCCATCACCACCCCCTTTTTGTAATTATTTTGGCCACCATGAGTGTGGAAGGGTATGCTCAGACATGAGTCCCTTGCTCATTGCACCATCAGGATTCAAGCAAGCCGGGCTGAAGACGGCTGTAATGCCAGAAACCGGTCCCCGGAAGCTTGTTTCCTTTCCAGTGAAGAATTGGCTTGGTAGTTTGGTCTGCCCTGTTCCCATGATGCACTGGGCCAGGGACAGACTAATTTGCATATAGCCAGGTTCTGAACTGGGATGGTGCAGTGAGCTAAAAAACGGTGATGGATCAAGCCCTGATCTGTTGACTGGGTAGGAGTGTTCTGATTAACTCAGATACTCTGTCCATCACCACCCCCTTTTTGTAATTATTTTGGCCACCATGAGTGTGGAAGGGTATGCTCAGACATGAGTCCCTTGCTCATTGCACCATCAGGATTCAAGCAAGCCGGGCCGAAGACGGCTGTAATGCCAGAAACCGGTCCCCGGAAGCTTGTTTCCTTTCCAGTGAAGAATTGGCTTGGTAGTTTGGTCTGCCCTGTTCCCATGATGCACTGGGCCAGGGACAGACTAATTTGCATATAGCCAGGTTCTGAACTGGGATGGTGCAGTGAGCTAAAAAACGGTGATGGATCAAGCCCTGATCTGTTGACTGGGTAGGAGTGTTCTGATTAACTCAGATACTCTGTCCATCACCACCCCCTTTTTGTAATTATTTTGGCCACCATGAGTGTGGAAGGGTATGCTCAGACATGAGTCCCTTGCTCATTGCACCATCAGGATTCAAGAAAGCCGGGCCGAAGACGGCTGTAATGCCAGAAACCGGTCCCCGGAAGCTTGTTTCCTTTCCAGTGAAGAATTGGCTTGGTAGTTTGGTCTGCCCTGTTCCCATGATGCACTGGGCCAGGGACAGACTAATTTGCATATAGCCAGGTTCTGAACTGGGATGGTGCAGTGAGCTAAAAAACGGTGATGGATCAAGCCCTGATCTGTTGACTGGGTAGGAGTGTTCTGATTAACTCAGATACTCTGTCCATCACCACCCCCTTTTTGTAATTATTTTGGCCACCATGAGTGTGGAAGGGTATGCTCAGACATGAGTCCCTTGCTCATTGCACCATCAGGATTCAAGCAAGCCGGGCCGAAGACGGCTGTAATGCCAGAAACCGGTCCCCGGAAGCTTGTTTCCTTTCCAGTGAAGAATTGGCTTGGTAGTTTGGTCTGCCCTGTTCCCATGATGCACTGGGCCAGGGACAGACTAATTTGCATATAGCCAGGTTCTGAACTGGGATGGTGCAGTGAGCTAAAAAACGGTGATGGATCAAGCCCTGATCTGTTGACTGGGTAGGAGTGTTCTGATTAACTCAGATACTCTGTCCATCACCACCCCCTTTTTGTAATTTCAATGGTTAGAGCGGCAGACCCTGATGCAGTAGTCTGGCCGGGACCAGGGTTCAATTCCCGCCTCGGCGGGTCTCGGGCTCAATTTACTCGGACCTGATAATTCTCGCCTCGGTGCCTATTCTAATCATGAGTCCCACTCTGCACCTCTAGGCAATAGCTTGCTTAATCTCTACAATGGCCCCAACAACGCTGAGGATGCCTGACTTCACCTTGGGGGTGCCCAGGAGTGGGCTCCTCACAGGGAAAGGCCAGGAAGGGTTCCTCGGTGGTATTCGTACAAGCACCGAGATGCCTACGGGTAGTCATGCGCTATACAAGTGCGTAATCATTTCATCATCATTTCATCATATATATATATATATATATTCCCTACTGGCGGTAGCCAGTAGGTAGTTATAGTTAGGACCTATTTTCCATAGGAAATCTGCAACATTCTATTTGAATTAACTTTGGCACCGGTTGGCGAATCTTTGCGAAATTTTCAAAACGGGTGGGGCGCTCCGCTCTGCTCCGAACCTGACAGCCTTGGAGTGATTTGTGAAGCGGGGGCTGAGAAAAAAGGGGGTCCCAAAACGTGTTTTCCCCATGCAATTTTCCATACGTACCGTTCATCGCGGCTACAGCCCGAACGAATGGCTGAACGGAATTGCACCAAATTTGGCAAAGTGGTAGTCCTTGGTTCAGACTCGTGCCTTTTGCTTATATCGTGTAAATCCATTCAGTAGTTCCTGAGAAAATTACAATTAAAAGTACATATATATATATATATATATATATATATATATATATATATGACCTCGTGGATCCGCGCATCCTGAGCGCACCCTAAGCGCACCGTCCAGATCACGCACTGATTGCTAATTGGCTGTTAAGTGGTTGTCAACATTCGAAACCAGGAAGTGTTGGCAGCCATTTTGTGCCTCGGTAGAAGCGAGGTTGAAGAAGTCAGTGGAACAAGTGTGGGAAACGTATAAAGGGGGTAGGGTAGAAATATCTTGACCCTCTATACCTGCTTAGAGGGTCCCACAACGACTTCCAGGGCAAAGTGCGCTTAGGGTGCACAGATCATGCAGTTAACAAACAAATAAATGGAAGTGCAGGCTTTAATAATTAGCTACTGGGGGACCAAATCCCGGGAGCAAAAGTTTTACATTTTATGGGGTCCCAGAGGGGCTTCCTAGCTCCGGGGATTGCCACCCTCCAGGGATTTTGGTACTTACAAGTAAGTACCTATGCAAAGTCTAAAGTTCAAAAGGAAGACTCTGTTACCCTCATCTGTAAAATGTACACCATTTGTCCAATAGATGCCATCCATATTGAAACGCAGATTGTTGTGGTAAATGGACCCCATTCTATAATCTCAGAGAAAAGCAGAAACAGATTTATTGACATGTTTCTTAACTTTCTCAATCTGTGGACAAAATGTATTATACCAGTACCATTTCTGCCTTTGGCATATGTTAGAGTACACAAAGGCAGTTTGGGGGAAAAGTGACATAAATTCTCCAAAGGTGTCCTTCATAAGCATTTCCAGACCTACCCCAGTCAAAGTGCCTAGGTCATTGACACGACAGGGCACAATTATGAGGTCAGGGTGTTGGATATGTAAAAAGGATTTAACCAATGGCATCAATTGGTTCCACTTTAACCCTTTCTGTCCAATCCATTTAATGTTTACATTTGGCAAAACCTAGGTTTTTGTCAATGGCTCCATTTTCTGCGTATCTTTGGCTCCAGAAAATATAGCTGTGTCCCACAATCCACACTCTAAGCATCTCCAAAGGAGGTCTGGATGCACTGAGATGGTCTCTGTAAATGGAATGGCAGTTTGAAAAGTAAGATTTTTCTAAAATGGTGGATAAGGTGTAGTTTGAAAAAAACAATAGAAATGATTGGCTGTTTAAAAACATTCTAGTCTGAAAAGTAGGGTGCATGTTTCTGTTTTTTAAAAGCATATTTCTTATTGGTTAAGAAAAACTGTTTGAATGGAACATTACATTAGATAAGGTGATATTTTGAAAAGTCAAGCACACTTGCTGTTTTCTTTATCAACATTGTGTGCTGAACTTGTGACCTGTGTGCTTTGTTCAGTGTTCCATGTACTGCTACAATGGTAACAGGCAGTAAGCAGATTGGGGTAGGGTTCACACTTATGTCAATTGGAAAGGGTTGAAATGTGTAACCAATAGAAATGTGTGTTAGATTTTGAATTAATGTGGGAAGCAATATGAGTTGATATTTACATGTATATGTGTGCAGAATGAGAGGGATACTTTGCCATTTTTTGGTTTTGCTAAGTAGTGCAGTACAGAGATTCTGTATAAGAAAATCTGGTGTGTTATTGACATTCGTGTTAATCTACAAATCAATTTGAAAGGTAAATTAGTAATTTGTGAAGAGTTTTATGTGGGGTTTTTGTTTTTAATATAATTAATATATTTTTCCTTGTAAAATCCAGGTAGTAGTGTTGCTTGTCTGGAATTACAAGTGGGCCTGTGTCGACGCATGGCAGCTGTTTCTGCGCTAGCGCCGGTAAGATCTCAGGATTGAGAAATATCATTGTACATATGTCGCACTCCTGTGCTCTGAAAGTGCTGTAGCGTGGCGGAGCTGAAGGGTTTGCAGTGACTCGCTGCCGCACTTTCTTGTAGATCTGCTCCGTCGGATGTGTGCAGTTATTTCACTTGTTGTAGACTAGTAAATGTTTTTGGGTAAAGTGAAAGGATGGTGTTATTTGTCTAGAATCACACTGTGAGTCAGTGTGTATTTGTAAAATTGTGAGAGAAGCATTTGGTTGCTTGATGTGTTTGCAGACACAAAAGTGCTTAAATGTTTTTATTGTTATCAAGTATCAATCCACCTCCTATATTTAACATGCTTAAGTCTACTTAAGAGCCCATGTTAGGATCCTGCATAAACCACAATTAGCGAGAGTTTTGGTATCGCTCCTCAAGTGCAGGGTACCTTGTAAATACAACGCTATTGTCGTACTCCCCTCTTCTATGTTCTATTGTCATAGGAAAATGTAACTTGCCTCTGGAAACGCTTACATTGCAACTCATTGGAGAAACGAGGCGAGCTATTACCAAAATGGTTGCTAACATGCGTTAATGCATCCTATTGTCACCTGGTATATAGGGCAATATCATTTTCACAGTATTTTTTGCTTTTTAATAAAAATTGCAGCGAAATGGCACTTGTTAATACGTCCTCAAGTTTGCTATTACACAGCGGGAACTTTGACTCTGCCCTGCCATAGCAAACAGCAGTGTCCCGGGGGTAGACACCCTGAGACACAGCAGGAGCCGGTCCTGGCGGGTGGTGTTCCCCAAGGCTTTCGACTACTCCAGAATGGGGTCCACGCGGCCTCTCTCCTACAATAAAAAAAGCCCTGGAGTGTGGTGATTAGCGAGGCTTAGAGGTACCTTTGAGTCCTCTGACCCATTGTTTTTCAAAGCCTCAAAGAGTAGCGGTTCCCGGAGCTGGACGGGGTCTTTAAGGCCGTCCTACCAAAGTATTTTTCTGAGGAGTACCTTTGAGTCCCCCCACACATGTATTTTGTAGCACCGAGGAATGGCGGTCCACGGGCTACAGGGCCCCTCTGAACCCCAAAGAAATTTAATATTTTAGACCCCGGTATTTGGCCCTCCCCAGGTAGCTAATTTTTAAACAAGCACAAGAGCCCCTACTTTGTTTTAATCTTTTTTACGGCGGATCCATGCACCCTGCACACATTTCTCAAGTTTTTAAAAACAAAAAAACATGCTTTAGGACATAGACTGTTTTAAACTCCTATACACTATGCATGTACTGGTCTAATCACCTTTACAGTTGTGATTCAGGCCTGCAATTCTCTAGTCAGTATACCTACATTACAGCAAACACCCTGTCACTGCTCATGCAATGCCATAGTGAATCTTTCAGTACTATGTGTTAATCCATTCAGTAAAGTAAAACTCAACTAGTTATAAATTCACTTAGTGTCTTTTCTTGTACTATTCTAATTATTCGGTTAGTATGCATGTACTCATATAGTGAGCCAGGCTTTAGGGCACAGAGTGCTTCAAACTCCTATACAGTATGCATGCGGTGCAGTGTAACCACTTTCACATTTGTATTTAAGGTATAAAATTCCTCTGTCAGTATCTCTATAGAATGTGTTTGCATAGTAATAGAAAAGTAACATTTTATAAGATTAGTAATATATTTTTATTTATGTTTAATTTGACAGACATTTTTTATCATCATCAAAATAAAGTTATCATGCCTGAAAAAGGTCGAAAAAGAAAAAGAGAGCTAAAGAATATTTACTTGAAGAAAACTCAACGACAAGTACTGGATGAGCAACATAATGTGGCCAAAAAGAGAAAGTCCTCTGGTAAGATTACTAAGAAGTTTATTAACAATGTTTCTAGACCGAAAAAGAAGGTTGAAAATGTTGAACCTACTAATAACGCTTCAACTACAAAGAAAATAGAAGTAATAGGAAAGGAAAAAAAGCAAATGTAGCATCAAAAAATTGGACTTATGGTAAAAGAAGAGAAAATCAGTATAAAGAGATTCAAAAGAAAATATTTTATAATAGAATAGTACATAATTTGCTGAAAGTTTTGAAGAAATATAAAAAGAGATCACTATTTTATAAAAAGCAGAAGCATATTGAATCCATTGTTGAAAAGGCTTTTGAAGTAAAAAGAAAACTATTTATTTTAGTTTTAAACAGAATTCGATCACTAGATAAACCAATCCATTCAATGAAAGCGAAAAGTAAGAGGAAAAGAGTATTTAACAGAACTAATTTTTGTGATTGTTTTTTGGGTGAATGGAAACACAGTTCAAGTTCAGAGCATTTCTTTAATGAAGAGAGTTATTTTCAGACCAATGATTTGTTGCATGTAGTTGACACCAGTGGTCGTGCTTATGAGGTTAGAAATGGTTGTCCAATTGACAAAGAAAAAATGGTTCCCAGAAATGCAGAAGAAGTGATAGCTGATGAAGTTCTAGGCAGACGTGCTAAAGCTCCCGTGTATATTCGGGAAAGCAGTAGTACTTGTAGTGTACGACAAGAATCTATTGATCTTTTACGTAATTTCTTATGAGAATATAGTAAGTGTTAAACAAAAGATTACAATGTTGCAAGGGCTATATCCTTTCAGAGTGAGAAAAAATACTGGTTTGCAAGGTCATTCTCTGGCTTGTCTTTCTAGAAAAGTATGTCAAAGTGTTTTTCATCATTTCAGGATGTTGGCAGTACATCATACTCAAATGTTGAAGTTAGTCAGAAGATTGTATTATGCAAAAAGTCCAGCACTAAAGTTAAATGAGTAGAACAGTGCTCTTTTGCGTGGGTCAGTTTCAGATGTGAAGAAGATTTCTGATGATATTGAGTTTTGTTACTTTGGTCCTGAACAAGAGAGTGCAGAAACTCAGACAATAATAGAAGAACATGTTGAAGAGAATGTTGGACATAGTTGTACAAAAAATTTTGAAGGTGAAATTACAAAGTTTAAGGCGACCTCACTATAAAAATCAGACTAGGAGTGTTGATCTGTATTTAAAAAGTGAAAGAGAAAATAATGATATGTGAAAGGAATTTGCAACTTATTTGTTGGTAGAAAATTGTTTTGATTTGTTCTGATCAGCGTATTTGTAAGTATTGTTATAACAAATTAGATGAGAATAAAATGCCCGCTTGAGCTGCCCATATTACATAATAATCTAGAGTTGGTTGCTATTCCTCCAGAACTGATAGATTTAAATACCTATGAGTCTATTCTCATTCAATGTGTGCACCCGTTTAAGGCTATAGTTCGTATGGAGCCTAAAACAGGTAAATTGCCTCCTTCAGATATACAGAGTGGATTAAAAGTAGGCCTGGGCTCAAATTCCGTTCCGCTTGCAGAAATTGTGATCATTTGACATTTTCACGTGCCGCGGAGAGCGCGAAAATGTCAAAGTTTCTGCAATCCGCATCTTACCGGAAATCTTTGTCTTGCTCGTGCGTTAAAAAAATACATTCTCGCGCGCGCATGATCGCCTTACCTGAATCCCTACGTCCGCAGACAAGTTTTCCCGATCGGGTCGCGTTCTCCATGAGATTTTGGATTGTGGTAGCCATTTTGCGCTATCTCTAGAGAGTTTGCGCCCGCATTAACGTAATTCGTCACGCGATCACGTAATTCGTCGCGCGATCACGTCTTTCTTCTCGCGATCATGCACCTCGAGAGTATGTGATGATTGAGTTCTCGAACACGTCATTCTCCACCGCGAGCGAGAGCGCGAGGACGCGGACATATCATATCGAACGCGACAAGGAGCGAGAGAATCCGAACACGTCATATCCAATGCGACAGGGAGCGAGTGAACGCGATCAAGTCATTTTGGACACGCCGGCGGAAGTAATGTGAAGCTCGAGAACTCGAACATGAGAAGAATATCAGCTCTAGCAGCATGAAACCTTCTGGAAATGATGATTTTGATGAAAAAAACTTCTCAGATTGACATTTGGCTGTTCTTTTTTGTGCAAGGAGTACTTTTTTAAAAAGGTGGGGAGAGGGAGGAATTGCCACAGAATCTCCAACTTCCTGTTCCTGTCCAGCAGGCTCCTCCCAGTGCTTTGTCCATCTACTGGTCATTCTGCCTTTGGATTTTGAGCTGGAGAGATCACTCTTTTTGTCTGCTGCTTCATTCCAATTGGATTGGAGGATTTTTGAATTGAATATTTTACAAGTAAGTTGTTGTTGTGTCTGTTTGACTGGGGGCATTGCAGTTGTTGCAACTACAATTTAATTTTGATAACTATGATTCTTTTTTTTTAAAGTGTTGTGGGTAGTACTAGTCATTAGTAGGACAGAGCTAGTCATGACCTCAAGGTTGTGTGCATGATGAAGCAACTGTTCCTTTGGTGTTTTTTGAATGTATTTCATTTTCAAGCATGATTTAGGGCCTGGATGGCATTGGATTGAGTTAGGGAATGTGTTTTTTTGGGGTGAACTTTCTGTTGTTGGGCCTGGCCTTGTGGCTGGTGGCTATTTAGAAGCCTAGGCCTGCAAGCTTGTCTGGCCTTGTCTGCCAACAGGCCTGCTTTCATCCAATAGGCTCAGAACAGGTAGCCACATCTTTGTTAATCAAGTGTTTTTGTGTGGTCTGTTGAATTTGTTTAGACATCATTTAGGGCATGGCTGGCACTGGATTGAGATGGGAAGTGTGATTTTTGGTGGTGGGCTTTCTGATGTTGTTGGGCCTGGCCATGTGGCTGGTGGCCATTTTGAAGCCTAGGCCTGCAAGCTTGTCTGGCTTGTCTGCCAACAGGCCTGTTTTCTTCCAGTAGGCTCAGAGCAAGTAGCCACAGCTTTTTATTAATCAAGTGTTTCTGTGTGTGGTCTGTTGAATTTAGACATCACTCAGGACATGGATGGCACTGGATTGAGTCGGTAAGTGTTTTTTTTTGGGGTGGGCTTTCTGATGTTGTTGGGCCTGGCCATGTGCTGGAGGCCATTTTGAAGTCTAGGCCAGCAAGCTTGTCTGGCCTTGTCTGCCAACAGGCCTGCTTTCATCCAATAGGCTCAAAGCAGGTAGCCACAGTTTTTATTAATAAAGTGTTTCTGTGTGTGGTCTGTTGAATTTAGACATCATTTAGGGCATGGATGGCACTGGATTGAGTTGAGAAGTGTGTTTTATGGGGTGTTAAGGTCTCCCTTAACATATTGGATATGGTATTAGTCTTCAAAGATTGTCGTTTGTTTGTCCATGCGTACTGTTTTTCACTGTCAAACCTTTCCCCAAACCCCCTTACCATCCATTCAACAAACCCTAACCCTCTTCTCCTGGGGCTGTGTGACTTATTGAGGTGTGACTAAATTAAATGTACACCAATAATTAATCACACGTTTGCTCGGGCGGATGTGGCGAAAGCAACAGTACTTCAATTTCAAGGCAGAGCGATGATCTTCTTCTGCTTGCCCACCTATGAGCAGTATATTTTAGAGGTGATTTTTATTTAAGAAAGGATCATATACCTCAGCATTAATTGCCGGCATTGATTTGATTTGTTGTCATTCCTCATACACAGCACTAAATGTTACGCTGTAGGCCTATTCAAGTGACTCGACACAACTATAGTTTGTAACTCTGTCTAGTAGGCTATCTCCACCACCATTATGTTTTGTTCTGTACTTCATTCTACTACTCCTCAAACAGTCTCTCAAAGGCAACTGACTGTCTCATTTTCCTTTTTTGCAAATGTTGCTGCCCTGCAAGTGTCTACTACTACTACTATACTACCACCACCACCCCAATCATGGCATGGTACAAAAAGGAAACCCTCTTCACTATGCAGCCATCGCTGTGCCTAAGTTAAACATCAAGCAAAGGAAAGAGAATTTTGGGGGAGGTATAATTAATAATGGACATGTTTTCAATGAATTCACACACCCCTTTGAGTTCAGATAAAGAATGCATAGACTAGAAGAGAGAGACAAAGTAATGGTAGGACAAATCAATCAGTGAGGGGTGTTGCTTCTATCTGTTTGTGTCTTACACAGTCAGCCAATTATTTAAATCAATCACTGGCTATGGGCAGACCTGCACCAGCAAGGAAACAGTGTGATGTAAAACAGTAACCCCACCTACAAAACATTAACAACATTGCATGTATAGTATAAATGTAGATTTAATTTACCTTAACAAAAATAAACTATGTAAAACGGAAACCCACAAAAGCTGACCCACCCACCTCCCTAACCCCAACCGATGTCCGTAAGAAACTGAAGTCCTAATGTCCAAAAATTCCCAAGGCTCAATTGCCACCCACCCAAACAAGATTTAAAAAAGAGGCAGCAGAACTAAGACAGGGAGTCTAAGAGGAGTGGCGGGATTGGAGGACGACACGCATTTGCTCCTCTAAACGTGCGACACGGCGCTTGAGAGTGCGGCAGCAGGAGCAACAGTGGTGGGGGGGCACCAGAGATGGTGTTGCGGCTAGGGCGGCGGGCGGCCTCCAGACAGTGGTGCTGGACCACTGGGAGGCGGTGGCTGGGTTCCGGGGCACTGGAGGAGTCTTCAAGTGCTGCAGCAGTCTCCTCCTCCTCCTCTGCCAAGACCACCAGCCGCCGGTATTCTCGCTGTATTGCCTCCAGTTTCCGGCGCCGTGCCTTGGTGGCCAACTCCTTCCGATTGACCTTGGATGGAGTAGCTGTATATCAAAAAGAAACAAGACAATTGTAAAATATACTCTTAGAAAAACAGTAAGACAAGTTAATTATACACATAGTGGCATGGTAGCACTATAAAGCATAGTACATAACATTTATTAAATCTCGCCAGTTCTTCATTCCACCCGTCTCTCACTTTAGTTGAACACCAGGTGATCTGATCTGACTTTTAGTCTTCTCCATAAAATTTTCAAAGCGGAGTTGAAATCACAGATAGATGAGGCCATTGGTTACTCAATACTCCCACCCCTATGCCAATTAAAGTGTGTCTTCTTCACTCTTCAAACGTTCACAACAACTCTTACTTACTTAGGACATCGGATGCCATCCTCATGCTAAATAGGGATCACCCGCCAAAAGGGCGGGGGTCCCGTGGGGACAATTAGGATGCGCCCGCCACAGTGGCGGGCGCATCCCGTATTTTTAACATTGTGGTGGGCGGTGCCGAAAGCACCGCCCGCCGCAATGCTAAAAATACATGTTGTTCTTTTCCAAGCACAACGTGACAGGCCCCGCGAGGAGCCTGCCACGTTGTGCTTTGAAAGGCAGGGGGTACCATAGCATAGGTAGGTACCCTCCATGGGGGCCCATAACAGGCACCCCAAGCATACTCCGCCACCGAAAGGCATTCCAAAATGCAGATTATATGGCTGGCGGTGTGTTCAGACACCGTCACCATATTGAAAACTTTCCCGCCCATTTGACATGTCAACTGTGCGGAAAATCGGCGGACGGTTTCTATCCGCCGGGGACCCCCATCCATTGTAATATGGCGGGGGGTCTTTTCTACAGGGATGGCAGGAGGTTTTCCACTGCGGGGTCGGCGGTGACTACCGCCGGCGGGGGCAATCCAGTACTAGGTTCTTCTAAGGTGAGTGGTCCCTTCACTCAGAGATCTTCAGTTATAAATTTATATAAACTCAATTCCTACCTAGGAGATGGTGGTGTTTCCACCACTGTTCAGTTATCATGATTTAAGTAACAACTGTAAGTAAGTGTAACAATGTTTATGTTAATGTACATAGCTTATCAATAAACATTTTGAACTTACATAGACTTGGTGGTATTTGGTGTGGACTTACACGAGTGAGCACATTAAAGGAAGCATGTGCATTGCTTCCACGACTGAGAGGTTGGGTGTCTTATGTTCTGGGTTTTCTACTTGTTGGGTATCTTGAGAAGAGTGTTTGGGGAGCTAATAGTTATGACAAGACACTACTATAACTAGTCGGGCAGGGGATTGTGGTGGGTTCTGAACTTCTGATTGAGATGTGTGAGGAAGGTCCAACCTACCATCACCAACATCCTATTTTCTTGTTCATATGTCTGTATGTGCAAAATCCCTATAACAGTAGTAGTAGTATGTCCTATCATATCAAAATAGTAATAAATCTGCTTGGGCATTTGTTGGTGTGAATTGTCAGGGCCTAATGATTAACAAAGACTCAAGATCAATAAGACTAGAAGTAGTACAAGAGGACGACCCAAAGGACTGGACTCAATGGCTAGAGCTAGTGTTGGATTGCTATTACAGTACATACAGACTAATAGTAGTAGTAGTACAGAGAGTCATCATAGCAGAGGCAGGGATAACAAGATTTTCGAAACAGTACAGACCAAAGGATAATTGTTGGTAAAAAATAGCATTAGGAAACTGAAACAATAGTTCAGGAAAAATATGGTGCTGTAAAAGTTATGGAATAAGAATTATTATTAAAAACAAGAAGACTTACTAGGGCCAGCAGAGGAGCCCTCGTTGAGTCACACTCCCTGTCTTTGTTTGCCTGCCCCTGGGTGCTGAACAGGAAATATATAAGAAAGAGACCAACATTGATGGATGGTGTCAAACGAATAAAATATTTTTAAAGAACAGTCAAAAAACACTTATGTAAACAACAATTGCAATAAGTAAATTGACCGATCTCTTCTTGTAAAAAAATAGTATCGGGGGATTCGCGGATTGACTACTTCCTATTTATCAACACTAATCCAGTCTTCCATTCTGATTCCAGAATACTAACTAAGCATAAGTACGACGTACCACCCGACCTAGCCCACCTATTCCAGGCATTCCAATTGTACATAAAGTATGCATTTCCACTTCTTTTAGTCCTCAACATTGCATATGGTCAAATGGAGGAAACATGACTACATTTTTTGTATACACCAAATTTTGGGTTGATTGATTGATGCTGATGTTCTGCTAGTGCTAAGCCTATTACCACCACTCATTGAACAAACTAGAAAAGGTTCTAATAAAACCTGGGGTACCAGCAGCACGTGACGTAACTGAGGGGGCATCACGCATACCACAAAAAAAATTACAAACTCATACAAAGTAACTAAATCTAAGTATCAATCCGCCCCTATCTCTTAGTGACAGGACAAAGTAAGGACTAGAGTCACTACAGCATTACGTAACTTAATTTCTCTAAAATAAACTCTTACATATTCACGCTAAGCGAGTGCAAATGCAAAGTTGCAAACAAGTAAGATTGGTAGTAGCGCAGAGGAGCACCTGTGTCGTAACAATCACAAAAGACTTGTAAACCTAATTAACCTGGAATGTAAGCAGCAACATTCTAGCTGGTTGGAAGAAAAAAACATATTCACAATATATAACACAGAGCAGAAGAACAGACACAAAGTAGTAATAATTAAATAGTTACTCACCAAGACCCGGGACCTCCACTCCTAGCAGGTCCAGCAGGTCTTGCTCGCGGTCCAGGATGTCGGACCACCTGTGCGTCAACTGCGCCGGTCCCCAGAGCAGCAGAACTCTGCCCGGCGCACCTTCCCCCAGCGCTGTCGACGCTCCCGGAGCCCGTACCTGGACCCAGGCCTGCCACCTGCTGCGAAGGTTCAGAGTAGGTGGCGCTTCACAAAAAGATAAGTGCAGCCAACTCTGCCTCCCCAAATAAGGCCCGTGCCTTCACCCCTTGTGGGCGCCTCGATCCGCAAGGAAGGAGGTCGCGGCCCTGGCTGCGGCAAGCCCTACCCTTTGGCATGGTTCTGGGGAGAGACAGATGGGGTGGGAAAGAAAAGGTACTAAAATTAAAAAAGTAAGTAAATGAAATAGCTGGGAATAGAAAAAAGAGTGAAAAAGTAGCAAAAAAACTCAAAAAAAGTAGACAAAAACCAAAAATATAGAAGCAGGAAAATGGTTAGAGAGAGAAAAAAGATTAAAAAAAAGTGGCTGGAAACAAAGGATTGCAAAGATACAGGGAGGATTAAAAATCAGGCCCCAGAACCATGCAATAGAGTGAAAAACAAGATGGCCGCACCCATTGCGACCACGTGTGCAAGTTCGCGCGATATTTTTAAAAAGCGGCCAGAACAAGTAAAAGCTTTCCCAAACAGGTAATATGTACCGCGAGTATGCATTGCGCAACCCGGAACAGGAAGTGAGCGTCGCGGGTGGGCGGGACAAGTGAAAACAAGATGGCCACGCCAGTGAGCAACTGCATGGGTAAGTTAGCGAGCCGCGATCACGCAGAAAATATCGCGAAGGGGCACGGACAACATTTCTGCATAATCGCGGAGATTTTTGACATTTTCGCGATAGTTTGCGAAAGCAAATTTCCCAAATTCCGCCCACCCCTAATTTAAAGGAAGAGTTGTATATTTACCATTAGATTTAAAGAAAAGTGTTGAAACTATTGGTGTAGAGTGTTTAGAAAATGAACCACTAGTCATTCTTGTTAATGGCGTTCCTACTAAGAGTAAGAAAATCTGGCACTAGTTAGTGGATGTTAGGAAAGTGCAGAAGGGGACTTTGTATTCTATAAAAAACAATGAGTACTATAAAAATGTGTATATCGGAGAAGAAGAAATACTTTTAGCAGAAGATACTGAAACGTCAAGTGGACAAATTGAAAAAGTAGATTTGTCAAGAAGTGAAGAAATCTATGAACATTACAGTGTACATCCACTTCATTCAAAAGAAGTGATGGGGAATACTATTGAGCTGTTTCAAATGAAAAAAGCAAAGGGAAGTCCCATGAGTGTATGGAAAGAAAGCTTGGAAGCTCGTTCTTTTCCACTGTTGTTGCCAACAGGAAAAGGAGGATGATATAATGAATGACCTGTGCAAATTCCTGCATCTGAATATCGGACAACAATATTATATGCAGAAGATCCAAGATTTAGACAATGTATTCCTTATATATTTCATCTTTTGTTTGAAAGTGACTTGTCTGGACTTTCATATGCAGTCAATCACATATTAAAAACAGGGGTACATCTGCAAAATGTTTCTGCAAAGATTTTTATGGAAAAAGTGCACTAGAGGGAAGATCATTTAGATTCTCAGCTGATTAATCTAATGGCATGTCAGAGTGGCACTAATGAATATTGGTACCGTCGTCATGGAGAACTGAAATGTATGCTACGGAACTTAGGAACTCCTACATGGTTCCCTACCCTAAGCTGTGCTGAGTACGCTTGGGAAGATTTACTTGAATTTCTTCGAAAGGCAAATTCCAATATAAAAAATATGGAATACAAGACACCTGGACAATTGTGCTCTTTGGATCCTGTTAATGTATGCAGGTTTTTTTATCATACATTTGAAGCTATGATGTCTTTTATCAGCAATAAAAAAATCCTCTTCATGGAGAAGTTGTGGATTTCTTTTAGAGAAAGGAGTATCAAGCAAGAGGTGATCCTCATATACATATGCTATTATGCATCAAGGATGCCCCAAATTCGGAACAGATTCAGATGATACCCGTTTTGTCTTTTATTGAAGAATATGCCACATGTGCTGTACCCAAAAGTACAGAAGAAAACAACTCAAGACAACAAGTCTTACAATTCCAAAGCCATCAATGTGGAAAATACTGCTGACGAAAGTACAAGTCTAAGGACAAATGTCCTTTTTGCATTTCCACATTCTGTAATATCCAAAGAAAGTGTGAACAGTTTTATGTCGGCTATGCGACATGTCATCACAAGAAAGTCTCCAAAAATACCTACAATTTAAGAAGAAGCGACGAGTCAAAATACATAAATGACTACAATCCGGGTATTCTGTCCATGTGGAATGTTAACATGGATATTCAGTATGTTGCGGCCAATTCTATTGCTGTTGTTCGATATGTAACATCCTACATTACAAAATCAGAAAAGACGGAATTTAAAGAAATGTGGGAAGAAATTTCTCATGAAAAGAGTCTAAGTAAGAAATTATACTGTTTCAGTTTGAAGATGTTATCCCATCGAGAAATTGGAGCATATGAATGCTCAGATCGGTTATCATCTGCAAGTCTATACTCTATACTCCAAATCTAGAAGAATTATTTGGGTGAGTCTAGGTCTTGCTGCAATGCGAAATCGGGTACTGAAATGTGTTCAAGAAATTGAATATTTAGCAGAAAAGGATCCCGAAATGACAGATATTTTGAAAACGAATATGTTGGACACATATTACACAAACAGAAGTAACCATCTAGAGAACATTTGTCTCTATGAAGTGCTGCAAAACTACACTTTTAAACGGAATACTACAGACAACATCAATGATGGAAAATGTGCAGTAATTGGTTCCGAAGGATGTTTGGTGAAACAAACTAAAGGAAATGTGATTAATCACAGGAAGCTGAGTTGTGACACTGCTGATAAAAGGGAATTTTATTATTTAGCCCTTTTGCAACTGTTCAAACCATGGCGTTCAGAATTGGAATTACTTGGAGAATTTCAGAGCTATGAATATTCCTTCAATGCTTGTAAAGATACCATACAGTGCACTGTTTTTGCAAATTATGTGAAAATGTTGAACGATAAAATTGATCAAGAAGCTACTATTGCAGCTGAGATTGCTAGAGACAGTTCTCAAGACAGTAAAAGTTCTGCTGCGCTGAGTCAAGATCCACTAGGACAACCAATTGTTGAAAATGAAGCAGCAATCGCCATGTATGAGGTGGAAATAGTAATGCATCAAGCCCAGGAAGATGTAACGTACTTAGTAAACCTGGAAGAACAACTAATTGTTGAACAGAAAGAAATATATCAGCAAGTGAGACAACAGATTGATCATGGATTTCTTCATGAAAAGAAAGATTGTACATGCACATCTTTTCAAGCAGTCCCTCGCTCCGCTGATTACGAGCGGCTGGCTTGTTTTTGACTTTTAAATCGCTTCCCAACCCGCCCTGCTGACTGCGCCCCCCACCCTCGTCATCCACCTACTTAAACGCTCCTAATGCGTCAGCGCAGCGGACGAGCGCAGCGGGCGCGCCGGCTGCGCGCCGGAGTTGCGCCAGAGTTAAGCCCGTCTGCGCCCGTCCGCGGCCGGCCGGGGCTAGGGGCATTGGACGCTGTCCGTTTAATCACATATTTCCCCTCCCAGCTCTGCTCCTACTGGGTTCATGGGGACATCGATCTCCGTACAGCAGCCCGTCTAAAGCATCTAGGTGTATTCTCTTTCTCTTCTCGTTCAGCCCCTGAGAGAGCAGTCTCTCCAGCTTTACCTCCCAACATGACCCTGTCTGCCCCCTCATCACCTCTGGTTCCTCCTGACCCGGTATTCAGCACCTCTGCTACGCTTCTAAACACCAGATCTGCGGTCACTCACCAGTATGAACTTTTCGATTATATCGATTCTTATGATCCAGACCTTTTATTTCTAACCGAAACCTGGTTCAAGGATGACTCCCTACCTAATGTGTTAGCCGCTTTACCATCTACCCACTCGGTTATCCGAGCGGATCGCTCTGACGGCAGGCGGGGAGGAGGAGTGGCTTTAATCGCTCGCACTAATTTTAATTTTCAGATTCTCCCTTCCCCTCCTATTCCTGACATAGATTACCTTTTAGCCCGCTCGATCTCACATCAGGCCCCCTTCACTTTTGTTTTAATTTATCACCCCCCCCAGCTTACCCCTTCTTTCCTTCCCAGTATTCAGACTCTCTTGGCCACCCTGGTGATTAATAACTCATCAGTATTGGTCCTGGGGGATTTCAACTTTTGGCCCAATGATCCTGCTGAGAGCCTTCAATCTAGGGAGTTTACCAACTTCATTACTAGTTTAAACTTTTCACCTCTTGTTCATAGCCCGACTCACTCGCATGGCCACGTACTAGACCAAATTTGGGCACTAAACATCCCGTCCACACCCCCTATAATAGCCCCTTGTTCCTGGTCGGATCACTTCACCATCACTTTTCCCCTTGCCTTAGCCCCTTTGACCAAACCCCAACTTCCCAAGAACACCTGGGTCAGGAAATGGGGAAAAACTGACATGCCCTCCCTTTGCTCTACTCTGGCCAAAACCTGCCCCGAGCTATCTGGCCTTACAGCCATTTCCCAGCTGTCTGCCATCGACAACTGGCTGACTTTGGCAGGCGACGAGTTTGCCCCTTTAAGGCGACTCACAGTCAGGCGAGCCCATGCAGCCAACCGTTGGTTCACCTTGGATCTAAAAGGTAAGAAACTGGCTGCACGGAGGGCCGAGCGAGCTTGGCGCAGAACTTACAGTCCCGAGCTAAAGGCAGTTTACCTGTCTGTACTACAAACTTATAAAAAGGGCATCCTTGATGCTAAAACAGAGTTCTATACGAGCAGAGTAATGGCAGCAGAGTCTCACTCTAAAGAAATATTCTCGACTGTCCATGAACTCGCATCATCTGGCAGAGCCACAGCGTCAATTTCTCCCTCCCAGTCCCTTTGCAACTCACTCAATGAGTTCTTCATTGACAAAGTTGTAAAAATTAAACTTAACATCCCCCTTCCTTCCCCTGCATTTACAAACCCTTCCCCTCCCCTCACGGTTTCCAAACTGTCTTCTTTTCCTTTGTTGACCACTGATATTCTCTCACCGTTGTTGGACCGAGTCAAATCAGGATCTCCCCTGGATTTCGCCCCAGCCCATATTCTTAGGGAAATTTATTTACACTGTCCTATCCCGCCCCTGACCCTTCTTAATGATTCACTCACTAACGGCACCGTTCCCAGTCTACATAAATCAGCGGTTGTCGTCCCAATCCTAAAAAAATCCGACGCCGACTCATCTTCCCCTTCCAATTATCGTCCTATTTCCCTTCTGCCCTACCTAGCTAAAGTTCTTGAGACTCACGTCACGACTACCCTGAGTGCCCACGTAGAGGCAAATCATTGCCTCTCCTCCTGCCAAGCTGGGTTCAGGCCCCTGCACTCCACGGAGAAGGTGGTAATCTCGGTGATGGACAGGCTGCGGGAGGGTATGGATACCAACGTACCACAAGCCCTGATACTTTTGGATCTGTCCGCCGCTTTTGACACGGTGGATCATTCCATCCTCCTCAGCCGTGTCAGGGCGGCGGGCATAGAGGGCTTGGCCCTCTCGTGGCTTGAGTCCTTCCTGGCGGGGAGAACTCAAGCGGTCCATCTGGCCGGCTTCGCCGCGGCCTCCCGCAAGGTGGAGTGCGGGGTTCCTCAGAGATCGTCACTTTCCCCCCTTTTGTTTAATCTATACATTTATCCCCTCATTTTTATGTTACAGCAGCTGGAGGTCACGGTGTTTAATTATGCCGATGACCTCCAGCTAATCTTTAACCTTTCCCACTCCCCTTCATCTGCCCAGAACGTCCAGTCAGTCATGACATTCATCCAAGATTGGATGAACTGCAACCACCTCAAACTCAATCCAGACAAGACCGAGTTGGTCTTGACCGGAGGTGGTTGCAGTCCATGGTCCCCTTCCTTTTGGCCCCCTTCACTTGGTGTCCCTCCACTCCCTGTTTCTAAAGTTAAAACCCTTGGGATTTTCTTGGATTCACAACTTTCTATCCATTCACACATTGGTTCGGTCGTCTCTTCTTGTTTCTTCTCCCTAAGAATAATTAGGAAAGTCTCCCGCTTTTTTTCCCTCCCGGCTCTGAAAATCATTGTCATGGCCATGGTACTGTCCCGCATTGATTATGGTAATGCTATATACAATGGGGCCCCAGCTTACGGGATCCATCGTCTGCAGCTGGTGCAGAATCAGGCTGCCCGCCTGATTCATGGCCTCCCTAAATATCATCGGGCCAGTCCGCTACTTAAAGCTCTACACTGGCTGCCGGTGCGAGAGCGTGCCCTCTTCAAACTTGGCTGCCTCACCTTTCAGGCTAGGTCAGGCACTGCCCCTGAATTTATATGCTCTGCCATTGTGCCCTACCTTCCAGGCAGAGAACTACGCTCGTAATGATCAAAGGAGAGAGTAAGGGATTGTCCACAGGCAAATTGGACCAGGATTACTCCTATTCCCCTAGGGCAAATGTTTTAGAAACAAAAGGAGGAGTATCCCCTGCAGAATATAGGACGAATAGTCTGGAGGGTAGACCTAATGGCAAAAAAGGGAAAATGTATCATTTTATTTAAAACCCCTCACTCACCAGCCTAGCGGTGACATGCTTCATCATCGGGGTCCACCCTGGTGGCCTAGCGTCACCAGGGTGTGCTTCGACACCTGAACTACAGTGGAGCGGGTTGTGACTGTAAGTGCAAAAAGAAAAATATGTTAAAAATTGTCCTGGTTTTACTCAAAAAAATAACTTTATTATAGAGCAACTGGACAATGTTAAAATTAATGGCGAGATGTTAGTAGGCAAGTTACGACCTACTCATCTCTATATGTGTTGGTGTGTATTGACCAATACACACCAACACATATAGAGATGAGTAGGCCTTGACCAATACACACCAACACATATAGAGATGAGTAGGTCGTAACTTGCCTACTAACATCTCGCCATTAATTTTAACATTGTCCAGTTGCTCTATAATAAAGTTATTTTTTTGAGTAAAACCAGGACAATTATTAACATATTTTTCTTTTTGCACTTACAGTCACAACCCGCTCCACTGTAGTTCAGGTGTCGAAGCACACCCTGGTGACGCTAGGCCACCAGGGTGGACCCCGATGATGAAGCATGTCACCGCTAGGCTGGTGAGTGAGGGGTTTTAAATAAAAGGATACATTTTTCCTTTTTTGCCATTAGGTCTACCCTCCAGACTATTCGTCCTATATTCTGCAGGGGATACTCCTCCTTGTGTTTCTAAAAAAAGAGAACTACGCTCCTCTCACTCGGCCCTCCTAGTCACCCCCCGTTTTAAAAAACGGAGGGCAGGTGGAACGAAGTTCGCTGTCCTGGCCCCAGCATTCTGGAATTCTCTCCCTGTTGCCCTTCGCACAACGCCCTCTTACACTCAGTTTCGGAGGGAACTCAAAACCCTCTTATTTGCACAAGCTTACCCCGTCTAAACTCCCTCCTACTGCTGCCGTCCATTGCAACTTAATAGCGCCATGAAACCGCTGGGTGAAAGCGCGCTGTATAAATGTTTTTAAATTCAAATTAAATTCAAATAAATTCTATCCGAATGTATGTGCGTGGACAAGCTGGAACAGGAAAACGTTTCTTAATTAAAGTAATCACCAGTTATGTTATGTTATGTTAAAATTTTGTTAGAGCGCAAACAGCTGCCCCAGCAACGGGGCGTCCCGGCACTAAACCATGAAATAACAGCTGAGGGGGAAGGGAAGGAGCAGCGAGAGGCCTAGGACATAGGGAACAGATGAGTTTTAATTGCCTTACGGAAGGCAAGCAAGTTATTCAGGGAACGAATGTGCAGTGGCAGAGAGTTCCAAAGTTTGGCCCCCAAAACTTTGAAGGAGCGGCCACCCATTCGGCAGAGCTTAGTTCGAGGAACCGATACAAGGTGTTGACCTGAAGAGCGCAAATTACGCTGAGGAGTGTAGGGTACCAAGAGTGGGCGAAGGAGTTCAGGACATTCAGATTTAAGAATTTTAAAAGCAGTGGTAAGTGCCTTAAATTGAATCCGAGATTCGATTGGCAGCCAGTGAAGTCTTTGAATGGTAGTTCTAACGGAGCATCTACGGGGCAGGCCCACCACGGCCCTTGCCGCTGAGTTTTGAACTCGTTGCAGCCGTGTTATCTCTGCTTTATTTGCGCCTAGAAATAAAACACTGGCATAGTCCAACCGAGAAAGGATAGTGGATTGAACAATTAGCTGGCGTGTTTTAGAGTCGAAAAAACCGAGTATCGGGTTGAGGCTCCTCATCAGACCCACACAAGTAGCTGCCACTTTCTTCGTGTGGGTTTGGAAGTTTAGTGCGGAGTCCAGCCAGACGCCCACGTTTTTTACCAGAGTTTTTGGTGAGGGGATGGGGCCAAGCAAGGAAGGCCACCAGTGATCACTCCAGTGGCAGGGGTTTTTACCGAGAAGCAGCACCTCTGTTTTCCCGGCATTCAATTGAAGACAGTTGTGCGACATCCATCGGGCAACTGCGGCTAGGCCATCCCTAAATCTCGCAGCTGAGATTGATGGGCCCTCAGTGAGAGTGATGACCAGCTGGGTGTCATCAGCGTACGACACCAGCGTGAAGCCCCATTCCTTTGCTACTGCTGAGAGAGGCTGTACATACAGGTTAAAAAGGGATGGACTAAGCGCAGAGCCCTGGGGAACTCCTTGGCCCATGGAGTGGGACTTGGAGATAAAAGGAGGGGCTGAGACCTGGAAGGACCTGTCCTGCAGGAAAGACAGAACCACTCAAGGGCAAGATCACCGATTCCTATAGCCTCGAGACGTTTTAGAAGGATGTAGTGGGAGACCGTATCGAAGGCTGCGCTGAGATCGAGTAGAATCAGCGCAGCACTCTGACCGTCGTCAAGTATACTCCGGAGGTGCTCGGTGGTAGTCAGAAGGGCAGATTCTGTACTGTGTCCAGGCCTAAAGCCATTCTGGGAAGGGTCCAGGATATTGTTTTGGGTCAAGTAGTGTGACAGGACGTTGTTGACATGGGCTTCAGCTAGTTTAGACATCCATGGAAGCAGTGAAATAGGTCTAAAGTTTTCCAGCTTTGTGGGGTCTAAAGTAGGTTTTTTGATAATAGGGGAGACCCATGCTTGTTTCCAGCACATAGGGACCACAGCCGAGGAGAAGGAGAGATTAAGTAGTGCGGCCAATGAGGGGAGGAAGAAATCCAAGGATTCAAAAAATTGGGCTGGTCTCATGGGATCTATAGGGGAGCCGGACTTAACCTTTCTGCAAAGTTTGGCTAGGTCGTCGTGGGAGATTTCGGGTATAAATGACAGCCTACAGTACTCGGCAGGGGGATAAGGGGGTTACAGAGGTCGGAGGAGTCCTGTGGAAAGGTATTATACATTTTCCTCACTTTTTCTATGAAGAAGGAGGCGAGGTCCTCACACTGTTGGGTAGAAGTGATGCTGGAAACTGGATTGCCACTATTTTGAAGTTTTTGCACCAATTTAAATATAGTTTTGGTAGGGTTGGTGCTAGAATTAATTTCTTTAGCATAAAAGGACGCACGCGCAGTCCGTATGGCTTTATGGTAGAGTCTTAACTTAGACATGTAAAGAGCTTTATCACAGTCTTTGTATTCCTTTCTCCAACTGCGCTCAGCTATTTTACACTCTTTGCGCATGGCTTTAAGAGTTTCATTATACCATGGGTTGGAGGGGGAGCTGCGTCCTTTGGTCCATTTGGCTGGTATTAGGGTATCGAGCCCTTTAGTAATCCAATCCTTGAAGGTATCGTAGGACGTATTGATGTCATTAGTAACTGTGGGGTAAGATTCTCCTAAGTTGGTGATAAGGTCACCAGCTAGTAGTTTATGCCATGGCCTCTTGAGACAGGAGATGGGCATTTCTTTAGCGGGCGATTCTCTGGTTTTCATAGTAAATCTGATGAGGAAGTGGTCGGTCCACCCCATGGGCTTGGGTGGGTTGGCCACGACCTCAGGGATATTGGTAAAGACGGGGTCTAATAGGTGGCCAGCGGAATGTGTGGAGGTATGGATAAGAGAATTTAACTGTAGGGCTGTAAGATCCGCCAAAAGACTTTTGATGGTAGGGTCAATGGTAGAGTCAAAATGGAGGTTAAGGTCTCCTAGTATAGTGAAGTTAGCTGAGGACACTACGAGGGCGTGGGCCACATCTAAAAGGTCTTCAATGAACTTAGAGGTGGGACCCGGGGGACGATAGATGTAAAGCCCAGAGAGGGCAAACTGAGGGCTCGTAGTGATCTTGAAGCGAGCACTTTTGCACCCCTTAATATCTTCCTTCGTGAAAGAGCAGGTGTATGCCGTTCGGAATATTACCGCTATACCACCACCCCTAGTGTCTCTATTGATAGATTTCATAGAGAAGCCCCCGGGCAGTGTGAGGTTCTGAATGCTGGTCAGGTCGTCATGGAGCCAGGTTTCACAAAGAAACAGAATGTCAGGGTTCTCATCAGTTAAGAGAGTGTTGACTTCAGAATGGTGTTTAACGAGGGATCTGACATTCAGTTGGAGGACCGTAATGGCGGTCTTTTTTGGCACAATGGTTCTGTGCTCAGATAAAGAGGGTTTGGGTGTGGCAAAGTTACAGGACTTACATTGCAGGCAAGTCTGTCCGAGGCAGCCTTCTAGTTTATCGCATCTTAAAGTTGTATTTAGAGCGAGGAGATGTTCCCTGTCGTAGCGAAAAGCAAACTGTGTAATTTGGGCATGGGGCAGGCGAGGGGCGATGTCCTTGCGATGACGGGCGCAGACGGGCTTGCCTTAGGCGCGCCCGCTGCGCGACAGGAAGATACACATTTTTTTATAGTGAGGGAGATATTCCGGCGGGGGGCGTGGCCTCTCGAAAAAGAGGCGTGGTCTGTGTCCGCGGCGGGAATGGCGTCCCTGGGATTAGCGGTTTGACCTGCAAGCAGCGCTTAGATCAGCTGTGCGGTTTGTGTCCCGAGCGTGTGAGCGCAGAGCAGGGTTCAGAAGAGGAGTGCAGGAGAATTAAAAGCAGGTAATGAAAGTGACACTCAAATATTAAAATGTGTAGCCTACTCCCGGCTTCCGCCTCAGGAGAAATTTCTAGCTCTACAGAAAACAACTGAGTCACATTTGCCTTGTGTTGTAACTGCTCCAACTGGGTGAGCAGCACACAATGTTAAAGGAATTACATTACATCGTTTACTGATGCTACTTGTGGAGCATGAAAACAAATTGTAATATCACAAGCTATCTGGAGAAGCTTGTTGTGAAGTTTCAAGAGTGCTGAAGAAAATGAAACTTCTGGTTATTGATGAGGTAAGCATGGTTTCAAACGTAATGCTTGGTTTTGTGCATTTAAGAATGCAGCAAATTCTTAAAACAGAGTATGACGTTTTATTTGGAGGAAAACATGTCATAGTTTTTGGAGATCTACTGCAACTTACTCCCGTAAACGGACAACCAATATTTAAAACACTTGTACATGAAGACACCAGAAAGTCTCTGGGTAGTGTTGGGAATGTAAGCATTTGATCATATTTTGAATACAAGGAACTCATTACAGGCAAACGAAATTGATTATGGAACTATTCTTCAAGATATAAGAATTGACGTACTGACAAAACATGTCAGAGAAGCTTTGCAGAGTCAATTACTTTCCAATTTGTTTCCAAATGAAAATGTAGTTCCTGAGAAATTATATATGAACATTGCAGAAAAGAAATCTGTAATCTGCTTAATGCCAACTCTGCGTGAGTGTTCTATATTCAACAAACAACTTTTGAAGCTGGAATATGAAGAAATAATAAAAATGGAAGCCATTGATAAAATGGAGCATGAAGAAATCACTATTATTTAGACAGAAAAGTTGAAAACAAAATTGGATTCTTTAGAAAAATCGATATCTAAAACTGCTGGTTTAGAAAAGAATTTATATGTATGTAGAAACTGTCAGGTAAGTTTAAGGCGTAATTTGGATGTAGATTTTGTTAATTATCCAGATATAGAGGGTATTGCATTTTTAAAAATTACATTTGTTCAGATTGAAGAAGTAAAACAAATTGGTTGTTGTTCAGTTTATTTTTTCCTTGTTAAAGATTTATATGTCCATAGAAAACAGTTTCCAGTTTCTCTGGCATATGCAGTGACTATTCATAAATCTCAAGGTGTAAGTGTAGAAAGTGCCTTGGTGAACATTGGAAATACTGTGTTTAAAGAGGGTATGGCATATGTTGCTTTGTCACGAGTCAAAACTTTATCTGGTTTGTTTTTGATTGATTTTGATGACACAAATGTTACTGCAGATGCAAACTGTGTAAAAGAGTATAATCTGTTAAGAAGAGTTTATGCTCCTAACTTCGGTCAATAGCCTGTATTTGAAAAGCGTGTAGGAAGTAGAAAAAGAAGATATGAGTTACATTTGTAGTGAAGGTATAGAGAAGGGAAAAAAGAAGATGATGTTGTGATTGTAAGCAAAAAGGAAAAGGATACTGTTAAAGAGATTGTTGGTTATCAGTTTGAAAATAGTTCAGGTGTCAACTGCTATGCTATGCTAATGTAGTGGTCAATGTTGTGTTTTTTCTTGAAGGTTTGCAAGAGCAAATTATAGAGAATCGGGAAGAAAGATTCTGTTCATTGTTGCATTGCGTTTATGAAAAATTAGGAACTGATAAAAGTAAAATACAAAGCGTTTGTGATATTTGTAATCTTTTGGATGTATGTTCTGGTTCTACACAATTTACGTAAAACATCCAACAAGATGCTTAGGAATTTCTAATGTACATGCTTACCATATTGGAAAATGAAGGTATACAAATTGAAAACCTTTTTGGTCTTTGTTATAAATGGGAACATCATTGTAAAAATTGTATGTATACATGTAGCACTAACATAGACACTGAAAGATTTATATATTTGACATTACCAGACTGTAAATCAGTGTATTTCAATAAACTAGTTAAAGCAGCAAATCAGAACATGGAGTGCAGCCAATGCAAATCAGAAATGTTATCAACATTATTTATACAAAGATATAGACAATATATAGTTTTAATGATGCAACGTTGTACAGCTGATGGAAGAAAATTAGAAACTTTCATAAAACATTTTTTAGCAAGTCAACTATCAATATCAGGAAGGACTTTTGTAACAGTAGCAAAAATTGTCCATGATGGTCCTTCCACAACATCTGAACATTACACTGCCTATCGAAAATGTGAAAAAGTCTGGACACTTTGTAATGATGCTCAGTTAGTTTTTAAACAACGTTTGCCAAGCGAATTGCCTAATTCCTACCTAATATTTTTAAAGCCAAAGTTTTAGGAACAAAACTCAGCCGCTGAGGAATTTATTAATATGTATTATTATGATTACTGTTGCGAAATTTCAATATAGTGGATTTCAAGAATGCCATTTGGCCTTAGGGGAAAGGTGTTTGTTTGAATTACGGACTTTTTCTTGCACATTGTCTCGGCATATAGTTTTAAGCAACAACATTTACAGTGATTATAAATTTAAGTTATAAAATGTTCTTACCAGTAAGCATTTTATATATGTGTGATTTGTATTTCATGGTATTTTATTGAGGATATCTATACTACTATTATAAAGCAAGAACTTTGGACCTTTGAGGCGGGTAAACTCGGGAACCACAGCGCCAATCCACACACCCGATACATCATTGTAATCGTCAGGGTGTGCAGATGGACATAGGCTATATAAATTTAAAAATTATACGTTATTTAAAAAATTTGACAATAAAAAAAAGTAGTCCCTTGCAAGTAGCGCCGGCCGCGACCTGCGTGGTGACATCAGGAGCGCGTGGAGGAGCGGCGTGCAGGAGCGGAAGAGGAGCGGCGGACATCAGCGCGGAGAGGAGCGGTGGACAGGCTGGAAGGAGCAGTGAGGAGCGGCGGACAGGTGGGGAGGAGCGGTGAGGAGCGGCGGACAGGCGGTGAGGAGCGGCGAGGAGCGGCGGGGAGGAGCGGTGAGCGCCGGATGGGGTAGGTTATTTATTTATTTATTAAGGAGCGGGGAGCAGCGGATGAGAACATGAGAACATTACAAGTGAGAAAAAAGCAAAAGCAAACGTTACATTAAATGAAGCAAGCGAATGAGGTAGGTTATTTATTTATTTATTAAGGAGCGGGGAGCGGCGGATGAGAACATGAGAACATTACAAGTGAGCAAAAAACAAAAGCAAACATTACATTAAATGAAGCAAAAGCAAAAATGACAATCGTGAGCCCAAAAAATACAAGAGGTAGCAAACGGTGCATTACAAAAGTGACAATCGTGAGCGTAGCAAACGGTGCATTACAGGAGGAAAAAGTGACGTGTGCAGGTTACAAAAGCATACAAAGTAAACATAGAGGTATAATACTGCAATATATGGAGGAAGGCTCCGGTGGACCCACGGACAACGTTGGGGCGGCGGGGGGCCTGAAGCCTAATTGCTCCCGGACAACGTCAGGACGGGCTGCTAGTATATATATATATTTTTTAAACAATCTTATTTATTTTTTTTGCCCGCTGTTCTGTGATGAGTAAGATTGAAATCACTGTCTCTAGTGAAATTCAATATATTCTGAGAACGGCAAAAAAGGCAAAGAAAATAATTTGGGAAATGTAAAAATTATTCTGTTTTCTAAAAAGTATAGTACTATGTATTATAACTGTATTTTTTCTTCTCTTTTACAGATTCTAATTCTAAGGGTTCAAATTTACACCAATTTATTTTATAAAAAGAAGCTGAAAAAAAATGTCTAGCATTTTTTGTTTATATTAGTGTGGAGGTAAGTTCAACTAAGTATTAAAATGCACAATAGCCTGTGTTTGCAAACAGGTGAAGAAAATGGAGAAGGACGTAGTAGATATATTTAGAAAGATGTTCTGTGGGTGTTTTAAGTAACAGTATGAAATTAACATGAATACTGAGGGGCAGATCTAGAAGAAAGTGCCACAGCGTGGTACCGCAAGCCCTTTTTCTGTGCCAGGCTGCGGTACTTTTGGAGCACAGGAAAGCGATATATCTACAATGACATGTTGCATTCCTGTGCTCTCACATGCGTTGGCGCAGAAACAACTGGCAAGTACCGGCGCAGGCACCCTTGCACTATGATGCAAGGGTGTCTGTGCCATGGGTAGATTGTTTTTCTGCAGGAAGGCCACAAAAAACAATCACTAAAAGTGTTTTCCTCTTTCAATGCATGCTACAGAATACAGCAGACATTGAAAGAGGAACAAACGAGGAGAAATGAAAAATTTTACCTTGTTGTGCTTCACTATACCACCTCTAGGGTGGCATAGCATTGATACACATCTCCAAATTGACAATTTCTTGTAAATCTGGATATATGTCTTCTTCCATGGGTGTTGCGTGGGAACAACCACAGCAACACCCATGCAATGCCCCTTCACCGCAAAGTGCTGCAAGTAAAGGGGCCGTATTTATAAGGAAAGGAAAAGTCATGCAAGGTGACTTTTCCTCCCCTTGTAAATATGGAGGAGCCCCCTGCACCATCAGTACGTCACAAAAAGTGATGCACTGGTGGCGCAGAGAGCTTGTAAATCTGCCCTATGGTGTCACTGGGGACCAACTAACCCAGCAGATATGTATAGAAAGCATCCCATGTCAACAATATGTACATTTTTGTAACAGTGATAGCGTAAAAAAACTTTCATATTTACAAGGAGAGGAAAAGGCAGTCTGTGGACCTTTTCTTTTCCATGTAAATACGACTTCATCATACACACCACTTTACGTTGAAAGGGCATTCTATAGGTGTTGCTGTGCGTGTTTGCAGAGAACACTCACAGAACAAGACACATCACCAGATTTATCAGAAATGTTAAGTCTGGACATGTGTGTGAATACTGCACCATCCTCCAATTGATGTAGTGATACACAACAAGGAGAATTCTTTTTATTTCTCCTATTTTTTTCTCTTTCAATATATGCTAAAATACACACCATACATTAAAGGAGAAAAATGTGTTTATTGATTGTGTTTGCGCAGGGAGGTGAGCCTTTTTGTAAAAAAATATACTACACACGACACAGATATTCTTGCACCATGGTGCAAGGGTAACTATGTCATAACATGGATGTAGTTTAAGCAGCAGTGCAGAGAAAAGCACAGAGTTGCAACATATTTATGTATATATGTTGCATCCCTGTGGTTCGGAAGTACCTTAGCATGCTGTAGGTAAAGAGCTTACAGTGTCATGCTGCAGCACTTCCTTATAGTTCTGAAGTTATACATGCACCATACACCACAAATGCATTCTTTCACTCAATTATGCAGTATGCATACATTCATATAAACTTTCACACACTAGCATACAAATGTAGCTCTTTCTTTAACCAGAGTAGTTAGTTCTGAAAATAACTTATTTTTTTGTTTTTTGTACTTTTATATATTTTTTTTGATTTTCCGAACATTTTCTTCTTTTTTTAGTTTTTAAAAAAAAGAAAAAAAAAGAAGTCAACAGGACGAACAAAACCATGAACTTTGAGGGAATAAAAAAGAAATAGCATTGATGGTTATCAATTGCTCTGCAAACTAGGTCTACTGACTGCTCCCCATAACAAATTAAACAATTGCACTTCACACAGTGCATTCTAACTTTCACAAATTGGGGACGTATGTCTGGTGTTGATGTTGAAGGTGATGCCCCAGAGGTACTTGGTGTTGCCGGTGGTGGAGGTGCATTTTGGCACGGTCTTCTAAATTCTTCGTGAGCATAGTTCACCGGATGCAGGGATTGGAGGTGCTTGCGCATAATAGCAGTGCCACAGGAGTATTTCTTGTTTGGATCTCCTATGGACAGCACTGCCTGGCAAATTTTGCATGTCACCTTGGTGGCATTACATTTCTTTTGACCCTCCGGAAAAGTAAAAAATGTCCATACAATGGGAGGGAGAGGTTCTGGTAGAAATTGTTCAGCAACAAAGTCATCAGAATCAGATGATTGTTCCAGCGGTGTAGCCATTTTTTTCTCCCAAAAAGAAATTCAGATTTCCATAGAAGAAAAAGTGAGGTTCTGTAACTGGCGCGCCCGCAATCCACTGCTGATGACGTCACATATTACATCATTCATGACATGATTAGTGACATCACTGATGACATCTCAAATTACATCACTGATGACATCACTCCTATTACCTTTAGCAGTGGGATTGCAAAAAGGTGTTTGGAGGCCACGTTCACCTTTCTCCACCACTCTGAAAACAAAACTGCTATGTTATAGTTAGAAATTAGCATTTAAAAATCCTTTGAAATACACAAAAAAACATAGGTTTCAGGGATGTTATAGTTACAAATTAGCATTTAAAAAACCTTAAAAATTCACTGAAAAAAACATAGGTTGCAGGGATGTTATAGTTAGTTGGACTTTTCAATCGTACAAAACCTGAGAAATTCAGCCGTTATAGTTAGTAGAGATAACAATAACTTGTGCTCCCCGCAATGCACTGTTGATGATGTCACATAATACATCACTCATGACATTGTCAGTGACATCACTCACGACATCTCAAATGAAATCACTGATGACATCACTGATAAGATCATCCTTGTGATAATCTGATGCACCTCCTCACTCCCTAATGAAACCTTTTATACACTCACTCTAAAATACAGACTACCAATATCGAAACCATAGACAGACCAATAGCAGTTAGTACATACCCGCTCAGTGATTCCTAGGTCTACATACACACATCCACTCATTCAATCATACAGTAACTCATACATGCAGTCCCTCATCAATACGGACTATCATATACACTCATATACCTATACATACACTCACACACTGCCACTCATCGATAGACTTACTCACACACCTACTCAGTCATGCAAAGAATCAATCACACCCATTTATTCACCTATACAGTTATACACAGACCGCCTATTTATACAAATACTAACACATACTTAATCTCTGATACAATCACTGATACAAGCACACACTCATCCATACTGCTACTCTCACAATCACTCACTCTCACGTATAGTCATTTATATACTCCAGCACTCACATATACTGCCTTTCACATATGTAGTTTCTCACACATATACCACTGAGACATTCATTCACTCTCCAATACACCCATACACACATTCACCCACCCATATAGCCCTTGACAGATACACTCTTTAACCCACGCACCCAGTGAATCATCCTCACACATCTATGCACAGTCACCCACCTCCCACCCTCTCACACAGACACTTAGAGATACTCAGACATCAAATCAACAACCCCTATAGACAGTCATGTAGCTACTCACCCACCCATACAGCCACTTATACACCAACTGACAGATACGCTTAATCAGTCACTTATACAATCAACCACACACCTACTAAATCATCCATTCAGACACTTATACACCCACTCATTCTTCAATACACCTTGGCATATATATATAAAACATATTTAAACTTTAAAGAAACACACATTCACTGGATGATGTCATCAGTGAGGTCATTTGAGATGTCATAAGTGATATCGCTGACCATGTCATGAGTGATGTATTTTGTGACTTAATCAGCAGTGCATTGCGGGGGTGCGAGTTATAGTTATCTCTACTAACTATAAGGGCGGAATTTCTCTGGTTTTGTACGAGTGAAATGTCCAACTAACTATAACGCCCCTGAAACCTATGTTTTTTTCAGTTATATACTATGTTTTTTAAAATGCTAATTTCTAACTATAACGTCCCTGAAACCTATGGTTTTTTCAGTGAATATATACATATATTCACTGAAAAAACCATAGGTTATACACCATATATAGTTAGGAATTAGCATTTAAAAAACCTTATTTTACTCACACAAAACCATTGAAATTCCATATATAGTTAGTTGTACTAACTATATATCGCGCACCCGCAATCCACTGCTGATCATGTCACATATTACATCATTCATGACATGGTCAGTGACATCACTGATGACATCACTGATGACATCTCAAATGACATTTTTTCAGTGGATTTTCAAGGTTTTGTAAATGCTAATTCCTAACTATATATGGTCTATAACCTATGGTTTTTTCAGTGAATTTCATTGGTTTTTTAAAAGCTAATATCTATAGCTGTAAAATGTATTCTTCTTTAAATCCAAAAATATATTTTATATGTTTATTAATAATTTTTTTAAAATATTTTTTTTGTTTCGCTCCCGGTCCGCGAACCGGAAAGCTTTCCGTTAGCTTAAATTGATGCCGCGACCGTGTCCGTGAACCGGTAAACGTTCCGTTTGCGCAACTGCCGCTTTAGAAATCAACATCGTGACGCGTCGCGAAAGCGCGACGTATCGCGTTGCCGCGTAATGCGTCTTGTGACGTACCGCGTTAGCGCACCCGGAAGTGCCCCGGGGCGCGGACCGAGGCGCGAAACGCAGCTCCCTGGAAGCGATCCGCGGCGCGTCGCGAAAGCGCGACGTATCGCGTTGCCGCGTAATGCGTCTTATGACGTACCGCGTTAGCGCACCCGGAAGTGCCCCGGGGCGCGGACCGAGGCGCGAAGCGCAGCGACCCGGAGCGCGTAACGTAAGCATAACAGGTCATGTGACTTGTTAATAACACTTTTCATTGGTTCATTTCACTTTTGGTTTCATAATCATGTAAGGCTAGGTCAGGTGACCTAAAAATAACACTTTTCATTGGTTGAGAACTATTGTTTTTCCCAAATGATGAAAACCCCTCCTTCTTTCCTCACTCTGACTTTCATCATTGTGAGAAGAAGACCTTTATTAATACTTCAGAAATGGCTTCAGTAGTTGCTTCAGCTGGTGCACCCCCACCACCACCTCCACCTCCTCATGGGAAGAGAGGACCACCTCCCCAGGTCATGACCAACACAGAGGAGGAAGAGGAAGAAATGGAGGAAGAGGAGAGAGAAGAACCACAGTTCTTGGAAGAGGTGCCCCGGGTTTCCCATAGGAAAGCCAGTTTCATCTGGCAGTTTTATTCAATCCCTCCAGGCCAAAAAAAAGTGAATGCGAGGTATGTCACCTGCCTCATCTGCAAAGATAAATTATCAAGAGGGACTGATAAGAAGTATAGTTATGGGAACTATACCATGCATAGGCACATGACCAGGAAGCATCCACTTAATTACAGCCGGGCGGAAATACGGGATTTGGAAGAAAATCCAACATCAACTCCTGTGGCCAGATCAAGATCGTCAATATCATTGACACCAGCAGAGGCACGGGAAACTGTGCCAAACATACAAGAGAATTTTGGCCACATGAAACATACTTGTATGCACTGTGGTGCGTTGATAGCATGTGGTAATATGAGTATAAATGCTATCAACCTGGCTTATGAACATCATAATTGCCCTAACCACCCCCAGTAATTTTTTTTTGCTCCTGTTGAGCCCTTTTCAATGCCTGTTTTTTGTTGTTTCCCCCCCCCAAAAAAACCAAAAAAAATATAAAATCGTTCAAAAAATACAAAAAAAACAAAAAATAAAAAAAAATAAAAAAAAAATATAAAACAACAAAAATATAAAAAAAAAGTTCTTTTCAGAACTACCTCCCCTTTCAAAAAAAATTGCTAGAATGTTTAGCACTCTGGCAAGCTCTATTTCTTTTGGTTCGCTTCCCGGTTAGCTTCCCGGTACGCGGACCGGGAGCTAACCCAAAAAATAAAAAAGAGTAAGTATAAGGAAAGTAAACAGAGAGTGATGTTAAAAGAAAGACAGCTATAGGGAGTAAAGAAGAGATACTGTTTAATAGATCTATTTACCGAAGAAAAGACGGAAGAGGGTATAATTGTGAAAAACAAAATAGATAAGGAAGTGAAAGAAAAAAAAAGAGAGTATAACATTAACAAAGAAGAGTTTCTTGGAGAATGTGAGTGAATGTTCAAAATAAGATTAAAACATGGGGAATAACAGAGAGAAAAAATAGAAAACAGAAAACAAAAAATAACAGAAAGAGATTAATTGAAACAGCAAAGAAATGTAAGTAACATAGAGCCATATCATCAACATAGGCAATAAAAGTTTTGCAGCTTTTATTGGCAGAAATGTGTCGCTAAAGCCGCTTTTGCGGCAGAAAACTGCCGCTAACACCACTTTTGCACCAGTTTTCTGCCAATAAAAACAGCAATAATTTTATTGGCTGTGTTCATAATATGCCCCTTAGTGTGCTTCAACTACACAGAGAAAGCATTATGAACAAATAGTGATAGAGTGATCAGTCAAAGACACTAAGAGTAATAGAGACGGAGTGAGTGAACAAGAGTGAGGAACTATGAGAAGAGAGGGACTGAGAAAAAGAGTGGAAGGAGTTGAGTAAGTAGGTAATAGAGAAAGGAATGAGGGAAGTAGCAAAGGCAGGAAACTGAGGGTTAAAGAAATGAAGCAGTGGAACTAATAGAAGTTAAATGTGATAGAAATGTAACGAAAAGAGTACAAAACATTTACCTTATAATTGTCGTTAAATTACTCACTTTTTGTTTTTATACTTTCAATCTGTGAAAGAGAGAACAAACATTTGAAAAATATTAAAACATGTATTTAAAAATTACAAAAGACAAGGGAAAAGATTGAAGGACAAACAGTTTTTCAACAACTTTGACACTTACAGAAGCTTCTGCTTCTCCAGGCCCCCTACACAGTCCTAAAGATATACATTTTAAACTAACAGTATCTTGATGCAGATGAAGTGAGGCCTATCTTAAAACATGGTGCATCTTTTGCATTGCTGTTGTCTCAGAAAAGTGTCGCAAGACACTAAAATTTTAAATGATTGCTTCAGGATGCCAATAAGATGTGTCCTATCCAGAGGTTTGTTTGAGGTGAGGCCTACTCAGGGTTGCAGATGAAATTTCGAGTTGTTGAAGAGAATAGAGGACATAATACATGTGAAGGTCTACCAATGAAGTGAGTCATGTCCACTGCACTCTTGAACAAAGGCCAAACCTCCTCTGTTTCCCTGGACAGACCTAAACTTGATCTGCACAATGTGATTCGTAATGATAGGAAACACAGGTGATGTAATTGAAATACGTGCAATTTCTTTTGCTCATTTCACAATCACATCACTTGTGTTTCCTTTGCTTAGGTATCTCATTGTGCAGATGTAGTCCAGCATATGAAAGAGTACGCAGAAGTGCAGCACTGCATGCAACAACTTTGACACTTACAGAAGCCTCACCTTCTCCATGCCTCCTACACAGTTCTACATATACATCATAAATGCAAACAGTACAGAATTAATTATACATGTTAAATGGTTTATTTTTGCTGTTCTCAGAATGTATCAAAATTCACTAAAAACAGTGACTTGAAGGTATTCATCATATAACAGCGGGGAAAAAAAAACACAATCAAAATGATTGTGTTTAAAAAACCCATACAACATAGCAAATCAGAATTCAGAACTCCTTAAAGTTAACTTACTTTCCATGACGTCAAAGGATGTCCTATGAACAGCTTACACTCTGTTGTGCTGTTATTACTTTCAGCCCGCCACTTTCTGAAAGAAAACCTCCATCGTTTTTAAAAACATGTTACATGCAATAAATGACTTCTTGCTCTCTACCACAAGTTTCCACAAAGCCAAATCTTGTCAGAGCCATTTATAACTCTTGGATTTCTTGTAAGCCAATCCCGTCATTTGGCATTTCTGCAACTTTCAGAATTAAAATGTTGAAGATCATTTTCACAATCCTGGAATAGTAATATCTTCCCCTTCTTGCTCAGTCATGTTCTACATTTCCTATGACACTGATACTGCTTACTATGAAGCAGACTTACACTACCTCTATGACTACTACAAATATTTAATTCTCTACATCACTTTTAATCACAAAGCAATGTAAAACAGTAGACAGCATTGCAGACTTACATTCCCTCTACTCTATGTTTTGATTGGCTGCTTCAATTAGCTTATAAAAAGAAATAGTTTTTCTGAACTCATTCAAAGTGCACTTATTTCTCCATGCCGTCCAGTCTTATGGTTAGAAGTTATGTCTCTGAACTACACTTATCCTCAAGGCCAAATCGTTTAGGAGCCATTAGAACTTCTTGAAATTCCACAGAGCACATCCCGAGATTCTTTCCCTAAAATTTCGGTTTTAAAAACACCAGGTAAGAGTTTTTAAGGTCATACGGCAATTTTTTTTTGAAAATTAAAACAGAATCATTGCAAAATGACCAGCCATTTCTAGACTTTAAATAAGCTGTGTAATGTCCTGATGTTATTGAAGGACCGTGATGATATATAATTGCTGCAGTTACAAAAGTCCTTCCTGATATTGACAACTGCGAAGCCACAAAATTTTTAATTAAAGTTGTCAATTTTGTTCCATCAGGCCTACATCGTTGGAACATTAAAATGACATACTGGCCATATGTTCAGATTTACATTGGCTACACTCCATGTTGTGATCAGCTGCTTTTACTAGCTTATTAAAGGAGACTGATTTACTGTCTGGCAAAGTTAAATATATAAATCTTTCTGAGTCTACACTAGTAGTACTTGATACCATACAGTTCTCGCAGTCATGCTGCCATTGATAAGAAAGCCCAAACAGCTGATCTACATCTACACCTTCAGCATGCAATACATCAAGCATATACATTAAAAACTCCTGACAATCTTGCTGAATATTTTGAGAGAATTGTGTTTGGCCTGAACATCTGTCTAACAGATTTCGAATTTCAGACACACTTTCTATGTTTGTTCTATCAGTGCTACATTTCTCTAACACAGAATTTAACAAACTGCAAAATCTTTGATCAGAATTGACCACAATCTCTTCTTTTACATTTTCTAGAGAAAACAAAACATTAACCACTACATTAGCATAGCAGTTGACACCAGAACTGTTTTCAAATTGAAAACCAACAACATCTTCAACAGAATTCTTTTTGTTTCTGCTTATAATTTCAGGTTCATCGACTTTTCGTCTTTTTGCTACAACCTCCCCCGTATTGGTTACATTTCTTCGTTTCCGGCCTACCACACGTTTCTCAAACAAAGGATATTGAGGCAAATGTGGCGCATACTCTCTTCTTAACCTATTGTATTCCTTAACACAATCTAGATCCGCACAAATGCTTGTGACATCACACTCAATCAAGTACAATCCCGACAAAGTTCTAACTCGTGACAATGCCACATATGCCATACCCTCCTTGAACACAGAACTGCCAATATTCACCAATGCACTGTCTACACTTAAACCTTGCGATTTATGGATTGTCACCGCATATGCCAAGCAAACAGGAAACTGCTTACGGCGAACATATAAGTCTTTTACAAGCAAAAATCTAGCAGAGCAACGACCAATTAGCTGTACTTCCTCAATGCCATCAAATTTAATTTTTAAAAATTCAATTCCATCTCTATTTCTGTATTTTACAAAATCAACAACATTACCCATTGATCCATTTACCAGACCTCTTTCAACATGTAAATTCCTTCTTAAAATTAAACGGCAGTTCAAGCACACATTCAGAGTCTTTTCAAAACCTGCAGTTTTAGATATACTCTTCTCTAATGAATCCAATTTTGTTTTCAGATTCTCAGACAAAATAATTGTTGATCCCATATGCTCTACTCTGTCAATAGCTTCCAGTTTCACAATCTCTTGCTTTTCTAAATGCAACATTTTGTTGTTGAATTTGGCACATTCTGCAAGAGTTGGCATCAAACATATTCCAGATTTCTTCTCAGTAATTTTCTGAAAAATATTCTCAGGCACAACATCTTGTTCTGGATATAAATTTGACAGTAATCGTGCATGTAAAGCTTCTTTCCCATGCTCGGTCACTTTTCCAATTCTAACATCTTGTAGAATAGTCTTGTAAACTTCATCCTTCGCCTGACGCATATTTTCATGCAGTTCAGCATAATTGAAGTTTAACCATATATTGACGTTGCCAATGCTGCCTAGGCACTTCCTGGTATCATCATGCGTGAGCATTTTGAACACAGGTTGCCCTTTCACTGGTGTCAGCTGCAGAAGATCTCCGAAAACAATGATGTGTTTGCCACCAAATAACACATCATACTCTGTTTTGAGAACTTCTTGCATTCTGAAATGCACAAAGGCAAGCATGACATTGGAAACCATGCTTACTTCGTCAATGATAAGAAGTTTCATTTTCCTCAAGATTCTTGAAACTTCAAAACAAGCATCTCCAGATAGCTTGTGATATTGTAATTTGTTGTCATGCTCCACTGGCAGCATCAGTAAACGATGTAAAGTAATCCCTTTAATGTTATGTGCTGCCAGTCCAGTTGGAGCGGTGACAACACAAGACAGCGATGACTCTGTCCTTTCCTGCAAATAGCATGAAATTGCTTTAATGAGGAAACTTTTTCCAGTTCCCGCTTCTCCACTCACGTACAGTCGGACAGGCTTCAACGACGTACATGAGCACTCTTTCTTGTCATGACTTAATCCATGATCAATTTGCATGGTAACTTCGTCATATATTTTCCTCTGCTCAACGTTGAGTTGTCTTTCCAACTCTTCTAAGTTAACCGCATCCTCCTGAGCATGTGCCATGGCTCTTTCCACTTCATTCATAGCAGTGGCAGCTTCATTTTCGATAACAGGTCCTCCTAGTGGATCCTGACTCAATGAAGCAGAACTCTGACTGTCCTGAGAACTGTCTCTGGCAATCTCGGCTGCAATCATTGCTTCCTGCTCAATTTCCGCATTCAACATTTGTACATATTTGGGAAAAGCAGGACATTCTATGGTCTCCTTGGCGGCATTGAAAGAGTCTTCGTAACAGAGAAAATCTCCAAGCAGTTCCTCTTCTGCACGCCAAGGCTTGAAAAGTTGCAAAAGTGCTAAATAGAAAAACTCCTTTTTTTCAGGAGATTCGCCACTCAATTTTCGATGGTTTACCAAGTGGCATTTTCTTTGCTTGACCAGACATCCCTCACTTCCTATTACAGCATACACTCCTTTCTCAGTATCTTCTTTGATGTTCCTCTTGAATATGTAATTTTGAAGAACCTCATACAGACAAACATTCTCGAGGTGAATACTTCGATTTGGATAATATGTATCCAACATGTTGGTCTTCAAAATGTCGGTACTGTTTGGCTCCTTTTCCGCCAAATACTCAATTTCCCGCACAGGTTTGAGAACTCGATTACGCGTTGCAGCAAGACCAAGACTCGCCCAAATGATACTCCTGGACTTGGCATAGAGACTTGCTGAAGACAACCGGTCAGAACATTCGTACGCTCCGATTTCTCGATGCGACAACATCTTCAGACTGAAACTGTACAACTTCTTGCTGAGGCTCTTTTCATGGGAAATGTCCTCCCACATATCCTTCAATTCTGTCTTCTCTTTTTTGGTGATGTAAGACGTCACATACCGAGCCACAGCCATACAGTTATCAGCCACAAACTGTATATCCATGTTAGCATTCCACATGGACAAAATCACCGGGTTGTAGTCGTTGATGTACTTGGACTCTTCGTTCCTCTTCAAATTGTATGTGTTTTTAGGTGATTTCTTCATCACATTATGTCGCAGCGAAGACATCAAACTGTTTACTCTTCCTTTAGAAATCACCGGTCGTGGAAAACCGAAATGACATTTGGTGTAGAACTTGTCCTTGTTTCGGAATTTACGACGACAGTACTTTCCACATCGATGGCTTTGGAAACGCAGAACTTTTTCTCTTAGGCTTTTCTTCTCCTTTGCGTTTGGAACAGCACACGTAGAATACTGTTGTATAAAACTCATCACTGAGTCTTCTGGATCCGTTCCAAATTTAGGTGCATCCTTGATCCACAGCAACATATGTATATGAGGAGCACCTCTTGCTTGGTACTCCTTTCTCCAGAAGAAATCCAACACCTCTCCAAGAGGTGGATTCTTCTTATTCATGATGAAAGACATCATAGCTTCAAATCTATGATTGAAGTACCTACATACATTGACTGGATCCAAAGAGCACAGTTCTCCGGGTGTCTTGAATTCGATGTTTTCTATGTTAGCATTTGCCTCTCGTAGAAATTCAAGTAAGTCTTCCCAGCCATACTCGGCACAGCTCAGTGTGAGGAACCATGTGGGAGTACCTAAGTTCCTCAGCATACATTTTAAATCACCATGACGACGGTACCAGTACTCATTAGTACCACGCTGACACGCCATGAGATTAATCAGGTGAGAATCCAAAATACTGTCTTGGACATTGACTTTATCCATAAAGTCACTTGCCGAGATGTTTTGCATGTGTATACCACTTTTCAAGATGTGGTTCACTGCATATGACAGTCCAGACAGATCGCTTTCAAACAGGAGATGAAACAAATAAGGAATGCATTGTCGAAACCTAGCATCTCCTGCATACAATCGCAAAGTCCGGTATTCAGAAGCAGGAATTTGATGAGGTCGCTCATCATATCTTCCTCCCTGACCTGTTGGAAAAAGCTGTGGGAAACACCGAGCTTCCAAACTTTCCTCCCAAACACTATTGGGACTCCCTTTGGCTTGTTTCATTTGAAACAACTCAATAGCATTCCCCATGACTTCCTTGGAATGCAAAGGATGAACACTATAATGTTCATATATTTCTTCACTAGTAGAAGTTTCTACTTTCTCAATTTGACCAGCACACAAATCGCTATCCTCTTCCTCACTTACTTCCTCTTCTGCAACATATACATTCTTATAGTATTTATTATTTTTTTTCAAATACAATGTTGCCTTTTTAACTTTCCTAACATCTACTAAATCTTGCCATATTTTCTTATTCTTTGTCGGAACCCCATTAACTAAGATAACCAGAGGTTCCTCGTCCACTTTTTCTACTCCAATTGTGTTAATGTTTTTCTTCAAATCTAGAGGCAAATAAACAACTCTTCCCTTTAATCCTCTCTGTAAATCTGATGGAGGCAATTTCCCTGTCTTTGGCTCCATTCTTACAATAGCCAGAAAGGGATGGATACTTTGAATCAAAATAGATTCATAAGTATTTAAATCCTTCAATTCAGAAGGAATCTCAACCAATTCCAGATTATTATGAACTGCTCTAGCAGGCATCTGGTTTTGATTTAATTTGCAACAACAATAAGTACACACACGTTGATCCAATCCCAAATCAAAACAATTTTCTACCATCAAGTATGTTGCGAAATCCTTCCATTCACTATTATTTTCCCTTTCACTTTTTGCATATAAATCCACTAACTTAGTCTGATTCTTATAATAAGTGCGTCGACAACACACACAAGTGAAATTTGGCCTCTCACTTGATTTGACCTGAAACGTGGCAATTTCCCTCTGGAAATTATCTGTACTGGAAACCTGTACACTATCTTCCACATTACCCGCTTCTTCTCGGTCAATTTCAACATTCTCCTCTTTACTTCCAAAGTAACAAAACTCAATTTCTTCACATATATTCTTCACATCTATTTCAGAACCATGCAAAAGAGCAGCACATAATTTTTTAAGCATAATTGCTGGACTCTTAGCATAATACAACATTCTAACTAATTTCCTCACTTTATTATGATGCACTGCTAGCATCCTGAAATGATGAAAAACACTCTGGCATACTCTCCTGGAAAGACAAGCCAGTGAATGACCATGCAAACCTGTCACTTCTCTCACTCTGCAAGGATCTAATTCTTGCAACAACCTTATTTTCTGCTTCAAACTTTTCTTATTAAATGACCGTACAAAATCACAAAGCAAATTGATGGAATCCTGTCGCACACTGCAAATACTACTACACTTCCAGGTGTACACAGGACCCTTAGCACGTCTTCCTAAAACCTCATTACCTAACACCTCTTCTGCCTCTGTTGTCACAAGTTTTTCTTTTTCAACTGGACAACCATCTTTCACTTCATAAGCACGACCACTGGTGTCAACTGCATGCACCAAATCATTATCCTGGAAATAACTCTCCTCATTAAAAAATGCCTCACAGCTTGAACTATGCATCCATTCTCCAGAAAAAACTTCACAAAAATTACTACGATTAACTATTCTCTTCCATCTACTATTTCTTTTGAAATCAACAAAGCCTTGTTTAGCTTCCTAATTCTATTGATTATCAAAATAAATAACTTACGTTTAATTTCAAATGCCTGATCAATAACTTTCTCAACTTTTTTTTTCTCTTATAAAAAACCACTTTCTGTTGACCTTTCTTAATATTTTTTAACAAATTGCCAATTATCCTGTTGCGGAACATTCGTTTACAAATGTCCCTAAACTGTTGTTTCCTTCTACTATCATGCACAGAGTTATCTCTTGCTCTAGCAGTAACATTTTTGATTGGCCTTTCCTTTCCATTTGAATTGCTTCTCTTTTTCTGGACTGAAACATTTTCTGTAGTAATATTTTTTTTACTGCAAATATTTCTTATGAATGTTTTTGTACTCTTACCCGGTGCTTTCTTGTTGACTTGACAAATCTTTTTGTTAGAGGACTGCTGCTTTTTTTCAATCACCTGCTGTCTTTGACGTTTTGCAGCCTTTCTCAGTCTTTCTTTCGTTGGCATGGTGAAATGTTGAAATGATCTGCAGTTGAATCTGTGGTAAAATATATTAAAAAATGTTATTAACCACTATTACCCAACAGTACATCAATAACAGTAATCAAAAACTTAAAACACTACTTTACATTTTTACATATACGATTTTTTAGTGCATGGCAATTTTAGAATACAGAAATAGCAGAAAAGAAATGGAATTTATATTCATGTTACCTGTGCTATCTTATATGTGAATCTGATCTAATTTTATGAGCATATTTTAATATTTTATTGAAGACACTACACATAACCTGTTTTTGAAGGTGTCTTTATTTTTAAATTAAACGGTTTACATTTTTACTTTTTATTTATTATAAATTTTAAAAATAAATGTTTATAGTTCCATAGGATCAAGCAGGTCAACTTCCCACCCTATGTCATATAATTCAGACAAATCTGCATCCTCATCACGTTCTTCTTCATCCTCAGGATTTAAATCATCCAAGGGATCAACATCCACTGATGTTTCAATTACAAGTTCAATGATGAGGTCAAAATCAACTGATTGCAGATTATCGCTCATGTTGATGTTGTCTTTATCTTTAAAGAAAGATAACAACAATGAGATGTTGCAGAGTAAGAGACAAATCTCAGAGATTATAATAGTAAAATTGTTTAACAAGAGTAACATTTTGCAGCTATTATTTAGCCATGTCCAGCGATGCTGAGCAGGTGAAGCCTATGTCTAATTTTTCAGTGAACAGGACTCATCTCTTCTTAACCTTGGATAAGCCTCACCGACTCTGTGTCCCCTGCACATACTTAAATGTAAAGGGGCAGATTTATGTTAAATGGCACATCCCCAGGCATGCACCAGTTAACGTGCACCGCTGCTCTGCCACCCATGGTGTGCCGCATTTACAATCAGATAGGAGAAAGCTGCGTCAAAACCCTGCGCCTGCTTTAAGCAGGCATAGGTCTTGACGCAACATTGTGGAGATGGGGCACCCCTGAGCCTTGCTGGAGCTGCATCGCACTTGCGATACAACTCCAGCAATGCGCCACCTTTACAGCACAGATACGTCACGCATCTGTGCCATTTTTGCCCCATGCTGCGCCGCATTGTAAATGCAGCACACCATGGGTGGCGGAACAGCGGCGCAGGATGACTGGCACATCCCTGGTGATGCGCCAGTCATCATAAATCTATCCCTAAGCTTCTTATCTTGTTACAGATGAACCGCCATATGTATCATCAAACTATTTTGCATTTCCTAAATAGCGAATTTTAAGGAATAAATAGCAATTCTTTACCATTCCTAATTTGCAATGAGCAAATTGCTAATTGCAAATTACCCATTCATTTCCATGGGCTAGGAGGCTCATAGGAATGAAGGTGCAATTTGCGATTAGCAATTAGCTCATCGCAAATTAGGAATTTTTCCAAGGGTGCAGGGGTGTCTCAAGAACACCCTGCTGCACCCCTGAAAAAGAAATTTGGGGGCATATGGCGCACATACATGCCCTAAGGGCATGTATTGGCGTCATATGGCACCTTTTGTTTTTTGGAAAAAAAGCTTTTTGAAAAGAATTCGCAAATTACCACCAACTAGAAGTTGGTGGTAATTTGCAAATCCTTAATGGCATTTTTTGCATATTTTTTGTTTGATACATTGCATTTAAGGAATCGCAAAATTTGCAAATCCTTCAGTGCAATCGCAAAATAAGGAATAGCAAATATTGCTATTCCTTATTTTGCATCAAACTTGTTTGATACATACCATTTGTCTAATTAGCATTCGCAAAGGCCGAAATTTGCAGAATTTTGATCTTTGCGAATGCTAATTAGCTTGATACATATGGCCCCAAGTGAGGCCTGTCTTGCAACATGGTGCATCTTTTGCATCACTGCTGCATCGGTTTCATGTGGCACGTTTTTTTTACACCATGACACATCTGCCTAAATGCATCAATTTGTAATTTTGTCGCCTCATAGCAAATCTTTTGCACCGCCGCTGCATCATAAAAGTGACGCACAGTGGCGCAAAAGAGGCATACACCTATCATAAATCTGTCCCTAGCATTTTAAATGATTAATCCAGGATGACGATAAGGTGTGGCCTATCCAGAGGTTTGTTTAAGGTGAGGCCTACTCAGGATTGCAGATTAAAGTTACGCTTGATGAAGAATACAGAGGAGATAATACATGTAAAGGCCTACCAATGAAGTAAGTAATGTCCACTTTATTGCGCCAGTCATCATAAATGTATCCCTAAGCTTCTTATCTTGTTATAGATGAACCGCCATATGTATCATCAAACTATTTTGCATTTCCTAAATAGCGAATTTTAAGGAATAAATAGCAATTCTTTACCATTCCTAATTTGCAATGAGCAAATTGCTAATTGCAAATTACCCATTCATTTCCATGGGCTAGGAGGCTCATAGGAATGAAGGTGCAATTTGCGATTAGCAATTAGCTCATCGCAAATTAGGAATTTTTTCAAGGGTGCAGGGGTGTCTCAAGAACACCCTGCTGCACCCCTGAAAAAGAAATTTGGGGGCATATGGCGCACATACATGCCCTAAGGGCATGTATTGGCGTCATATGGCACCTTTTGTTTTTTGGAAAAAAAGCTTTTTGAAAAGAATTCGCAAATTACCACCAACTAGAAGTTGGTGGTAGTTTCCAAATCCTTAATGTCATTTTTTACATATTTTTTGTTTGATACATTGCATTTAAGGAATCGCAAAATTTGCAAATCCTTCAGTGCAATCGCAAAATAAGGAATAGCAAATTTTGAATTAAGGACATTTTAAGTCATTTCCACATGTGCAGTGTTTTCAAATTTTGATTTGAAAATCGTTTTTAGGGAATCGGAATGGTTTGTAAATTTATGACAAGGACATAATGGTGTATGCTTCTTTATAAGGCATTTCACTGTCTCTGATGTCATTTTTCCCATATTACATTATAAGACCTTTCCCCATGGAGCACATTCCTTGTAAATATGCTCCCACCTGTGCATGGTGAATTTAGATTTTGACTGTTTGAGTCACATAGCCATGTTAAAAGTGACCCAAACAAATTGCAAAGGCTTTAAAAAAACACTTTCATGTGTCTTAAGGACATTTTAAGTCATTTCCCCATGGGCAGTGGCGCAAAAGAGGCATACACCTATCATAAATCTGTCCCTAGCATTTTAAATGATTAATTCATGATGACGATAAGGTGTGGCCTATCCAGAGGTTTGTTTAAGGTGAGGCCTACTCAGGATTGCAGATTAAAGTTACGCTTGATGAAGAATACAGAGGAGATAATACATGTAAAGCTCTACCAATGAAGTAAGTGATGTCCACTTCATTGCGCCAGTCATCATAAATGTATCCCTAAGCTTCTTATCTTGTTAGAGATGAACCGCCATATGTATCATCAAACTATTTTGCATTTCCTAAATAGCGAATTTTAAGGAATAAATAGCAATTCTTTACCATTCCTAATTTGCAATGAGCAAATTGCTAATTGCAAATTACCCATTCATTTCCATGGGCTAGGAGGCTCATAGGAATGAAGGTGCAATTTGCGATTAGCAATTAGCTCATCGCAAATTAGGAATTTTTTCAAGGGTGCAGGGGTGTCTCAAGAACACCCTGCTGCACCCCTGAAAAAGAAATTTGGGGGCATATGGCGCACATACATGCCCTAAGGGCATGTATTGGCGTCATATGGCACCTTTTGTTTTTTGGAAAAAAAGCTTTTTGAAAAGAATTCGCAAATTACCACCAACTAGAAGTTGGTGGTAGTTTCCAAATCCTTAATGTCATTTTTTACATATTTTTTGTTTGATACATTGCATTTAAGGAATCGCAAAATTTGCAAATCCTTCAGTGCAATCGCAAAATAAGGAATAGCAAATTTTGAATTAAGGACATTTTAAGTCATTTCCACATGTGCAGTGTTTTCAAATTTTGATTTGAAAATCGTTTTTAGGGAATCGGAATGGTTTGTAAATTTATGACAAGGACATAATGGTGTATGCTTCTTTATAAGGCATTTCACTGTCTCTGATGTCATTTTTCCCATATTACATTATAAGACCTTTCCCCATGGAGCACATTCCTTGTAAATATGCTCCCACCTGTGCATGGTGAATTTAGATTTTGACTGTTTGAGTCACATAGCCATGTTAAAAGTGACCCAAACAAATTGCAAAGGCTTTAAAAAAACACTTTCATGTGTCTTAAGGACATTTTAAGTCATTTCCCCATGGGCAGTGGCGCAAAAGAGGCATACACCTATCATAAATCTGTCCCTAGCATTTTAAATGATTAATTCATGATGACGATAAGGTGTGGCCTATCCAGAGGTTTGTTTAAGGTGAGGCCTACTCAGGATTGCAGATTAAAGTTACGCTTGATGAAGAATACAGAGGAGATAATACATGTAAAGCTCTACCAATGAAGTAAGTGATGTCCACTTCATTGCGCCAGTCATCATAAATGTATCCCTAAGCTTCTTATCTTGTTAGAGATCAACCGCCATATGTATCATCAAACTATTTTGCATTTCCAAAATAGCGAATTTTAAGGAATAAATAGCGATTCTTTACCATTCCTAATTTGCGATGAGCAAGTTGCTAATTGCAAATTACCCATTCATTTCCATGGGCCAGGATGCCCATAGGAATGAAGGTGCAATTTGCGATTAGCAATTAGCTCATCGCAAATTAGGAATTTTTCCAAAGGTGCAGGGGTGTCTCAAGAACACCCTGCTGCACCCCTGAAAAAGAAATTTGGGGGCATATGGCGCACATAAAATTTAACAACATTCCTTTACCTCAAAAACGATTTTCAAGTCATAATTTGAAAACACTGCCCACAGGGAACTGACTTAAAATGTCCTTAAGACCCATGAAAGTGTTTTTTGAAAGCCTTTGCAATTTTTTTGGGTCACTTTTAACATGGTTATGTAACTCAAACAGTCAAAATCTAAATTTACCATGCACAAGTGTAACCATATTTACAAGGAATGTGCCCCACGGAGAAAGGTCTTTTAATATAATATGGGAACAAAGACATCAAATGTCCTTAAGACACATAAAAGCGTTTTTTGATTGCCTTTGCAGCATGTTTGTATCACTTTTAACATGGCTATGTAACACAAACATTCAAAATCTAAATTTGCCATGCACAGGTGGGAGCATATTTACAAGCAATTTGCGCCACAGAGAAAGGTCTTACATTGAAATGGGAAAAATAACATCAGAGACAGTCAATTGCCTTATAAAGAAGCATACACCATTATGTCCTTGTCATAAATTTAAAAACAATTCCTTTTCCCCAAAAACGATTTTCAAATCATAATTTCAAAACACTGCACATGGGAAAATTACTTAAAATGTCCTTAAGACACATAAAAGCGTTTTTTGATTGCCTTTGCAGCATGTTTGTATCACTTTTAACATGGCTATGTAACACAAACATTCAAAATCTAAATTTGCCATGCACAGGTGGGAGCATATTTACAAGCAATTTGCGCCACAGAGAAAGGTCTTACATTGAAATGGGAAAAATAACATCAGAGACAGTCAATTGCCTTATAAAGAAGCATACACCATTATGTCCTTGTCATAAATTTAAAAACAATTCCTTTTCCCCAAAAACGATTTTCAAATCATAATTTCAAAACACTGCACATGGGAAAATTACTTAAAATGTCCTTAAGACACATAAAAGCGTTTTTTGATTGCCTTTGCAGCATGTTTGTATCACTTTTAACATGGCTATGTAACACAAACATTCAAAATCTAAATTTGCCATGCACGGGTGGGAGCATATTTACAAGCAATTTGCGCCACAGAGAAAGGTCTTACATTAAAATGGGAAAAATAACATCAGAGACAGTCAATTGCATTATAAAGAAGCATACACCATTATGTCATTGTCAGAAATATTATAACCATTCATTTTCCTCAAAAACGATTTTCAAGTCATAATTTGAAAAGACTCCACAGCTCCTATGCAGAAAAACACCCTGTCAGTACTAATACTTCACATTTTCTCCAATTACATTTTCTCAAAGAAACAAAATCTATTTGTAAAACACTTGAGACAAAGCAACATTTGAAAAACACAACTTTCTTCATAATTTTCTCCTTAAAGCACACTATTCTCTATCTAAATTAAAGAAATATTTTCTCACTTTAGCAAATACTTTGAGTTTGAAAACAGTCTCAGAAACACACCAATTTGTCTTCAGCAGAGCAAAAGGTATGCACTCCAGAGTCTGCAGCTATCAAAAGCACAGAAATGCTGTAATTCTTCACACATATCTCTCATGTCACCCAATCAAAACTCTTCCCTCACTTTTTTTCAAATGAAAACCCTTCCCCCCTCTGCCATTTCATGCCTTTTCTGCATGGCAACCACCTCTTGGAAGACCTCTGGTGTTTGCAAGTTCACACAACAATGTTGCAATTGAACTCTGAACTCTCAGTGCACCTGCGTATCCACTGCAATCTTTCATTTAATGACTTTTTATTGACCATTCAAAATACATCTTTCAAAGAACTCATCCATGCACCCTAACTTTCTGTTTTCAGCAATCAAAATCCACCAATCACTGTTACTGCTTCATTAACACAGAAACTCCACAGTTTTTTTCATTTTAAACTCTCATTTTTTCAACTGCCATTTCATTGCCACACTTCATCTGACTGCAGCAGAACCTTCTCTCACCATGTTTTCTGTCTGGATTGTTGGACATAGTTATATCCACTGGGCTCACAGGTATGCTGAGAACAGAAATTTACCTAACCTCAATTTACAAGATGTGGAAATTAAGTGGTTTGGCCACAGAGGATTAAAATGTCACCAATTGATACCATTGGTGAAAACCTTTATGCATTTGCCAAAACCTGACCTGTTAATTGTGCACTGTGGAGGTAATGATTTGGGCACTTTGACTGGGGTAGGTCTGGAAATGCTTTTAAAGGACACCTTTGAGCAATTGATGGCACTTTTTCCTCAAACTGCCTTGGTATATTCAAATATATGCCAAAGACAGAAATGGAGGTGGTCAAACCAATTTTGTCCACAAATTGAGAAGTCGAGGAAGCATGTAAACAAATCTGTTTCAGCTTACATGAGAGACCATGGAATGGGCTCCCTGTACAACAATAACTTGCGTTACTACATGCAAGATATCTACAGAGGAGATGGAGTTCACTTCTCAGATGAGGGCAACAGAATTTTCATTCTGAATTTAAGACTGTGCATTGGTACCTACTTATATGTACCTAAATGTACCATAAACCCAAAAGCTCTTCTCAGAGCTACCCTACATCTGATCACTCACAATTATTATTTTACTCTAACCTTTTTCACTAATTTTCAACAAAGTACGCTCCCTGGGGCGCTTCCCGGTACGCGAACCGGGAGCTAACCTCGTGAAATTTTTTAAAAAATGTTTTTTTTCGCACATATAAGCCTCCTCAGCCACCCTCAGAAAACCTAGGGGGTCAAAATAAGTCTACCGTGCCCCCTTCTACCCATTCTGAACATTATTTGCCCTCCATCTTGTATCTTAATTCGACCGAAACACAAAATGGTGGACTCCCGTAACGCTTAAGGTTCGCGAACCGGGGCGCTCACCAGTTCGCGTACCGGGTCGCTCCCTGGGAAGCGCACCATCAAAAAAGGTGGGAAAGTAGTTTACAGAAAAGCGACTGGAGACAATTTCACCAAATATAGATTAGCTCATACTACATACCAATCCCTACCATTTTCACAAATTTGATTGGAATTCCATTTAGCCATTTAGCCTGTAGACCTCTCTAAATACCCTGAGGTAAATTACTTCTCAAAACACATCTGAAGTGTTGGAATTGACAACCAATTAAAATGTTACTTTCATTTTCTACTTTTTTTACCTGACATTTGATTGGTTATGTACCTGAATATATATAAAGAAAGAGAGAGAAACACAGCCATTTTGACTACTACTTCCTGAATTACATTGCAAGATCATTTTCACTCACAACTTAAACTTGTTTTTAGAAGGTGAGATATTATTTTATAAATTTGAAAACATTTTCAGATAGTTATATACTATCCCTCTGTAAGAGTTAGACATTGAGAAAGGCTTCTTTATTATAATTATGGATTGATTTAGGTTTCTGTGGTATAATTATGAATTTACTTAGGCTTCTTCACAGGCACTTTTTAATAGTACTACTTCACGCCTGAAACCATACAGTGCCCATAGATTACTTCTCTGTTATAAACTCACAAGTACCTGTCTGAACTTAAACCCAACAGTGCCCTATCACTACTGATATATTTATTTTTTATGCAAATTACAGCAATAAAATGGAAGGTGAGCAGAATGTTTCCTTCAAAATTGTTCTGGACAGCAACAATGAACAAGTTATGGAACCCATTGATGACTTAGAATTCATGGATGAGTCACGGGACTATGAATTACTTCAATGTGTAGAATCTGTCGATCATTTACTCCATTATGATGACGGTCAAATGTGGGAACTTATGTTCACTCAACAAGAGGACATATCGGACAGTCAAATGCTAGACGTTCTATTAAATTTTGAAAAACAATCTGAAAAATAAAATTGTATGTAAAATAAAAAAATTGTTTGAGTCTTTAATCATTTTTATATGTAATTCATAAACTAGTTAAATGTTAGAAATGTTATTAAATTTTGAAACACAATCACAATAATAAATAATTGCTTAAAAAATAAAAAAATTAAAAAATAATCAACAAAACCAACAATCAATTAACATACAGTATTTGAAAAGTCTATAATTCATTTTTCATTATAGTACGCTGCCCAGAACGCTTCCCGGTTCGCGAACCGGGCGCTACCCACGCAAAAAAACAAAAAAAAAAAATTTTTTTTTTTTTGCCCCGCGGGGCCCTTTTAAAGCCTCCACATTAAACCTAGGGGGTCAGGGAGGATATACTATGCCCCCTTATGGTCATTTCCCCCTTTGTTTTGGCCTCCTCTTGTCTCTCAATCCTACCGAGAGACAAGATGGCGGCCGCTCCGGACTGTTTAGAATGTTGACAGACACCAGAGAGCCAATCAGCTTCGCTACGCGAAGTTCCGGTACGCGTAAAGTCCGCGAACCGGAGCGCTGCCCGGTCCGCTGTTACAGATATATATCTTTTTTTGAACATTAATTTCTCAAAATCCACTGAAGCACATATATTGAGACCTAGCAAAGGCACATCGGGCTACCAGTCCCTACAATTTTGCCAAGTTTCGTGCAAATCCATTCAGCCGTTCGGGCTAAAAGTGAGGCCAACCGCCCTATGGAAAACTCAATGTTAAAAACACGTTTTGGGACCCCCCTTTTTTCTCGGCCCCCCCTTGACGACCCCCCCCCCAAATTTCCAAAGGCTGCTCAGAAACAAAATGTTCCATTTTCCAGAAAGTTTCAGCCAATTCCGTCCACAAACGCCAAAGTTATTAGACATAGAATTTTCAAAAATCCCATAGGGAAAAAATCCTAACTATATATACCTACTGGCGACCGCCAGTAGGTAATATATATATATATATATATATATATATATATATATATATATATATATATATATATATATATATATATATATATATATATATATATATATATATTCACTGAAAAAACCATAGGTTTCACACACGTTATAGTTAACTGGACATTTCACTAATACAAAACCATTGAAATTCCCCCGTTATAGTTAACTATAACTCGCGCTCCCGCAATGCACTGCTGATGACGTCACATATTACATCACTCATAACATGGTCAGTGACATCACTCATGACATCACTGATGACATCTCAAATGACATCACTGATGACATCACTGATGACATCATCCTTGTGACAGAGTGGCAGTCCTCCTCTCAGCGTAATATATATTTTTTTGAAATATATTTTTATTGCAGAATCAGGAAGAAACACAACCAACAAACCAACCCAAGTACCAGCGGGTCCCATCATGCAGCATCATAGCAACTTAATACACAGCCGATTAGCCCACATCCCGGAGGCTGGGCGGCGCGTCAATGAAGCAGTTCGCTGGGGGCACCTCGGCGCATGCCCAATGCAGGACACGGGTCAAGTGCAGCACTTCGTTTCTGCGTTTATCCCAAAACAACCAACCACCTCCTCCCCACCCAATCCCAGGTCACTTCAATGTCATATCACAAAATCAACCCGACTATGTTCCTGGGCCATCCGATTCCGGGAAGTCGCTGGCAACCCACCCCACCCCACAACTCCTACTCTAAGCCCCCCCCCAACTGCTGCTAATGCGGGTATCTCCAGGCCCCTCCTGCTCTAGGGTGACAACTATCAGGAAGTTGTAACGAACAAGCGGTCACATGGAATCCTTGTTCATAACTGATCAGTCTCGTCGCCGTCAGTTAAGTGGTCCCTCAATGCCTGCACCACCATCTCCCATGACCGTGCCAGATCCAAGCTCCTCTCATTACCCGTTCTAGTCGCCTGGCGCATCCGTGACACACTCTCACAGCCCGACCACTTCACCAACTCGTTCCTCCACCTCCGTACAGGCGGCCCCTCTTTAGACTTCCAATGCCAAGTGAGTTCTCGCTGCGCCAGTATCAGACCCAACCCAATGAATTTACTCGTCACCTTGGTCTTTTTGGTATGCGGGAACCAAAGAAGCAGGCATGCGGCCATGTCAAAGTCCACCTCCCGATCCGTGACAGCATTCAAGAGGTCCCCCACCTCGGCCCAGTAGTCTCCTAACCTCGGGCAACCCCACAGCATGTGGTCAAAATCTGCCCCGGGCTCCAAACATCTCGGGCACATGGCGTCATGCACCTGGAAGTGTCGACGTAACCTCTCCGGGGTCAAATACGCCCTATGGAGCACAAAATAATGCACCTGTTGGAATCTTGCATTCCTTGTCTCTTTCCAGGCCCTGTGTAGCACCTGACCCCAAACAGAGTCCGGAAGAGGCTTACCGATGCTGGCTTCCCAACGCGACTTCAACTCGACCAGCGGAGCTAGACCCTCGTTCAGCATCCTATTGTGGAGGCAGGTCACCGCCTTGACGGTGCCCGCAGCCATCACCACATATTGGCACATCGCCGATACCTCTGGTTCAGCCAATCCGCCCCCCCAGTGCTTCCGCAGAGCCGCGACCACCGCCGCATGCAGCAAGAAGGAACCATTCGGCAGGCCGAACTGCTCCTGCAACGTCTGGAACGGGGCCAACGTCCCATCCACATACAGGTCACCTACCATCTGCAAGCCCAGGTCCTCCCACTCCAACAATCGGGACCAATCACCCCCGTGCGGCAAGACAGTGAGCATACCCAACGGAATCTCCGGGGCGTACGGCCGGCGCTTCCCAGCCCTTTTCATATATCTGTTCCAACACAATCTGAGGGTCCACTCCTCCATCGTGACTTCCCTACTGGCCAGTCTCTGTTGCATCACGATAGACGACAAGACCTGCCTCTGAACGCCGACCCCTCGGCCAACCTCGGGCCCCCTGAATTCTCTGGCCACATTCTGCGTCAGGACCTGGAGCTGCGCCGCCAAATAGTATAACTCGTAGTCGGGGACGGCCATCCCTCCCTCACACTTGGGTCTCATCAGGGTGGTCAGTGCTACCCGTCTGCGACCGTGGCCCCAGAGAAAACCAGTCACCATCGTCCTCAGCTCCCTAAAGATGCCCTGCGGGATCCACACCGGCAACGTTCTAAAATAGTAGAGCAGTCTCGGGAGTGCTACCATTTTCAACAGCGCCACTCGGCCCAATACAGATAACGGGAGGGAGGCCCAGAAGTCCATACTACCTCTCAACGCCCTAATGCAGCGTCCCACATTCCCCTCAAGGAGGTCCGCTGTGGCATGGTAGATGCGTACCCAAAGGTACAGAAAACAGGATGGTTCCCACATCACAGGCCTCGTGAGCTGTGGGCAGAGCGTGGTCTTCCGCAGCGGAAACACACAAGTTTTAGTCCAGTTCACCCTGAGGCCTGACAGCCTCCCAAACCTGCCCAGCATATCCACCGCGCCTTCCAGAGCCCCTCCAGCGTCCGCGAGGTACAGCAATAGGTCGTCAGCGTACAACGATATATAATGCGAGTCAAGTCCCTGCGCAATCCCGTCGTAAACAACTCCCAGCCTTGCCTGTGCAGCTAAGGGTTCCATCGCCAGAGCAAAGAGCAAAGGGGATAGCGAGCAGCCCTGCCTCGTGCCCCTACATACCGGATAAACCGAGGAGACCAGTGTCCCTAGCCGCACCCGTGCCTTGGCCGATGAATAAAGCACTCTTGTCCAGCCTCGGAACCCTTCCCCGACCCCGAACTTCAACAGCACACCATCTAAAAAATCCCATTCCAGACTATCAAACGCTTTTTCAATATCAACCGCCAGCACCACCGGGCCCGGATCCGACAAGGCAGCACTATCAATGACCCCGACCAGCCGACGGATATTCATCGAGGTACTCCTGGAGGGGATGAATCCCGCCTGATCCCCATGTACCAAAGAGGTCATCAATGGCAAGAGACGGGTGGCCAGGATACGGCTCAGAATCTTATAGTCCACAGTCAACATAGACAACGGACGAAAAGAAGCGACGTCTAAAGCATCCCTGACCGGTTTCAGCAGGGGCACAACCAGCGCCTCCGTCATAGATTCAGGCAGTCGCCCCAGCTCTCTCGCCTCCGCATATACAGCCTGCAGCCTGGGCGCCAGTACTTCGATAAATTTGGCATAGAACTCGATCGGCAGCCCATCCACCCCTGGGGTCTTATTCCTCGCCATATGGCTAATCGCCCCTCTAATTTCGGCCAGGGTGACAGGGCCCCCTATACCTTGGGCTCCCTCCTCATCCAATACCGGCAGAGGAATCTGATCTAAATAATCGCTAATGTCCGCGGCCTCCACTTCGAGGTGGCTGGTATAGAGGCCCGTGTAGTAGGATTGAAAGCGCTCCAGGACGGCGGACTGCGAGCAAACCACCACCCCATCTCCCCTTCGTATACTCAGCACCGAACAACCCCTAGGGTTCGGATCAGCCAACTTCGCAAGGAGCGTGCCCACCTTATCACGTTCCTCATGCACTTTCACCGCATACAACTTATAGTCATAGCACCGCAGTCTCTCAGTCTCAGTCGCCACCGCTTCCTTAGCACGCAACAGGCTGTCCTGCAGCTCAGGCTTCTCCGGACGTTGCAGTTCCACCTCTCTCAGCACCGTCTCCGCCTTCGCGAGGTCAGACAGCACGGTTCCCCTCACAGTCAAAAACCGGCCCATACATATCCCCCTCACCACCACTTTCATCGCATCCCATTCATTCGCTCTGGTCGCCGTCGACCCAGCATTGACCGCGAAATAGTCGTCAACGCCTTGACGGACCGTATCGCAGAACGCCGGGTCCTCCAACGTCTCCGGACGGAGTCGCCATGTGGGGACCGCCGATCTCGCCAACTGCCACTGCACCGAAATCAGCAGCGGGTTGTGGTCCGAGATGGTTCTAGACAAGTACTCAGTGTGCCGCACCACCCTCGCCAAAGACTCGCAACACAGCACCGAATCCAAACGAACATGCAGATCATGCAGCGCCGAGAAATAGGAGTAATCCCGAGTGTCGGGGTGCTGCGCCCTCCATACATCCACCAAGCCCCACCTTTCCTGCCAGTCCCGCCTACGGGTTGCAAGTCTGTGCACTGGGGAGTCCACCAAAGGCGGGTGAGACCTGTCCAACTGCACATCCGTAATAGAGTTAAAATCCCCTGCTAGGAGGATAGGGCCTGCCAAGTAGCACGCCAGTGAGCGCGACAAGCCCTCAAAAAAGTGGGCCTGCTCAGCGTTGGGGGCATAATTGGTACACAGCACAACTTCCCTTCCATACAGCCGTCCCTCCACCACTACATAACGACCCTCCGGATCTATTTTCTGACTCGTGACCTGGAATGGCGTGCCTGCTCTGACCCAGATCAACACTCCCCTGGCAAACGCCGAGTAAGTCGTGCCAAACACCTGGCCCCGCCACCTCCTCTGCAGAGCCCCGCATTCCTGCTGCGTCAAGTGAGTCTCCTGAAGCATCGCTATCTGGACGCCCCGCCTCACCAAGTAGGCATGCACCTTGTGGCGCTTGACCATAGTACGAAGACCCCGGACATTCCATGTGACACATTTCAAATTAGGTAACGTCCCCATAGAGCATCAAACCCAACAGTAGCACACGCCAAGAAATGTAACCCGCATCGCAGCAATTGTACAACCCCCTCAAAACATCCCCTACAACACCCACCCTCCCCTTCCCCAGGACAGGGCCTAGTAACCCAGCTTCAGCCCCGTTCCAAACCTCAAACACCCCACACATCACACTAAACTGTGGTCGACACCACAGAAGACCTTAGGGGTCTGATGGGGACTATGGAGCCCCGAACCAGGACGACAGAGCAACCACCCCGCGCCCACAGCCCCGTGCTGCTAATGCAGCCCCATACCTGGCAGTCCATGAGAGATCAGGAGCGTCCAGGCCATGCCAAAGTCCAGCCGCCACAAGCCTCATCCGTTAAAGATACCATCGGATGTCTGTGGAGTAACCTCCGGCCCCAGCGCTCCCCCCACCTCTGAGTCCTCATCACCAGTCTTCAAACCTTCACTCTCCGAAGCAGAACCCCTGGAGGCGTCCTCTTGCTGCGACCCCGTTATGCTCGCTGTGGCCTCCAACGCACTCCGTCTATCGGCCAGCATTTGCGCCTCTCGCTCGGCCCGTTGGCGTCGATTCCGGGAGCGGATGCGCTGCGACTTCCTGACCCTGACCGGCTGTTCCCGATCTCTGGCTGGCCTGTGCGCCCGATCCGTCCCCGCTCGATACAGTTCCAGCCAGGACCAAGCTTCATCGGGCGTTTGGAAAAATTGAGTCTTGCCATCAACGACGATCCGCAGCTTGGCTGGAAAAAGCAAGGAATATTGAATCCCCTCCTCTCTCAGCTCCTTTTTCACCGACAGGAAAGAAGCCCTGTTCCGCTGTACCTCTTGCGTGTAGTCCGGAAAGAGTGTCACCTTGCTGTTGTCCACCTGGAAGGGCCCACGATCCCTCGCCTTCTGGATCAGCAGATCCCGATCCTTATAGTGCAGCAGTCTGACCACCATCGGCCGAGGCGGTCGGCCCTCCAAGGGAGGCTTCGCGGGTACCCTATGCGCTCTTTCCAGGGAGAAGAAGGGGGAAAGGCCCTCAGGCGCCACCACAGTGCGGAACCAGTCTTCCAAATAGGCCACTGCATCATCCTTCTCAATCTTCTCCGGAAGCCCCACCACCCTCACGTTGTTCCGGCGGTTGCGGCCTTCCGCGTCCTCCACCCTACGCTCCAAGGTCGCCAGTCGACGGACAACGTCATCGAGTTTATGCTCCGCCGTGACCACCGCCGGTTTCAGTTCCTGGAGCAGTTGTTCATTGGATTTCACCCGGTCCGAAAGCTTGGTGTGGTCCGCCCGCAACAGGCCGAGCCCGGACGCCACCTGCGCAATATCCTGGCGCAGCTCCTCCTTCGTAGCGGTTATCGCGGCCAAGATTGCGTCAAGGCGGAGGTTGAGCCTCTGTTCTTGCGGCGAGGACTCCGTCTGGGAGCCGCCAGCCACATCCTCCTGCCTCCGGCTCCCCAGTCCAGATGGCTCGGCATCGCCATTCCCCTGCGCGGCCATCTTGGATGCAATTACTCGGCCCCACGAGCAGCCCCTCCGAACAAAGGCGAGGCCCACCAGATTCACCCAGCTGAGCACCCCCTCAAGCGCACCAATCTTCAGGACAAGCGGGTGGTCGCGGCGCCAACTGCACCCCACGCACAGTCCTCCGATCAGGTCCCGGCTGGAAGTGCGCTCCACGGTGTCCCGCAGCCACTCAGGAAACACCCGCAGCCCACCAGGGCTAGGGGGAGCAGAGTCCACGAAAGGGGCGGACAGCGAACCTGGCGAGGCCCCGGGCTACACCGGCCCCCTCATGACACTACGCGCTGTAGGGCCCAGCACCACGCCACCAGCTCGGCGCGTCCTCACCGCCCAGCGGGCAGGGCCCCCGCCTCTGATCGGGCCGACAGCCACCTCCAATCCACCGGGCACCGGGATGTCGAGGCGCCGTGGGCGGCCGCCCCCTCCAGCTCCCCACCGGCCAGTTGTCCACTCCTATGACCCGTCGGCCCTCATGGTATGTCGGCCAGTGTGTGGGCGGACTCCCAGGTCAGCAGTGCCCTCGCTGGCCCAGCGCAAGTGCAGGCTCCGCTCCTCTGCCGTCCCAGTAGCAGGTGGGGGAGGGGCGCCACACACGGCATACACCGGCAATGCTCCGCCGGGCTCCCCTGCGGTGCAGGGTCCGCTCCGATGAGCCCCCGCTCTGCTGACAGCTGCTCAAATGCTCCGCCGGAGCCTATGACCGCCCCAGTGCGCCACACCGCTCTGCTCCCGGAGCTTTCAGGGAGTCGGCGGCGCCATCTTGGCTTCGTCCGCTCGGCAGGCTCGCCGAGCACCAGGTCCGCCCGCAGCCACCGGCCAGGGTCCCGACGGAGCCAAACGCTCCTCCACCGGTCACCAGCCCCCTGGACCACGAATCCCGCCGCCAGGCAGCTCGGGGCGACGGTCAGCAGGAGAAGAGACGGGGCATGGCGCGGAGCAACTCGCTCACGCAGCCATCCCGGTCGGCGCTGTAGCCACGCCCCCTCTCAGCGTAATATAACCCTTGATACACACATTCAAAAATAGAAACTAACATTTTCAAAAAATGGAGATACCAATACCAGTTAGAACATACCAGTTAGAACAACCTATTCAGTAATTCCAAAATCTACACAAACATCAACTCATTCACCAACAGTTCTATATAGGCACTCATACATGTACTCACTCATCATATGTACTCATACATCTATGCATCTTATTATACACCGACACTCATCTATAAAGTTACTCACACACATACTCACACATGCAAATAAACTATCAAACATCCATGTACTTGCACATACAGCCACCACTACACTTACTTCTACAGAAACATACCCATACTTACTCTCTTAAACAATCACTTATAGAAACACATACTTATTTATACAGGAACTCTTACAATCTGTCGCTCTCACATATACTCACTTATATACATCAATACTCACATATACTTGTTTAACCCCTTCGATGCTGGCCCGTTTCCGCCGCTGTGCGGTAAACAAACGAACAGGGCAGGGCTGTGACGAACCCCAGCCGTCATCCGCACACGAGCACCGCGGAGCGTGACGGCTGGGGTTCGTCACCAGCATGCAAGGGGTTAAAACATATGTAGTTACTCATAAAGATACTATTGAGACAGTCATTCACTCACTAACACACCCATACACACACTCTTCCACCCATACAGTCCTGCACACATGCTGTCTTCAAAACACATACAAACAATGAGTCACCCATACAGACACTCATACTGATACTCAAAAAACCAACTAATAACCCATATCGACACTCATGTAGCTCGTCACCAACCCATGCAGCCACTTATAGACAAAGTGAGACACTGATACAGATATTTACATATTTAAACATTACTCGCTAATACATGTATTCACTAAGATACACTTAATAAGTCACTTATGCAATCATTTTCATAAAAAAACATCAATTTCGACACTTACTTACCCCTTTATTCTTCCGTCGACCTTTAGACATATATAAAACATATTTATTTTTCAGAAAGACATACATTTACTGGATGATGTCATCAGTGATGTAATCAGTGTCATCAGTGATGTCATCAGTGATGTCACTGACCATGTCATGAGTGATGTAATATGTGACGTCATCAGCAGTGCAATGCGGGCGCGCGAGTTATAGTTAACTGTAACGGGGAATTTCAATGGTTTTGTATGAGTGAAATGTTCAGTTAACTATAACGTGTGTGAAACCTATGTTTATTCTGTGAATTTCTAAGGTTTTTTTAAATGCTAATTCCAAACTATAACGTGTGTGAAACCTATGGTGTTTTCAGTGAATTTCCAAGGTTTTTTAAATGCTAATTTTTAACTATAACATGGCTGAAACCTATGGTTGTTTCAGTGAATTTCTAAGGTTTTTTAAATGCTAATTTTTAACTATAACGTGGCTGAAACCTATGGTTTTTTTCAGTGAATTTCAAAGGTTTTGTAAATGATAATTTTTAAATGTATTAATTGTTATATTTCTTTATATTGATTTACTACATTATTTTAAACTATTTATTTTAGATATTTTATTTTTTAAATTACATTACACATTTTTAATATGAATTGAAAAAAATGTTTTTAAAAATATTGAAATTGTAATATTTATTTAATATTTTTTTTAATATATATATATATATTTTATATAGAAGGCAATGATATCCTATGGAAGGAAATTCAAGTTACTGGTAAGTACAGTTAAATTTACTTTTCAGGAATAGTAGTGAGCTAGATTGGGGAATTAATTCCTCTTCAATCCTGAGGTCCCCTGTGAGCCAACTAGCCCACCAGGTACCTCCAGTATGCGCCAGGCAGCTGTGTTGCAGAGAGTCGTTCGAAGGGCATGCCCCCTTTTTACAACACTCTGCAACACAGCTCCGTGGCGCTTACTGGAGATACCTGTTGGACTAGTTGCCCCCTAGGGGACCTCTGGATTGAACAGGTATTATTTCCCCAACTTAAAACGTTCCTCAGGGCATGTTTGCACTCATATCACCTCAAGCCCCGCCCCCTACCTTCACCACTGTGCTAACGTGCCCTGTAGAGTGTTCTAAGTTGGGGGATTAAGTCCCCTTGCATACTGGGGGTCCCTGGGGGCCAACTAGCCCACCGGGAACCTCCAGTATATGCCAGGAGGCTGCGTTGCAGAGACGTGTAATGAGGCCATGCCCCTTTTTACACCTCTCTGCAACGCAGCCCCCGGGCGCGTTTGCAGAGGGGGAACTAATTACCCTTGCATACTGGGGATCCATTGGGGCCAACAAGCCCACCAGGAACCTCCAGTATGCCCCAGGGGGCTGCATTGCAGAGAGGTGTAATGAGGCCACCCTCCTTTTTACACCTCTCTGCAACGCAGCCGCCTGGTGCATTTGCAGGGGGGAACCAATTCCCCTTGCTAACTGTGCGTCCATGGGGGCCAACTAGCCCACCTGGAACCTACAGTATGCGCCAGGGGGCTGCGTTGCTTTGCCCCGGGGGGTGGTGGTCCCCTGGGCAGTGTGGGAGGGATTGGGCCCCCCCACACTCTTTTTTCACTATGCTCCCGGGATTTGGTCCCCCTGGGGGGTAATTTGAAAAAAAGCAGACCGGGTTTAAAAAAAACAACATTTGGAGCCTTGGGGGTCCTTGTGGGAACACCTGAGCAGGCCTAGGGGGTCAGGGTGTTTCTACCCTACCCCCTTTTTGCGTTCTACTCGGTTTTTTTCTGCTTTCTTGTGCCTCGGTCTACCGAGCACAACATGGCTGCCAAGACTTTCTGGTTTGGAGTGTTGACAGACAGTTGACAGCCAATTAGCATTCAGCTCGTGCTTGGGAAGGTACAGAGTACAGTAAGCTTATAGTAAGCTTACCGTACTCGTATTCCGCGATTCTTGTCAAAAAAAATTTGGGAGGGGCCTTGGGGTTCCTTGTGGGACCCCCTAAGCAGGCCTAGGGGGTCAGGGTGTTTCTACCCTACCCACGTTTTGAGTTCTACACGTTTGTTTTTTTGCTTTCTTGTGCCTCAGTCTACCGATGCACAAGATGGCTGCCAACACTTTCTGGTTTGGAGTGTGACAGACAGTTGACAGCCAATTAGCATTCAGCTCGTGCTCGGGAAGGTACAGAGTACAGTAAGCTTACAGTAAGCTTACTGTATGCACCTCTAGATATACTTATGATTTTACTTTTGATTTTCTCAGGAACTACTGAACAGATTTACACCATTTAACAAAAAGGGCCATCTGCGAACAGAACTCTACCTTTTTGCCAAGTTAGGTGTAATTCCTTTCAGCCGTTCGGGCTGTAGCCCCGGCTAAAGGCCCTATGGGAAATTGCATGGGGAAACATGTTTTGGGACCCCCTTTTTTCTCGGCCCTCGCTACCCGAATCACCCCCAAACTTTCAGGGAAGGAGCAGGGCGGAGCAGGCCATCTTCTTGGAGAAATTCGCGAAGATTTGTCCACCGGCGCCAAAGTTATTCCAAATATATATATATATATTACCTACTGGCGGTCGCCAGTAGGTATATATAGTTAGGATTTTTTCCCTATGGGATTTTTGAAAATTCTATGTCTAATAACTTTGGCGTTTGTGGACGGAATTGGCTGAAATTTTCTGGAAAATGGAACATTTTGTTTCTGAGCAGCCCTTGGAAATTTGGGGGGGTTTCGTCAAGGGGGGCCGAGAAAAAAGGGGGGTCCCAAAACGTGTTTTTAACATTGAGTTTTCCATAGGGCGGTTGGCCTCACTTTTAGCCCGAACGGCTGAATGGATTTGCATGAAACTTGGCAAAATTGTAGGGACTGGTAGCCCGATGTGCCTTTTCTAGGTCTCAATATATGTGCTCCAGTGGATTTTGAGAAATTAACGTTTAAAAAAAGATATATATCTGTAAGCGCGCTCCGGGCAGCGCTCCGGTCCGCGGACCTTAAGCGTACCGGAACTTCGCGTAGCTAAGCTGATTGGCTCTCCGGTGTCTGTCAACATTCTAAACAGTCCGGAGCGGCCGCCATCTTGTCTCTCGGTAGGATTGAGAGACAAGAGGAGGCCAAAACAAAGGCGAAAATGACCATAAGGGGGCATACTAGATCCTCCCTGACCCCCTAGGTTTAATGTGGAGGTTTTAAAAGGGCCCCGCGGGGCAAAAAAAACAAAAAACATTTTTTGTTTTTTTTGCGTGGGGAGCGCCCGGTCCGCGAACCGGGAAGCGTTCTGGGCAGCGTACTGCAATGAAAAATGAATGATAGACTTTTCAAATGCTGTATGTTAATTGATTGTTGTTTTTGTTGATTATTTTTTATTTTCTTTATTTTTTAAGCATTTTTTTTATTGTGATTGTGTTTCATAATTTATTAAACTTTCTAACATTTCATTGTCAGAAATTTCATAATTATCATGGAATATACATTGTAGTCTCTGAGGGTGTAAAATGTCCTCATTTGCAAGGAGGTTATCTACTGCTTGTACACATTGCAGTAGTTCATTGTCCCAAGTTTCATCGAAAAATTCAATGTCAATTTGATCAATTGTATCAATCAATTCTTGGCTGCTCTCTTGCAGGTCCATTTCAAAAGAAACTTGGTTTTCGCCTTCCATTTTGCCTGAAATTTGGATAAAAAAAATATATATTAGTAGAGATAGGGCAATGTTGGGAATAATTTTAGATAGGCATTTTTTATCAGTGAATTTATCTTTGGGCAGTGTATAGTATCAGAGTGGAAGTAGGAATATAAAAAAGTGTATGTGATTTAACATAAGTAAATTCATAATTATACAAGAGAAGCCTAACTCCATCCATAACTATAACAGAGAAGTCTCTCTAAATCTATAACTACTACAGAGGGATAGTATATATCTATCAGAAAAAGTTTACCATATTAACTTATAGTGCACAATATACTTCAGTTTTAAAAATAAAAACTTACCTTTAGAAAGAAGTTGAAGGAATTAGTGAAAATACTATTGAAATGTACAGCAAGAAGTAGTAGTCAAAATGGCGGTGTTTTCTTCTCTTCCTTTATATATATTCAGGTATATAACCAATGAAATGTCAGGTAAAAAAAGTAGAAAATGAAAGTAACATTTTCATTGGTTGTCAATTCCAACACTTCAGATGTGTTTTGTGAAGTAATTTACCTCACGGTATTTAGAGAGGTCTACAGGCTAAATGACTAAATGGAATTCCAATCAAATTTGTGAAAATGGTAGGGATTGGTATGTAGTATGAGCTAATCTATATTTGGTGAAATTGTCTCCAGTGGCTTTTCTGTGAACTACTTTCCCACCTTTTTTGATGGTGCGCTTCCCAGAGAGCGACCCGGTACGCGAACCGTTGAGCGCCCCGGTTCGCGAACCTTAAGCGTTCCGGGAGTCCACCATTTTGTGTTTCGGTCGAATTAAGATACAAGATGGAGGGCAAATAATGTTCAGAATGGGTAGAAGGGGGCACGGTAGAGTTATCTTGACCCCCTAGGTTTTCTGAGGGTGGCTGAGGAGGCTTATATGTGCGAAAAAAAAAAAATTTTTTAAAAATTTCGCGAGGTTAGCTCCCGGTTCGCGTACCGGGTAGCGCCCCAGGGAGCGTACTTTGTTGGAAATTAGTGAAAAATGTTAGAGTAAAATAATAATTGTGAGTGATCAGATGTAGGGTAGCTCTGAGAAGAGCTTTTGGGTTTATGGTACATTTAGGTACTTATAAGTAGGTACCAATGCACATTCTTAAATTCAGAGTGAAAACTCTGTTGCCCTCATCTGAGAAGTGAACTCCATCTCCTCTGTAGATATCTTGCATGTAGTAACGCAAGTTATTGTTGTACAGGGAGCCCATTCCATGGTCTCTCATGTAAGCTGAAACAGATTTGTTTACATGCTTCCTCGACTTCTCAATTTGTGGACAAAATTGGTTTGACCACCTCCATTTCTGTCTTTGGCATATATTTGAATATACCAAGGCAGTCTGAGGAAAAAGTGCCATTAATTGCTCAAAGGTGTCCTTTAAAAGCATTTCCAGACCTACACCAGTCAAAGTGCCCAAGTCATTACCTCCACAGTGCACAATTAACAGGTCAGGTTTGGGCAAATGCATAAAGGTTTTCACCAATGGTATCAATTGGTGACATTTTAATCCTCTGTGGCCAAACCACTTAATTTCCACATCTTGTAAATTGAGGTTAGGTAATTTCCTGTTTTCAACGTACCTTTGAGCCCAGTGAATATAACTATGTCCAACAATCCAGACAGAAAACATGGTGAGAGAAGGTTCTCCTGCAGTCAGATGAAGTGTGGCAATGAAATGGCAGTTGAAAAAATGAGAGTTTAAAATGAAAAAAACTGTGGAGTTTCTGTGTTCATGAAGCAGTAACAGTGATTGGTGGATTTTGATTGCTGAAAACAGAAAGTTAGGGTGCACGGATGTGTTCTTTGAAAGATGTATTTTGAATGGTCAATAAAAAATCATTAAATGAAAGAATGCACTGGATATGCAGGTGCACTGAGAGTTCAGAGTTCAATTGCAACAAAGTTGTGTGAACTTGCAAACACCAGAAGTCTTCCAAGAGGTGGTTGCCATGCAGAAAAGGCAGAAAGGGCAGAGGGGGAAGGGTTTTCATTTGAAAAAAAGTGAGGGAAGAGTTTTGATTGGGTGACATGAGAGATATGTGTGAAGAATTACAGCATTTCTGTGCTTTTGATAGCTGCAGACTCTGGAGTGCATACCTTTTGCTCTGCTGAAGACAAATTGGTGTGTTTCTGAGACTGTTTTCAAACTCAAAGTATTTGCTAAGGTGAGAAAATATTTCTTTAATTTAGATAGAGAATAGTGTGCTTTTAGGAGAAAATTATGAATTATGTGGCGCAAATTGCTTGTAAATATGCTCCCACATGTGCATGGAAAATTTAGATTTTGAATGTTTGTGTTACATAGCCATGTTAAAAGTGATACAAACATGCTGCAAAGGCAATCAAAAAACGCTTTTATGTGTCTTAAGGACATTTTAAGTAATTTTCCCATGTGCAGTGTTTTGAAATTATGATTTGAAAATCGTTTTTGGGGAAAAGGAATTGTTTTTAAATTTATGACAAGGACATAATGGTGTATGCTTCTTTATACGGCAATTGACTGTCCCTGATGTTATTTTTCCCATTTTAATGTAAGACCTTTCTCTGTGGCGCAAGTTGCTTGTAAATATGCTCCGACCTGTGCATGGGAAATTTAGATTTTAAATGTTAGTGTTACATAGCCATGTTAAAAGTGACCCAACCATGCTGGAAAGGCAATAAAAAAACACTTTCATGTGTCTTAAGGACATTTTAAGTAATTTCCCTGTGGGCAGTGTTTTCAAATTATGAATTGAAAATCGTTTTTGAGGTAAAGGAATGTTGTTAAAATTTATGTGCGCCATATGTCCACAAATTTCGTTTTCAGGGGTGCAGCAGGGTGTTCTTGAGACACTCCTGCACCTTTGGAAAAATTCCTAATTTGCGATGAGCTAATTGCTAATCGCAAATTGCACCTTCATTCCTATGGGCCTCCTGCTCCATGGAAATGAATGGGTAATTTGCAATTAGCAATTTGCTCATCGCAAATTAGGAATGGTAAAGAATCGCTATTTATTCCTTAAAATTCGCTATTTTGGAAATGCAAAATAGTTATATGATACATATGGCGGTTGATGTCTAACAAGATAAGAAGCTTAGGGATACATTTATGATGACTGGCGCAATGAAGTGGACATCACTTACTTCATTGGTAGAGCTTTACATGTATTATGTCTGTATTCTTCATCAAGCGTAACTTTAATCTGCAATCCTGAGTAGGCCTCTCCTTAAACAAACCTCTGGATAGGCCACACCTTATCGTCATCCTGAATTAATCATTTAAAATGCTAGGGACAGATTTATGATAGGTGTATGCCTCTTTTGCGCCACTTACAAAACACTGTCCACGGGGAAATGACTTAAAATGTCCTTAAGACACATGAATGTGTTTTTTTAAAGCGTTTGCAATTTTTTGGGGTGACTTTTAACATGGGTATGTGACTCAAACAGTCAAAATCTAAATTCACCATGCACAGGTGGGAGCATATTTACAAGGAATGTGCTCCATGGGGAAAGGTCTTATAATGTAATATGGGAAAAATGACATCAGAGACACTGAAATGCCTTATAGAGAAGCATACACCATTATGTCCTTGTCATAAATTTGCAAACCATTACTTTTCCCCAAAAACGATTTTCAAATCATAATTTGAAAACACTGCACATGTGGAAATTACTTAAAATGTCCTTAATTCAAAATTTGCTATTCCTTATTTTGCGATTGCACTGAAGGATTTGCAAATTTTGCGATTCCTTAAATGCAATGTATCAAACAAAAAATATGTAAAAACATGATATTAAGGATTTGGAAACTACCACCAACTTCTAGTTTGTGGTAATTTGCGAATTCTTTTCAAAAAGCATTTTTTTCCAAAAAACAAAAGGTGCCATATGACGCCTATACATGTCCTTAGGGCATGTATGTGTGCCATATGCCCCCAAATTTCTTTTTCAGGGGTGTAGCAGGGTGTTCTTGAGATACCCCTGCACGCTTGAAAAAATTCCTATTTTGTGATGAGCTAATTGCTAATCGCAAATTGCAAACTTCATTCCTATGAGCCTCCTAGCCCATGGAAGTGAATGGGTAACTTGCAATTAGCAATTTGCTCATTGCAAATTAGGAATGGTAAAGAATTGCTATTTATTCCTTAAAATTTGCTATTTAGGAAATGCAAAATAGTTTGATGGTACATATGGTGGTTCATCTGTAACAAGATAAGAAGCTTAGGGATACATTTATGATGACTGGCGCAATAAAGTGCACATTACTTACTTCATTGGTAGGCCTTTACATGTATTATCTCCTCTGTATTCTTCATCAAGCGTAACTTTAATCTGCAATCCTGAGTAGGCCTCACCTTAAACAAACCTCTGGATAGGCCACACCTTATCGTCATCCTGGATTAATCTTTTAAAATGCTAGGGACAGATTTATGATAGGTGTATGCCTCTTTTGTGCCACTGTGCGTCACTTTTATGATGCAGCGGCGGTGCAAAAGATTTGCTATGAGGCGACAACATTACAAATTGATGCATTTAGGCAGATATGTCATGGTGTAAAAAAAACGTACCACATGAAACCGATGCAGCAGTGATGCAAAAGATGCACCATGTCGCAAGACAGGCCTCACTTGGGGCCATATGTATCAAGCTAATTAGCATTCGCAAAGATCAAAATTCTACGAATTTCGGCCTTTGCGAATGTTAATTAGACAAATGGTATGTATCAAACAAGTTTGATGCAAAATAAGGAGTAGCAAAATTTGCTATTCCTTATTTTGCAATTGCACTGAAGGATTTGCAAATTTTGTGACTACTTAAATGCAATGTATCAAACAAAAAATATGTAAAAAATGACATTAAGGATTTGGAAACTATTGTGGTAAATTGGTGGTAATTTGTGAATTCTTTTCAAAAAGCTTTTTTTCAAAAAAACAAAAGGTGCCATATGACGCCAACACATGCCCTTAGGGCATGTATGTGTGCCATATGCCCCCAAATTTCTTTTTCAGGGGTGCAGCAGGGTGTTCTTGAGACACCCCTGCACCCTTGGAAAAATTCCTAATTTGTGATGAGCAAATTGCTAATCGCAAATTAAACCTTCATTCCTATGAGCCTCCTAGCCCATGGAAATGAATGGGTAACTTGCAATTAGCAATTTGCTCATTGCAAATTAGGAATGGTAAAGAATTGCTATTTATTCCTTAAAATTCGCTATTTAGGAAATGCAAAATAGTTTCATGCTACATATGGCGGTTCATCTGTAACAAGATAAGAAGCTTAGGGATAGATTTATGATGACTGGTGCATCACCAGGGATGTGTCAGTCATCCTGCGCCGCTGTTCCGCCACCCATGGTGTGCTGCATTTAGAATACGGGGCATCATGGGGCAAAAATGGCACAGATGCGTGACGTATCTGTGCTGTAAAGGTAGTGATTGCTGGAGTTGTATCGCAAGTGCGATGCAGCTCAAGCAAGGCTCAGGGGTGCCCCATCTCCACAATGTTGCGTCAAGACCTATGCCTGCTTAAAGCAGGCGCAGGGTTTTGACGAAGCTTTCTCCTATCTGATTGTAAATACGGCACACCATGGGTGGCAGAGTAGTGGTGCACGTTAACTGGTGCATGCCTGGGGATGTGCCATTTAACATAAATCTGCCCCTTTACATTTAAGTATGTGCAGGACACACAGAGTCGGTGAGGCTTATCCAAGGTTAAGAAGAGATGAGTCCTGTTCACATTAATTTTGCCAAGTTAGGTGTAATTCCTTTCAGCCGTTCGGGCTGTAGCCCCGGCTAAAGGCCCTATGGGAAATTGCATGGGGAAACATGTTTTGGGACCCCCTTTTTTCTCGGCCCTCGCTACCCGAATCACCCCCAAACTTTCAGGGAAGGAGCAGGGTTATATTTTTTTTATATATTTTTTTTTTCCCAGAGAGCGACCCGGTACGCGAACCGTTGAGCGCCCCGGTTCGCGAACCTTAAGCGTTCCGGGAGTCCACCATTTTGTGTTTTGGTCGAATTAAGATACAAGATGGAGGGCAAATAATGTTCAGAATGGGTAGAAGGGGGCACGGTAGAGTTATCTTGACCCCCTAGGTTTTCTGAGGGTGGCTGAGGAGGCTTATATGTGCGAAAAAAAAACATTTTAAAAAAAAATTTCGCGAGGTTAGCTCCCGGTTCGCGTACCGGGTAGCGCCCCAGGGAGCGTACTTTGTTGGAAATTAGTGAAAAATGTTAGAGTAAAATAATAATTGTGAGTGATCAGATGTAGGGTAGCTCTGAGAAGAGCTTTTGGGTTTATGGTACATTTAGGTACTTATAAGTAGGTACCAATGCACATTCTTAAATTCAGAGTGAAAACTCTGTTGCCCTCATCTGAGAAGTGAACTCCATCTCCTCTGTAGATATCTTGCATGTAGTAACGCAAGTTATTGTTGTACAGGGAGCCCATTCCATGGTCTCTCATGTAAGCTGAAACAGATTTGTTTACATGCTTCCTCGACTTCTCAATTTGTGGACAAAATTGGTTTGACCACCTCCATTTCTGTCTTTGGCATATATTTGAATATACCAAGGCAGTCTGAGGAAAAAGTGCCATTAATTGCTCAAAGGTGTCCTTTAAAAGCATTTCCAGACCTACACCAGTCAAAGTGCCCAAGTCATTACCTCCACAGTGCACAATTAACAGGTCAGGTTTGGGCAAATGCATAAAGGTTTTCACCAATGGTATCAATCGGTGACATTTTAATCCTCTGTGGCCAAACCACTTAATTTCCACATCTTGTAAATTGAGGTTAGGTAATTTCCTGTTTTCAACGTACCTTTGAGCCCAGTGAATATAACTATGTCCAACAATCCAGACAGAAAACATGGTGAGAGAAGGTTCTCCTGCAGTCAGATGAAGTGTGGCAATGAAATGGCAGTTGAAAAAATGAGAGTTTAAAATGAAAAAAACTGTGGAGTTTCTGTGTTCATGAAGCAGTAACAGTGATTGGTGGATTTTGATTGCTGAAATCAGAAAGTTAGGGTGCACGGATGTGTTCTTTGAAAGATGTATTTTGAATGGTCAATAAAAAATCATTAAATGAAAGAATGCACTGGATATGCAGGTGCACTGAGAGTTCAGAGTTCAATTGCAACAAAGTTGTGTGAACTTGCAAACACCAGAAGTCTTCCAAGAGGTGGTTGCCATGCAGAAAAGGCAGAAAGGGCAGAGGGGGGAAGGGTTTTCATTTGAAAAAAAGTGAGGGAAGAGTTTTGATTGGGTGACATGAGAGATATGTGTGAAGAATTACAGCATTTCTGTGCTTTTGATAGCTGCAGACTCTGGAGTGCATACCTTTTGCTCTGCTGAAGACAAATTGGTGTGTTTCTGAGACTGTTTTCAAACTCAAAGTATTTGCTAAGGTGAGAAAATATTTCTTTAATTTAGATAGAGAATAGTGTGCTTTTAGGAGAAAATTATGAATTATGTGGCGCAAATTGCTTGTAAATATGCTCCCACATGTGCATGGAAAATTTAGATTTTGAATGTTTGTGTTACATAGCCATGTTAAAAGTGATACAAACATGCTGCAAAGGCAATCAAAAAACGCTTTTATGTGTCTTAAGGACATTTTAAGTAATTTTCCCATGTGCAGTGTTTTGAAATTATGATTTGAAAATCGTTTTTGGGGAAAAGGAATTGTTTTTAAATTTATGACAAGGATAATGGTGTATGCTTCTTTATACGGCAATTGACTGTCCCTGATGTTATTTTTCCCATTTTAATGTAAGACCTTTCTCTGTGGCGCAAGTTGCTTGTAAATATGCTCCGACCTGTGCATGGGAAATTTAGATTTTAAATGTTTGTGTTACATAGCCATGTTAAAAGTGACCCAACCATGCTGGAAAGGCAATAAAAAACACTTTCATGTGTCTTAAGGACATTTTAAGTAATTTCCCTGTGGGCAGTGTTTTCAAATTATGAATTGAAAATCGTTTTTGAGGTAAAGGAATGTTGTTAAAATTTATGTGCGCCATATGTCCACAAATTTCGTTTTCAGGGGTGCAGCAGGGTGTTCTTGAGACACTCCTGCACCTTTGGAAAAATTCCTAATTTGCGATGAGCTAATTGCTAATCGCAAATTGCACCTTCATTCCTATGGGCCTCCTGCTCCATGGAAATGAATGGGTAATTTGCAATTAGCAATTTGCTCATCGCAAATTAGGAATGGTAAAGAATCGCTATTTATTCCTTAAAATTCGCTATTTTGGAAATGCAAAATAGTTATATGATACATATGGCGGTTGATGTCTAACAAGATAAGAAGCTTAGGGATACATTTATGATGACTGGCGCAATGAAGTGGACATCACTTACTTCATTGGTAGAGCTTTACATGTATTATGTCCTCTGTATTCTTCATCAAGCGTAACTTTAATCTGCAATCCTGAGTAGGCCTCACCTTAAACAAACCTCTGGATAGGCCAGACCTTATCGTCATCCTGAATTAATCATTTAAAATGCTAGGGACAGATTTATGATAGGTGTATGCCTCTTTTGCGCCACTTACAAAACACTGTCCACGGGGAAATGACTTAAAATGTCCTTAAGACACATGAATGTGTTTTTTTAAAGCGTTTGCAATTTTTTGGGGTGACTTTTAACATGGGTATGTGACTCAAACAGTCAAAATCTAAATTCACCATGCACAGGTGGGAGCATATTTACAAGGAATGTGCTCCATGGGGAAAGGTCTTATAATGTAATATGGGAAAAATGACATCAGAGACACTGAAATGCCTTATAGAGAAGCATACACCATTATGTCCTTGTCATAAATTTGCAAACCATTACTTTTCCCCAAAAACGATTTTCAAATCATAATTTGAAAACACTGCACATGTGGAAATTACTTAAAATGTCCTTAATTCAAAATTTGCTATTCCTTATTTTGCGATTGCACTGAAGGATTTGCAAATTTTGCGATTCCTTAAATGCAATGTATCAAACAAAAAATATGTAAAAAATGATATTAAGGATTTGGAAACTACCACCAACTTCTAGTTTGTGGTAATTTGCGAATTCTTTTCAAAAAGCATTTTTTTCCAAAAAACAAAAGGTGCCATATGACGCCTATACATGTCCTTAGGGCATGTATGTGTGCCATATGCCCCCAAATTTCTTTTTCAGGGGTGTAGCAGGGTGTTCTTGAGATACCCCTGCATGCTTGAAAAAATTCCTATTTTGTGATGAGCTAATTGCTAATCGCAAATTGCAACCTTCATTCCTATGAGCCTCCTAGCCCATGGAAGTGAATGGGTAACTTGCAATTAGCAATTTGCTCATTGCAAATTAGGAATGGTAAAGAATTGCTATTTATTCCTTAAAATTTGCTATTTAGGAAATGCAAAATAGTTTGATGGTACATATGGTGGTTCATCTGTAACAAGATAAGAAGCTTAGGGATACATTTATGATGACTGGCGCAATAAAGTGGACATTACTTACTTCATTGGTAGGCCTTTACATGTATTATCTCCTCTGTATTCTTCATCAAGCGTAACTTTAATCTGCAATCCTGAGTAGGCCTCACCTTAAACAAACCTTTGGATAGGCCACACCTTATTGTCATCCTGGATTAATCATTTAAAATGCTAGGGACAGATTTATGATAGGTGTATGCCTCTTTTGTGCCACTGTGCGTCACTTTTATGATGCAGCGGCGGTGCTAATTTGCAATTAGCAATTTGCTCATTGCAAATTAGGAATGGTAAAGAATTGCTATTTATTCCTTAAAATTTGCTATTTAGGAAATGCAAAATAGTTTGATGGTACATATGGTGGTTCATCTGTAACAAGATAAGAAGCTTAGGGATACATTTATGATGACTGGCGCAATAAAGTGCACATTACTTACTTCATTGGTAGGCCTTTACATGTATTATCTCCTCTGTATTCTTCATCAAGCGTAACTTTAATCTGCAATCCTGAGTAGGCCTCACCTTAAACAAACCTCTGGATAGGCCACACCTTATCGTCATCCTGGATTAATCTTTTAAAATGCTAGGGACAGATTTATGATAGGTGTATGCCTCTTTTGTGCCACTGTGCGTCACTTTTATGATGCAGCGGCGGTGCAAAAGATTTGCTATGAGGCGACAACATTACAAATTGATGCATTTAGGCAGATATGTCATGGTGTAAAAAAAACGTACCACATGAAACCGATGCAGCAGTGATGCAAAAGATGCACCATGTCGCAAGACAGGCCTCACTTGGGGCCATATGTATCAAGCTAATTAGCATTCGCAAAGATCAAAATTCTACGAATTTCGGCCTTTGCGAATGTTAATTAGACAAATGGTATGTATCAAACAAGTTTGATGCAAAATAAGGAGTAGCAAAATTTGCTATTCCTTATTTTGCAATTGCACTGAAGGATTTGCAAATTTTGTGACTACTTAAATGCAATGTATCAAACAAAAAATATGTAAAAAATGACATTAAGGATTTGGAAACTATTGTGGTAAATTGGTGGTAATTTGTGAATTCTTTTCAAAAAGCTTTTTTTCAAAAAAACAAAAGGTGCCATATGACGCCAACACATGCCCTTAGGGCATGTATGTGTGCCATATGCCCCCAAATTTCTTTTTCAGGGGTGCAGCAGGGTGTTCTTGAGACACCCCTGCACCCTTGGAAAAATTCCTAATTTGTGATGAGCAAATTGCTAATCGCAAATTAAACCTTCATTCCTATGAGCCTCCTAGCCCATGGAAATAAATGGGTAACTTGCAATTAGCAATTTGCTCATTGCAAATTAGGAATGGTAAAGAATTGCTATTTATTCCTTAAAATTCGCTATTTAGGAAATGCAAAATAGTTTCATGCTACATATGGCGGTTCATCTGTAACAAGATAAGAAGCTTAGGGATAGATTTATGATGACTGGTGCATCACCAGGGATGTGTCAGTCATCCTGCGCCGCTGTTCCGCCACCCATGGTGTGCTGCATTTAGAATACGGGGCATCATGGGGCAAAAATGGCACAGATGCGTGACGTATCTGTGCTGTAAAGGTAGTGATTGCTGGAGTTGTATCGCAAGTGCGATGCAGCTCAAGCAAGGCTCAGGGGTGCCCCATCTCCACAATGTTGCATCAAGACCTATGCCTGCTTAAAGCAGGCGCAGGGTTTTGACGAAGCTTTCTCCTATCTGATTGTAAATACGGCACACCATGGGTGGCAGAGTAGTGGTGCACGTTAACTGGTGCATGCCTGGGGATGTGCCATTTAACATAAATCTGCCCCTTTACATTTAAGTATGTGCAGGACACACAGAGTCGGTGAGGCTTATCCAAGGTTAAGAAGAGATGAGTCCTGTTCACTGAAAATTTAGACATAGTCTTCACCTGCTCAGCATTGCTGGACATGGCTAAATAATAGCTGCAAAATATTACTCTTGTTAAACAATTTTACTATTATAATCTCTGAGATTTGTCTCTTACTCTGCAACATCTCATTGTTGTTATCTTTCTTTAAAGATAAAGACAACCTCAACATGAGCGACAATCTGCTTCAGTTGATTTTGACCTCATCATTGAACTTGTAATTGAAACATCAGTGGATGTTGATCCCTTGGATGATTTAAATCCTGAGGATGAAGAAGAGCGTGATGAGGATGCAGATTTGTCCGAATTATATGACATAGGATGGGAAGCTGACCTGCTTGAGCCTATGGAAATATAAACATTTATTTTTAAAATTTATAATTAATAAAAAGTAAAAAGGTAAACCGTTTAATTTAAAAATAAAGACACCTTCAAAAGCAGGTTATATGTAGTGTCTTCAATAAAATATTAAAATATGCTCATAAAATTAGATCAGATTCACATATAAAATAGCACAGGTAACATAAATATAAATGTCATTTCTTTTCTGCTATTTCTGTATTGTAAATTTGCAAGGACTAAAAAATCTTCTATTTAAAATGTCAAGTAGTGTGTTAAGTTTTTGATCACTGTTATTGTTTTACTGTTTGGTAATAATGGTTAATAACATTTTTTATTATATTTTACCACAGATTCAACTGCAGATCATTTCAAGATTTCACCATGCCAACAATAGAAAGACAGAGAAAGGCTGCAAAACGTCAAAGACAGCAGGTGAAAGAAAATAAGCAGCAGTCCTCTAACAAAAAGATTTGTCAAGTCACGAAGAAAGCACCGGGTAAGAGCACAAAATATTTCATAAGAAATATGTGTAGTAAAAAAAATATTACTACAGAAAATGTTTCAGTCCATAAAACGAGAAGGAATTCAAATGGAAAGGAAAGGCCAATCAAAAATGTTACTGCTAGAGCAAGAGATAACTCTGTGCATGATAGTAGAAGGAAACAACAGTTTAGGGAGATTCGTAAACGAATGTTCCGCAACAGGATAATTGGCAATTTGTTAAAAAATATTAAGAAAGGTCAACAGAAACTGTTTTTTTATAAGAGAAAAAAAAAAGTTGAGAAAGTTATTGATCAGGCATTTGAAATTAAACGTAAGTTATTTATTTTGATAATCAATAGAATTAGGAAGCTAAACAAGGCAATTTATGATTTCAAAAGAAATAGTAGATTGAAGAGAATAGTTAATCGTAGTAATTTTTGTGAAGTTTTTTCTGGAGAATGGATGCATAGTTCAAGCTGTGAGGCATTTTTTAATGAGGAGAGTTATTTCCAGGATAATGATTTGGTGCATGCAGTTGACACCAGTGGTCGTGCTTATGAAGTGAAAGATGGTTGTCCAGTTGAAAAAGAAAAACTTGTGACAACAGAGGCAGAAGAGGTGTTAGGTAATGAGGTTTTAGGAAGACGTGCTAAGGGTCCTGTGTACACCTGGAAGTGTAGTAGTATTTGCAGTGTGCAACAGGATTCCATCAATTTGCTTTGTGATTTTGTACGGTCATTTAATAAGAAAAGTTTGAAGCAGAAAATAAGGTTGTTGCAAGAATTAGATCCTTGCAGAGTAAGAGAAGTGACAGGTTTGCATGGTCATTCACTGGCTTGTCTTTCCAGGAGAGTATGCCAGAGTGTTTTTCATCATTTCAGGATGCTAGCAGTGCATCATAATAAAGTGAGGAAATTAGTTAGAATGTTGTATTATGCTAAGAGTCCAGCAATTATGCTTAAACAATTATGCGCTGCTCTTTTGCATGGTTCTGAAATAGATGTGAAGAATATATGTGAAGAAATTGAGTTTTGTTACTTTGGAAGTAAAGAGGAGAATGTTGAAATTGAGCAAGAAGAAGAGGGTCATGTGGAAGATAGTGTACAGGTTTCCAGTACAGATAATTTCCAGAGGGAAATTGCGACGTTTGAGGTGAAATCAAGTGAGAGGCCTAATTTTACTTGTGTGTGTTGTCGACGCACTTATTATAAGAATCAGACTAAGTTAGTGGATTTATATGCAAAAAGTGAAAGGGAAGATAATAGTGAATGGAAGGATTTCGCAACATACTTGATGGTAGAAAATTGTTTTGATTTGGGATTGGATCAACGTGTGTGTAGTTATTGTTGTTGCAAATTAAATCAAAACCAGATGCCTGCTAGAGCAGTTCATAATAATCTGGAATTGGTTGAGATTCCTTCTGAATTGAAGGATTTAAATACTTATGAATCTATTTTGATTCAAAGTATCCATCCCTTTCAGGCTATTGTAAGAATGGAGCCAAAGACAGGGAAATTGCCTCCATCAGATTTACAGAGAGGATTAAAGGGAAGAGTTGTTTATTTGCCTCTAGATTTGAAGAAAAACATTAACACAATTGGAGTAGAAAAAGTGGAAGAGGAACCTCTGGTTATCTTAGTTAATGGGGTTCCGACAAAGAATAAGAAAATATGGCAAGATTTAGTAGATGTTAGGAAAGTTAAAAAGGCAACATTGTATTTGAAAAATAATAATAAATACTATAAGAATGTATATGTTGCAGAAGAGGAAGTAAGTGAGGAAGAGGATAGCGATTTGTGTACTGGTCAAATTGAGAAAGTAGAACCCTCTACTAGTGAAGAAATATATGAACATTATAGTGTTCATCCTTTGCATTCCAAGGAAGTCATGGGGAATGCTATTGAGTTGTTTCAAATGAAACAAGCCAAAGGGAGTCCCATTAGTGTTTGGGAGGAAAGTTTGGAAGCTCGGTGTTTCCCACAGCTTTTTCCAACAGGTCAGGGAGGAAGATATGATGAGCGACCTCATCAAATTCCTGCTTCTGAATACCGGACTTTGCGATTGTATGCAGGAGATGCTAGGTTTCGACAATGCATTCCCTATTTGTTTCATCTCCTGTTTGAAAGCGATCTATCTGGACTGTCATATGCAGTGAACCACATCTTGAAAAGTGGTATACACATGCAAAACATCTCGGCAAGTGACTTTATGGATAAAGTCAATGTCCAAGACAGTATTTTGGATTCTCACCTGATTATTCTCATGGCGTGTCAGAGTGGTACTAATGAGTACTGGTACCGTTGTCATGGTGATTTAAAATGTATGCTGAGGAACTTAGGTACTCCCACATGGTTCCTCACTCTGAGCTGTGCCGAGTATGGCTGGGAAGACTTACTTGAATTTCTACGAGAGGCAAATGCTAACGTAGATAACATCGAATTCAAGACACCCGGAGAACTGTGCTCTTTGGATCCAGTCAATGTATGTAGGTACTTCAATCATAGATTTGAAGCTATGATGTTTTTCATCATGAATAAGAAGAATCCACCTCTTGGAGAGGTGTTGGATTTCTTCTGGAGAAAGGAGTACCAAGCAAGAGGTGCTCCTCATATACATATGTTGCTGTGGATCAAGGATGCACCTAAATTTGGAACGGATCCAGAAGACTCAGTGATGAGTTTCATCCAACAGTATTCTACGTGTGCTGTTCCAAACGCAAAGGAGAAGAAAAGCCTAAGAGAAAAAGTTCTGCGTTTCCAAAGCCATCGATGTGGAAAGTACTGCCGTCGTAAATTCCGAAACAAGGACAAGTTCTACACCAAATGTCGTTTCGGTTTTCCACGACCGGTGATTTCTAAAGGAAGAGTAAACAGTTTGATGTCTTCGCTGCGACATAATGTGATGAAGAAATCACCTAAAAACACATACAATTTGAAGAGGAACGAAGAGTCCAAGTACATCAACGACTACAACCCGGTGATTTTGTCCATGTGGAATGCTAACATGGATATACAGTTTGTGGCTGATAACTGTATGGCTGTGGCTCGGTATGTGACGTCTTACATCACCAAAAAAGAGAAGACAGAATTGAAGGATATGTGGGAGGACATTTCCCATGAAAAGAGCCTCAGCAAGAAGTTGTACAGTTTCAGTCTGAAGATGTTGTCGCATCGAGAAATTGGAGCTTACGAATGCTCTGACCGGTTGTCTTCAGCAAGTCTCTATGCCAAGTCCAGGAGTATCATTTGGGCGAGTCTTGGTCTTGCTGCAACGCGTAATCGAGTTCTGAAACCTGTGCGGGAAATTGAGTATTTGGCGGAAAAGGAGCCAAACAGTACCGACATTTTGAAGACCAACATGTTGGATACATATTATCCAAATAGAAGCAGTCACCTCGACAATGTTTGTCTGTATGAGGTTCTTCAAAATTACATATTCAAGAGGAACATCAAAGAAGATACTGAGAAAGGAGTGTATGCTGTAATAGGAAGTGAGGGATGTCTGGTCAAGCAAAGAAAATGCCACTTGGTAAACCATCGAAAATTGAGTGGCGAATCTCCTGAAAAAAAGGAGTTTTTCTATTTAGCACTTTTGCAACTTTTCAAGCCTTGGCGTGCAGAAGAGGAACTGCTTGGAGATTTCCTCTGTTACGAAGACTCTTTCAATGCCGCCAAGGAGACCATAGAATGTCCTGCTTTTCCCAAATATGTAGAAATGTTGAATGCGGAAATTGAGCAGGAAGCAACGATTGCAGCCGAGATTGCCAGAGACAGTTCTCAGGACAGTCAGAGTTCTGCTTCATTGAGTCAGGATCCACTAGGAGGACCTGTTATCGAAAATGAAGCTGCCACTGCCATGAATGAAGTGGAAAGAGCCATGGCACATGCTCAGGAGGATGCGGTTAACTTAGAAGAGTTGGAAAGACAACTCAACGTTGAGCAGAGGAAAATATATGACGAAGTTACCATGCAAATTGATCATGGATTAAGTCATGACAAGAAAGAGTGCTCATGTACGTCGTTGAAGCCTGTCCGACTGTACGTGAGTGGAGAAGCGGGAACTGGAAAAAGTTTCCTCATTAAAGCAATTTCATGCTATTTGCAGGAAAGGACAGAGTCATCGCTGTCTTGTGTTGTCACCGCTCCAACTGGACTGGCAGCACATAACATTAAAGGGATTACTTTACATCGTTTACTGATGCTGCCAGTGGAGCATGACAACAAATTACAATATCACAAGCTATCTGGAGATGCTTGTTTTGAAGTTTCAAGAATCTTGAGGAAAATGAAACTTCTTATCATTGACGAAGTAAGCATGGTTTCCAATGTCATGCTTGCCTTTGTGCATTTGAGAATGCAAGAAGTTCTCAAAACAGAGTATGATGTGTTATTTGGTGGCAAACACATCATTGTTTTCGGAGATCTTCTGCAGCTGACACCAGTGAAAGGGCAACCTGTGTTCAAAATGCTCACGCATGAAGATACCAGGAAGTGCCTAGGCAGCATTGGCAACGTCAATATATGGTTAAACTTCAATTATGCTGAACTGCATGAAAATATGCGTCAGGCGAAGGATGAAGTTTACAAGACTATTCTACAAGATGTTAGAATTGGAAAAGTGACCGAGCATGGGAAAGAAGCTTTACATGCACGATTACTGTCAAATTTATATCCAGAACAAGATGTTGTGCCTGAGAATATTTTTCAGAAAATTACTGATAAGAAATCTGGAATATGTTTGATGCCAACTCTTGCAGAATGTGCCAAATTCAACAACAAAATGTTGCATTTAGAAAAGCAAGAGATTGTGAAACTGGAAGCTATTGACAGAGTAGAGCATATGGGATCAACAATTATTTTGTCTGAGAATCTGAAAACAAAATTGGATTCATTAGAGAAGAGTATATCTAAAACTGCAGGTTTTGAAAAGACTCTGAATGTGTGCTTGAACTGCCGTATAATTTTAAGAAGGAATTTACATGTTGAAAGAGGTCTGGTAAATGGATCAATGGGTAATGTTGTTGATTTTGTAAAATACAGAAATAGAGATGGAATTGAATTTTTAAAAATTAAATTTGATGGCATTGAGGAAGTACAGCTAATTGGTCGTTGCTCTGCTAGATTTTTGCTTGTAAAAGACTTATATGTTCGCCGTAAGCAGTTTCCTGTTTGCTTGGCATATGCGGTGACAATCCATAAATCGCAAGGTTTAAGTGTAGACAGTGCATTGGTGAATATTGGCAGTTCTGTGTTCAAGGAGGGTATGGCATATGTGGCATTGTCACGAGTTAGAACTTTATCGGGATTGTACTTGATTGAGTGTGATGTCACAAACATTTGTGCTGATCTAGATTGTGTTAAGGAATACAATAGGTTAAGAAGAGAGTATGCGCCACATTTGCCTCAGTATCCTTTGTTTGAGAAACGTGTGGTAGGCCGGAAACGAAGAAATGTGACCAATACTGGGGAGGTTGTAGCAAAAAGACGAAAAGTCGATGAACCTAAAATTACAAGCAGAAACAAAAAGGATTCTGTTGAAGATGTTGTTGGTTTTCAATTTGAAAACAGTTCTGGTGTCAACTGCTATGCTAATGTAGTGGTTAATGTTTTGTTTTCTCTAGAAAATGTAAAAGAAGAGATTGTGGTCAATTCTGATCAAAGATTTTGCAGTTTGTTAAATTCTGTGTTAGAGAAATGTAGCACTGATAGAAGAAACATAGAAAGTGTGTCTGAAATTCGAAATCTGTTAGACAGATGTTCAGGCCAAACACAATTCTCTCAAAATATTCAGCAAGATTGTCAGGAGTTTTTAATGTATATGCTTGATGTATTACATGCTGAAGGTGTAGATGTAGATCAGCTGTTTGGGCTTTCTTATCAAAGAGTGGTCTGCTTAATTCAGACACTCTGTTCATCACCACCCCCTTTTCTGAATCGTTCTTATCAATGGCAGCATGACTGCGAGAACTGTATGGTATCAAGTACTACTAGTGTAGACTCAGAAAGATTTATATATTTAACTTTGCCAGACAGTAAATCAGTCTCCTTTAATAAGCTAGTAAAAGCAGCTGATCACCACATGGAGTGTAGCCAATGTAAATCTGAAATGATGTCCACATTATTTATACGAACATATGGCCAGTATGTCATTTTAATGTTCCAACGATGTAGGCCTGATGGAACAAAATTGACAACTTTAATTAAAAATTTTGTAGCTACGCAGTTGTCAATATCAGGAAGGACTTTTGTAACTGCAGCAATTATATATCATGACGGCCCTTCAATAACATCAGGACATTACACAGCTTATTTAAAGTCTAGAAATGGCTGGTCTTTCTGCAATGATTCTGTTTTAATTTTCAAAAAAAAATTGCCGTATGACCTTAAAAACTCTTACCTGGTGTTTTTAAAACCAAAATTTTAGGGAAATAATCTCGGGATGTGCTCTGTGGAATTTCAAGAAGTTCTAATGGCTCCTACACAATTTGGCCTTGAGGATAAGTGTAGTTCAGAGACATAACTTCTAACCATAGGACTGGACGTCATGGAGAAATACGTGCACTTTGAATGAGTTCAGAAAAACTGTTTCTTTTTATAAGCTAATTGAAGCAGCCAATCAAAACATGGAGTAGAGGGAATGTAAGTCTGCAATGCTGTCTACTGTTTTACATTGCTTTTTGATTAAAAGTGATGTAGAGAATTAAATAATTGTAGTAGTCATAGAGGTAGTGTAAGTCTGCTTCATAGTAAGCAGTATCAGTGTCATAGGAAATGTAGAACATGACTGAGCAAGAAGGGGAAGATATTACTATTCCAGGATTGTGAAAATGATCTTCAACATTTTAATTCTGAAAGTTGCGGAAATGCCAAATGACGGGATTGGCTTACAAGAAATCCAAGAGTTATAAATGGCTCTGACCAGATTTGGCCTTGTGGAAACTTGTGGTAGAGAGCAAGAAGTCATTTATTGCATGTAACGTGTTTTTAAAAACGATGGAGATTTTCTTTCAGAAAGTGGTGGGCTGAAAGTAATAACAGCACAAAAGAGTGTAAGCTGTTCATAGGACATCCTTGGACGTCATGGAAAGTAAGTTAACTTTAAGGAGTTCTGAATTTTGATTTCTTATGTTGTATGGGTTTTTTAAACACAATCATTTTGATTGTGTTTTTTTTTCCCCGCTGTTATATGATGAATACCTTCAAGTCACTGTTTTTAGTGAATTTTGATACATTCTGAGAACAGCAAAAATAAACCATTTAACATGTATAATTAATTCTGTACTGTTTGCATTTATGATGTATATGTAGAACTGTGTAGGAGGCATGGAGAAGGTGAGGCTTCTGTAAGTGTCAAAGTTGTTGCATGCAGTGCTGCACTTCTGCGTATTCTTTCATATGCTAGACTACATCTGCACAATGAGATACCTAAGCAAAGGAAACACAAGTGATGTGATTGTGAAATGAGCAAAATAAATTGCACGTATTTCAATTACATCACCTGTGTTTCCTATCATTACGAATCACATTGTGCAGATCAAGTTTAGGTCTGTCCAGGGAAACATAGGAGGTTTGGACTTTGTTGAAGAGTGCAGTGGACATGACTCACTTCATTGGTAGACCTTCACATGTATTATCTCCTCTGTACTCTTCAACAAGTGTAAATCTCATCTGCAACCCTGAGTAGGCCTCACCTCAAACAAACCTCTGGATAGTAGACATCTTATTGGCATCCTGAAGCAATTATTTAAAATTTTAGTGTCTTGCGACACTTTTCTGAAACAACAGCAATGCAAAAGATGCACCATGTTTTAAGATAGGCCTCACTTCATCTGCATCAAGATACTGTTAGTTTAAAATGTATATCTTTAGGACTGTGTAGGGGGCCTGGAGAAGCAGAAGCTTCTGTAAGTGTCAAAGTTGTTGAAAAACTGTTTGTCCTTCAATCTTTTCCCTTGTCTTTTCTAATTTTTAAATACATGTTTTAATATTTTTCAAATGTTTGTTCTCTCTTTCACAGATTGAAAGTATAAAAACAAAAAGTGAGTAATTTAACGACAATTATAAGGTAAATATTTTGTACTCTTTTCGTTACATTTCTATCACATTTAACTACTATTAGTTCCACTGCTTCATTTCTTTAACCCTCAGTTTCCTGCCTTTGCTACTTCCCTCATTCCTTTCTCTATTACCTACTTACTCAACTCCTTCCACTCTTTTTCTCAGTCCCTCTCTTCTCATAGTTCCTCACTCTTGTTCACTCACTCCGTCTCTATTACTCTTAGTGTCTTTGACTGATCACTCTATCACTACTTGTTCATAATGCTTTCTCTGTGTACTTGAAGCACACTAAGGGGAATATTATGAACACAGCTAATAAAATTATTGCTCTTTTTATTGGCAGAAAACTGGTGCAAAAGTGGTTTTAGCGGCAGTTTTCTGCCACAAAAGCAGCTTTAGCGACACATTTCTGCCAATAAAAGCTGCAAAACTTTTATTGCCTATGTTGATGATATGGCTCTATGTTACTTACATTTCTTTGCTGTTTCAATTAATCTTTTTCTGTTATTTTTTGTTTTCTGTTTTCTATTTTTTCTCTCTGTTATTCCTCATGTTTTAATCTTATTTAAAAATTCACTCACATTCTCCAAGAAACTCTTCTTTGTTAATGTTATACTTTTTTTTTCTTTCACTTCGTTATCTATTTTGTTTTTCACAATTATACCCTCTTCTGTCTTTTCTTCGGTAAATAGATCTATTAAACAGTATCTCTTCTTTACTCCCTATAGCTGTCTTTCTTTTAACATCACTCTCTGTTTACTTTCCTTATACTTACACTTTTTTTTTTTTTACATTTTTTTTGGTTAGCTCCCGGTCCGCGTACCGGGAAGCTAACCCGGGAGCGAACCAAAAGAAATAGAGCTTGCCAGAGTGCTAAACATTCTAGCAATTTTTTTTGAAAGGGAAGGTAGTTCTGAAAAGAACTTTTTTTTTTATATTTTTGTTGTTTTATATTTTTTTTTATTTTTTTAACATTTTTTGTTTTTTTTGTATTTTTTGAACGATTTTATATTTTTTTTGGTTTTTTTTGGGGGGGGGTAAACAACAAAAAACAGGCGTTGAAAAGGGCTCAACAGGAGCAAAAAAAAATTACTGGGGGCGGTTAGGGCAATCATGGTGTTCATACGCCAGGTTGAGTGCATTGATGCTCATGTTGCCACTAGCTAATAATGCACGACAGTGCATACATAAGTGAATCATGTGCCCAAAATTTTCTTGAATATTTGGCACAGTTTCCCGTGCCTCTTCTGGTGTTAGAGAAATCGGTATTGTTGGTCTGGCCACAGGAGTTGGTCTTGGATTGTCCTGCATATCCCTTATTTCCGCCCGGCTGTAATTTAGTGGATGCTTCCTTGTCATGTGCCTGTGCATTGTGTGATTTCCATAGCTATATTTTTTGTCCGTCCCTCTGGACAATTGTTCTTTGCATATGCGGCAGGTGACATACCTCGCATTGACTTTTTTTTGGCCAGGAGGGATCGAATAAAACTGCCAGATGAAACTGGCTTTCTTTCTGGAAACCCGGGGCAACTCTTCTAAGAACTGTGGTTCTTCTCCCTCCTCATCCATTTCTTCATCTTCCTCCTCAGTGTTGGTAATGACCTGGGGAGGTGGTCCTCTCTTCCCATGAGGAGGTGGAGGTGGTGGTGGGGGTCCACCAGCTGAAGCTACCAATGAAGCCATTTTCCAACAAGCAAAATAGGTCTTCCTCTCACAATGATGAAAGTCAGAGTGAGGAAAGAAGGAGGGGTTTTCATCATTTGGGAAAAACAATACTTCTCAACCAATGAAAAGTGTTATTTTTAGGTCACCTGACCTAGCCTTACATCATTATGAAACCAAAAGTGAAATGAACCAATGAAAAGTTTTATTAACAAGTCACATGACCTCTCACGCTCATGTTACGCGCTGCGGAACGCGCCCCGGTTAGCTTCCGGGTCGCTGAGCTTCGCGCCTCGGTCCGCGCCCCGGGACACTTCCGGGTGCGCTAACGCGGTACGTCACAAGACGCATTACGCGGCAACGCGATACGTCGCGCTTTCGCGAAGCGCCCCGGTTAGCTTCCGGGTCGCTGAGCTTCGCGCCTCGGTCCGCGCCCCGGGGCACTTCCGGGTGCGCTAACGCAGTACGTCATAAGACGCATTACGCGGCAACGCGATACCGTCACTAAGTTGATTTTTTACCGGTTCGCGGACCGGGTCGCGGCATCAAATTGAGCTAACGGGAAGCTTCCCGGTTCGCGGACCGGGAGCGAAACAAAAAAAATATTAAAAAAAAATTATTAATAAACATATAAAATATATTTTTGGATTTAAATAAGAATACATTTTACAGCTATAGATATTTGCTATTAAAAAACCATTGAAATTCACTGAAAAAACCATAGGTTATAAACCATATATAGTTAGGGATTAGCATTTACAAAACCTTGAAAATTCACTGAAAAAACCATAGGTTATAGACCATATATAGTTAGGAATTAGCATTTAAAAAACCTTATTTTACTCACACAAAACCAATGAAATTCCATATATAGTTAGTTGTACTAACTATATATCACGCACCCGCAATCCACTGCTGATCATGTCACATATTACATCATTCATGACATGGTCAGTGACATCACTGATGACATCACTGATGACATCTCAAATGACATCACTGATGACATCACTGATGACATCTCAAATGACATCACTGATGACATCACTGATGACATCTCAAATGACATCACTGATGACATCACTGATGACATCTCAAATTACATCACTGATGACATCACTGATGATATCTCATTTGACATTACTGATCACATCACTGATGACATCATTCATGTGATAATACGATGAACCTCTTCAGACTCTAATATAACCTTAGATACACTCAGTGTAAACAGACACTCACAGACTGTCACTCATCCATGGAGTTACTTACACACCTAGTCAGTCATGCAAAGAATCAATCACACCTCCATTTTCACAACTATACAGTTATACACATCTTACTTATTCAAACATATACTAAAACATATTTACTCACTTATACAATCCTGGATACAAGAGCACAATGATCCATACAGCCACTCACACATTCACTGGCTCTTATGCACAGTTATTTATATATGTCAACTCTCACATGTACTGTATTTTACATATGTACTTACTTTGACATGTAGCACTGAGATATCCATTCACTCACCAATACAGTCATGCACACAGTCAACCGCCCATACAGCTGTTTCCACATGCACTTTTGAACCCATACATCTATGCACAGAGTCATACACCTCCCAGCCACCCACACACACACTCAGTCTCCCATACAAATGCTTGGGCAACCAATCAATAACCCATATAGTTACTCATATAGCTACTGATCAACACATGCAGCAGTTTACAGAACAACAGACATAATGATGCACAAATTAAGACAGTTTAGTCACTAACCCATGCACTCAGTGAGACACATTTAACCACTCACTCATACAGTCAGTCATGCACCTACTAAATCCTTCATCCAGATACTTATACATCCACTCATTCTTAAATATGTAAGACATATTTTAACTTTACAGAAAAATAGAGTCACTGTATGATGTCATCAGTGATGTCATCAGTGATGTCATTTGAGATGTCATCAGTGATGTCATCAGTGATGTCATTTGAGATGTCATCAGTGATGTCATCAGTGATGTCACTGACCATGTCATGAATGATGTAATATGGGACATGATCAGCAGTGGATTGCGGGTGCGTGATATATAGTTAGTACAACTAACTATATATGGAATTTCATTGGTTTTGTGTGAGTAAAATAAGGTTTTTTAAATGCTAATTCCTAACTATATATGGTCTATAACCTATGGTTTTTTCAGTGAATTTTCAAGGTTTTGTAAATGCTAATTCCTAACTATATATGGTTTATAACCTATGGTTTTTTCAGTGAATATATATATATATATATATATATATATATATATATATATATATATATATATATATATATATATATATCACTTGCACACTTTCCAAAGAAAAGATGAGAGGCCACAAGGGGAGTAGGGAACAGGCAGCCGTTTATTTCAGAGGTCCAGGAAATGGCGAATGCATTTCGGCTTAAGAGCCTTCTTCAGCGCCTTCCTCCTTAACGAACCATTCCCAAATGAACTCCTCCTGTGAATAAATGTCTGTAGGCACTGAGTTCCCTCCCCCTAATGCGTTCTGCACAGCAATGACAGTCCGTGTTGAATGTTGCGGACTCCAAGTCCCAGCATGCACTGTCTCGGCAAAGCCAGGTAGCTGGTGTGGGGGGGTGGAAAAAATGTAGATTTGTGTCCACGCAGGAGGGCGGGGTGGTCGATGAACGACGAACATCACGGTGCCAGTCCTGTGTCCCCTCTGACTGCAGCGCCCTTCCTCCCAGGTCAGTAATGAAACAGGGGCGGTCAAATGCGAGACAGTTTGCCCCATCGAGATGAAATATCTCAGTCTGTTTCCTCCGCTCTGAGAGTCTTGGCGGACTCCCGGGGTTATCGATCCCTCGATTAACTTAAAGCTGCAAGCAGCGTGGTGCCAGTGAATCCCGGAGTCACTTGTAGCTGCAGGGCCATCTCAACTGCGCGTCTGGCTGCGCAGTATACAACACTTGCACACTTTCCAAAGAAAAGATGAGAGGCCACAAGGGGAGTAGGGAACAGGCAGCTGTTTATTTCAGAGGTCCAGGAAATGGCGAATGCATTTCGGCTTAAGAGCCATCTTCAGCGCCTTCCTCCTTAACGAACCATTCCCAAATGAACTTCTCCTGTGAATAAATGTCTGTAGGCACTGAGTTCCCTCCCCCTAATGCGTTCTGCACAGTAAGGACAGTCCGTGTTGAATGTTGCGGACTCCAAGTCCCAGCATGCACTGTCTCGGCAAAGCCAGGTAGCTGGTGTGGGGGGAGTGGAAAACATGTAGATTTGTGCCCACGCAGGAGGGCGGGGTGGTCGATGAACGATGAACATCACGGTGCCAGTCCTGTGTCACCTCTGACTGCAGCGCCCTTCCTCCCTGGTCAGTAATGAAACAGGGGCGGTCAAATGCGAGACAGTTTGCCCCGTCGAGATGAAATATCTCAGTCTGTTTCCTCCGCTCTGAGAGTCTTGGCGGACTCCCGGGGTTATCGATCCCTCGATTAACTTAAAGCTGCATATATATATATATATATATATATATATATATCCAGCTCCTCCAAACGCCATAGGCGGGGCACTACGTGGTCGGGTGCAAAAAACGCGGTGGCGTCCCGCGATAAATATCCAAGCTTCAACAATTTCCTCCTGCAGGAAATAAATAGCACTCACGAGTATTCTATAGCTCAGCAGCAGTTTATTCGGGACAAACGCGTTTCGGATTTACATCCTTCGTCAGTGTCTTAATCGCTGAATTACATACTGGCGGCCATCTTTTTAATAAAACCTAGTATGTCACGTGTCACAAGTGGTAGTAAAGGACGGACTCGGCGACCAAGTGATGCACATGAGCGCCATCTTAATACAGTATATACTGTCCAACTTTACTAAACTGCAAAACTGCACCCGAATATAACATAACATTTTGGTGCCAATTTTGCGTTATAATTACACATCATCGAAAAGAAAAACATTAATTTTGATACAGTTCGATGCTCCCTACGTATCTGAGTCCGCAGGGACATACCAGGCAGTGTATTGCCTGGTGTGTCCCTGCGGACTCAGATACGTAGGGAGCACGATCAATATGGTAAAACTGAGGGTACTTGAGCATATGCGTGCCATTAAGAACAAAGATTTTAGCTACCCAGTAGCACGGCACTTTTCAGTTCAACATAAGAGCAATAGGGATCTGTTGCAGTACTACTGTTTGGACTACTGACCACCGGATATTAGAGGTGGGGATCGTTTTCTCAGATTAAGGAGGTTGGAATCCCGCTATATTATCGATTTGGGAACCAAGATACCGAAAGGGTTGAACGGTGGGGAGGAGTTGGCTGTTCATTTGAATAAGTGAAATACTGTGTAATATGAATGTGATTTGTGAAACTTTACCTGCAATTATTTTCGTCCCTTTTTAACATGTCACTGTCATAGCCGATACACGGCTTAATTATTAGTGGGTAAACAGGACTAGCAGCCTTTCTTGCAAGAAGGCTGCCTTGCCGATCCACGGCTAAATTATGATCCATCGAACTGTATCAAAATTAATGTTTTTCTTTTCGATGATGTGTAATTATAACGCAAAATTGGCACCAAAATGTTATGTTATATTCGGGTGCAGTTTTGCAGTTTAGTAAAGTTGGACAGTATATACTGTATTAAGATGGCGCTCATGTGCATCACTTGGTCGCCGAGTCCGTCCTTTACTACCACTTGTGACACGTGACATACTAGGTTTTATTAAAAAGATGGCCGCCAGTATGTAATTCAGCGATTAAGACACTGACGAAGGATGTAAATCCGAAACGCGTTTGTCCCGAATAAACTGCTGCTGAGCTATAGAATACTCGTGAGTGCTATTTATTTCCTGAAGGAGGAAATTGTTGAAGCTTGGATATATATATATATATATATATATATATATATATATATATATATATATATATATATAACCTACTGGCAGTCTCCAGTAGGTAGTTATAGTTAGGTCCTTGTTTCTATTTAAAAAGCGTTTTATCTTTTCCCAATAACTTTGGTGCCGGTTGACGTATCTTCTCGAAATTTTCAAAACTAGTGGCCAGCTCCGGTCAGCTTCTGTCTAGAAAATGTTATGGTGAATCATCAAGTGGGGGTCAAAAAAAAGGGGGTTCCACAACGCCTTTTCCGCATGTTATTTTCCATAGGAAACTTTAGACAAAGCTACAGCTCGAACTGCTGAACAGAATTACACCAAATTTAACAAAAAGGTAGCGCTTGGTTGAGAAAGTTCCCTTTTTTTCAATTGGTGTATATCTGTTCAGTAGTTCATGAGAAATTAGAAAAAAAAGGTTTCAATATCTGGGGCAGTGGTGGGCTCGCGAAACCTCCTGAACACGACACTCGTTCTCATTGGCTGCCAACACTCCAAACCAGGAACTATTGGCAGCGATTTTGTGACTCGATAGAACTGAGTAAGAAGATATCTGTTAATCAAAAGGATGAAAAACAAGAAAAGGGGGCAGGGTAGGAACAACCTGACCCCCCAGGCCTGCTCAGAGGGACCCACAAAGACCTTCAGAACCCAAAAAATTAAAAATAATTGTGGCTGGATTCGAGCTGGGGTTGCGAATCCCGCTGAAATTATTTAAAAAATGATGCGCGGGCTCCCGTACTACATTTGATTGAGGGCCCCTGGGTGTGCAGGTCCGGGGGCATTGCCCAAAAAATAATAGCGGGGCCCCCACAGCCCTAGGGACCGCCACCTCCTGGGGCTCTATTTAAAAAAAAATGTATCTGTGTGGGGGCTCAAACCCCTCCCCATGCCCCGTGGACCACCACCGCCCCGGGGCACTAAGTATACAAATGTGGGGGTCCATTACAGAGCCCCAGGGACCACCACCTCCCCGGGGCTTTGCACACATTGGGAGGGGAGCCATGCAGCCCCCCTACTGGAGCTCTTGATGGCCCTGGGGACTGCCACCCCGACCAGCTACTGCAGTGTCCCAGGGTGCCGACCCCTGGGACACTGCTGTTTGCTATGACAGGGCGGGAGCCATGTGGCTCCCGCCCTGTCATAGCAAACACTGGTTTTGATTTTGGTAGAAAGATCAGGTTTCCTGCTCTCGCTTCCAAAATCCAAAGCAGATTGCTTTTCCACAAGGGGAGCTGCATGTTAACAGATCCCCTTGTGGAAAAGCAGTGCCGGCCCCCGCAGGGGGTGGAGACCCGGCGGGACCGTGGAGGCATTGGGGCTCCCCTCATCGCCCCCAACAGTGAGGCCAGGCCTCGGGGATGGGTTCCCCGGGGCCATAATTGGCCTTAGGAGGGGGGTCACGTTGCCCCCTCCTAAAAGAAAAATGCCTGGCCAGGCCCCGGGGATGGGGTCCCCGGGGTCATAATTGACCTTAGGAGGGAGGCCACACATCCCCCTCCTAAAAGAAAAAACGGCTTGTGTTTATTATGAGTTTATTGTAGCTACATGTAAATGCAGATGCACAGCTTTAGGTTGTTGAGAAAGACTCTGTTTCCATCATCTGTATAGTATACTCTGTCACTCCATATGGAAACATAGATTGTTGTCATATATATGGAGCCCATTCTATGGTCTCTGAGGTAAGCAGAAACAACTTTATTGACAATTATTCTAGCTTTCTCAATCTGAGGATAACATTGATTGAACCACTTCTATTTCTGTCTTTTGCATATGTTAGAGTATACAAAGGCAGTTTGGGGGAAAAGCAACATCAATTCTGCAAAGGTGCTCTTCATTAGCATTTCCAGACCTACCCCAGTCAATGTACCTAGGTCATTGCCACCACAGTGCACAATCATGAGGTCAGGGGGTTGGAGATGCAAAAAGGTTTTAACCAAAGCCATCAATTGATGCCACTTTAATCCTCTCTGTCCAATCCATTTAATGTCTACATTTTGCAAAGCTTGTCAATGCCTCTGCTTTCAGTATACCTTTTGCACCAGAAAACATAACTGTGTCCCACAATCCACACTCAAAGCATTTTGAAGGGAAGTCTGGATGTAATGAAAACATGTCTGTAGCTGAGGTACTCTGTTCATAGAATGAGAGACATTAATAATGGTGGACAAGATGCAGTTTTAAAAAAGAAGAGAATTGATTTGCTTTGTAAGAACATCCTATATTGGAAAAGAGGGTGCGTTTTTTTTTTTGAAGCATTTTTGGTATTGGTTAGTAAAAAATGTTTGAAAGGTACAACAGAAAGGATTATATTATATTTTGCCAAGTCAACCACACCTGCTGTTTGTATTTGCAACATTAGGTGGTGAACTTGAAAATATGGTGAACTTGTGACCTGTGAGTTCAGTTGAATGTTCCATGAATTGTTGCTATGGAAACTGGTATTAAGCAGAATGGGGGTAGGGTTAAACGTTAACTATGCTTTTAAAATATTACATTTCAATATATAAGTCATATTTTTTTCGATGATTTTTCCTAAGCCAATTCTATCTTTAGAATTGGTGTTTAATTAAAAAATAGTGTTACATTTATTTGCTATATGTTTTTGAACTTCCGTCTGAATCCGCGACTCCATCGCGGTGGTGCACGATGGGGTTGCGACTTCAAAAGAAATGTAGAAACAGTTTGGGCGCCTTCAGAAGTCAGTAGGTAAGGGTTATTATATGTAACCAATAGAAATGTATTTAACAATTTGAAAAAATCTGGGAAGCAATGTGATTTGTTACTTATGTGTATTTGTGTGGAGAAAGAGAGGGAAACCTTGCCATTACTGTTTTTATGGTGCTGAGTCTGGTGCATTATATTGATTAAGTAAGAAAATCCTCTCAGAGTTTGCGAGATTTTTCATTCAACACATTTATTTGCAAGGTGAGTTATACATTGGTGAGGTTTATTTAAAAATACATAACATTATTCTAAAACTGTGTTCTTTGAGATATATTATTAAATGTAGAGATGTATATTGGAGTTTGTTTCATTGTACTTAAATGTTGTTTAAAAAAGAGTCTGTACAGTAATATGTGTATTTTTTAATATTATTACTGGTGTTATTAATTAAGCTTGTTTTTTTAAGTCTGTAAAAAGGTATAGTTGAATGATGTTGCATATTTTTAGGTGGTTGGTTGAAGATGCAGTACAAATGTTTAGTTTGAAAGATTTTCATATAAGGTGTAGTTTATTAGGCTTCATTTTGTGTTGTCTCTACAAAGGTATACTTGAATGATACTGGCTAATTATAGATAGTATTGTAAAGATGTTTGATTATATAAGGTGTTAATAATTTGGTTTCTTGTATTAGTTTGTACAAAGATAAAGTTAAATGATTTCTCATATTTTAAGATAGAATGGTAAAATAAGGTGCTGTTAATTAAGCTTCTTTTTGTAGCCTGAACAAAGGTATAGTTGAATGACGCCACTTAATTTTAGATACAGAGGTGTAGATGTGTGGTTTTAAAAATGCTCATAAAAGGTGTTGTTAATTAGCGTTCTTACTTAAGTCTGTTGAGAGGTATAGTTTAATGATGTTGCATATTTGTAGATAGAATGGTCAAGATGTGGCCCAAAAGTAAACCACCACATATTATCTATGCAGGCATGGGCAATATGTGTAATATAGATAATATGTAATCAGTCATCTACGTGCTCAGGTTGTATTTATACAGTTGTATGCATGTATGCTTAGTAATAAAAATAATAATAAAGAGTTTTTAGAACTATTGAGAGGTGCCTGACCAATTACAAGAGGGCAAAGGTAGTGACTAGGTGATTTTAAAACTACATGAGTAATGATTGACTATTTCCATATTCTGCAATCACCCAGTTTGTATTCAAGCACTCATGAAATCACTCCACCACTACCCAAACATTTTTTTTTTTTATTGTCCTCATTTGCCACCTATGTTCTAAGTATGCGATCAATAGATTAACAAGCAACATGCTGCCTCAGTTTTCTCTGCACTGGTAGGGACAGAACTGGAACGTAGACTAAGCATGGGCGGATTTTGCGAATTGGCAATCCGCGAAATTGCGTATTTACGGATTTGCAATCCGCAAAATCTGCGAACTCTCGCGAATTTTGCGGATTCCTTTTTTTTTTGTTCGCAAGTGTTTCTGCCATTTTGCAAGGGTTTTTTACCAGTTTGCAAATGCGAACTTACTTGTCGGGTAGCAGCGGTCGCGACCATATTGTTTCTACGTCTTTTTCATCACAGCACCCTCTGTTTCACCACTGCCACCCTCTGTTTCACCACTGCCACCCTCTGGCTCACCCATGCCACCCTCTGGCTCACCCATGCCACCCTCTAGTTCATCACTGTAGATTATGGGGGGAAAAGCACACCTGCCCTGCTTCAACTGACATGAATGAATTAGGGGCTGATCAATGTGTCACTGAATTTGAACTTCCAGGCTGGCACCTGCTTCCTTATCTGTAATTGCTTTCTGTTGCAGTGTAATTTTTTAACAGGACCTTTGTTGTATACTTGTAGCTATTCTCTGAGCCTGCTGTGAGGGTCAGAGCAGGGTCATAGAATAGTTGCAAGTAGGCAACTGAACTCTGTAGGGGCCCCTCAGGAAGCACTACAGGGAATGGTTACTAATGATAAGATTGAACTTTTGCACCTGCTAAGTGCTTTCAGTTTTGCAAAAATCCAAATATACAGCAGCATCCACAAAAAGTAATCCTTCCAGGCACTACAGGGAATGGTTACTAATGATAAGATTGAACTTTTGCACCTGCTGAGTGCTTTCAGTTTTGCAAAAATCCAAATATCCAGCAGCATCCACAAAAAGTAATCCTTCCAGGTCAAGATCCAAATCTAAGTGACCAGCACATGAAGAAAGCACTGGGAGGAGCCTGCTGGACAGGAACAGGAAGTTGGCGACTGTGGGGCATTTCCTTCCTCCCACCCCCCCCCCCCAAAATGGACTCCTTGCAAAAAAAAAGTGCAGGCAAATGTCAACCTGAGGAGTTATTCTGATAAAAATCATAATTTTCAAGGTTTATGCTGCCTGCTGGTGGATTTCTTGTGCAATTGCGAGATTGTCGCTGCCCGCCGCATCTACGTGTTCGCAAGTGTTTACTCCAGCAAAATTGTATAGTATTCTAGTTGGCAAGTGCGACCAAGCAAAAAATCCGCTTCGCACGGATTTACGAATTTTCGGCAAGTTCGCGGATTGCGAATTTGCAGAAAATCCGCAAAATCGGCGAGCGGAACGGATTTTACGCCCATGCTTAATGTAGACCTCATCCCTCAGCAATAATGCTTCAACCAGCAGTGATTGCGAGAATAGAACCTTGCGGAGGTTGCCAACATACAGCCAGGATACTGATAAGAGCATCAGAGGGAGGGATTGATGGCTTAATCATTGGACCTGGGGAAAAAAAAAAAAAACACTTTCTCAATGATCCCACTTCAGGAGATGCCAGAAAGATCTTTTATCTGGGTTCCCAGCTCTGATCAGGTCTAACCTTGAGACCTGCAGGGCCGAGGCGTACCAGTCATTTATAGAGGGAGGTAGGGAGTCCTTCCATTTCCTACATATCTCCCTCCTAGCAAGCAGAATGGAATAAAAGACTAACTTCCTCCCTGACGTGGGAACCCCTTCTAAGAGTCCAAAAATTACCAAGGAGAGGTCCAGAACAATGTTGGAGCCCACTGAGGAGGACAGAATCTTACTTATGGCTTCCCAGAATAAGGATAAACGAGGGCACTCAAAGAACATGTGGATGTCTGAAGCGGCCACCAGACCACATGACAAGCCACCATGTTCCCCTGGGTAAATTTGGAAAGTCGAAGGGGGAATAGTAAGCCCTATGAATGGTGTAAAAGTGGTTTCTACGTAACCACGCCGGTTTAACGATGTCCCACATCATTCTACATGATGCACTCGAAAGAACATTAAGATTCGAGTTGTTCACACGTGGCGACCAAAGCTCATCCGGTAATAGGAAAGCACCATCCATTTCCTCCAAGATCAAATTATACCAAGATGAAATCTCCTTCTTAGCGGGAAGTTTGTCGACTAGGAGGGTTATAAGGTAGCTGTGATCACCTAAGGGGAATTTATTTCCTCGAGAGGGCAGTGCAGTATAAGAACGGGACCAGCTGGATATTTGCAGGAATTTAAGCCTGGCCAAGTTTGGGCCGATCCTATTGCTCAAACACTTCCAAGAGAGCAAGACCCCATCAACAAATGAGTCTCCCCAGACCTCCACCCCTGCTTCTCTTATAGGCACTGCAAGTATATCCCTCAACCAAGCCGGGCTGTCGGGAAGATCCCATAAAGGTGTCATGCTACCATAGTACCCTATTTTAATAGACTTAGTTAGCTGAGCCCAGGTTCTTGCCATTCCCAATAAGATCTTTAGTTTAATTTTTTTTTTAACTTGGGGTCCCCAAATTTGAAAAGAAATCCTGACTGGCTAACTCCCTCTCCCTTAAGCAAAATAGAGTAGAGAGTCCCCACCCCATACTCAGATGGTTTCTTTAGTAACATCCTGGCATGGGATATCTGGAACGCCCAGGCATACACCTGGAGATCCGGGGAAGCAAGCCCCCCCTTTTCCCTGCGCCTCCTAATCTTTTTCCAAGAAATTCTTGGGAGATGTTTATTCCAAATAAAGGTGTTAATTTCGGCCTGTAATTTCTTAATAAAAGAAGGATCAAAATATAAGGGAATAGTGTTAAATAAAAAAGAAATCTTGGGCAAAATGGACATTTTGACCAGGTTAACCCTTCCCAATAATGACAACAGGAGATGTGCCCAAGACTGTAGTAACTTACGACAGTCCTTTGCAACCTTAGAGAAATTAGTTGAGGCAATCTGGTCAATGTCCTCTACAATGTCAAGGCCCAAATATCTCATCCTATTTCCCGGCCGGATATCAGAGCTGAATAAGCTCTGATCAACGCTCCAGGTCATCATCTCAGTCTTTGAGGCATTGATCTCATAGCCGGACACTTCCCCAAATTCAGAGGCCAGCTTGAATATTACCGGAAGGGTCGTATGTGCCTCAGATGTGAAAATGAGAATATCATTGGCGTAGAGGGCCACCTTTCTCTCCCAACCTCTATAAGCGAACGCCTTGATATTAACATTGTCCCTCAAAGTTTGGGCAAATGGTTCAGCTTATAGGTCAAACAGGAGTGGGGAGAGCGGGCAGCCCTACCGTGTTCCCCTCGAGATGTTAAAGGTGTCGGATGGATCACCATTGACAAGAACACAAGCATTAGGGCTCTGGTATAAAAGGCTGATTGCCCGGCGAAATCCTCCACCCACGTTGAACTTAGCCAAGGCCTCTGACAGGTACAACCAATTGACCCTGTCGAAGGCCTTGGTGGCATCCAGCGTAAGGACCGCCAAGGGAAGAGACTCCAAAACTGCCAAATCGATAGCCCCTATTAAGTCGAAGGTTAGCTCATATAACTGCCGCCCTTTTACGAACCCCTTCTGATCTGGGTGCAAAATATTGGGGGCGACTAAAGCCAATCTATTAGCAAGAATTGAAGCAAATATTTTGTAGTCTACGTTTAAGATCAAAATTGGTCTATACGAACCACATGCCGTAGACGATTTCCCTGGTTTTAAAATTAGGGTTATAGACGCACTGTCCCATGACTCAGGGGGACGCACACCATCCAGTAATATCTGATTAAATAATACTACCAAGAGAGATACAAGTTCCTGCTCCAAAGCTCTATACATTTCAGCAGGTAGGCCGTCTGGCCCCGACGCCTTCCCTTTCTTGGCATTCTGAATGGCTTTCCTAACTTCCTCTTCTGAGATTTCACTATCCAACATCTCACTCTGCTCAGCAGAGAGAGATGGGAGGGTGATCTTACTAAGCCAGTCTTTAATAGTGTCAGGGTTTAAGTTCTTATCCTCGCAATAAATAGTTTGAAAAAATTCTCTAAAGGCTTATCTAATGTCTACATCTAAGGATAGTGAGGTATTATTGACATTGATCAGCTCGATGTTATTGCGGACCTGATCCGTTTTGGTTTTCCATGCCAGTAACTTCCCGGCACCCTCCCCATATTGGAAGTGTGCGAGTTTACTGGCCTCCCACCTTTCCTGTATCCGCTGATTAAGAATCGAGGCTAATTGGCCCTTTAGGGACAGTAATCTTTCATGTAGAGGTGTTAAAACAGCATCAGAGGAGGCGGAGTCAGCATCCATATCAAGCTGGGTCTTAGCTATATTCGCCTCCACTGAGGTCACGGCCTCTATATTCCCTCCTTCTATAGGTCACTTTGCCCGTGATAAGGCCTCCCAAAAAAGCTTTGAGAGAGCCCCACACGACTCAGAGACCAGCCGAACCTACATTTACCTTTATAAAATGAGTCACTTCATTCTTCAAAATCAGGATGAGAAAGTAGCGAGTGATAAAAAGACCAACTCCAAACCGATGCAGTAAGGGGGGTTATAAGTTCCAGAACTACCGCCGAGTGATCAGATAAGTGTGGTGGGAGATATTTAATATCCCATACGGAGGCAACCAGCCTCTGATTAATCATTATAAAATCTATTCTGGACGGGTGGTGGTATTTGTGGTTCCTGAAAGAAATGCCCTGCTGTTTACCTGCCCTTAATCTCCAAATGTCCACATACCCATACTGCTTCATTGCGTTCAACAAGAAGGATCTTGATTTCGAAGGGATCCGGGACCGATTGTTATGAGATTTTATCTAACACCGGATCCAACACAATATTGAAATCGCCAGCAAATATTACAGGCTCGGGGAAGGACAAGAGATGAGAAAAGATTACCTCCAAAGATGATGAATCATCTTGATTAGGGCCATAGTACCCAACCATAGTAAGTTGAGCACCCAGAATGGAAAGAGAAGTAATAACCTGGGTCCACCTTAGAATCTAACACCCTAGCCTTTAGTTGTTTCTTAAAGATAAGCGATACCCCTCTAGAGGACAAAGACTGAGAGGAAGAAATTGCAAAGTCAATCCACTTGTTCCCCCTAACTAGCGTGTCAATTTCAGCCTGGATCAGATGCGTCTCTTGGAGGATGATGACCTGTGCGTCTGAGGCACGAAGATACTGCAGCAACTTTCTGGCCCTAGGTTTAGTACGTAGGCCATTGACGTTCCAGGATATTATTTTTAGTTTATCCATAGACACTGACCCAGACTCCTCCCAACCTTAATTGGATACAAGATACATCTTTAACTTGTCCTACCCCCAGGCAGATTGGCAATGCAACATGCAAAGGTTTATGAGCAACGTAGTAAACTAATACATAAAATTGGCAAATGAGGAATTTTTGGTGAAATTTTAGCCTCCCCTTAACCTCCCCACTAACCCCGTGCCCTCCCGACCTCCTCCCCCCCTCCCATGGAGAACCCTTGGTGTATCTAACCGGATCGAGTGCAGTAGAGGGCACCCCACCTCAAGCTCCCGCTACTCCACCCAGACCCTAAACAAAATTTCCTACCACAGTGACCTATGTGTTCCAAAACAACTAAATGCGTGCATTCCATAAGGAGGGAAAATAATAATTAGTTTTTTTTGTAGGTTTTTTTATGGATTTAAATTTAAATTAATTTTGTTTTACCTATTAATGGTAAATATATATATCTACGATAATGTATTAGCATTCACAATCACCTACTTTAGTTAATCTGTGTAATTAAGGGATCATATTCTATTTATTCGAGGCTTTATTGCCCAGATCTAGAAGGAGCTCATCAGCAGCCTGCACCGACCTGATGTTGAACATCTTATTATTGTGCATCACCTTTAGTGCGGCCGGAAACATAAGTTGAGCAGTAGCATCCAACTTCCTAAAGGTGTCCAGCCGCCTGCCAAATTCCCACTGTTTCACCAGCGTGACCCTTGATAAATCAGACCTGATAAGGAAAGTGAACCCCTTACCAGGTAGGGTCTTCTGTTTTAGAGCTAAGTTGAGGATCTGCTCTTTAAGGGCATAAGTGTGGAAGTTGACAAGTATTTTGCGAGGCTTGGACCTTTGGGGGTTCCGCCTAAATGGATCTCTATGAACCCTTTGAATGTCAATAACCAGCTCCTCCAAGGTTTGATCCAAACATAACGAGTCTTTCAATAAGTGGACAACAAACTGTTTGACATCAGAAGCTTCTGATCCCTCTGGTATATTAAGGATGCGAATGTTACTCCTTCTGGCATTGTTCTCCAACACCTCCATCCTGTCTAGGAGGCCCTGGTCCTCCTTCCTAAGTTTAACAATGTCCTCTTCCGCTTTATCCAAGTGGATCAACATCACGGCAACAGTCTCTTCCAGCTTCCCCGTCCTCGATGTTAGCCCATCAATCTTGTTATCAAGCGACTCGCAATAATTCCGAATCTCCAGCTGGTTGGCTGAGGACTCCTCAACCCCCCTTTTTATGTCCCAGGACAGGGTATAGAACATTGCCAGTAAAGAGGTAGCCGAGATATCGGAAGTTGTACCCCCTACATCCAAGCTTGGTGAGGGGTTTGAGATTTGCTGCTGTGCAGGGTCAGGGTCAAGGGGGAACTCTTCTATTTCGTCGCCACCCCCCCTGCGCCCATGGTTTCACAGCTAATATCAACCACCAGGCTATTGATATAAACACTGGCGGGAGGCCTTTCGCCCCTCTGTAGCTCTTCCACAGATGCCCCATTCAGACCCAAAGCAGCTTAACTTCTATCAATAAATGGGATTGCAGGTAAGGACAGGAAAGGCACTGCCGTAGTGGTACACCCAGAAGATGGTACCGAGACTAAACCTCCGTCAGGAGGTGTAAGAAGGACAGGGACCGGAATTGAAATGTCTTGAACATCGGACTCTGGTTCTATCAAAACAGTAGACATCCGCTGTGCCTCTGAAAGATGAAGTACCTGTGGTACTACTTTGAAATATGAGCGTAAAGAGGGGGTTATCTTAGAGCCTACAACAAGCGAGGCATTAAAGTTCCCTTTAGGGCTGGCTTTGCCTCTGACACCGTTAGACCGTATGGACTTTGATTTAACCTCAGTTGAGAGATAAGAAGAGGCTTTCTTACCTCCAAGGGATAAAGAGGCGTTGCAGATCGATTTTGTGTTGGGGTCAGGCTCCCTCGATTGTGCCTTGACAAGTGTCTTACCCCTTCTGCGCCCGCCTCTGCCCTTACCTTTAACCTGATGATGCTGCTGCTGTTGCTGTGAGGACAAACATTCCTCTTCGGGGTCCTCCGGCAGCTTTTCCACAAGGCTCTCCTTCTCCTTACCACCCTCGGGCTCCTCCACGACCACTTCACCCTCCACTGTATCAAGGGAGGCAGACTCAAGGAGCCGAGGCTTCGCGGGACCACTACATGAAGCGTGCACCAAACTGCGTGCCTTCCTACCACGCCGCAGCTCCAGGGCGGCTGAGGACCACAACCGCAGGACCAGCGGGACTCCAGCGGGCTTCGCGGGCTCGGAGGAAACGAAGACGGACAATACACCGCTGCTGCCTCCTCCAACGCAGGGGACGTTGAGCACGGTGCCATGGAGCACCATCATGGACGTGGAAGACAGACCCTACGCCAAAAATATCGAAGAGGCTCGGTAAGAATTGCCAAAATGCGCTTGATATTTGCTTATTTAAACTTCCAAGTAGTAGTAACTGTTCGGTAGAAAAAAAAGACAATAATTAAGCGAGCTCGTCAGGCATTAGGTGGAAGACACGGGAGCTCGAGTCCCGGAGCACCACGGCAGCTCAGCCGTCTGCCGCCATGTTCTTCTCAGAGTCCCTGCAGTGCATGCCAAACATTTATAAAATAACCCAGGCACTACCCACACACTCTCACAATCGTCCAGTCAGTACCCATGCACTTCTCTAACCACCTACAAACCTTCTATTACTCAGGTAGTACCCATGCAGTCCAGCAATCACCCTGTCACTCCCCATGCATGCCTCCAATAACTCAGCCAGTACTAGGTACTTATCCAATCACTCCGCCAAAACACAAGCACTTATAAATTTACCATGCACTCTCCTTGCAGTACTCTAATCATCCAGTCACTAACCATGCGCTCATGCAATGACCTGTGCACTAAGTGATGCACTGCTACAATCCCCTGCGCACTACCCATGCAATCCAGCCATTGCCCTGTCACTACCCGTGCACTCCTCCAATCACCCAGCCAGCACCATGTACTTATCCAATCACTCCGCCAAAACACAAGCACTTATAAATTCACCATGCACTCTCCTTGCAGCACTCTAATCATTCAGTCACTACCCATGCACTATGCACTAACTCATGCAGTGCTACAATCCCCTGAGTACCACTCATGCAGTCTAGCCATCTCCTTGTCACTACCAATGCACTCCTTCAATCATCCAGCGAGCAGCATGTACTTATCCAATCACTTCGCCAAAACCCAAGCACTTCTAAATTCACCATGCACTCTCCTTCCAGCACTCTAATCATGCAGTCTCTACCCATATACTCATGCAATGACTCAGGCACTAACTTATGCACTGCTACAATCCCGTGAGCACTACCCATGCAATCCAGCCATTGCCCTGTCACTACCCGTGCACTCCTCCAATCACCCAGTCAGCACCATGTACTTATCCAATCACTCCGCCAAAACACAAGCACTTATAAATTCACCATGCACTCTCCTTGCAGCACTCTAATCATTCAGTCACTACCCATGCACTATGCACTAACTCATGCAGTGCTACAATCCCCTGAGTACCACTCATGCAGTCTAGCCATCTCCTTGTCACTACCAATGCACTCCTTCAATCATCCAGCGAGCAGCATGTACTTATCCAATCACTTCGCCAAAACCCAAGCACTTCTAAATTCACCATGCACTCTCCTTCCAGCACTCTAATCATGCAGTCTCTACCCATATACTCATGCAATGACTCAGGCACTAACTTATGCACTGCTACAATCCCGTGAGCACTACCCATGCAATCCAGCCATTGCCCTGTCACTACCCGTGCACTCCTCCAATCACCCAGTCAGCACCATGTACTTATCCAATCACTCCGCCAAAACACAAGCACTTATAAATTCACCATGCACTCTCCTTGCAGCACTCTAATCATTCAGTCACTACCCATGCACTATGCACTAACTCATGCAGTGCTACAATCCCCTGAGTACCACTCATGCAGTCTAGCCATCTCCTTGTCACTACCAATGCACTCCTTCAATCATCCAGCGAGCAGCATGTACTTATCCAATCACTTCGCCAAAACCCAAGCACTTCTAAATTTACCATGCACTCTCCTTGCAGTACTCTAATCATCCAGTCACTAACCATGCGCTCATGCAATGACCTGTGCACTAAGTGATGCACTGCTACAATCCCCTGCGCACTACCCATGCAATCCAGCCATTGCCCTGTCACTACCCGTGCACTCCTCCAATCACCCAGCCAGCACCATGTACTTATCCAATCACTCCGCCAAAACACAAGCACTTATAAATTCACCATGCACTCTCCTTGCAGCACTCTAATCATTCAGTCACTACCCATGCACTATGCACTAACTCATGCAGTGCTACAATCCCCTGAGTACCACTCATGCAGTCTAGCCATCTCCTTGTCACTACCAATGCACTCCTTCAATCATCCAGCGAGCAGCATGTACTTATCCAATCACTTCGCCAAAACCCAAGCACTTCTAAATTCACCATGCACTCTCCTTCCAGCACTCTAATCATGCAGTCTCTACCCATATACTCATGCAATGACTCAGGCACTAACTTATGCACTGCTACAATCCCGTGAGCACTACCCATGCAATCCAGCCATTGCCCTGTCACTACCCGTGCACTCCTCCAATCACCCAGTCAGCACCATGTACTTATCCAATCACTCCGCCAAAACACAAGCACTTATAAATTCACCATGCACTCTCCTTGCAGCACTCTAATCATTCAGTCACTACCCATGCACTATGCACTAACTCATGCAGTGCTACAATCCCCTGAGTACCACTCATGCAGTCTAGCCATCTCCTTGTCACTACCAATGCACTCCTTCAATCATCCAGCGAGCAGCATGTACTTATCCAATCACTTCGCCAAAACCCAAGCACTTCTAAATTCACCATGCACTCTCCTTGCAGTACTGTAATCATCTAGTCACTACCCATGTACTCATGCAATGACCCAGGCATTAACTCATGTACGGCTACAATCCCCTGAGCACTATGCATGCAAATCTCTAACCAGCTACACATTACTGATTCACTCCCACGAATCCCCAGGTAGTATCCTTACAGTCCAGCAATACCCCTGTCACCACCCATGCACTCTTCCAATCACCCATCCAGTACCATGTACTTATCCAATCACTCTGCCACCGCCAAGCACTTATAGATTTACAATGCACTCTCCTTGCAGCACTCTAATCATCCAGTCAGTCCATGTACTCATGCAATGACCCAGCCACTAACACTTGTACTGCTACAGTTTCCTGAGCACTACCCATGCAGTCCAGCCATCTCCCTGTCACTGCTGTCACTGCCTATGCACTTCTCCAGTCACCCAGCTAGTACCATATACTTATCCAATCACTCCGCCAAAACCCAAGCACTTATAAAATCATCATGCACTTATAAAATCATCATGCACTCTCGTTGCAGCACTCTAATCATCCTGTCACTACCCATGTATTCATTCAATGACCCAGGCACTCACTCATACACTGCTACAATCCCCTGAGCACTACCCATGCTGTCCAGCTATCTCCCTGTCACTGCCTATGCACTCCTCCAATCAACCAGTGAGCATCATGTACTTATCCAATCACTCCATTAAAATCCAAGCACTTATAAATTCACCTTGCACTCTCCTTGCAGTACTCTAATCATGCAGTCACTACCCATGTACTCATGCAATGATCCAGGCACTAACACATGCAGTGCTATAATCACCTGCGAACTGCCCATGCAGTTCTTCAATCACCCAGCCACTAACACTTGTACTGCTACAAATGCCTGCACACTACCCATGCAGTCCAGCCATCTCCCTGTCACTGCCTATGCACTTCTCCAATCACTCAGCTAGTACCATATACTTATCCAATCACTCTGCCAAAACCCAAGCTCTTATAAAATCATCATGCACTCGTGTTGCAGCACTCTAATCATCCAGTCACTACCCATGTACTCATGCAAAGACCCAGGCACTAACACACGCACTTCTACAGTTCCCTGAGCACTAGCCATGCAGTCCAGCCATCGCCCTCTCACTGCCTATGCACTCCTCCAATCACCCAGCTAGTACCATGTTCTTATCGAATCAATCTGCCAAATCCCAAGCACTTGTAAAATCACCATGCACTCTCCTTGCAGCACTGCAATGATCCAGTCACTACCTATGCACTCATGCAATGACATATGCACTAACTCATGCACTGCTACAAACCCCTGAGCACTACTCATGCAATCCACCCAACTCCCTGTCACTACCGATGCACTCCTCCAATCACCCAGCCAGTTCCATGCAGTTATTCAATAAGTCTGCCAAAACCCAAGCACTTATAAATTCACCACGCACTCTCCCTGCAGTACTCTAATCATCCAGTCACTACCCATGTACTCATGCAATGACCCAGGCACTAATACATGCAGTAGTACAATCACCTGTGCACTGCCCATGCAGTCCAGCCATCCCCCTGTCACTGCCTATGCACACCTTCAACCACCCAGTCAGCACTATGTACTTAGCCAATCACCCCGTCAAAACCCAAACACTTATAAAATCACCATGCACTCTCCTTGCAGTACTCTAATCATTCAGTCACTACCCATGTACTCATGCAATGACCCAGGCACTAACTCATGCACTTCTACCATCCCCTGAGCACTACCTACCACTCTGTGACTACCCATACACTCTTCCAATTACACAGCCAGCTCCATGCACTTATCCAATCACTCCGCCAAAACCCAAGCACTTATGCATTCACCATGCACTCTCCTTGCAGTACTCTAATCATCCACTCACTAACCATGTACTCATGTAATGACCCATGCACTAACTCATGCATTGCTACAATCACCTGTGTCCTGCCCATGCAGTCCAGCCATCTCTCTGTCGCTGCAATGCAGTCCTCAAATCACCCAGCCAGCCCCATGTACTTATCCAATCACTCTGCTAAAACCCAAGCACTTATAAATTCACCATGTACTCTCCTTGCAGCATTCTAATAATTCTGTCACCACTCATGCAATGAACTAGGCACTAACTCATGCACTGCTCCAATCCCCTGAGCACTACCCATGCAGTCCTGGCCATCGCCCTGTAACTACCCATGCACTTCTCCAATCACCCAGCCAGCACTATGTACTTATCTAATCACTCCGCCAATACTCAAGCACTTGTAAATTTACCATGCACTATCCTTGCAGTACTCTAATCATCCAGTCAGTACCCATGTTCTTATGCAATGACCCAGGCACTAATGATGCTCTGCTACAATTACCTGTACACTACCCATGCAATCCTCCAATTACCTAGGCACTCTTCCAATCACCTAAACATTGCCTCTAGACTCATGTAATCACACAGTCACTATGCAAGCACTTCTTAAATCACTCAGCCAGTACCCATATTCTCCTCTGATCACAAAGCTAGTAGTCATACAGTTATCCAAACAGTCCACCAATACTAAAGCGCATATACAATTTTCACACACTAGGCTTGCACTGTTCTAATCACCCAGGGCATTATCCATGCTCTCATGCAATAACCCAGACATTACCCATGCACTCATCCAATCATGCACGCATTAGTCGTGCACTCATGCAAGCACTTATGTAGTACTGATGCACTTATGCAAGCACCCAGGCATTACCCATGCATTTGTCCAATTAGACAGGTACTATCCATGTCCTCATACACCACGTACGTACTACATATGCACTCCTGCAATTACCCAGGCACTACCTATGCAGTCTTTTAATCACTCAACCACTATCTATGTGCTCATGCAATAACCCAGACATTACTGATACCCTCAATCACCCAATCACTACTGATACAGTATTCCAATCACCCAACCACCACTTATATACTAATGGAAACAACCTGCCTTTACCCATGCCCTAAAGCAATAATCCAGGCATTACCCATGCACTTGTCTTAATATACAGGCACTACTGATGCAGTCATGCATCCACCAAAGTATTACTCATGCACTGGTCTAAACACACAGGCACTACCAATGCACTTATGCAATCAGCCAGGCATTACCCATCCACTTGTCCAATCACGCAGGCACTACCCATACACTCATGCAATCGCCAGACATTTTCAATGCACCTATGCAATCAGGCAGGCACTACCCATGCACTGATACAAAAACTAGGCAGTACCCACACACTCGTCGAATCAAGCAGGCTCTAATCATGCACTCATTCAATCAGACAGGCATTACCCATGCACTTATCCAATTACGCAGGCACTACAGATGCATTCATGTAATCAGCCAGGCATTAGGCATGCACTTGTCCAATCACACAGGGAGTACCCATGCACTCAAGGAATCACCCAGGCCCTACCAATGCACTCCTTCAGTCACACAAGCACTAGTGATGCACTCATATAATTACTTATGCAATACTCATGAAGCTCTACATATGTACCCATGCAATCAGGTTCTACCATACACTTATTGCTCTTATACAGAATAGGTGGTTCTGAACATTTTGTTATTTTTTGGGTGGTTGTTAAAAAAAAGGAAAAAAACTGAAAAAACTTTGCAATTAAACAGTCATTGCAGGAAAAAAATGCAACAATTTTTTTTTTTACCAAGAGTGTTTTTTTGTGTGACAGAATCCACAGCAACGACAGACTGCTCGGCGAAACACACTACAGCGTTGCACTTGATGCAAAGTTGTTTAAGAATAGCGAACTCTAGACAGATGTCAGGTCCACGGTTTAATCCAGAGGTGCTTGGTCCAGGAGCCTGGTCATTATGCTGCGCAGCTTGCTGGGCACGGCGATGTTGTTTGCGGGTCAGATGCAGCGGATATAGTGTCTGGAGATGTTTGAGCATGCTGGACGACCCAAAGGAATACTTTTTTTTCACTTCCCTGTGAGAGCACCCTTGGACACAGAGTGTAGCTGACTTTCCTAGCATTGACCTTTTTTTCCCCGTCAGGAATTGTGAAGAAGGCCCAAACAATTGATTCCTTCTTCTTTTTGAGAGGTTCTCCAACTCTTTTTCTTCTTCTGTTAACAAGTTCACATCAGTAGAAGAAGCCATTTTTATTGCAATTACAAATATCTGAATTTTAAATTTAATTTAGATAATCCCTTCCTTTAATACACACATTAAAGCTATATACATATACTTTTAAAATATAAACATTTTACAGGAGTCACGCACCTTGCGCGACCACATATATACGTGAAGTAACGTGGAGTCGGAAACCGCACATCCATCGCATACCAAGCGTTCATCGGTCGCGACTCTTGGAAAATATATTTATCAATAATATATTTTTATTGCAATTACAAATATCAGATTTTATATGTAGTTTGGATAATCTCTTAAAGCTATATACATATACTTCTAAAATATAAACATTTTTACGGGAGCCGCGTAACTGGTGCGACCTCATACGTATGTGACGTTACACAGGGTGGACACCGCGCACCCGTCGCATACCATACTCGCATCCACCACGTGTTTACCAATATGGTGGCTTGAATCCGCGTACCCAGCGAGATAGGTACACAAACGGTGCACAACTCCACTTTTTGCAAAAAATAAATATACATTTAAAAAAACAAAAACATTATATTAGTTTTACAACAAATAAAAACGTATAAATTTTTTACAAAAATATAACAAATACAAAATATCACTTAAATACCTTTGAAAATCACAGATAAATATAAAGGTTTCAGGGACAATATACTTAGAAATTAGCATTTAAAAAACCTTTGAAATTCACTTAAAAAAACCCAAAGGTTTCAGGGACATCATATTTAGTAATAAGCATTTAAAAAAAAAAATTCACAGAAAAAAATAAAGGTTTCAGGGACGTTATAGTTAGAAATTAGCATTTAAAAAACCATAGAAATGTAATGAAAAAACCATAGACTTCAGGGATGTTATAGTTAGTTGTACATTTCACTCAGAGAAATTCGGCTGTTATAGTTAGTTGAGCTAAATATAACTCATGCCCCCGAAATGCACTGCTGATGACATCACATATTACATAATTCATGAAATGGTCAGTGACATCACTGATGACATCACTTATGACATCTCGAAGGATATCACTGACGACATCACTGATGACATCATCCACATGATAATCTGATGCACCTCCTCACACCCTAATATAACCTTTGATACACCCATTTTAAAATACAGCCTACCATTTTTGAAATCATAGACACACCAATACCAGTTACTACATACCCACTCACTGATACCTAGGTCTACACGTATGTCCACTCATTCACCCATACAGTCACTCATACATGCAGTCACTTATCAATACAACACTATCATTTGCACTCATACACCTATACAGACAGTCACACATCACCCCTCATCCATAGAGTTACTCTCGCTCCTAGTCAATCATGCAAAGAATCATTCACACTCCCATTTACTCACCTATACAGTTATACACACCACCTCACCTATTCATACAGATACTAACACATACTTACTATCATATACAATCACTGCTACACGCACACACTCATCCATACAGCCACTCTCACAATCACTCATTCTCATATATAGTGATTTATATACTCCAACACTGCCTTTCACATATGTAATAACTCACACATGCACCACTGAGACATCCATTCACTCACCAACACACCCATACACACACTCACCCACCCATACAGCCCTTAACAGATATACTCTTGAACAGATACACCCAGTGAATTACCTACTCACACATCTATGCACAGAGTCACACCCTCCCACCCACCCACACAGCCACCCAGGCATCGATACAGATACTCAGACAACCAATCAATAACCGATATAGACACTCATGTGGCTACTCACAACCCATGCAGCCGCTTACATACCAACTGACAGACTGATACAGACATTTTCACAGTTTACTTACTAACCCGTGCATTCAGTAAGACATGTTAAATTATGCCGTTATACAGTCAGTCACATACCTACTAAATCATCTATTTAAACACTCATACACCCACTCATACTTCCACACACCTTGGCATATATATATATATAAAACATATTTAAATTTTACAGAGACTAATAGTACAGTGATGTCATTTGAGATGTCATCAGTGATGGCTCCCTTTTCTTCCCCCAACTGCAGGTAAAACCTTAATGTCCTCCTTGGTGTTATCCAAGGTTGACTACTGCAATGGTCTATTGCTTAACGCACAGGAGCAAGTTTTGAGCAAACTACAGCTTATTCAAAATGCTGCAGCAAGGATTCTCATGGGTATATCTAAGCATGCTTCCATCTCTTCCACAATTCGTGAGCTCCACTGGCTACCAATAAGAAGCCGGATAAAGTTTAAGGCCATGTGTATTATTCACAAGGCCTTGAACAATAACGGACCTGATTTCTTCAAAAGAGCATTCAAAGTGTACAAACCCAGTCGAACACTACGTTCATCTTCGGCCCAACAGCTCCAAATTCCATGCACAAAAAAGGTAACATGGGGAGATAGACGTTTTGTAGTGGCAGCGTCAAAATTATGGAATCAGGTCCCTTCCTATATCAAAGACCATTCTTCGCTACTCTCATTTCGAAAACATCTCAAGACTTGGCTCTTTAATCAGTAAGATGTCAGTGGTACCCCCGCAATCTGCAAACTCAAGCGCCGAGACACCGCAAGGTATTTGTGCGCTTTAGAAATTTTAAAAATAAATAAATAAATAAAATAAATGTCATCAGTGATGTCACTGACCATGTCATGAATGATGTAATATGTGATGTCATCAGCAGTGCATTGCGGGGGCGCAAGTTATATTTAGCTCAACTAACTATAACGGCTGAATTTCTCAGGTTTTGTACGAGTGAAATGTCCAACTAACTATAACATCCTACTAGGTGTGAGGAAGGGCCTTTTGCTTATTTGGTGTAAAACCATTCAGTAGTTGTTGAGGAATGTAAGTTTAAAATGATTGTGATATCTCTGGCTATGGATATTTTGCAGTGGTTTCACGATGAATCGTGAATGCACACGCCAACGGGAATGCTCTGATTGGCTGGACGCAATCTGAATAGAAAGTTGCAGCTGCCATTTTATGTATCAGGAATGGTTCCTTGAGCTGAAAATTTCTGTGAAAGCCCACAAAATTGGTCAGGGCGGAGATACTCTGACCCCATGGTTGAGAAATGGGAGTGTTAGCGACACAAGTTATGTGTCCAAAATGTATTTTTTTAATTGCATGGAATATTCACGACAACATCCCGACCTCCAGCACGCACACCCCATATACCATTGCGGGGACATATCGACATCAATACGAATATTGGTGAACATATAAAAAAGATATGCCAGTGAATCATTAATACACATTATATTATTTTGAGATTCTGGTAAATGGTTTTATGGAGTTATTTATATAGTTAATTACCTACTGTTTTAATGTGGTGGTGGCTATTAAAATCCTGCTTTTGCTTTCCGCTTTTGGGAGGTACCATCCTGAGAACATTGCGATTATCAACGTCGTCGCGAATATTGGTGGAAGTATAAAAATATATTTCAATGAATCATTAATATGCATTCTTATAGAGATATTGAGATTTTCATAAATGTTTTTACAGAGTTATTTATAAAATGAGATAGCTACTCTGATGGGCAGAATTTAATAAATAGTTATGATTTGTTATTGTGGTTGTGACTATTGAATTCCGACATATCCCTTCTGCTTTCATGATGTAACCGCAGGGATCACGATTACCAACGTCATCTCGATCTCCGTCCTCACAGCGAAAATGGAAAATAGGTTTTAGAGAAGGTTGCTCTAGAAATACACCAGAAAAACATGAGTTTGAAGTGAACAGTAATAAACCTCTAGTGTGTAAAATACTGTAATATGTGTGCATATATGTGTTTTCGCTTTATGGGAAAGGTGCGATCATCATGGTTAACTAAGTCATCGCGACAGCCTGAATAACCGTGAAAATGAAAGATGGTTTTTGAAGAAACTTAGTAGAAAATAATAAGTTTACACATACATTGAAACAAGTATGTATATAGTAATATGTTTAGGGCAATATTCAGAATGGATTTTTTAAAAATATTTTTTGATGTGTTGGTGGCCATTAAATGTCAGCTTTTATTTTCTGTTTTTACGACGTGTCCACAGGGATTACCAATGTCATTGCGATCTCCGTCATCACCACTGAAACAGAAAATAGGTTTTTAGAGATAGTTTATATATACATTATCTGGAAAAACATGACTTTAGAGAATACTGTAAGAAATCCCTAGTATGTGAAATACTGTAATATGTGTGGATATTTGTGCTTTACACTTTATGGAAAATGCATGATCGGTGTGGTTAACAACATCATCGCAATGTCCTGAATAACCACGAAAACATAAAATAGGTCGGAAATATGGTTTTTAAAGAAACTTAGTACAAAAGTATGAGTTTAAACATGCTTTGAAAGAAGCATGTATGTAGTAATGTGTAGTGCAATGTTTAGAATGAATTTGTTTCACATTATTTTTGGATGTGTTGGGGGCCATTGAATGACTGCTTTTGTTTTCCACTTTCACGACGTTTCCACAGACAACTCGATTACCAACATCATCACAACCTCCGTCGTCACAGTGAAAACATAAAATAGGATTTAGGGATGGTTTTTAATAAACACTCCCTAGAAAACCTTCACTTTAGAGAACACTGTAAGAAACCACAAGTGTGTAAAAAACTTTAGTATGTGGGGTTAAATAGGTTTTAGGCTTCATAGAAACAGTGCAATTATTGCGGTTAATGACCTCATCAAGACATCCTGAATAACTGCGAAAAAGGAGTACGAGTAGCTGAATGGCAGTGAGTTGGTATGTAAGTACTGGTTTAGGTGTGTCAATGCTTTCGAGAATGGTAGTGTGAAAGTTTGAGTGGGTGTATGAAAGGTTACATGTGTGAGTGGGTACATAAGAAATTGTGTGAATGATGTCATCAGTGATGTAGTTTGAGATGCTAACAGTGATGCCATCAGTTATGTCACTGACAATGTCATGAGTGATGTAATATGTGGGATCATAAGCAGTGCACTGCGGGGGCACGAGTTATAGTTAACTCAGCTAACTATAACGGCTGCATTTGTCTGGTTTTATATGACTAAAATCTGACCCTAACTATAACGTCCCTATAACCTTTTTTTGTGTGAATTTCTAAGGTTTTTAAATTCAGTTTGCTAACTATCACGCCCCTGTAACATTTGTTTTTTTTTAGTGAAAATATATACATATGTATAATATATATATATGTATAATATTTTTTGTGAAAAAATATATATAGTCGATAGTTCTAGTTAGAACCTAGTTTCCATAGGAAAAGCATTTTATGATTTTCAAATAACTTTGGCATCGTTTGACGAATCTTTGCGAAATCCTCCAAAAAAAAGTCTATCCAGGTCAGCTCCTTTCTTAAATTTTTGGGGGGATTCGTCTAGCGGGGGCTGAAAAAAAAGGGGGTTCCCCAAAGTCGTTTTCTCCATATTCATTTCCATAGGAAAATTTGCAACGAGCTACAGCTCGAACTGCTGATCGGAATTACCCCAACTTTTGCAGAAAGGTAGTGCTTGGGTCAGAAAGCGACCTTTTTAAAAATGATGTAAATCCGTTCAGTAGTTGCTGAGAAGTTTGAAAAATAAAAGTTTTGATATCTGGGCAATCCCTAAATCGCGTGCACGAGCTTCACTGTGATTGGCTGCTAGCACTCCAAACCAGGAAGTGTTGGCATCCATCTTGTGGGTCGGTAGAAGTGAGTCACCCGAAAATGGAAAAACAAAGGTATAAAACAAGAGAAGGGGGTAGGGTATAAAAACCCTGACCCCCCTAGGTCTGCTCAGGGGGTCCCAGAAGGAGTTCCAGGGCCCCAAAAATCATTTTTAAAAAATCAGCAAAGATTTGCGCTGGGGTCGCTGGTTCTCGCATTTCATTTTAATAAGGCCCTTGAATGGGCTAGGTTCCGGGGGTATTTCTTAAAAAATAATAGCAGGGGCTCGCAGGGGTTGTGGGGTCCACTGGGGTCCAAAATTCACCCTGGGGTCGCAGGGTTCTCACGTTTCGTTTTAATGAGGCCCTTGGGTGGGCCAGGTTCTGGGGGTATTCATGTAAAAATAATAGCTGGGGCTCGCAGTGGTTGCGGGGGTCCGTGCAGCCCTAGGGCTTCACTTATGTTGGGAGGGGGTTGCGCGGCCACCTCGTGGAGTCTTCTATTTGCTTGTAACTTTGGCGTCGTTTGATGAATCTTTATGAAATTATGCTAAAAGTTTCTCTTTTTTGATTAGCTCCTATATTGAAATTCTTGGGGTGAACGGTGTAGGAGGAGCTGTCCCTTTGCGAGTTAGAGCCGAGCTCTACCTCTGCGAGCCAGCAAGCTGGTGTGCGTTTGCGAGCCAACGGCCTGTAGCTCACACTGTGTGAGCCAAGCCAACGGCCCATAGCTCTCCCTGTGCGAGCTGAGCCCACGGACCATAGGTGTCCCTCTGCAAGGCTGCACGACGGCCCGCAGGTCTCCCTGTACTAGCCGGATCACAGCTGTCACTCTGCGAACCGATATTCGGAATATAAGGAGGCTCTAAATAGAGCCCTTGTGTTTATTAGTCGGAGCTACATACAGGATGCACAGCTTCAGGTTATTCAGAAAAACTGGATTTCCCTGATCTGTGAAGTGTACACCATCACTTCTGTACATATCAGCAATATCAAAACATATGTTCTTGTTGTAGATCAACCCCTTTCTATGGTTTCTGAGGTATGCAGACACAGCTTTTATTGACATTCTTCCTAGATTTTTCAATCTGCAGACAAAATTGGTTTAACCATTCCCACTTCTGTCTTTGGCATGTATTGGAATATACAAAGACAGTTTGAGGCAAAAGCAACATCAATTGTCAAAAGGTGTCCTTCATTAGCATTTGCAAACCCTCCCCAGTCAATGTGCCTAGGTCGTTTCCACCACAGTGCACACTCATGAGGTCAGGGTGTTGGAGATGCAAACAGGTTGTAACCAAAGGCAACAATTGGTGCCACTTCAATCCTCTCTGTCCAAACTATTTAATGTCCACTTTTTGTAAACCTAGGTCTAAGTCAATACGTCTCTGTTCTGCATACCTCTTGCACCAGAAAACATAGCTATGTCCTATGATTCACACTAGCATTTTGAAGGTATGGCTGGGAGGAATGAATAGATGTCTTAAGGTCATGCAGCCTGTTCGTAGAATAAGAGATATGTTTAAAGATGGGGAACTACTTTTTTTTGCCATACAAAATGATACCTGATTGGGAGGTGAAAAGCATTGTTTTTTAAAAGTAGGGTGCACATTAATTTTGTGGAAAAGCATCTTTGTGATTGGTTAATAAAAAGCAGTTTAAACGTCGAGTAGCTATCATAGGATAAAGTTTGCTCAACTCAACCACACCTGCTACTTGCATTTGGAAGGCACTGTTCGAACTTAGAACAATTGTGAACTTTAAACCTGCACATGCCGTTAAATGTTCGAGAAAATGTTGCAAAAAAAATCGTTAGGTTTAAAGAAAACAATGAACTTTTAACCTGCACGTGTAGTAGAATGTAAGTGTGTTTATAGAATACATTGCACTTCTGACTTTTTTGTGTCCTTGAATATTTAAAAAACTGTTTATATGGAAAATTTAAAAAAACAATAGAGAGAAGTTTTGAAACCTAAAAGAATCAAGGAACTATTCTAATTCGTTCATTACATGTATTTATGTGTGGAGCAACAAAATTACAGACACAACACCACCAGGAAGAGGAAGAAGCAGGGTGTGGGGGGACGGGGGAGATGGGCACAATGGCCACATGCACAATTAAGTACAGCACAACTATAAACAAACCATGGTCCAAATGAAACACACCAACAAGGAGCACAAGTCACACAACCCCCCAACATCACACCACTGAACCAGCATAGAAGTGAAAAACATACTGCCTGAAAGGGGGAAGGGTAAAGAAAAGCTCACATGAAGAAACATCTCACACACAATGCAGCATACACACATAGGAAGCAGAGTACACCAACATAGAAGCACAATGTTGTCCAAACACAAAAATTCGCACAATCGAACACAGGACACAAATGCACTCGCCTGTGGCGGATAAGCATCCAAAAGCATCAGTACGAAAGAGGCACATGAGCACGCATAGGTACACACTCACAGTCCAGATGGAGTAGCAATTCACATATGGCAGGCAGCCAGAGAATGCGTGACACACACATTGGCATAAAAATCAAGACACAATACATTTGGAAACAAGTGAAAATGTGGAAATGTTATGAAAAAAAAGTGTGTGTCACAGTTTTTATGCAAAAAAGAATACACAAACCAATTGGGAATAGATACAAAACTATAACTACAAACACAAGAGCTCTAACTTAATACATTACACTTCTGCCAACCGTGAAGTCTGAACAAAAAATATAAATGATACAGATCACTCAGTTTACTTTTATGCTTGCAACTAAAAACTCCAATGCGTGTGTTATAATTTAAAACATGTGGGCATACACCAACCAGGGTTAGAATGACAATAGGGGCAGTACATACAACTTTCCTTCCGCACACCTCTTTGGGCACAGACTCTATATTTCTTAGCAGGAAAGCCTTTTTTTGCCATGGGAGGAAGGTGATCAGAAAAGTGGTGATCTTTCAATCTAGCAGCATCCTCCAGCGCTGCTTCTCTAGGAACTCCTACCTGTTCCAATAAAACAAGGCTGCCTATCAGAGACTGCTGAAACTGAGCAAATGTCACCTGGAGAGCAATCCTTAAAAACAAAAAAAGGCATTGTAGCTTGCTAAATAGAATAAGTGAATAGCCAAATTCGTATACCAAACATACATCTTACAAACAGTAGTGTAATATTCCCTCCTCTGATCTACTTGATCTATACCACCCATGTGCTTATTGTAGTCTAAATGCACACAGGCTTGTGCACTTCAGCAACCTGACCCCAAACAGTCACAGGTGAGGTACTTTCATCATCAGTGATAGTCAGCATATAGCATTTAGACAGCTCGCCTATCAGAAAATTTAACAGCTAGAAGCTCATCAGAACCAAGGCACTGCAGTGGCGTCACTAGGGAGGTGCGGGGGTGCAGACCGCACCGGGTGACACCATCACATGGGGAGAGACAAATCACGCACCAGGGCGCTGTATAGTTACCCCACTACCCACAATCATCCAGAAATTCATTCATCATCAATATAATTAAAATTAAATGCATACGAGTATGTATTTAATTTTAATTATATTGATGATGAGTGAATTTCTGGATGATCGTGGTTAGTGTGGCAATGGGGCTGCGGCTCACTGATGCTGCGAGCCCGGACGACGCTAAGTGGGTGGGTGGGTGGAACTGCTGCAGCAGTCTAGAGTTGATTGACTGCCTGCAGGCAGGCCCAGGGTAGCGCAGCAGCAAATAGTGCACATGTTCCGTTTTGGGCCGATCATTTTTTATGATCAGCTGCAAGAACAGGCGCACTAAGCCTTCCCTTAGGAGACCGAGGGTTGCTTCATGCACCAAACCCCGGTCTCCTATGGGCAGGTAGTAGTATCCCTGCTCTAGCCAATCACAACACTGCCATTGCAGCGTTGTGATCGATGTGGGGCAGGTAGGGAGGCTGCTTGTGGCTGCTTGAAGCCTGCTTCTCTTCCCGTTGGAAAAACACGGCAGCCCAGGACCGGTCAGGAGCGTTGAGGTGGTGCGGAGCAGGACCAGGCTGTAAGGTAAGTTTTTTAAATTATAACAACCCCCCCTGCCACGACCCCTACTGCCATGCCATTGCACTCCGGTGTTGACAATAATGTAGGAATGTTAGGCAGTGACTTTAAATTATTTCGCTACTTCTCCCTTTCCGCCACACATGTACCCGTACACACCCCTCTGCCTGTCTTTCCCTCTATTTAATTTGCATTAAGGGGATCTGAAATAAAGAGCTCTTGTTTGTTATTTATATGTGTTTTTTCTGACCACGGGAGTTTCTCAGAGTCAGCAATGTTGTATTGATGCCTTGTGACATGTGTCAATCAACCGTATGCTTGCCATTCCTTTATAATTTGTACATTTTTCAAAACCGTGGCGGTTCCTCCTTTTATGATTTATGATGGGGAGCGGTAATTTCACCTTGCTACCGAATTGACTAGAGCTCCTGGTTTTATTTTTACATTTGTAAGGATATTATTTGTTATTGACTTTACGAGGGGCTACGTACCATTGCAGTGAAATGTTGTTTTTAACTAAGACATACATAAATATTGTTTTGGCTTGATAGTAATCTCGGTCTACGAGCCTGCACGCTATGATCAAAACAGATCAGGTTACTCAGTCGCCCGTTGGTCTTCTAGACAGTTTTTTTTACCGGCGTGCTTGGATCGGGAGCTGTTTGAGCCTGCGACAGAACCTCTATCGACTACAGCATATTATGCTATTCCAATTTCTTGATTGAGAACTGGAAGGGATCTCCATCACGCTAAGCTAGTCTAATCACCTCTGTATAATTCTTCCTGGATAGCCGCCGCCTTTAAGGCTCGTACTTATGGCTTAACTTCGTCAACCTTTGAAACAATCTGCGGGTGCCTCCTTATAAATTCAGAGGCCCATATAGACTTCGCCCTTTTTCCGGACTACTCACAGAGAATGTGAGCTGCCTCAAAGAAACTCTGAAAATCTGACCCCCATGGGCCCCTTATTGAAGTCTGAAACAGGAATCAGTTTTTAAGCCCCTCCTGCTGTCCCCTGGTTGGTGGTGACCACAAATTTGTGTCCTCATTGTTTGTCCCCCACCCCGTGGTACCTCCTCGCCCTGGCGAAGGTGCGGCCTGACCCAGGCCTTACACCGAAACACACGTTGGCGTATTTCCTGCTGGTGGCAGATTTTCATCTGATTTAGAAGACCTTTTTAATTCTTCTTCTGCCCCGTCTTGTGCTTTTGTCAATGCAATATTGTCCATCTTGATTGCACTTATAGGCATTGATGTACCTTTTTGTATGTGACGTATGGATGTGTGAAAGGAACCTTGAATGAGAGATTGTGGAAAGGATATGGCTGTGGATTGAGCTCTGATGTGTGCAGTGTGTTTGGGACCCCGATTTTCATTGAAATTGTATATATTTTAATATATGTAATGTCTTTTCTATCTAAACAAATAATTATGAAATCCTTTAAAAAAAATTAATTCTGATTAAATGGCTGATAAATAAAGAAATATAAAAAGTTACTATGTGTATTTGGCTCTAATACTACCTGTCGTCACCCGCTTTTGAACTGAAGGATCCTCTTGCAGGACCTTAGTATACAATACGGGCAGGGTTCTGTTTTTGATTCTTTTGTGCGGGTTCCTCCTTTTATGATTTATGATGGGGAGCGGTAATTTCACCTTGCTACCGAATTGATTAGAGCTCCTGGTTTTATTTTTACATTTGTAAGGATATTATTTGTTATTGATTTTACGAGTGGCTACGTACCATTGCAGTGAAATGTTGTTTTTAACTAAGACATACATAAATGTTGTTTTGGTTTGATAGTAATCTCTGTCTACAAGCGTGCACGCTATGATCAAAACAGATCAGGTTACTCAGTCACCCGTTGGTCTTCTAGACAGTTGTTTTTTACCAAGGCTGGCCATGATCCTTGTGCCACATCCAACCATGCACTGCCCATGCCCTCGGTGTCTGTGTCTTATCAGACTCACGCTCGCCTTTCTGTCCACCCTCCACCCGCAGCTCCTGGCTGACTTTTTCAGCCAGAACAGACTGTGAAAGTTGAGCTTTCGAGTTTGGAGAAAAGAGCAGAGCCGATGGTGATCTGAAAGGGGCTGGTATCGGCAGATGAGGCTCCAAGCTGAGTCTGACACCCCTGCAGCCCTGTCTGGAGTTTGGAGCAAGCCCATGGGGTAAGTCGTGAGGGGGTGACACCATGAGTTACCCGCACTGGGTGACACCAACCCTAGTGACGCCTCTGAGGCACTGTACTGTCCCATCACAAGCTTTTTACAAACAAGCTCTTTGGGGTAACCTTTACTGTTAGAGCTGATTGTGCAACAAGCAACAGTGTCCACTTTGAACAATTCCCTGAACACTGCCAGTGACCATTGTCAAAAAGTCCCCTATCAAGTTCCCACACAATTTTCTCTGTAACTCCGAAAGTGAATGGACACCCAAAGCAGTTAATACTGGAATCCCTACCAGTGTAGATCCTGAAATTATAGACATATCCAGTACTACTGTCAGACAGCATATATAGCATAATTCCATAATGGGCCCTCTTGCTAATAATGTATTGCCTGAAAACCAATTAACCCTTGATTAGGACCAAAGACGCATCCAAAGCTATTTCTTTCCCTGGCACATAGATCACTGAAAATAGATCTACAAAGTCATCAAAGATAGGCCAAAAACGAAAAAACTGTCACAATCAGGCTGATCTCCAGGCAATGCTAAAGCATTATCAGTAAAATGCAACATCCGAAGAAGAAGCAAATACACATTACGACTCATGGTTGCAGGAAATATAGCTGTTGCCATTAAGGGGTCAGTAGAACAATATAAAGATAGCATCTGCTTCCTTATCAGGCCCATCAAAAAATGTAAACCCAAGAATTTCTTCAATTAATCCAGATTTGTGGGAGTTCACAGGGTAGCTCTAGAGTGGGGCTTAAATCTGGCACTGTTGTTCCTCAAATACTGTTCAGCATACAAATTAATCTGCTCAACAATCTCAGCCAAAAATACATCACCCATAAACAACTGAAAAAAATGTATAGGCAACACATTTCCACAATTCACTCTACATCCTGCAACACCACTAAAGACAGGCAACACATGCTGCCTCATGTTAAAGTGAACCCAGAATCCAGCACTTCTAATGAGAAGCTCTGGTCTGCAATCCAGATGCTTCTTGCTGCACTTTCGGTACATCAGTGTCCTACTCTAAAATAAGCACTTCATCTGCACTTGGAGTAGCTTCATCATCAGATGATTCCTCTTAAACAGAAAATTTACTGCCAGAATCCCAGCCTTCCTCTTCTGCCTCAGATGCAGAGTCAGTCTCATAATCATGGTAAGTGGAAGAAGCCTTTAAAAGCATACCAACAACTTGTTGAGCAGTCCTACTGCAGCTAGCCATAATCCTTACTAAGAGAAGTAACTTGACAAATAAGTGAACAATACCCACCACTGTGTAAAATAAGTAATAGTAATAAACAAAGTGTAGTAGAATGTAAGTGTGTTGATAGAATACATTGCACTTCTGACTTTTTTGTGTCCTTGAATATTTAAAAAACTGTTTATATGGAAAATTTTAAAAAACAATAGAGAGAAGTTTTGAAACCTAAAAGAATCAAGGAACTATTCTAATTCGTTCATTACATGTATTTATGTGTGGAGCAACAAAATTACAGACACAACACCACCAGGAAGAGGAAGAAGCAGGGTGTGGGGGGACGGGGGAGATGGGCACAATGGCCACATGCACAATTAAGTACAGCACAACTATAAACAAACCATGGTCCAAATGAAACACACCAACAAGGAGCACAAGTCACACAACCCCCCAACATCACACCACTGAACCAGCATAGAAGTGAAAAACATACTGCCTGAAAGGGGGAAGGGTAAAGAAAAGCTCACATGAAGAAACATCTCACACACAATGCAGCATACACACATAGGAAGCAGAGTACACCAACATAGAAGCACAATGTTGTCCAAACACAAAAATTCGCACAATCGAACACAGGACACAAATGCACTCGCCTGTGGCGGATAAGCATCCAAAAGCATCAGTACGAAAGAGGCACATGAGCACGCATAGGTACACACTCACAGTCCAGATGGAGTAGCAATTCACATATGGCAGGCAGCCAGAGAATGCGTGACACACACATTGGCATAAAAATCAAGACACAATACATTTGGAAACAAGTGAAAATGTGGAAATGTTATGAAAAAAAAGTGTGTGTCACAGTTTTTATGCAAAAAAGAATACACAAACCAATTGGGAATAGATACAAAACTATAACTACAAACACAAGAGCTCTAACTTAATACATTACACTTCTGCCAACCGTGAAGTCTGAACAAAAAATATAAATGATACAGATCACTCAGTTTACTTTTATGCTTGCAACTAAAAACTCCAATGCGTGTGTTATAATTTAAAACATGTGGGCATACACCAACCAGGGTTAGAATGACAATAGGGGCAGTACATACAACTTTCCTTCCGCACACCTCTTTGGGCACAGACTCTATATTTCTTAGCAGGAAAGCCTTTTTTTGCCATGGGAGGAAGGTGATCAGAAAAGTGGTGATCTTTCAATCTAGCAGCATCCTCCAGCGCTGCTTCTCTAGGAACTCCTACCTGTTCCAATAAAACAAGGCTGCCTATCAGAGACTGCTGAAACTGAGCAAATGTCACCTGGAGAGCAATCCTTAAAAACAAAAAAAGGCATTGTAGCTTGCTAAATAGAATAAGTGAATAGCCAAATTCGTATACCAAACATACATCTTACAAACAGTAGTGTAATATTCCCTCCTCTGATCTACTTGATCTATACCACCCATGTGCTTATTGTAGTCTAAATGCACACAGGCTTGTGCACTTCAGCAACCTGACCCCAAACAGTCACAGGTGAGGTACTTTCATCATCAGTGATAGTCAGCATATAGCATTTAGACAGCTCGCCTATCAGAAAATTTAACAGCTAGAAGCTCATCAGAACCAAGGCACTGCAGTGGCGTCACTAGGGAGGTGCGGGGGTGCAGACCGCACCGGGTGACACCATCACATGGGGAGAGACAAATCACGCACCAGGGCGCTGTATAGTTACCCCACTACCCACAATCATCCAGAAATTCATTCATCATCAATATAATTAAAATTAAATGCATACGAGTATGTATTTAATTTTAATTATATTGATGATGAGTGAATTTCTGGATGATCGTGGTTAGTGGGGCAATGGGGCTGCGGCTCACTGATGCTGCGAGCCCGGACGACGCTAAGTGGGTGGGTGGGTGGAACTGCTGCAGCAGTCTAGAGTTGATTGACAGCCTGCAGGCAGGCCCAGGGTAGCGCAGCAGCAAATAGTGCACATGTTCCGTTTTGGGCCGATCATTTTTTATGATCAGCTGCAAGAACAGGCGCACTAAGCCTTCCCTTAGGAGACCGAGGGTTGCTTCATGCACCAAACCCCGGTCTCCTATGGGCAGGTAGTAGTATCCCTGCTCTAGCCAATCACAACACTGCCATTGCAGCGTTGTGATCGATGTGGGGCAGGTAGGGAGGCTGCTTGTGGCTGCTTGAAGCCTGCTTCTCTTCCCGTTGGAAAAACACGGCAGCCCAGGACCGGTCAGGAGCGTTGAGGTGGTGCGGAGCAGGACCAGGCTGTAAGGTAAGTTTTTTAAATTATAACAACCCCCCCTGCCACGACCCCTACTGCCATGCCATTGCACTCCGGTGTTGACAATAATGTAGGAATGTTAGGCAGTGACTTTAAATTATTTCGCTACTTCTCCCTTTCCGCCACACATGTACCCGTACACACCCCTCTGCCTGTCTTTCCCTCTATTTAATTTGCATTAAGGGGATCTGAAATAAAGAGCTCTTGTTTGTTATTTATATGTGTTTTTTCTGACCACGGGAGTTTCTCAGAGTCAGCAATGTTGTATTGATGCCTTGTGACATGTGTCAATCAACCGTATGCTTGCCATTCCTTTATAATTTGTACATTTTTCAAAACCGTGGCGGTTCCTCCTTTTATGATTTATGATGGGGAGCGGTAATTTCACCTTGCTACCGAATTGACTAGAGCTCCTGGTTTTATTTTTACATTTGTAAGGATATTATTTGTTATTGACTTTACGAGGGGCTACGAACCATTGCAGTGAAATGTTGTTTTTAACTAAGACATACATAAATATTGTTTTGGCTTGATAGTAATCTCGGTCTACGAGCCTGCACGCTATGATCAAAACAGATCAGGTTACTCAGTCGCCCGTTGGTCTTCTAGACAGTTTTTTTTACCGGCGTGCTTGGATCGGGAGCTGTTTGAGCCTGCGACAGAACCTCTATCGACTACAGCATATTATGCTATTCCAATTTCTTGATTGAGAACTGGAAGGGATCTCCATCACGCTAAGCTAGTCTAATCACCTCTGTATAATTCTTCCTGGATAGCCGCCGCCTTTAAGGCTCGTACTTATGGCTTAACTTCGTCAACCTTTGAAACAATCTGCGGGTGCCTCCTTATAAATTCAGAGGCCCATATAGACTTCGCCCTTTTTCCGGACTACTCACAGAGAATGTGAGCTGCCTCAAAGAAACTCTGAAAATCTGACCCCCATGGGCCCCTTATTGAAGTCTGAAACAGGAATCAGTTTTTAAGCCCCTCCTGCTGTCCCCTGGTTGGTGGTGACCACAAATTTGTGTCCTCATTGTTTGTCCCCCACCCCGTGGTACCTCCTCGCCCTGGCGAAGGTGCGGCCTGACCCAGGCCTTACACCGAAACACACGTTGGCGTATTTCCTGCTGGTGGCAGATTTTCATCTGATTTAGATGACCTTTTTAATTCTTCTTCTGCCCCGTCTTGTGCTTTTGTCAATGCAATATTGTCCATCTTGATTGCACTTATAGGCATTGATGTACCTTTTTGTATGTGACGTATGGATGTGTGAAAGGAACCTTGAATGAGAGATTGTGGAAAGGATATGGCTGTGGATTGAGCTCTGATGTGTGCAGTGTGTTTGGGACCCCGATTTTCATTGAAATTGTATATATTTTAATATATGTAATGTCTTTTCTATCTAAACAAATAATTATGAAATCCTTTAAAAAAAATTAATTCTGATTAAATGGCTGATAAATAAAGAAATATAAAAAGTTACTATGTGTATTTGGCTCTAATACTACCTGTCGTCACCCGCTTTTGAACTGAAGGATCCTCTTGCAGGACCTTAGTATACAATACGGGCAGGGTTCTGTTTTTGATTCTTTTGTGCGGGTTCCTCCTTTTATGATTTATGATGGGGAGCGGTAATTTCACCTTGCTACCGAATTGATTAGAGCTCCTGGTTTTATTTTTACATTTGTAAGGATATTATTTGTTATTGATTTTACGAGTGGCTACGTACCATTGCAGTGAAATGTTGTTTTTAACTAAGACATACATAAATGTTGTTTTGGTTTGATAGTAATCTCTGTCTACAAGCGTGCACGCTATGATCAAAACAGATCAGGTTACTCAGTCACCCGTTGGTCTTCTAGACAGTTGTTTTTTACCAAGGCTGGCCATGATCCTTGTGCCACATCCAACCATGCACTGCCCATGCCCTCGGTGTCTGTGTCTTATCAGACTCACGCTCGCCTTTCTGTCCACCCTCCACCCGCAGCTCCTGGCTGACTTTTTCAGCCAGAACAGACTGTGAAAGTTGAGCTTTCGAGTTTGGAGAAAAGAGCAGAGCCGATGGTGATCTGAAAGGGGCTGGTATCGGCAGATGAGGCTCCAAGCTGAGTCTGACACCCCTGCAGCCCTGTCTGGAGTTTGGAGCAAGCCCATGGGGTAAGTCGTGAGGGGGTGACACCATGAGTTACCCGCACTGGGTGACACCAACCCTAGTGACGCCTCTGAGGCACTGTACTGTCCCATCACAAGCTTTTTACAAACAAGCTCTTTGGGGTAACCTTTACTGTTAGAGCTGATTGTGCAACAAGCAACAGTGTCCACTCTGAACAATTCCCTGAACACTGCCAGTGACCATTGTCAAAAAGTCCCCTATCAAGTTCCCACACAATTTTCTCTGTAACTCCGAAAGTGAATGGACACCCAAAGCAGTTAATACTGGAATCCCTACCAGTGTAGATCCTGAAATTATAGACATATCCAGTACTACTGTCAGACAGCATATATAGCATAATTCCATAATGGGCCCTCTTGCTAATAATGTATTGCCTGAAAACCAATTAACCCTTGATTAGGACCAAAGACGCATCCAAAGCTATTTCTTTCCCTGGCACATAGATCACTGAAAATAGATCTACAAAGTCATCAAAGATAGGCCAAAAACGAAAAAAACTGTCACAATCAGGCTGATCTCCAGGCAATGCTAAAGCATTATCAGTAAAATGCAACATCCGAAGAAGAAGCAAATACACATTACGACTCATGGTTGCAGGAAATATAGCTGTTGCCATTAAGGGGTCAGTAGAACAATATAAAGATAGCATCTGCTTCCTTATCAGGCCCATCAAAAAATGTAAACCCAAGAATTTCTTCAATTAATCCAGATTTGTGGGAGTTCACAGGGTAGCTCTAGAGTGGGGCTTAAATCTGGCACTGTTGTTCCTCAAATACTGTTCAGCATACAAATTAATCTGCTCAACAATCTCAGCCAAACATACATCACCCATAAACAACTGAAAAAAATGTATAGGCAACACATTTCCACAATTCACTCTACATCCTGCAACACCACTAAAGACAGGCAACACATGCTGCCTCATGTTAAAGTGAACCCAGAATCCAGCACTTCTAATGAGAAGCTCTGGTCTGCAATCCAGATGCTTCTTGCTGCACTTTCGGTACATCAGTGTCCTACTCTAAAATAAGCACTTCATCTGCACTTGGAGTAGCTTCATCATCAGATGATTCCTCTTAAACAGAAAATTTACTGCCAGAATCCCAGCCTTCCTCTTCTGCCTCAGATGCAGAGTCAGTCTCATAATCATGGTAAGTGGAAGAAGCCTTTAAAAGCATACCAACAACTTGTTGAGCAGTCCTACTGCAGCTAGCCATAATCCTTACTAAGAGAAGTAACTTGACAAATAAGTGAACAATACCCACCACTGTGTAAAATAAGTAATAGTAATAAACAAAGTGTGAATTTTTATAAAACAAAAAGTAAAACTACTGGCATATAGCAATTGCAAGGTAAAGTCAATCAATACAAAGTACGCAGAGACCTATATACTATAAAACAAATCCACTCACCTGCTAAAGACAGCTAGACTTATCAGCCGCTACTCTGCACAAAACAGCAATCACCAATAAAAACCCAGTAGAAAAGAAAAGCAAAAGAAAATTACTCACAAGGAAACACAATACACATTGTGCACAAATACAAGGAAAATTTCACACACATTCAAACAGAAGCTAAATAGGCTGGTATTATTACAGCATTTCAAAAACACATTCATGCAGGTCATTGATACTAATTTGGAGTAAAGAGTAAAAAAAAAAAGTTCTTACCAAACACTTGCGGCTACAAAAACTTCCTATCCAGTTCTGAAATCCCAACCACAGGGAAATCAAATCTGTGCACTAGAATAAAAAGGAGAAAAAAAATATTACAATCACCAATGATGACAAAGCATAACAGTTGTCTGACACTAGAGAGTCTGGCCCCCCAAAGGTTTGTTAATAAAACTCTCACACACAAACCTGGTTGGTGTCATGCTACATCATCGGGTCTCAGCCGGGTAGCCGGGTGCTACCCAGCTGTGCTACGACACCTGTTTACAGTGGAGAAGGTTTTGAGGTGTAGTGAATGTGATGAAGTGGGTGAAAAGCTATAAAATACCTCCAGATTGCTACCCGTTACTTTATTCTTGGTGATCTGGGGTATGGTTAAAAAAGGCAGGAGAGTGGATAATGGGCTACAGGTACTATGTGTAGCTGTTTTTTATCCACAGATGGCTAACATGTTTCAGCCCGTTACAAAAAATACTAGGGCTTTCTTCAGGACCTCTCTAATCAAAGTGGGCGATGTGAAAAAAAGTGTGAGTGGTAAAAAATGATGACGTAAAAAGCATTTTAACACTCACGCTAAGGAGTGCTGTATATGCGTGGAGGACTGACCGTATGTGGGTTCTCTCCAAATGTAGAATACCTGTAAAGGAATACAACAAAACACAATATAGTAGTGTAGGAAAGCATTTGAGTCAAGCCACAAGTGTTGCTAGTACTCATGCTACTAATCTCGCTAGTACTGGAGTGAGATATCCGGTGCTCATTCAGCTCATTCCCGTCTTCTTTGGTTACTAATATATTAACAGGGACAAGGACAGCCATCCTACAGTCCTAGCCCTGTACCTTTTGGTTTTGAAAAACCTAACAGTTAACATTATCAAACACTATGAAGTCTGCCTATTACCATCCAAATGCCAGCCACACCACCACTAGCCAACTGCCAATCCTCACACAGCCAGCCAAACGCCAAAACACTCATGAGCCAAACTACTCTAAACACACAACCTTTCACTGGCGGTCTAATGTCTCTGCCCTCTTTGGGGGCAGATGAGCCTAAAGATACTCTTGCACAAGGGGTCACTCCCAACATTTTTGGATACATAAAAATAATCTCTGGTGGTCTAGGGGCTTCTACGCCCCTTTGGGACTAATGTGCCTAACAATATAGGGGGTAGAAATGGACAAATTCTCAATGCCCCAAAAGGGGGAGCAACCCTTGCCCAAGGGGTCACTCCTGCAAAACAAAATGCACATAATCCCTGGCTTCTAGGGGGTTTCAACCCCCTGGCGGCTAGATCGGCCCAAAAATTGTCTGATCTAGCCCAAGGGGGGACCAGATCACAGGAAAACATGCTGCCCCAAGGCCATCAACATCTTGCTGTAGGGGTTGTTCCCTTATAAATCTATTTAAGTAAATCCCTGGTGCATAGCGGGTTTCGACCGCCCCGTGGGCAGATCAGATGAAAAAAAACAGCAGATCTATTCCTTGGGGTGGCTGAAACACAGATAAACATGCTGCCCCAGGACAGCGACCCTTGCCCATGGGGTTGCTCGCTCATAAATATATTTATTATAAATCCCTGGTGCCTAGAGTTTGTATGCCCCCCCCCAGGGGGCAGATCAGACAAAAAAAAGTCTGATCTAGACCCAGGGTGGGCCGAAACATAGGAAAATATACTGCCCCTGGGCAGTGACCCATGTCCAAGGGGCTGCTCCCTTAAAAATATAATTTTAAAAACTCTCTGGTGCCATGTGGGTTTTGACCCCCAGGGGGGGGGCAGAACGGCTAAAAAAGATGGATCAGCCCCCAAGGGGAGGCCAAAACATGTATTTATTATGCCCCTGTGGAGCTACTCTTGCCTTTGGGGTCACTCCCTCAAATCCCCCCCCCAAAAAAAATCCCTGATGTCTAGTGGTGTGGATTCTTACTTCCACAATCGTGACCCCAACTGCGATCGTGGAGAAGGAATCCACTCTGTACAGATGTAGGGGGAAAGTCCTTTCCCACTGCGTCTATACACCTGAACCCACAACCTTTGTAGAAGGACTTACCAAAAATGTCCTCTCTCTGGATGCACTAAAAGCAAATACCTTCTAGAGTGTCCTTGGCTGCACTTGATGATGTTGCCACACCGTGAGAGGGCTGATGTCATCAGATCGCTAGGTGAGGGGTCATGTTGGTGGTTGCCTCACTGGGGGAGCGCCAGTGCTCGCCCTGTGGGGCAGTGCCAGGGCGTAATGGTTATGTCCTCAGCACAGCACAACTGCTGCCAAGGTTGTAAACATTTGGTCCTCTGCACCAAAGGGGTTAAAATTTGTGGGTTATTTATATAATATTTATGTATATTTCTTTAACATTATATTGAATCTGTGAATCCACTGTGATTTTGTTACAGGAACTAGAAACCATGGAGTACTTGTATGGGCTCCCTTCTTGAATTTCCGGTGGCTCTGCCGATCAATAAAATGAATAAAAAAGGGAAACACTTTGGGTATTGCATTTATAGAAATACTGCATAAGTTGCCTTAGCTAGATTTGATAATTGCTACTTTTAAAATGTATGATAAGAATAAATGTGCAAAGATAATGTATTTATAAACTTGCAAAATTAAAAAAAGCAGTGAAATTCACTAAAAAACCAAAGGTTACATGGATATTGTACTAAGGAAAAAGCATTAAACAACATAGGTATTCACTGAAAACCCCCCAAAGGTTACAGGGACGTTATAGTTAGGAAATAGGACTAAACAAACCTTAGAAATTCACTGAAACAATCAAAGGTTACAGGGACATTATAGTAAGGATTAGGTTTTACTCACACAAAACCATAGAAATTCATTAATTATAGTTAACCGAGCTAACTATAACTTATACCATTGCAATGCACTGCTTATGGTGTCACATATTACATCACTCATGACATGGCCAGTGCCATCACTCATGACATCTGAAATGACATCGCTGATGACACCATCCATCAATGTACACTTTAATTTACTTCATAAAATACCATTTAAATTTAAAAAAAATTAGACGATGGCACAGGTGAGAGATGTAAAGCACAGAGTTCACCGTAACCTTTTTAACAAGTACACTCACTTCTCAGTGGCTAGTCTTGTCTCTTCTGAACCACAACTCTAAACACTAATATCCAAAGTAAAACGTCTAACCGTATAGGCTAGTCTATTGGAAACCTCAACAATACAATTTGTGAACCTGAAAAAAGGTTTTACTGCAAATGACAGATTTACTAAAATCACTACAACATAACACCAGTAGAGAGGTCTTAGAGGATAGACCACTGTCTCACAAACCACTAGTAAAATTGTTCTTCATCCTGGAGAAGGTGTGAGCAGAGTGGTCAATCTGGTTGTAAATGTCCTACTACACTGAGCCATCACCCTAGAGAAATATCTTAGTGAACAGATGAATTTTTTACAATCTGCTACTACAGTCATTCATTACAAAGGAGAGAGGTCGAAGGAAACTGGTCAGAATGTAATAACACAGAACTACACTCAGCCATCACTGTGGAGTGAAGTCTCAATTAACAACTCAGACCGTAGCAAAGCATTACCGTGCACATACATCAGCACGGGACATGTGTCAGTTTAGAGACTAGTTCACTGACAAACAGTACACCCGCTTTAAAAACAGGATTATAGATCAGATGACCTTTGTTAGAAATAGCATCACTTGGGGGGAGGCAGGCACGAGCCAAGATGGCCACTTGACTCTGGAACTCTGCGCTGCCTCGGGCGTTGCAGGTATAATTACTGGAGTTTTTGCATAGCTTTTTTTTTAAGTTTGTAAAACAGGGAATATGAATACCTGCTGCATGTAAAGCATGTAAAGCAGCTATCTCCTCGCTGCCATGCTCAAGGCTGGACCCTAATCTCATCAGGTCATTGTCTAGGCTGCCTAGCGGTATCTCATCTTGAAGATTTCTCCTCAAAGCTTGTCTAATTTAGATCAGTGGTAGTATTTTTGCACTATATTTGATTCCCCCACTCATTTTTGCCATATTGGATGTACTTTTTCACCTATTGAGTGCTCTATGCCTATTATTGTTTTTTACCTCAAATGTTTTTCCTGGTTTTACTAATTTGGTCCATGGGCAGGAGAAAGAAGTTATTGCACTCTACCAAGAGACACACCATTAACAAACCCTTCTCCAGTTCTACTCATACTGTTCCTTCCATTAATTGTCTGCATCCCTCTGGGGATATGGCTCAGTCTGTCCCATCTCGGCCTGGGGCTATGCCGATTTCTGAGCCTAAAGTACAGCTACCATCTTCTGCCAATAAAAGGCTCAAGCAGGACCTTCCCTGTCTGCATAATTCTCTGTCCCTGTATCTTCGGACATTGTGGTAGAAAAAATACGTGCTCTTAGACCGTTTGTTGAGGAAACAAATACTCGCCTACAGAATCTGGACAATAAATGGTCGTCCATGGATTATCTTTTGTCCTTGGTGGAACATCAGGTCAGTGACATATAGGATTCAACTGCCAGAATTACTTCTTCGGAGAGAGAGGTTTTATTACTGAAAAAGTCTCCTGAAGATCTTCAAAATATAAATCGGTGCAATAATCTTCATTTATATGGCCTTCCAGAGGGCAATGAGGGAGACAACCCTGATACTTATTTTACTACCTTCCTTCCACAGCACCTGGCCCTTCCTGCATTGACCAAATTAAATACCCAACGTGCGCACAGACTCTGTCCCCGCCTATCTTCCCCAGCTGCTCCTTCAAAACTCAGTGGAGTAATTGTTTTATTTTTGAAATTCACTGATCTACTACAAGTCTTAAATGCATCCAAGCTCAGGAAACAACTACTTTGGTCTGATGCCAGACTGTTTTTATCTCAAGATGTCTCTATATCTACATCTAAATGATGGAAGGTATTCCTAGATCTTCGCCCCATGCTTCGCACTCTTGGTGCATGCTATGGCTTATTCCATCCTTGTCTGTTTAAGGTTATCTTTCAGAACAAGACTTCTTTATTTGAAGATCCTGCTGATCTAAGAACGTACATTCACTCTCACTTTACATCCCCGATGGAGACTGCTGATCCCTCATCTTTTACTTGAGTTTCATTGTTATAATTTGCAGCGTTTGATATTGTTATCTGCTTTTGTGATCTCATTGAATCTTCATTGTTAGTGAAGGTTTCTTGGAATCCCTATGCACACGCTTCCTGTTTGTGTTATATGGCATCCCGGTGTTGTCTATTGTCCCCTGTCAGGTGTGCTGTCTTCATTTGTCTGTCGCCGCTCCTTATTTTTCCTATCTTCCCATGAAGGTGCGTATTACAGTCAGCAGGTTCTGACATGTAATGTCTCTTCATGTGGTCTTCGTTCTTCCCTTTCCTCCCTATTCTACTCATTTATTCCTTTCCCTTTTATTGATATTATTGCAGTGTTTTCCTTCTCCACTTTCTCCTTCTCATATTTACTGTCTTAGTTGTTTTGCTGTTGATCGTGTAGTTCTGTATGTATTTTTTTATTTTATTTTTACATTCAGAGTTGTTACATGGAACGTGAAGGTTTTATTAATCCCATTAAGAGACAGAGAATGTCATCCCATTTCGCCTCCGACAATTCAGATTTGTTGTTTTGTTGCAAGAAACATATCTCAAGCAGTCAGAGGCATTATAGTTGAAAAGAGGTTGGGTAGGTTCTGTTTTTGTCCCCCCATTCCACCAGGACAAATGGAGTAAATATATTATGTCATAAAATATTAAAATGTACATTTTTATCTCAGGAAACTGATTCTGAGGAGAGGTGGTTGTTAGCTAAATTGTTCATTAATAATATTTCTTTGACTGTATTTAATGTATATGGTCTGACCCAGCCAGACTATTTATTTTGGCCTACTGTTGTAAAAAAATGTACTCAATTTAGGGACAGATTATCTATTTTTGGGGTGTTTGTAATAAGAATATTGATCCTATTATCCATCGTCAATACCAAGTTCGCTTTATTCCCCATTAATCTTATACAGTTTCTCAATACCATATCTCAGACACACCTTGTGGATGCATGGAGATTATGTCATCCTGCTGCAATAGACTTTTCATTTTTCTCTTCACTTCATGGCTCCCTTTCTCGAGTAGATTATATCTTTATTTCTAAATCTTTGACTCAAAATATTATCTCTTCCTCTATTGAACCTATTTCATTTCTGATCATGCTCCAGTTGTTGGTGATTTTGCTTTGCTCCCACCACAACCCAGATCCTCTCGATGGTGCTTTATAATTCTGTTTTACAGGACCCACTTTTTTCCTCTTCATTTATCTCTTTTGCTGATGAATTTTGTCTGTTGAATAGTTACCCAAATCTCTCTCCTCCTTTATTATGGGACTCTTTTAAAGCCACTGTGCGCAGATTTATTATAGACTATGTTGCTAAAAGCAAGAATTGATCTCTTCAACAGCACAGATCTACACCAGCTCATATTACATTTTTGGAACACAAATTATATACTTCACCTTCTGATTCTACTCTGCAGGAGCTTGTACGTGCCGAGATGAATTTTAACAAAGAAACTACTGATGATGCTTACTACTATGGTGGACATAACAAAGTTGTCAAGCTTGTAGTTAATTACCTTAAATCTTGGAGGGATTGAGTATTAATTGATTTCATACATTCTTCAGCTGGGAAGCCTATATATAAAGATCAGGATATTTTTGATTAATTCATGAAATTCTATAAAGATTTATACACTCCAGTGCCTCCTCCTTCTGTTTCCCTTACTCAATCCTATCTCAATAATAATACTTCCCCTCCTCATGCTCATCTTAAATTTTTCTGCACTTGAGTCTGATTTATCACTTGAGAAAATAGCTAAAATCTTAATAGTGCTCAAAATATGTAAAACTACAGGCCCAAATGGTTTAAGGTGGAATTTTATTAACATTTGTTCCAACTTTTTACTTCCTAAACTTCTACAACTTTTTCAGTCCTTTTTTGTCTGTGGTAAAGGGGAAGGTACTTATCATGAATCCATGTTCTGTTTGATTCATAAGGAGAGGTTGAGATCCTTTGTATTGTAAGAAGTATAGCCCTATTTCCCTGGTCAATGTGGAATATAACGTTTTTGCACAATCACTTTCTCTAAGGTTGGAACCGCTTATGATGCATTTGATTGGTAAAGAACAATATGGCTTTGTTAATGGCAGATTGACCTCAGATAACACTTGGTTATTTTTTAATGCTTTGAATAAGACACCCTCTCTTTCTTACTCCTTGACTGCAGTTTCTATAGATGCAGAAAAATCATTAGATAGGGTGGATTAGTCCTTTTTATTTAAGACTCTTAGTTGACATGGTTTTGGTCCTAAGATAATCTCTCTTATCTCTTTGCACAATACTGCCCCCATGGCCTCGGTATTAGATAACGGGCGTACATCACTACTTTCCTCTACAACGTGTAGTTTGCCCGGGATGTCCTCTCTCCCGTCTTTATCCTTTTGAACTTTTCTTATCTTGTATTCATAACTATGATTCTATTTCTGGATTTTCTTATGGGGAACATCATTTTCAACTTTCTGCCTGCGCAGATGACATTTTACTTTTTATTTCCATCCCCAAGGTTTCTATCCACCCTTTATTACAAGAAATCCCTGCATTTTCTCTCATTTCTTGCTATGAGATCAATTTGGATAAAAAATAAATTTGCCTTTTTACCAAATTTTGCACCTAGCATTCGTTTTCAATGAAGGAATTTTTGTGGAGTAGATCCAAAACAAAGTATTTAGGTGTTTGGTTTAATAACTCCATTTCAGATTCATTCAAACAAAATATGAAAGAAGCTCTCTCTCGTGTTGACAAACTCTTTCTTCTTGGAATCCTCTATTTCTCTCTTAGTGGGGACATCTGGTTTGCAGTAAAATGATGGTCATGCCTATTCTATTGTAATTTCTTTCTATGCTTCCCATTCATATCCTGTCTATTCATTTTAAGAAAATAGATTCTCTTCTTTCTGAAATTCTTTGGACAAATAAAAATCTAGAATTTCTTTATCACAACTCCAGAAACCAAAATATAATGGGGGTGTTAACTTTCCTGATTTTCGAATCTATCATAAGGCTTTTTGCTTTCGTCTAGCCTCTAAATGGATTCTCTCAGAATCCTCCCCCTTCACGCCTTTATGGCTCACTATTGAGCAGTCTTTACTAGCTCCATTTACTACAAAAGAGGGACTGGCTTTCTCTTCCAAGACTGTTCATACTTCTCTCTCCCATTTAAACATACTTGCTCCATGTTGAGACACTCACCCAATTGAAGACTTCTTCTAGACACTCCTTTTAGCATTCTCTGATTTGGCAACTTGACAGTTGTGAAAGTGTCAAGTTTTCAGAAAATTCACAACTGTTCAGATTCGCAAAACATCTTATATGTAATTCTGACAATTTAGTTCATGCACTGAGTTGTCCTTGTGATATATATTATATTGGCAGTGCCCTACATAAGACTAAAAAGATAGTGCTTGATCATCTCAGGGCAATAAACAAAGATGACAAGCTGTGTCTGATAGCTAGGCATTTCAAAATGCAGCATAATCAGAACAACAGTCTGCTATCCTTTTGTGTCCATGATAGAATCCCAATTAGAGAAAGTGGTAGGTAGGAATGATGGGGGGAATTCTTGCGAACAAAGTGCTTGGGTAGATTTTTGTACGAGATATATAAACCTGGTAATTAAATTGCAGGCTTTTATCTGAGTGATTTATGGATTGAGCTACTATGTGTAAGATAAAAGAGAAAAATGCTATACGATCCAGCGTTTTATAACTTAGCATGTATGATATATATTCAAGTCTTTGGGCACAAATTGGAATGATGGATTGTTTTTATAATTTTAAACTGTTGCTCGATATTTTAGCTATTTTGTAAGATTTTAATTAATCAAACAAAATGAAAAATAAACTTGATATATAGACCTTTAGATAGACTATATAAGACCACTTGGGCAGAATTGTGGAATAGATATGCCGTAATTTAATGTACATGCCTAATCTCCTGAGGCACAGCCGGGAGCCACGCTATTACTGCTCTTTTTAAAACTGAATTGTGTACTATTCTTTTAATCTTTGTTATTTGCCTGACTCTCGAGACCCTGTACAGCGGATTTAGCGCCGCAGAGGGCTTGGCTGGGCTTGATTGAACCGCCGCCTTCCTCGCGGTGCATAGGCCACGCCCACTTTTTTAGGCCACGCCCCCCCCGCTCGCCAGCATACTTAAAGCGCTGATCACAAGTGCTGCTGGTCTTCACTAATCTCCTGAGGCACAGCCGGGAGCCACGCTATTACTGCTCTTTTCATCGCTTCTTCAAAATCCCCCCGCCCACTCCTCAAACCCAGACCAAGCAGCCACCAACCTCACCCAATGGTTATCCAACAGCGCCGACATCCTAGCACCACTGAAAAAACGACAAATCAAACTAGGCAGCAAGAAGGCCTCCTGGTTCAACGATGACCTTAAGAAATCCAAGAAACTCTGTCGCTCCCTCGAGAAGGCCTGGAAAAAAGACCCAACCATCAGCACCAAGGACGCCTTCAAAAACGCCACCCGCATACACCACCAACTAATCCGAAATGCCAAGAAAACAGCCTTCAAGGACCGTCTTGATAACAATGCCCACAACAGCAAGGAATTATTCAACATCGTCAAGGAATTTACCAACCCCTCAGCCAACTCCAACGACATCACCCCCTCTCAAGCCCTCTGCGACTCCCTAGCCTCATTCTTCCACAACAAAATTGCAGACATCCACAACAGCTTCGACAACCAACCCGGAGACCAACCCACCCAATCCCCTGCAGGACCCCCACCCCCTCTGAACATCCTCAATGACTGGAAACCAATCTCCACTGAGGACACCATCCGTCTGATGAACTCTATCCACTCAGGATCCCCCACTGACCCTTGCCCTCACCACATCTTTAACAAAGCAGACTCCATTATTGCACCGCACCTCCGAGACGTCATCAACTGCTCCCTCAACTCCGCAACCTTCCCGGAAAGCTGGAAACATGCCGAACTCAGCGCCCTCCTGAAGAAACCCACAGCTGACCCCACCGAACTCAAAAACTATCGCCCTATCTCACTCCTTCCTTTCCCGGCCAAAGTCATCGAGAAAGCTGTCAACAACCAGCTCGCCACATTCCTCGAAACCAACAAATCCCTCAACTCCTCACAGTCTGGCTTCCGGGCCAAGCACAGCACCGAAACAGCCCTCATCGCAGCAACAGACGACATTCGAACTCTACTGGACAATGGAGACACAGTCGCCCTCATCCTCCTCGACCTCTCCGCAGCCTTCGACACAGTCTGCCATAGCACCCTTCTACAGCGCCTCAAAAACATCGGAATCCAAGGAAAAGCACTGGAATGGATCACCTCGTTCCTCTCCGGAAGAACCCAGAGAGTCCGCCTTCCACCATTCAAGTCAGAGGCTACTGAAGTCATCTGTGGCGTACCTCAAGGGTCCTCACTCAGTCCCACCCTCTTCAACGTGTACATGAGCCCCCTCGCGGCCATCGCACGCCAACATAACCTCAACATCATCTCCTACGCCGACGACACTCAACTGATCCTATCACTCACCAGAGACCCTAACACGGCCAAAACCAACCTACACGAAGGAATGAAAGAAGTAGCCGAATGGATGAAGCACAGCCGTCTGAAACTGAACTCAGACAAAACAGAAGTCCTCATCTTAGGTACCTCCCCCTCCGCCTGGGACGATTCTTGGTGGCCAGAGGCCCTTGGAAAAGCACCCATCCCGACGGACCACGCACGGAACCTGGGCGTCATCCTGGATTCCGCACTCTCGATGAACAGACAAGTCAACGCCGTTTCTTCATCTTGCTTCAACATTCTTCGCATGCTCAAAAAAACATTTCGCTGGATCCCTACCGAAACTAGAAAAACAGTCACCCACGCTCTGGTCACGAGCCGACTGGACTACGGAAACACCCTCTACGCCGGCACCACCGCAAAACTCCAGAAAAAACTACAACGCATCCAGAACGCCTCAGCCAGGCTCATATTAGACATCCCGCGTAAAGAACACATCTCTGATCACCTGAAAAACCTCCACTGGCTCCCCGTCAACAAGAGGATCACTTTCCGGCTCCTAACCCACGCACACAAAGCACTCTACGAAATAGGACCCGAATGCCTCAACACACGACTATCCTTCTACACCCCCTCCCGCCAGCTACGATCCTCCAACCAAGCCCTTGCCACTGTACCTCGCATCAACAAAACCACCATGGGAGGTAGATCCTTCTCCTACCTAGCAGCTAAAACTTGGAACTCACTTCCCACTCACCTCCGCCTTACCCAGAACCACCTAGCATTCAGAAAGCAACTCAAAACATGGATATTCGACAAGTAACTCCCCACCCTTCTTCAAGCGCCTTGAGACCCTCGGGGTATGTAGCGCGCTATACAAATCTTTTGACTTGACTTGACTTGACTTGACTCTTTTTAAAACTAAATTGTGTACTATTCTTTTAATCTTTGTTATTTGCCTGACTCTCGAGACCCTGTACAGCGGATTTAGCACTGCAGAGGGCGAGGCTGGGCTTGATTGAACCGCCGCCTTCCTCGCGGTGCATAGGCCACGCCCACTTTTTTAGGCCACGCCCCCCCGCTCGCCAGCATACTTAAAGCGCTGATCACAAGCGCTGCTGGTCTTCACTAATCTCCTGAGGCACAGCCGGGAGCCACGCTATTACTGCTCTTTTTAAAACTAAATTGTGTACTATTCTTTTAATCTTTGTTATTTGCCTGACTCTCGAGACCCTGTACAGCGGATTTAGCGCTGCAGAGGGCGAGGCTGGACTTGATTGAACCGCCGCCTTCCTCGCGGTGCATAGGCCACGCCCACTTTTTTAGGCCACGCCCCTTCCATCTCCAATCCTCTACAAGCATATAGGATGTGTCCATACCGGAAGCGCAGCGGACGAGCGCAGCGGGCGCGCGTCTGCGCGCCGAAGGCACGCCTAAGTCAAGCCCGTCTGCGCCCGTCCGCGGCCGGACGGGGCCCGGGCCATGTCACTCTGCCCAAACTACTACCCTCACTCCCAGGGACTTGATTGCCCTACACTCAATGAGGTCACTGGACACCACCAGCTCCACATGCCTGCAACAACTAGGTATTTATCAACCTCGGAGTACTTTCCCTGAGCTACAGTCCCTCCCGTCCCTACTCACGTCCAAACCCCCAGCTCCTCCTCCTCCTCCTAAACCCTCACTTGCCCAGGCACCCACCAATATGGAATTAACGGTTATTTACCTTAATACTCGTTCACTTGTCAGACACCAACTTGACATCTTCCACCTCCTAGACTTGGACCGACCCGATATTCTTCTCCTAACCAAGACTTGGCTGACTGAGGATTCCTCCCCCGACATCCTAGCAGCCATCCCTCCAGGGTATTATATACTTCATGCCAATAGGCCTGCCGGCAAACTAGGAGGCGGTGTAGCCGCCATTATCAATCTCTCCCTCAGGTTCACTTCCCTCTCCCTTCTCAACATCCCACAGGTGGACTGTCTGGGAATTAGACTCGAATCTTCTGTTTCCCCTCTTACCTGCGTTCTGGTTTACCGTCCCCCACAATCTATGCCCAATTTCTACTCGAACTTTGGTGACCTGCTCTCTCAGCTCACCATCAACAATTCTAAACTCCTAGTCCTGGGTGACTTCAATTACTGGCCGGCAGATACCCATGAAAGCCCCCAATCCCTGGCTTTCACCGATCTTTTAATTGGGCTCAACGGTATCCAACACATCCATCTACCCACCCACTCCAAGGGACACACCCTTGACCAGGTGTGGACCTATAACCTTGAAATCAAGTCGCTCACGATCTCACCCTGCCACTGGTCCGACCACCATTTAATTTCTTTTCTCCTCCTGGTTCCTCCCCCGCCCCCGCGCAGCCGAGGTCCTAGCCTCCAAGCTCGCAATTGGAACAAAGCAGACCTTGACTTATTCCTCACCTCTTTATCATCCTCGGCTTTGGTTACTCTAGGCCCCATCGACTCTCAAGAAGCTGCACTAGTCGCCTGGCTAGAACAGGCCAGCGACAAGGTTGCTCCCCTTAAACTAATAAGATCCAAGTGCCCCCACGACGCACATCGATGGTTTTCTGATAGTCTTAAAACCTTAAAACTAGGTCTCCGCCAGGCCGAGCGCCGCTGGCGCAGAAACTACGACCCTGTAAAGAAACAACTCTTTCTAAAATCATTGGGAGAATACAAATTAGCCATATCAGCTGCAAAAACTACTTACTTTTCCACCAAAATCCTTAACTCTGCGCAGAAATCTAAAGACGTTTTTGCAATCATTGACGAGCTCTCACACCCGGATAGGGTAACTCTCAAACCCCTTCCGTCTCAAGCACTCTGTGACTCCCTCAACTGCTTCTTTATAGAAAAAATTATCAAAATCAAAAATAGCATCTCCTCCACTCCCCCGGCTGCACCCTCCACTGAGGCTGCACCCTCTGTCAACCCTCAATCTCTGACTCAGTTCCCCCCGATATCAGAAGAAGTCCTCATCAGTCTGCTTAATAAAGTCTCCTCTGGTTCCCCCACAGACTGCTGCCCCCCCACGATTCTCCGGGCTGCCTTCTCAGCCTGCCCCACCCCTCCACTGGCCCTCCTGAACAACTCCCTTCTGCTCGGCGAGGTTCCCAGTCAGTTTAAGAACGCGGAAGTAGTACCCATCTTGAAGAAACCCAGCGCCGATCCCACAATCATGGCCAACTTCCGTCCCATTTCCCTCCTTCCCTACCGTAGCAAGGTACTTGAGTCATATGTCACCAGCATCCTCAGTTCCTTTGTCGAGGACTCCAACTTCTTGGACCCTCAACAGGCTGGGTTCAGACCAGCCCACTCAACCGAGGCGGTCATTCTCTCTGTAATGGAGGAACTCCGTAGAGGTGCTGACTCTAACACCAGCCAAGCCTTAATCCTCCTGGACCTGTCGGCAGCCTTTGACACGGTCGACCACTCCATCTTGGTCGACCGTGTCAAGGAGGCTGGTATTGGAGGGACGGCCCTTGACTGGGTTCGTTCCTTTCTGATGAACCGCCACCAATCTGTTCGAATCTCCCAATTTTCGGCGGATAGGACGAAACTCACCTGCGGAGTCCCGCAGGGCTCGTCTTTGTCCCCCCTCCTTTTTAATTTATACCTCACCCCCCTGATCCGCTCCCTCCGGGGAAGGAATGTCACTGCATTTAATTATGCAGATGACATCCAGCTCATCTTCAACCTTGACTCGCAGGAAGCGGCCCAGGATTTCCAGTCCACCCTCTGCCACATCAGCGACTGGATGGGCGCTCACCACCTTAAGCTTAACCCCGACAAGACGGAGCTCGTTCTTGTCGGAGGCTCAGCCAATCCATGGAACTCCACCTTCTGGCCCCTTTCCCTCGGCCCCCCCCTATTCCCGCCGAAAAAGTAAAAAGCCTACGGGTCTACATCTCACAAGATCTTTCCATGAACCATCAGATCAGTGCCACAGTATCCTCCTGCTTCCACCAGCTCAGAAAAATCCGGAAAATAGCTCACTTCCTGACCACTGAAGCTCTCACCTTGACGCTGCTGGCGCTAGTCATCTCCCGGATTGACTACGCCAACGCCCTATACGCAGGCATTCCGCAATACCAAATCAAGAGACTTCAGTTAATCCAGAATCAGGCCGCCCGTCTCATCTACCATCAGCCAAAACATCACCACGTCCGTCCCCTCCTCAAAGCCCTTCATTGGCTTCCTGTGTCGGAACGCTGCAAGTTCAAACTTGGCTGCCTAACCCATAAATCCTTGGCCGGCATCGGCCCCTCTTTCATTTCCTCTCTTCTTTATCCGTACGCCCCCCCCAGACACCTCCGTTCCTCCCATCACGCCCTCCTCCAGACACCTAGGTTCAGACGAAAAAAGCACGGAGGCCTTAGATTCTCCTTCTTGGCCCCCTCACTCTGGAACTCTCTACCTCTAGACCTCAGACTCCCCTCTTCCTACCCTCACTTTCGGTCTCTCCTAAAAACTCACCTTTTCCGCGGTGTCTTTACATAATGCTCTCCTTTCTCCCCTCTCTGCCTCTTCCTGGGTTAGTGATCAGCGCCAAGAAACCGTCCGGTGAACGCAGCGCTCTACAAATCCTTTTTACATTACATTTTACATTACATGCCAATAGGAGTGTGATGATAAAAAATTAAATAAGATGAAGCAATGTTCTTTTAAATTGATGAATCTGTTAAATATTGATTTAGTAGCACTACCAGTGTAGGGATGTAATAATGCCTAGACATATGTATAGAACACCGCATTGGAATGTTTGAAAAAAGAAAAAAAGAATAAATATTGTTTAAAGCAAGGTTTGTAAGCCAACCAGACCATATTAGTTTGACTTACCCAGAAATTTAAAAAACTGAAACTTTATTGAGTATGTCAAACGTTCAAGACACATTATGAAATCTTAGGGCCTCATTAGGATGGAGGGCGGGCTTTGCCCGCCCGCCACCCTAGCGGTAATCGGGACCGCCCGCCGAAAGGGCGGGGGTCCCGACATTGCCATTAGGATGAGCCCGCCACTGTGGCGGGCGCATTCCTCAATTTAACATTGTGGCGGGCGGTGCTCACTGCACTGCCCGCCACAATGTTAAAAAACAAAAGCAAGCCTTTGCACAATTGAAGCGGCAGGCACCGCGCGGTGCCTGCCTCTTTGATTATGCAAAGGCAGGGGGGTACCACAGGTACCCCGACTGTGTGCCACCCCCCTTTGGCCTTCACTCTGGGGGCCCACAGGGGGCCCCCTGAGTGAACACCTCATGTCTTTGCTGCCACGGAAAGGCATTGAAAAAAGCCCATAGTAATATGGCGGGCGGTATCTAACAGACACTGCCTCCATGTTACTCGTTTTCCGCCCCGGCCGCAAGGCGACCGGGGCGGAAAACAGGCGGGTGGTGTTTTTCACCGCTGCCTTCCCCTCCGCCATCCTAATATGGCGTGGGGCATTTGGGTCTGCGATGTCGGGCGGTTTGCCTCCGCCAGGCGACCGGGGCGGAAAACAGGCGGCGGTGTTTTTCACCGCTGCCTTCCCCTCTGCCATCCTATTATGGCGTGGGGGATTTGGGCTTGCGATGTTGGGCGGTTTGCCTCCGCCAGGCCGGCGGTGGCCCCGCCAGCCTGGCGGAGGCAAACCGCCCGACATCGTAATGGACCCCTTAGTGTGAAAGTAAAAAGTTAGGAATGCTAAAAAGTCACCATTTTACTACTAGGTAACTGGAATTAGCTTTATTCTTGTAGTATTGAATTATAAATGATTCAATGTCATATATAAATACCCGTTCAAGTCTGTTTACTATGGTATTTGTTTTTCACAATCACATGATGTGTTATATAGGCAACTGCTGTGAAATTTACTTGTGAACAAGAAGCGTATCACTCTGAAAAGTGTAGAGGAATGTTGTTGCACAATTAAAGCATGCTTGAAATTGCACATGGGCCGCAGTGTGTTCTATTCTCAAATGGATTTTACCGGAGTTTTGGATTTATAGGGGTTCACTACCCCACTGCGGAATGCTGTAAAAAAGAGGCTCGGGACAGAGTGAGTCTTCGATTGGTGGAGATATATATATATATATACTGGAAAAACCAAAAAGCACAGGGACATTATAGTTAGGAAATAGAATTTTAAAAATCCTTAGAAATTCACTTGAAAAAAACAAAGGTTACAGGGATGTTATAGGTAGGCTGACATTTCACTTTTACAAAACCAGAGCAATTCAGCAGTTATAGTTAGCAGAGTTGACTATATCTTATGCCCCTGCAATGCACTGCTTATGACCTCACATATTACACCACTCATGACATCTCAAATGACATCACTGATGATATCATCGTCAGAATGTTTTAGGCACTCACGTCCCATGTAACCTTTCAGATACCCACTTTAACTTTCACACTACCATTGTCAAAACCATTGACACACCCATACCAGTACTTACATACCTTCTCACTGATTCATAGGTCTACACAAACATCCACATAGTCACCCACACAGCCACTTGTACACCAACTCACTAATAAAGCCACAGATATATCCACTCATACAGCCACTCACATACTCTCAGTCACACATAGAGCTACCCACACACCTAGTCACTCACCAATAGAGCCAATCGCAGAGCCACTTACTCACCTCTACAGTCACAAACACACACTCACCCATACAGCGATTCTCACAATCACTCACTCACACATACAGTCACTTATATACTCTAACACTCACCTAAACCGCCTTTCACATATGCAGTTACTCACCCATATACAACTGACACATCCATTAACTCATGACACAGCCATATGCACACTCTCTCACCCATACAGCCCCTCTCAAATGCACCCATGAAACCATATAGCTGTTGATTCACCCACTCACTCATCCATGCAGGAAATCCCACACCCACTCAACCACCCATACAGATACTCGTACAGCCATGGAGGTACTCAGAAAACCAATCAATAACCCAAGCAGCCACTCACATACCTACTCACTAACAAATGCTGCCTCTTACATACCAACTAACAGACTGATACAGACATTCACACAAATCAGTCACTCACCCATACATACACTGAGACCTGTATAATCCCTCACTTAGACAGTCAGTCGCACACCCACTAAATCATCCACACAAGCACTCATACACCCACTGGTTCATCAATACATCGCAGTGTATATCTATTTAACATCCACAGTCACCGGATTATGTAATGAGTGATGTCATTTGAGATCTCATCAATGATGTCACTGACCATGTCATGAGTGATGCATTATGTGAGGTTATAAGCAGAGCATTGTGGGGGCACATGTTATAGTTAGCTCAGCTAACTATAAGTGGTGAATTTCTCTGATTTTGTACAAGTAAAATGTCAGCCTAACTACAATGTCCCTGTAACCTTTGTTTTTTTTCAGTGAATTCTTAATTTTATTTTAAATTCTATATCCTAACTATAAAGTCCCTGTAACCTTTGGTTTTTTTTCAGTGAATTACTGAGCTTTTTTATATTAATTGTTAATAATAACTTCCCTGTAACATTTGGTTTTTTCATTGAATTTCCATGTTTTTTTGAGTAGCAATGATCTTTGCAGAATGGTGTGGAAAGTGGGCGGGGCCTCTGACCAGCTCTCAGCAATACCGCTGCGTAGGACTTATAGAAAGTGCCAGGAGGGCTTCTTGGTCCCCAAGGTCCTTTAGCATCAAATGCAACTTTATTCCCCAACCAGTAAAGTGCCATCACGTCAATGGTGCAGAAAGGGGGTGTGGCCTCAGAACACCTCTTAGCAAACTGACTGTGTAGAGCTGGCTGGAGGTAACAAGAGGGTTACACTTGGCCCCCAAATACTCTTCATCCCCCAACTAGTACTATGCCAGGAGGCACGTTTACAGAGTGATGCAGAAGGATTGCACAGACATTGCCAGTATGATTCTATGAGTGCCATTGTCAAGGACAGACTGCGAATACCAGGTGTTTTTGACAAAGTGTAAAACACATATATAGACATATTTGACATAAAGTTTCAGGGTATACCTATTTAGTAAGATACCAATATGACTTTCCGTGTTGTATTCATTTTTCAAAATAACTACATCAAAAATGCATTTTCTTTTTTCACAGCAATACCGCAGGTCGCAATGACATTAGTAGTCTTGAAGTCAAATGACTAAGTATAAAACAGATATACAGACTTATGTTACACAAAGTTTGAGTCTAGCTGTTTATTAACATAATGTTGTAACTTTATTCTGACAACATATTTGTAAAAGAATAACAGTTCCAAAAATGTACTTTTAACATCTAAAACACAAGCACAACATCATTTCAAAAGAAACGTCAAACTATCCATTGTTAGCCAAACCTCTGTGGAATTAAGATCTGCTGCAAAACTAGTGCAATACACTATGTCTGACAAGACCCTCTCTAGAGGGAGAAACAAAAGAATATTCATGTGGGACTACCTTCATCCCATATTATCTTAATACCTATAATGTAAAATGTCTCCAACTGGTGATCTACAAGAGGGAAGCTGGAGGACTATCTACATCAGTGGCAGAAACAACAATACCCAGCCATAAAGTCCCTTTAGAGGTACAGACTACTACAACAGATACGGCTCTACAGTTTTCAAGAATGGCCACATATTGCATGGACTGTAGTTTTGTTATAACAGCTGGTGAGCAGTGTGTTACAGCTATTCACAATGCTGCCAAAAATCCTACAAGGTATTTTATTCCCCCTTTTATATTTTTTGCACATTTAATACGAGGAGTTCATAGTGAGCAGCAAGAAGGCAACCGCAAGCTGAAGGACCGTCAAGTTCAATAGCAGCACAACACTGAAGCAGAGAGTCCATTCAAAAGTCTAATCTCAACTTCAAGATTTGGCTCTACAGTTTTCCCTAATGGCGTCATACTGCATGGATTGTGGAGTTGTAGTTAGTGCTGGAGAGCATTCCATACGGTCCTTCGCAATGCTGAAAAGAATGATAAATGTTTTTTTTATTTTTGACATTCATTGTTTTTCTACATTAGAAGGCATTTTAGTATTTTACAAAATGGGTATATACTATCTATGTGTTGTACATTTATTATTTTCCAATTTATTGTAACACTACTTACATATAACTTGGTGTATGGACAAGTCAAACCATCTCTCTACAAATAAATACACAGGTAAGTTTTGCCAGATTTCATAATTTACTTTTTCACTTTTTAATTATAAGTCAACAGTTTGGGTTTAAATCTTCTAGTATTTGCAGCAATAATATATACAAACATACTCTGTTTTTTTACAGAACACTCTAAATCTAGTAATCTCTTTTTAAAAACTATCGACAATGATATATGTGTCTTGTTCTGCAACTCCTCCTGTTAACAACTCTTCATTTTCCCAATAATCCTGCTCAGGCCCAAAGAAACAAAATTGCACATTACCATAAACCTTTTCTAAATCTGCCACACTACCATGCAAAAGTGCTCTACTTACTTCTCCTAAACATAAAGCAGGAGTTTTCACATAATACAGCTCCCTACCTAAAGTTTCGCATTGTTGAGTGGTACAACTTATTTTGTGTTTTAAACTTCGTCTCGTAAGATACCTTAGAATATTCTTAATATATCAATGGATTCCTGTCTAATACTAGAGACACCGCTCCAATTCCATTTGTATACAGTACCCTGACTATGCTTTCCTTGTACCTCTTCTGCAATAACTTCGTCTACATTTCTAGGTACCAAAGCCTCTTTTGCTATAGGACTACCATTCTTCATTTAATAGCATGATCCTCTTTAATCAATCGCATGGACTAATTTGTTACACTGGTTATAGATTTCTTTATTAAAGAAAGCCTCTCTACAAGTAGTATGTATCCGTTGTCCACTAAAAACTGTACAACAGTTACTACTTTTAATCACTAATATTTTCTTCTGGTTTTGTCTCCTCATGCAAAATATTATTTTTTCAAGAGTCTTTATTCTATTTAGAATCAAAATGTTAAGCTTCTCATTCAAAGCAAAGGCCTTATCAACTACTCTCACAAGTTGTTTTTTCTATTTTACTGCATCTGTCCTTCTTCTACACTTTTTTAATTTAACACTAAATTTACAAGGCAGTAACTTTGCATTCCTTTTAACATTTTCACAGAACCTGTGCAGCCATCTAAATACCACTCACAACCTATGCAGTCATTGAAATACTGAGGCACATGTGTGCACTAATGAAACACTCAGGCTCTACTCATGCAATCATGCCATTATTTACATTGCACTTGTAGTAGTTGATGCACAGCTAATGTTTCAACAAAGGTTTAACTCAAATTGTAGAATTGTTTCTTATTGTTCGTTGGTGCTCTACCAGGAGGCGTCGCGGGTCCTACCGACGTCAAGTAAACATTAATAACGTGATGCTAGAGAAACTCTAGTTTCATCCCTGAGTAGGCACACATTATTTGTCGACCTCCCTTAAGTAAAGAAAAGACGACTTTGATGAAGTTCCTTATGTTTCTTGGTTTTATTTCATTTTTCAGAATTTCTTTTTTGAGTATGTCCAATGCACAGGCATTGTCAAGTCCCTGATGAAGGGCTGGTTTCTAAATGCCCGAAATGCATTGGACATACTCATTAGACAGTGCCTGAACTGGAATGTTGAAAAATGATTTAAATTACAGTTATGTGAATCTGCCTTATTCTGAGAAATTTAAAAAAAAGAAATTCTGAAAAATGAAATAAAACCAAGAAACATAAGGAACTTCATCAAAGTCGTCTTTTCTTTACTTAAGGGAGGTCGACAAATAATGTGTGCCTACTCAGGGATGAAACTAGAGTTTCTCTAGCATCACGTTATTAATTATTTACATTGCGCCACACTCTTCAACTTTTCAAAAACAATTTTTTAAACGCCCCCATTTTAACTTCTTTTCCATTGGAAAACTACCTCATTCAGCTCCAGCCTTCTCCTGACTATTTTTACTCCTTCATATCAAAATGCTTAGAGTATGAATTGTGGGCCACAGGTCTCATATCTATTGGGATAAAGAGGCTACAAAAAAGAGGGATTGACATGGACTGAGGTTTGCCAAATGTGCAGATTACTTGGTTTGGCCAGAGAGGGTTAAAGTTTCATCAGTCGCTGGCTTTGGTTAAATACATGGTAGATTCCCAAAGCCCTCCCACAACCCCCTCATGATTTTACACTCTGGTGGCAACAACATAGTCACATTGACTGGGGAAGTGCTGGAAATCCAAATTAAAGATACCTTTCCAGAACTGATGTTGCTTTTCCCTCACACTGTCTTGGTGTACTCTAATAGATCCCAAAGACAGAACTGGAAGTGGTCACATCAATTCTGTCCAACGATTCACAAAGCCAGGAAACAAGTTTGTAAAATTGTTTCTGCATTCCCCAGAGACCATTGCATGGGCTGTATCTATAACAACAAAGTGTGTTTTGGCATGCATGGAATTTATAGGAATGATGGAATGCACTTTACAGATGAACGCAACAGGGTGTTTCTAAGTAACCTGAAACTCTGCTTCCGGTCTTATGGGTAGCAACCACATACACACACCCAACATTGCGGCTCTTACCAGAGCCACCCTAGTACCTGAAATATTGTGAAGTGTTTTTCTAAAGGTTTTTCTTTTCCTTTAGTTTTTTGGGGAACTTCACGATAATGTCATGATTCCCGCGGATACATCCCGAAAATGGAGAACAAGAGCTGACATTCAATGGCCACCAACACACCCAAAACTAATATGTAAAAAAACCCATTCTGAACATTGCCCTACACATAATACTTATTCTTTAAGAGCATTTTTAAACTCATATTTTTGTACTAAGTTTCTTTAAAAAACATCTTTCCGAACAAATTTCTGTTTTTGCGGTTCTTCGGGGTGTTGCAATGACATCATTAACCTCGACGATAATGCCTTTTCCATAAAGTGAAAACCTATATATGCACAGACATTATAGTATTCTACACACTAGAGGTTTATTACTGTACACTTCAAACTCATGTTTTTCTACTGTATTTCTAGAACATCCATCTCTAAAACCTATTTTCCATTTTTGCAGTGACTCCGGAAATCGCGATGAAATCGGAAATGGCGATGACATCGGTAATCGCAATCCCCGCGGGTACGACGGGCAAGTGGAAAGCAATAACAGGATTTTAATAGCCACCACCACAATCGAAGATTATAACTATATAAATAATTTTAACCATCACAGTAGATAATTCACTATATAAATAACTTGCAATGGTACATGGGGTGACCGTGCTGGCGGTCGCAACGTCGTTGCGAAAATCGTGCGCAATTAAAAAAATTAATTTTGGACACATAACTCATGTCATTAACACCTCAAATTCTCAACCATGGGGTCAGAGTATCTCTACCCTGACACCTTATATACACACATTTTCAGCCCCGGGAACTGTTCCCGCTAGATAAAATGGCAGCCCCAACTTTCTTTTCAGGTTGCGACCAGTCAATCAGAGCATTCTCCTCGGCGCGTGCATTTGCGATTCATTGCAAAACCACCGCGAAATATGAGCGGCCAGAGATATCACTATAAATTTCAACTTAAATTTCTCAATTTCTACTTTCTACTTAACGGATTTACACCATATAAGCACATCTAGCTTCCTGCCAAATTTGGTATAAATCTGTTCAACGGCTCAGGCTGTAGTGGTGGCTAAAGGTTCCTATGGGAATTAACAATTCAAACCCAACCTTATTTTGCACCTCAAATTCTCAGTCCCCCCTACACAGATTACCCCAAAGTTTCTAAATCAATAGTACCATGTGACACTTTTGGGGCAAAATGTCATGCAGAATGGTCAAACGACACCAAAGTTATTGCCAAGTCAAAAAATGCTATCCCTATGAAAACTAGGTCCGTACTATAACTACCTACTGGTGTCCACCAGTAGTTAAGGTTTGTGTGTGTGTGTGTATATATATATATATATATATATATATATTACCTACTGGCGGTTGCCAGTAGGTAGTTATAGTTAGGCCCTACTTTCCATAGGAAATCCACCACATTCTATTTGGAATACCTTTGGCGCTGGTGGGCGAATCTTCGTGAAATTCTCTAAGAACAGGGCCTGCTTCGCTCCGCTCCGTCCCTGAAAGTTTTGGGGTGATTTGTGAAGTGGGGGCTGAGAAAAAAGGGGGGTCCCAAAACTTGTTTTCCCCATGCAATTTTCCATAGGGACCTTTAGCCAGGGCTACAGCCCGAACGGCTGAACGGAATTACACCAAATTTGACAGGGAGGTAGAGTTCGGTTCGCAGATTGCGCTTTTTGTTAAATGGTGTAAAACCGTTCAGTAGTTGCTGAGAAAATCAAAAGTAAAATCATAGTAATATCTAGAAACGAAGTACTGTACGCGTACGGAAATCCGTACTATTACGAGCACGAGCTGCATGTTGATTGGATGTCAACTGTCTATCAACACTCCGAACCAGGAAGTGTGGGCAGCCATCTTGTGCCTCGGTAGAACCGAGTCACAAGAAAACAGTAAAACAAAGTTGAAAAATAAGGAAAGGGGCAGGGTAGAAAGATCCTGACCCTCTAGGCCTGCTCAGGGGGTCCCACATGGATCTTTAGGCCCACATTTTTTTTAAATGAAAAATCGCGGGGTACGCGTCTGGTACGCGTACGCGGTGGGAAAGGAAAAAAAAACTAGAAGTCTGTTTTATTCTTAATTAGCCCCCGGGGAAAGCCACCCCGGGGTTTTATTTTGAGGTATGCAGGGGGCTCACGGCCTCCCCTCCTGCAGCCCCGAGGACCACCACCCCCTCGAGGCTTTTAAAAAAAAATTGTTTTAAAAAGTATGTTTTCAGCCCCCCTCCCTGTCCCCTCTACACGCCCCGGGGACCGCCACCTTCCTGGGGCTTTTTAATGTTGTGAGGGGGTCGCGCAGCCCCCTTTCTGGAGCCCTTGATGGCCCTGGGGACCACCACCTCCCAGGGCCGGCTCCTGCAGTGTCTCGGGGTGCCTACCCCCGGGACACTGCTGTTTGCTATAGTAGGGCGGGACCGTCACGGTTCCCACCTTCCCACAGCAAACCGCTTTCCTATTTGAAAGAGAGAGCACGTTATTCTGCTCTCTCTTTCAAGTAGGAAAGCAGATTGCTTTTCGTCAGAGAGAGCAGCATGCAACCTGCTCTCTCTGACAAAGCAATGCCGGCTCTCGAAGGACGTGGGGAGCCGTCTGGGACTGTGGGGGCATTGGGGCTAAAAAAAAACTGTTCTTTTTGAGAACTAACTTTACTGGTCGAAAAAAGAGCTATGTTTCTATGAAAGTATGTAAAACTTTCTGTTTTTTTGTGCACCAGTTGTACTCTCTACGCATGCGCAGCCCTGTTTCCATGCCCACGTTTGTTTCTTTTTCTTCAAGTTCGCCAAGCAAAGCTGTCCTCATTTCAGGTATTAAATTTGCCGCTTTCTTTTCCCGGGCCGTGCCTGTCATCCGCTAAACGGAGGGGTAAAAGGGTAGGAAGTGGAGCAACCGCTGCTCTGGAGTATACTTTACAACAAGGGGTGGTGATGGACAGAGTCTCTGAATTAAGCAGAGTACTCTCACCCAGTCAAGAGATCAGGGCTAGATCCAACACCGTTTTTTAGCTCATTGCACCATCCCAGTTTCAGAACCTGGCTGTATGCAAATTAGTCTGTCCCTGGCCCAGTGCATCATGGGAACAGGGCAGACCAGACTACAAAAGCCAATTCTTACACTGGGAAGGAAACAAGCTTCCGGGGACCGGTTTCTGGCATTACAGCCGTCTTCGGCCCGGCTTGCTTGAATCCTGATGGTGCAATGAGCAAGGGACTCACATCTGAGTATACCCTTCCACGCTTAGGGTGGACAAAATAATTTACAACAAGGGGTGGTGATGGACAGAGTCTCTGAATTAAGCAGAGTACTCTCACCCAGTCAAGAGATCAGGGCTAGATCCAACACCGTTTTTTAGCTCATTGCACCATCCCAGTTTCAGAACCTGGCTGTATGCAAATTAGTCTGTCCCTGGCCCAGTGCATCATGGGAACAGGGCAGACCAGACTACAAAAGCCAATTCTTACACTGGGAAGGAAACAAGCTTCCGGGGACCGGTTTCTGGCATTACAGCCGTCTTCGGCCCGGACGGATTCAAGCAAGCCGGGCCGAAGAGGCTGAAATGCCAGAAACCGGTCCCCGGTAGCTTGTCTCCTTTCTGGTGAAGAATTGGCTTGGTAGTTTGGTCTGCCCTGTTCCCATGATGCACTGGGCCAGGGACAGACTAATTTGCATATAGCCAGGTTCTGAGCTGGGATGGGGCAGTGAGATAAATAACGGTGATGGATCAAGCCCTGATCTTTGGACTGGATAAGAGTGGTCTGCTTAATTCAGACACTCTGTTCATCACCACCCCCTTTTCTGAATCGTTTTTGGCCACTATAGGTGTGGCAGGGTATACTCAGACATGAGTCCCTTTCTCACTGCTCCATCAGGATTCAAGCAAGCCGGGCCGAAGAGGCTGAAATGCCAGAAACCGGTCCCCGGTAGCTTGTCTCCTTTCTGGTGAAGAATTGGCTTGGTAGTTTGGTCTGCCCTGTTCCCATGATGCACTGGGCCAGGGACAGACTAATTTGCATATAGCCAGGTTCTGAGCTGGGATGGGGCAGTGAGATAAATAACGGTGATGGATCAAGCCCTGATCTTTGGACTGGATAAGAGTGGTCTGCTTAATTCAGACACTCTGTTCATCACCACCCCCTTTTCTGAATCGTTTTTGGCCACTATAGGTGTGGCAGGGTATACTCAGACATGAGTCCCTTTCTCACTGCTCCATCAGGATTCAAGCAAGCCGGGCCGAAGAGGCTGAAATGCCAGAAACCGGTCCCCGGTAGCTTGTCTCCTTTCTGGTGAAGAATTGGCTTGGTAGTTTGGTCTGCCCTGTTCCCATGATGCACTGGGCCAGGGACAGACTAATTTGCATATAGCCAGGTTCTGAGCTGGGATGGGGCAGTGAGATAAATAACGGTGATGGATCAAGCCCTGATCTTTGGACTGGATAAGAGTGGTCTGCTTAATTCAGACACTCTGTTCATCACCACCCCCTTTTCTGAATCGTTTTTGGCCACTATAGGTGTGGCAGGGTATACTCAGACATGAGTCCCTTTCTCACTGCTCCATCAGGATTCAAGCAAGCCGGGCCGAAGAGGCTGAAATGCCAGAAACCGGTCCCCGGTAGCTTGTCTCCTTTCTGGTGAAGAATTGGCTTGGTAGTTTGGTCTGCCCTGTTCCCATGATGCACTGGGCCAGGGACAGACTAATTTGCATATAGCCAGGTTCTGAGCTGGGATGGGGCAGTGAGATAAATAACGGTGATGGATCAAGCCCTGATCTTTGGACTGGATAAGAGTGGTCTGCTTAATTCAGACACTCTGTTCATCACCACCCCCTTTTCTGAATCGCTCTGGAGTATACTGCACAGCCTGGCCTTGGAAGGCAAGAGCCAGCCCGAGAGGATTGATAGGTCGCCTGCATCCCCCCGCAGGCAACCAGGAACCGCCAGCCACAAGGGATTCGAAGCGTCGCCCCTTGCCCCCAACCCCTGCGAAGTGCCCCCAGACCCCCGAGGAGAGCGAGCATGGACTGCAGACGAGCACACTTTTGACCCCCTGCATCGGTGCAGGAGGCTGGCGGGATACTTTAAAATCCATCCTGCAGTACCTCCTTTCGTCCCTAGAGGGCTGGGCCTGGAACCGAGAATCAGCAGAGAGGTGAGTCTGGGTCCCGGATTTGCTCGGAAGGTGTCTGGCAGTAGATGCAAAGAGAGCAAGGATTCTCTCTTTCACTATCACGGGGCAGGAAGCCCTCTTTCAAGACCCCCTGCAAAATCATCTTTACCATCAGTGGGCGCCCGCACCTTCACTCGAGGGCATCCCCGTCCAAGGTGTAGAGAAATCATTTGCCCATTTGACTCGGACCTGTTTTTCCCGGTTCCACACGCGAGATTCTTTGGTTAATTTGGTCCACTCCCCCACATTCTTGCCAGAGCGTTCCCCTCCGGCCCCTCGACTCCTTTCTGCCTTGAAATCGGTGGACACAGAGGCACCACATCCTGGGGAAAACGAGTCATTTCTAAGAACTGTGACATTTAACTTTTGTTAATCTTGTGTGGGCAATTACGAGGCTCAGCCACAGAGGGCTTATATTTACAGAGACAAAATGCTGCCCTGAGCACAAGTAGAGCCAGCTGCAACGTTTAGGCCTTTTACAGCTGCGCAGCAAGTAGTGCCAGTTGCACCGTTTAGGCCTCTTACAACTGCGCAGCAAGTAATGCCAGCTGCACCGTTTAGGCCTTTTACAGCTGCGCAGCAAGTAGTGCCAGCTGCACCGTTTAGGCCTTTTACAGCTGCGTAGCAAGTAGTGCCAGCTGCACCGCTTAGGCCTTTTTCAGATGCGCAGCAAGTAGTGCCAACTGCACCATTTAGGCCTTTTACAGCTGCGCAGCAAGTTTTGCCAGCTGCTCCATTTAGGCCTTTTACAGCTGTCCTGCAAGCAGTGCCAGCTGCACCGTTTAAGACACTTTATCCGTGGGGACATTTCTGATTGAGTTAGGACTCTCGCTGCATTGGCAGCAACCTCATCATTTTGGCTTCTGGGCATTTGAGTCCCTATCTAAGATGGCCAATTGGCCAGGGAGACTGTGAGGTTTGTACAGAGCTAGGCCCGTTTAAAGTATTTGTGGTTCTCGGAAAGGCTTTTCATGTTGTATGATTTGCGCACCCTGCTCTGAGCACCTCTAAAGGTGGCCTTATAATAACTAGGCTGTGAGAATTTATTCCACCCTATGCTCTGTGCCCATAATGTTAGTGATTCTCAGGAGATTGGGTCAAATCCCCCAGCTAACTTTCCTTATGCTCCCCTCATTCCTCCCTCTCCCCCTCTTCTCTACCCCCTCCTCCCCTCGCTTCTTACCCCGATTTCTTCACAATCCCATTGCATCTCTCTCCTTCCCCCCTCTCCGCCAGCAATGTTGAGACTATGGGCGTACAATGCGGTTGGTGCCGAATGTGCTTCTGTTACAGGCTGATGCTAAGTACAGTAATCACCAGTGGTCATTGGGTGTTTGTTTGTGATTTGTTTTACTATGACTAATTGTGCTTTGTGATGGTTTTGACAGTGGGACAGTTGGTCCTATCATATGTAGACTTTCTCTTGTAAACATTATCTTGTGCCAGTTGGCTGCATGTATACCTTGATGAAGGGCCCAACAAACACCCACCTCTCTTCCCGGACGGCACATTAGTTCAGATCTCCTCACCCGACGTCTGGAATATGTGCCCCCTTTTAGTCCTTTTACTTCTCCTCACCACCGATTTCCCAGTAACACCCCTCTCATATCCCCCCGCACTCCTTCTCCCCATTTTCCCAACATGGCCACCACTCGAGCTAAGGTTGGAATTAATTGCTACAAAATCCTCCCGGCCAGACTAAAGCTTCAGTAAAATGATTGAAGCATAACACTATTGAATGTTTCCCAGATTCCCTTTTTGTTGATCAAGTTTACAATGGTCGTTTTGGGAGGCGCAAAAATGATTTCATTTTCTTCACTCACGACACCCCCTCGTGGTCCACCAGTTTTTATAATTCCCTTAACGTCACCTCCTCCTCCTCTATCCCTCATGGGAAACAACTAAAGATTTCCCCCTCTGCGTATTTCAACGGCTCCCTCACCATCTCACTCTATAACAACGGTACTGTCATGATCCAAGGTAAAGACACCTGTCTCTCTCTCTTTGACCACCTTTTCCCCTCCCTACTACCCTCCTCTGTGACCAGGTTTTCCCCTGACTGTCCTTCTAGCTCCACCCACTACTCCCTTTCTCCTCCCCTGACCCCCTACACTCCAATAGGCTGCACCCTCGGGAGGCACAGGTCGGACCTCTTCCCTCCCCCTCCGTTGTGCCCTCCTTTCCCTCTCTTCCCACTTCACTGTATGCCCCCTTCATCACATCAGCCTTACCACTAGCTAATACGCTCCTCGTCCAATCTGCACCGTCCCGGTACTCCATTCTCATCTCCTCCCCCTATTCCTAAGTGCTACTACCTTTTTTAGTCCACCCCTCCGCCAACCTCCTCCCCCAGCTAACTTTCCTTATGCTCCCCTCATTCCTCCCTCTCCCCCTCTTCTCTACCCCCTCCTCCCCTCGCTTCTTACCCCGATTTCTTCACAATCCCATTGCATCTCTCTCCTTCCCCCCTCTCCGCCAACAATGCTGTGTTGCCCCCTTTCCCCCCCCCCGTAACTCTTTCCATCTCCCTCCATCGGGCCCAGCAGAACCATCTCCTTTCTTCAACTTCCCCTTCTCCCAACCCCCCTCACTCTGCCAGATGCCGTTTCCCTCACAGTCACCCCTCCTAGCCAACAGGACCTCTCCAACCACCTCCCCTCTTTTCCTCCCAAACCTCCTACACTCCTATGACACCTCACAGTCCTCCCCTCTCCTTTTACCCCACCGCCTTGATCCGCACCTATCTCCTCCTAAATATGTCCTTAATTCCTTTCCTTCGTGCAATGCCAACAAAGACAACTCTCCCTTCACATCTGATACACCAACCCCCGCTCTCAACCTCCACCTTTTCCCACCTATGAACCCTAAACCCCAACTCTCCTCCTGTCCCCCCCTCCCTGCCTTCCACCACCTATTTCACCTCATCCTTTTGCCATGGAGACACCCAACCTTCCGTCATCTGCCCTACTCTCTCTTGAAAATAAGCTAGGCTCTCTTATCACCTCCTTCTCCCAGCTTGTAGCTTCCATCTCACTTTTAAGCTCTAAGATTTCCACTTTCCCATTCACCTCAACTCCTTTGGAAAACTCTCACCTTTCCCACGATATGCACCTCGCTCCCTCACCCCATCACAGCCAAGCATAACCTGTCGTCTGCAAACATCGCTCACTCACACAAGCCCATGAACGCCACTCTTCTTCAACCTACATCTCAGAGTAACCCAACTATCTACACTATTCCGACCATCTCCTCTGTCAGAACCAAGCATCCATCTAAACCCACCTGTGCACCCCCGTATAGGCACAATATCCCTATCACCCTTCTTAGCCCAAGTGCCCCCATCACCAAAACAGTCTCAACAGAGCTGCGCTGTCTGCTACACAACTGCAGATCTGCAATAAAGCACAAACTCAAAATCTCTGATACCATAACCCTTCACAATATTGACCTGTTCTTCCTAACAGAGACCTGTTTCAATGATACCTCTCACTCTATGTTTGATCTCCTATTACCCACAGGCTACTCTATCTTCAGGAATGACAGACCTATCAAAGTTGGGGGAGGTGTTGCAGTCATCTTTAGAAACTCCCTTCAACTTAAGGCTTTTCCCATCAGCGCCTTCCGCACTTTTGAATGTCTTTCTCTTGAGCTTCAACTACACCACCGCTCACCCCTCAGATTCCATGTCATATACCGCCCACCTGGCAGCAGCCCTTCGTTTATGGAGAAACTCACTGACTTCATCAGCAATCAATTTTCGCAAAGTGACAATCAGACCTTCGTGGGTGACTTCAATCTCCACTGGGGCTCTCTGCAAGACTCGTCCGCTAACTTGCTGGCCACCTTCCTCTCTACAAATGATCTTATCCAACACTGCACAGAATCAACACACTCTAAGGACTCAATCCTGGACCTTGTTATTTCTAAAGCAGGCATGCTTTCTATCGCTACCCCTATTCTTGTAGACTAGTCTGACCACCTCCTCATTCCATACCTCAAGGTTGCCTCCACTCATGATCTCTCCGTCCTAAGCTCTACTTTGGACTCCATTCAAAACTGGATGTCAACACATCAACTGATTCTGAATCCCTCCAAAACTGAAATCCTCCTCCTCTCCTCCTCACTTTCTCCTCCCCCGGTTCAATCATGGATGGACCAGATGAATCTACTAAACAATAAACCCATCATTGTCGACAGCGCAAAATCCCTTGGTGTCATCCTCGACACAAAACTCAATCTACTCTCCCACATTAATTCAATTGCAATCTGCTCGATACCAACTGCGCCTTCTTTGGGGGATACGTCGCTTCTTCCCGGAGCATGACCTTAAAACTCTGGTCCAATCGCTGGTCCTCTCCAGACTGGACTACTGCAATTCTCTTCTTAATAGCCTCCCCAAATCCCACCAGTCACCCCTGAAGTCTGTTCTCCATTCAGCAGCTTGTTTTATTTATGGGGCCAAAAGAAGCGACCACATCACACCCATGTTATCCACCCTCCACTGGCTTCCCATCGAGGCAAGATCTATCTACAAGACTGCCTGCATTACCCACAAAGCCTTGCACTCCTCCTCTCCTCGCTACCTGGCGAAAAAACTGAAACTCTCGAAGGCTCTAGACCATCCCGAAATGCGGAAAATCTACTGCTTGAACCTCCCACTTTCACGAAGGAAAGATCGATGGCCTAATCCTTTTCAGGCAGCGCAGTGAGAATCTGGAACTCACTTCTGCCCCAGCTCCGGACCACCACCTCCTCCCAGGCCTTCAAAACTGACCTCAAAGTTCTCCTCCTTCAAAGACACTTGCAAACTTAATTCACGCCCTCTCTATTACCTGAACGAAGACCTTCCATTATAGAAAATTCTTCTTTCCATGACTATGGAAGTGCCTTCCCAGTGTGTTCTTGTGGTTTGAGAGTCTGCCATTTATTGAAGTATTATCCTTCTACCTATGTTTAGTACTCGTATACAACATGCACATGTCACTTTTCTCTTGTATCACACTGTTTGCTACCTCTTACATTTTGTTTGCTTTCGATTCTTGCACAAGTGCCACCATTGCCTACGTAACGTTTGTTTTTGTGTTTGAGTGTCCTCCATTTATTGCAGTATTATACCTCCAATTGTACTTTGTACGCTTTTGTAACTGGCACACATGTCACTTTTTCCTCCTGTAATACACCGTTTGCTACCTCTTGTATTTTGTTGGCTCACAATTGTCACTTTTGCCTCATGTAGTGTAACATTTGCTTTTGTAATTTGTTCACTTGTAATGTTCTCATTTATCAGTTCTGTTCCTATTGTGAAGCGCTCTGGCACCTTCGGGTAAAGTCCGCGCTATATAAAAATGCATAAATAATAATAATAATAATAATAATAATAATAATAATAATAAAATAATATATTAATAATCATATTCTATCTATATTTATTTGACACGAATTGCTGAGGAGCCAAACGTTGATTACATACTCCGTCCACCCCCATTTTAGTAGTTTTCCTCCGTTATTTTTATTATACCTGCTACTTTCATTTTACCCCTCGCCTATCTTCCCTGTGATCGATGAGATTTCCTGCCACAGACACCACGGTGTTTGTCGTTGGCCTCCGATGTTATCAGACTTGGTCACACGCATAACTAAAAACAATTTGAAGCACGTAAGCCACAGCCATTACAATGCGTGTCCGTCACCACAAAGCCATTATCATGCTTATGCCTTTATCATGCGTGATAAATGTATACTAGTTGTAAAGGCATGCGTGGTAAAGCCATATGGGTGCTAATGGCTTTGTGGTGACGATCACGCATGGTGATGACCGCATTGTAATGGCGGTTTCCCCCAATGGACACTGCAGCAACCGGGTCTGAGCGTCGTGGACTCCAGGGCACCAGGCGGAAGGCCACGCAGCCCCTCTCATATAATATAGAAATCTTTGGGGGATGATTGTTTCCGTGGTTTGAAGGGCGTTTTTGAGGCCCACACACTTAATTTTATAGGGGTGTAGGTTTGCACGGGAAAATGTCGCAAGAGGTTTGTAAATGTGGTACACATTGTTTTGTTTTACTTTGATCTCTTTTCTATGTTGTAGTCCATCAAGAGAAAATATAACTCATTGGACAGTCAGTACTTTTCAACCCTACTCTTGAACATCTTACTATAGTACTTCAAATTATAAATATTATTTTTATTGTGGACCATCCCCCCCTCCATAAAAAAGAATTATGTATTTTATTTTATTAACTTTTATTAAAACAACAATAACTGTAAACGTAACTTCATGATAACAATATAATAAACAACTAGAAAAATAACTTTAATAAAACAATATTATAAACAAATTATGATGTGGACTCCTAAAGACGTAAGATAGGTAATCTGCAAAACAAAAAAGAAAATTAGAGTTTAAAATTATGTAGATGTGACCAAATGAGGTGAAACATTACAAGTCAAGGTAACACTACAATTTTACGTGTGCAGTGTGCCGGGTACATTTCACTTCAGTTATAGTCCCGCGTTCAAGTGGTGTCTATATGGAAGTGTCTACTGCGTTACTGACACAAAAGTGGCACAACTGGATTGTAAATACGCCGATTTATTTCTAATGCATTTTATTGGAGGCATTGTATATGTAGGCCGCTGTGCTTACCTTGTATAAACACTGCGGCCACCAGAATTCACAACTTCAATTCAACTCTGCTTCTACACGTCAAAGTATATTCAATACATTGCGGACAATTCCATTGCTGTTGCTCGATATGCCGTAATTGCTTCTGAAGGATGTTTGGTGAAGCAAACAAAAGGACATTTGATTAATCACCGTAAACTGAGTTGCGAAACTGCTTTCAAAAGTGAATTTTAATGTGAGTTCTTAAGATTGCTTACCTAGACTGTTGCACCCCATTGACTCGCACAGTCTGGAGTTAAGAGTTTTTTTTTAAAAGTCAGACACATATTTACAAGCCCCTTGCGCCACTTTTCCCATGTTAAAAGTGACACAAAAGTGGCGCAATAAGCTTGTAGGTCTGTTCCTCAGACTGTTGTAACCTATCTGTTATCACTGCTCTGTGGTAATTATACATTTCTACATAGTCAAGCTGCTGCATAGTATCGACTCTCTCCTTTCACAGATAATTTGTTGTTGTTTCGGAAATAAGTTTCTTTGTTCACCTAGTGCCATAGACATGATTAAAAGAGGGTGCTCTACGTCTCGAAGCAGGCTTCACTGTAGCTAATAGAGTTCACCACTTAAACTCAGGTTAGGTTCTATACGGCACAGTGGAGACAACAGCGTCCATAACTGTAAAAAAACAATGTGAGAGACAGTAAGAAAGAGAGAGATAAAAGGACATTAAAACGTGGAAGAGACACAGACAATGGGTGGGGGGCTGAAGCCCCGTTAGCCTAATGGGTATTGCGCGCCTGCTGCATATTCTCTCCTTTCACAAATAACTTGTCGTTGTTTGGGAAACAAACTACTTTGCTCACCTTGTGCCATTGACGTCATTCAAAGAGGGTGCACTATGTGTCGAAGCAGGCTTCTCAGTCGTTGTTACAGTGGCCACGCATCATCGCAGAATACACAAACGTAGAGGTTTGAAGGTTTATTTTTGCGGGGCCTTAGTCAATTTGTCAAGCACAACCTGTAAGATAAAAAGGTAGTTAACATTGTGTATAATTTTTTTATGAAACGAGAGAAGAAATAGGAGAGTGACTGACTGAAAACAATACTCACAGCTCACCTTTTTGTGACCGGTGTTTTTCACCACTTGCTGGACATAAAGCATCCTGCAGCTCTACATCTAAAAGATAATAAAAGAAAGATGTTATGATTTGTAATTGTTACCATATTAATTTGGAATTAGATACCATCGCGATTTTATACATGTTCCTTTTCACATTTCTACGAACTATTTGTATTAGTAATATTCCAGACATTTCAGCGATTATGAAAACGTTCCTGCTATTGGGAAAAAAATGTATACATGTAAGTTAATACACTATATAGGAGTGCGTCCGTCTAAAACGCTAAGTCGCATTTTTGTTTCTAGTCTGTTACAGCTCTTTGCCTCCCTCCGATGCGTACTCAAGTCTCACTGCTCACCTTTTCGTGGAAAAGACACCTTCTGCATGATGTAGTCCCGATCTCCAACAAAGAAGTCTCATATATTGTGCTGAGTCTTGATATCTGTATGGCTAACGACATACTCGTGTTCCCATCATCATCATCGCAGGTTCTTCACCGCTTAGTGCTTCGGGCACCACTAACTCAGTGACCAAAGAGGCCACGCATGTAGTAGTAGGCCCCTTGTTTGGTACTTTGGGCACAACTCTAAAATGGCGTACGTATTACTGTAATGTGGTACTAGATGTTCCTTCTATTTCAGAATGCCAATAAAAACTATATTTGCAAAAAAACTCTAAAATGGCGTACAACACGTGCGCTCCGTCTTTTTTATACATAGGGTCACATGTGTAGTGACGAATGTGCTGGATGGGTGTGATGTGGGTGTGTACCAGCCATGAGGGAGTATTTGTGCCGATCTGACAACTAGACCTGCAACTAAGAAATCACTACAATGGAAATCTGGGCCTTATACTGTTGTTGTGTTTTCCTGGTAGCGTAAGAGTGGCCTGTACTAACGTAGTCAGTCTCGATTAATTTACCATCTCCCACCGGGGCTTTCAAATGTTGAGAGAGGGGCCGCACGGCTCCGGGACACTGCAGGAGCTGACCCTGAAGCGTGGCAGTCTCCAGAACCTCCGACGGCTCTGGGCATAGGGTCACTCACTCTACCTCATACAATACACTAAAAAAGAAGACAAAGTGATGAGAGATGATTTGTGATGTGTTTAGGTTGAGAGCCTAGATAATCATTAAATGGGGTCTGACAGTGAAGTGCGTACTTATTCTGGAACAAGCCTTTCGGGGTCTTGCGAAAGCAAGTCATCTATAATAATTCCCTCTCGCTTCGTGTCCATGCCAAAATATCTGATTTACTCATATGTTAAAAACAAAAACTTTTAACACCTATTTTGATTGGTTGTGAAGCATTATAGGAAAACCTATTAGCGACCAATCCCTTTTTGACTTTCTTTTTTCTATGAGACGTTACAATACAGTCACCATGTATGTAGCCTATTTTGTGACGCACTTTATTTTACAATGCGTTTCAACAACTAGTTGTGGTAGGGTGATTTTAAGTTAAAGTGTGTACTCTGCTTACGAGTTTGTTGACTGTAAAAGTATTTAATTTTTTTATTTTCTATTCTATCACAATTGTAGTGACTTTTCTCCTTTAGCGTGCAGTACTATATTGTTTTATAAAATGTATAACTCTGCAAACCATCTTTGAAAGAAAAATACTCATATTTTAAAGATATTTTTATTGTTTTATATTCATCATATGAGTAAAATGCAGAAATGCTTTTACATTCATTGGTATCACGCATTCCATAACATTCATTTTATTTTATCATAAGCACTCACTTCTTATGTTTACATTATATAAGTGTTGGCAGCCATCTTGTGTCTTGGTAAAACCGAGTCACAAGAAAGCAGTGAAAAAAATGCAAAAACACACGAAGGGGGCAGGGTAGAAACATACTGATCACCTAGGTATGCTCAGGGGGTACCACATGAATCGTTAGGTGCAAAAATTATTATTTTTTTTAAATCGCGGGTACGCGTTTTGGGCGAAGAAGAAAAAAACGAAGCCCGCTTTATTGTTAATTAGCCTCCGGGGGTGCTCTTTCAAATAGGAAAGCAGATTGCTTTTCGTCAGAGATAGCAGCATGTAAGCTGCTCTCTGTGACGAAAAGCAATGCCGGCTACCGAAGGACGTGGGGAGCCGGCTGGGACCGTTGGGGCCTTGGGGCTCCTCCCATGGTCCCCAACGTTATATTTGAGCCCCAGGGGATGGGGACCCCAGGGATTATACAAAATTAGTGATAGAGGCAATTTTTGTTTTTACGGTAGAATTACCGTACGCGTACCATGCACGTATGGATGACGGACAGTGCGAAGTCTGGAAGTTGTCCCATAAGCGTATCTAAGCAAGAAAAAGAAAAACATTTTTCAGATATTTATGAAGTGTATGTGTTTAGATGTTTGGTGGCTCTAAAAAGAGCCCTTGTGTTTATTAGGAGATTTTAGTACCTACAAGTAAGTACCAATGCAGAGTCTAAAGTTCAAGAGGAAGACTCTGTTCCCCTCATCTGTAAAATGTACACCGTCTCTCCTATAGATGTCATGCATATTGAAATGCAGATTGTTGTGGTAGATGGACCTCATTCTATAGTCTCGGAGAAAGGCAGAAACAGATTTATTCACAAGGGTTCTTTACATAACACGGTGTTGCTGCTTTGCTCCTGGGACGCACTTCGACCGCATTTCCCTCCTGTTTCTGCTGCAGCGCCGGCTTCTCACCCGGCGTGGTGTAGACACAGCCACAGTCCTGCAGTGCCGGCCAACGCGAGTCTCCTCCCGCCGCCGCTGCTCTGAAACACCTGAGCAGGGCCCCAGTGGGGGGGGGGACCAGCGCAAGGGACTTCAATTACCAGCATCCCTAGCGGCCGGAAGCCGCACTGAACCGCGCTAGGAGGCGCTTTAAATTGCGGATACCCCTCACGTCACGGGACGCGAACGGGACGCCCGGGGCTAAGCCCGGGCAAAGGGCGGGCCCTCTACGGCCCTCCAAGGCCAGAAGAGGCCGGGCCGGGCCCATTCCCTTGGTTTTTCGATCTCCACACCCCGGCCGCCTGGACATATCAACAAGAGGAACCGATGTAACAACTTAAACAAGACTCAACAGGGTACTCCCAGCCTATCTCAAACTAAATAGAACTAGCGCCCTTTAACCAAAATGACACCATCCCTTCTCAAAGATAAACCTGCAGTGGTTGGTGGTCAAAATCAAGGCACACTAGATAACTTTGTTATAAGGGATGTGGAAAATTAGTGCGTTTTGGTGAACATTATCTGCGCCATCTTGCCTCTTCCCCTGATGCCACACTTTTGTCGTGCGCGCCCGCCATTTTAAGATGCCCCGATCAGAACCAACCCTTTTGCATGCCGCTGGCCCCTGACATAGCCCTTTGCCTTCGCTAAGCCTGCCCGCTGACCACCCCCTGCTTGCACCTGCCTTGAATCATAAACCCCTCTTCGGCGCTGCTCTGTCCCCGGCCCTCATCCTGTTCCCAGCGCGACACCTCCCTGCTTTCCTTTCATGATCTCCGGCCCTTAGATGCAAACCCCCCTTTTTCCCCGTGTGCCCGTTTTGTCCTCCCCGTTCCCAAGCCGACACCCAGCTCTGCCGATACCACCCTCGCCCCTCCCCGTACAATAGAAAGCTTCCCCCATCAAAGAAATCCCCGGGTTGATCAAAGCCCCCACCCCATGAGATCCAATCAAACTCCCCACATTCTGTGACTCGGCGGATTATCCAGCTGCGCGATGCTCATCACCTGTTGTGATTAGGGTGGGGATTTCAACTGTAAATGTGTGTGGGAACGGGCCCCAAAGGGGGATTCCGGGTATGTCTTTCCGTATATCAAAGCTTTGTCACTTATATGTAAACTGCAATAAAAACCATAAAACACTGTATATAAGGGGCCAGGCCTCAAACGTAAGCTAGAGCACCTCAGAACGATACCTTCTGTCCGTTTCGTTGTGTTCTCCTCCGGAGAGAATAAAAAACCTTGTTTCCTGCTTTCTAGTCTCCAGCGCCTGCCTCTTCATTGATTTAAATAACTAGAGGGTCACAGAGGCAATACCGCCGGGCAAATATCGATTGTCCCCGACCCGATTGAAACTGTTTTTACAATTGGCGTCCCAAGCGTGGGGCCCATCAGCGACTCGTGGATCCAGTGGGAGAGGTCCCGACGACAGAGTGAACGACTGCAACGATCGGGAGAGCTCTTGCCCAATAGACCCTCGTCTGGCAGCCGATCATCCGAACTTCACTAGTTCCGAACAGACCTCTCTCGAGTGATCTACGGTCCTGACTGGGAACCATCAGGAGTGCCGTGAGAAATACGAGAAAAAGAGGACGATCGGGCGCTGGATTCGGAAGACAAGAAACTGTCCACATGGTCCGGGTAAGGTCGTGTTGCCACGACTAGTTGCGAAATTTGTCTTGATTGCTTGATTGTTCAAAATACTAGTATTGCCTTGTTTATTTTTATTTAGAGATTCACTGTCTGCAAACGGAGAAGCAACAGGCTCTCTCTCCCTTTGCAAGCAGTGGAGGATAAGTAGGGTAGCAGCCGTGCTTGTTCTTTTTCTCCCCCACTCAATAATTGCTTGAAACTGAACTGTTGTTCACAAACTATTGTTTCCTGGAGATTCTCTGTCTGCAAGCAGGGAAGAGACCATCCTTTTTGCAGATAGTGAAAAGGGTAGGTGACGCAGATCTTTGCGGTCCTACTCATTCTCCCCATTGTTATTTTGTTGGTCTATTGGTTTTTTTGGGATCCAGGAGGTATTCACTGCCTGCAAACAACGTAGAATAGAAATATTCTGTCTAGTCTTTGCACCTAGTGATAAGATAGGCAGTGCTGACTTTTTAGTCCCTCGTTACGAGCCGTCATGTCTGTCTTCTCCCCATTGATAAATAGCCTGTTTAGCCCGGACCGGGTGTTAGAGGTGGACCATATGGCTCCACTAGAAGGCACCCCTAATAAGGACATGTTCATAAACTATGGGTTAGTTACCATAGCTTATAATAAATTATGGCACAGGTATACCGAAGATAGCCAAGACAAACAGTGGCCACTGGCAGGATCCTTCGACCTTGATAAAATAGAAACGTTAGAAATAGCCCTTCGAAATAATAAGACGACGCCAATTATGCTCGACAGTCTCGGTATGTGGCGCAGAGAGGCTACGAAACGACAGAGAAAAGACGAGGATAAACCAAGTAGGGAAATATACCGACAGGACAACCCCAGGACACCGCTACCCACAACTTACCCCCCGACACTATACCAAGGACGACCAGACTTAGGGTCAGACCAATGCGCTTTTTGTAGGTATGTCGGACACTGGAAAGCCCAATGCCCGACTCTACTGAGCGTGAGTAGGAGCAGAGGACCGACAGGAACGACAGACCGACAGTACGAGAAAAGGCGCGAGACAGAGAAGAACCCGACTTACATAGACAGGCCAGACAGAACCACCACGTTTGATTATGCCCGATGGCACAGATTTCGCCAGGAAAATCTCAGCGGCATGATCAAGTTCTCCTAGGTCGGGCAATGTCAAGACGGGAACCCAGCCTCGTTTAAAAACTTACAGACGGAAAGAGATAATTATGACCGATAACTGTTTTTATATTTGTCTTGGGTCTTTGTATGTCGTACTTGTACTGTCCCCCGTCTGAGTTCGTGTGTATGTAAATGTACAAATCTGCGTCACCCCTCTACACGTGTTTCCGTGTTACTCGACCCCTGTTAGCAGAAACTTAACATAAAAGCAACCTGGAAAGAAAGAAATGATAAAACAAAATCCGTAGAACATTAATAAACTTGAACTTTTAATTTAACACAACAAACAAGGAATAATAACGATAAACTGTAGAAAATGGAAGTCAAACAGAACATTCGCCCCCCCCCCATTCTGGAACCTTCCAAAGTAGGGCAGGGTTACGGCTACGCCCAACCAACGGCAACCCATATAAGGCGAGCCCCGCCGCCAACTCTTGGTCAGGAAATCTTAACGTATGGGGGAGCCGGAGGAGAGGCGGGAGCCCGCAGCCTGGGCATTTGCAGGTAGTCCCGCCACATGTCTCTTTGGCCGGCCGCAACGGGCCTGGAAAGACTAAGGTAGTCCCGCCACATGTCAAGAGGAGAGCGAGGCACCTCTTCCTTTTCTCTTCCGTCACGGCCGCAGCAGTCCTGGACGGCGGGATGTCCTGCACGTACCTCCACAACAATTTGTCCAAGTTGGGCTGGGAGGGAGAGGCGACGCGGACGAGCCTCTCCCACCTCCACCGGTAGGAGGTTTCCCAGCCCCCAGCCCGGCGCCGAACACCCCCAGTCAGGCGATGGTGCCCATACTTCCACAGCACCGGACACACCATGGTGGCACCCCAGTACTTGCGCAGCACCGAACACACAATGGTGGCACCCCAGTATTTGCGCAGCACCGAACGTACAATGGTGACGCTTGGGGAACACCGGATGTGGAGAGGCCTTCATGCAGGGCGATGAAAAGGAGCGGCATGGAGTGCACCGGGAGAAGGAGACGATGTGAACGAGTCTCCCTCGCCCCCCCCCAGGTGGGGGCATCACAGCTGCACCCCAGCTGAACGTCCCGCTCTCACAAAACAGGGACCTCTTCCCTTCACTCCAAAGGGTCTCTTCCATTCTTGCAAACTCGACGAGAGTGGCCCCTGTAGGGCCTCAGAATGGCGTCTGGATCCGCTGGAAGGCGGGCCCCGGCCACTAGAGTAACTTTGGCCAGCCATACAACTCGAACATTTGTCCCATGGAGCACGAGCCCCCATCTCCGACAGCATCTCCGCAGCCTTGAAGATCATGCAAAGGTCCCCGGCGGAGCCTTCGGCCTTAGCAGGTTTCCGGTAAGGGACGGCTGCTTCGATCGCCAACGAAACAAACATGACATTGCCACACCTTCTGTTAGCGTGAATTCTAGAACTGCCGAAAAGGACTCTGGTCCAGAACCGCCGAAAAGGACTCTGGTCCAAACTGCCAGTAATGGAAACATTTCCCCCTGATGCTGCTTCCGGACTGTGCCGGCCCCGCCCAAAATGGCGCTGGTATCAATCGGAACTTACGAACACCTCGTGGTGTTCCTTCGCACTAATATAAACTTGATGTTCTGAGATTTTTGTGATCCTTTGTACACTTGGCTAGAAAAGACAAGGAGAGCTCACTCGACGAACAGTATGAAAAGATCCCCGTTACAAACGTTGATTACGAATATACAGTGTATTATATTTTTATAACTGATGTAAACCTCATTTACGATACATGCGTACGGTATGTATATAGGAAATCTGATTACAACTGTTATGATTATGTTTCTAAATTATGAAAATATATGCCCCCGAACCCCCGGCCAATTAATAGACGTTTTAGTCTCTTACAAATGAATGAGTAAAACTTTCCGATGTTTTTTACTGTTGCAAACGACACCCCCCACTGTACGCACTTTAGCCATTGCCACGACCGACCAAATACGACCACACCCTCCTAATCCATATGCTGAAATGAATTTGCAAATTAAAGTCTTTGAAACTATGGACGGGTATTGCATGTTTTATTTTAAAACAATATGGGATGGGTAGGAAAGTTCTTTTTCTGTGCACCCTACTCTGCTCTCTCTTTAAGGTTAAAGGAAGATGGTTGCCCGGCCTTGGAGGACGGATCGGATCGACAACCCGACGCTCCGCATTAAAAGTACGCGACTGACTCATGAACTCTCGCGTAGAGGAAGACCGTGACTTCCAAGGATGGGTAAAACGAATGGTGTAAATGAGGGAATGTAAAAGGAGGGTGAAATGAAATAATGTAAATATTGTAAAGTACAACGTTCCGAAGTAGCAGGGACCCAAGAACCGAAGAACTTTAGAACGCCACGGCGTCGAAAGAGGTTTAAGGATCCCGATAGTGAGATATATCCTTTGACTAGATACCTCGCACTAGGCACCTCTGGTTTCCTTTTTATGTTTCCCCGCACACGCCCTACATGAACACACTACCCCCCCTCGACTCCGAAAACCATATCCCCGGGGACCCTGCCCCAAGGAGGAAAGACGAGTTAGAGGTAAGTAAAGGACTTATGAATCCATGTATTTGTATGCGCGCGAATGCTGTCTCCCCCACCCCCCCCCTTTTTTTCCTCCCTCTGCAGGTTACATCAGAGATTACAGCCGAGGTGTGGCGAAGATCTGAGACCTTGCCATGTCTAAGTGCACGAAACGGACTAGCTCCGCAGGGTGGTGTCTAAGCACGCCTGCAAACTACTCACGTATCGAACAAACCCGAAAAATTAGCACAACCTGATAAAAAGTGATCACCCTTAAACCAGACCGGACGAATGAACCCACGTTACGTATGATGCGAAACTGTGAGGGAATGTGTGTGTGTGCGTGGCTGAGGCGTTGACCCAACTGGTCAAAGGACCGAGAATGCGAGAAAGTGCGACAAAATGGTACCTCCTTTTTCTTCTTTCCTTTTCCCAAAGCACGTCCCCTCTACCCTGTCTAATGCTCAAAACTGCATGATTACAAGATTCTAACGTGGACTCGTGAATACCCTTTACTGTGTAATGCACTAAATAGCCTTTCTTGAATGCACTGCCGCCCTCTCCGTTGCACGTGCACTATTTAGCCTGCCGTTGCACACTCTCTCTCTCTCTCTCTCTCTCTCTCTCTCTCTCTCTCTCTCTCTCTCTCTCTCTCTCTCTCTCTCTCTCTCTCTCTCTCTCTCTCTCTCTCTCTCTCTTTTTGCACTACCACTCTCCCGAGTGGTTAGCCCCGAAATTGGCAGATCGCCACCCCTAGCACACCACCTAATTGGCTTCAAATACCGTCAGTATTTGCGCAAACATTTGTCTTTAATGCAATCACCCTGAGGCCGCGTCATTACCTCTCCTTTTCCGCTAGAAGTCAATAAACCCAGGTTGGGCCGTAAGGGAAAGGACAGGTAAGACAACAGAGGTTCCCTAATCTGGCCCGAAATAAGGGAACTACATGTCAACGGCTCCTATAGTATAAAACAAGGACCTCAGAATACGCGACCCTCCCCTCCCCGAATCGTCGCAATACCGAAACCAGAAAAACGATCACCCCCGTTGCCTCCCCTGTCTATGTCCCTGGTTGTTTCCCATAAATCCCCTGTCCTTCCTAGTTAAGTAACCGGGCTGTAAAAGGTTACGTAGGACCCAGAATGATGTTTTACAAGGTTAACAGACTAGAGCAAGGTAAAGAAATCGTCAAAATGAACCTCGCAGTAGCTGAAAAACAGGATGCGCCGATAGAAAGGAAATGTTTAGCCATGTTCGTCTCTCAGCAAAATACCTGTGTAGTACCATGTTGACGACTCACTGTACCCTTTTGTAAATGTGAAACTCTAGAGAACGGCATATCTTTGCCAGATTTGTCTCCCGAAGGTGGGTTACCATCAGATGAACCGTCATGCCTGTAATAAATGATTATGAAGGAAGGTCATAGTAAATCCAGCAGGTCCGCCACCGGTCATTCATATGCCAGTTGTGAACGTTAAAAATGACGGACATTTTCATTCTTTGCCTGGAGCTGGGAGAGAAATAGACTTTTTTGATTATCTTCATCCGAAAATTTTCTAAAAAACTGTCTTTTCAAACTTGTTTAAGGGTACTGCTGTTGGAGGAGAGAAGGACCGGATGTGGGAGCACGAGGCCCGACTGCAGACTAAGGGACACCTACGACATTGGCCAAGGCGAGACCACGACTGAAAAGAGCTGCAGGACGAGGCACTGTTTTCGACAGCATGAAAAGAAAGGGTCGACCTGATGCCCCTGCTCGACGTCCAGTGCCTGTCGACAAGTCCCCGCTCTCTGAATTCCGTCACACACCCGCCTATTTGAAGTCTCTCGTTCCCCTAGATTGTTCCTAATTTGGCCTTGCTCCATCCCCCTTTTTCCTCTGACCTACCCTATGGACTGTCTTGAACGCTCTTCTTTCATCGGAACTTTCTGACAATCACCTCAAAGGACACGGGGCGAAAAGGACCTTTCCGACCAGAAACGCGAGGAAAGGGTCGTGCCCTGCAACGCAGAACTAAGAACAGAGCCGGACTTGTAGCTCCACCGCCGGTGCTCAACAGCGCCAACGAAAGACCACAAAGAACAATGAGAACTTGTAAACTTCGAACATTTGACATCCTCAAACCACCGTTTTTTTCTACGCCTCATTTCTCTCCCAGCCACCATTGTATTGATCCCGCTCCAATCCGAATCCGAAATATGTATTAACCTGCCAGTTTATGTTATGATATGTACTTGTTGCTCGCCGTTTTTTGTATTTCATTCCTATGACTTTCCTGCTGAACAAATTTATCAAAGTTCATCAAATAGATGCACCTCCAAAAAAAAAAAAAAACTAGAAACCTCAAAATGTATTGTTTACAACTCTTTATCTTGGGTTTCCTACCGTTCTCTCTCTCATGCTCACCACAATAGACCCGAGTAGAAAATGAACCAACAAGATGTCTTGAATATGTTAAAGGAGGGACTGTGGAAAATTAGTGCGTTTTGGTGAACATTATCTGCGCCATCTTGCCTCTTCCCCTGATGCCACACTTTTGTCGTGCGCGCCCGCCATTTTAAGATGCCCCGATCAGAACCAACCCTTTTGCATGCCGCTGGCCCCTGACATAGCCCTTTGCCTTCGCTAAGCCTGCCCGCTGACCACCCCCTGCTTGCACCTGCCTTGAATCATAAACCCCTCTTCGGCGCTGCTCTGTCCCCGGCCCTCATCCTGTTCCCAGCGCGACACCTCCCTGCTTTCCTTTCATGATCTCCGGCCCTTAGATGCAAACCCCCCTTTTTCCCCGTGTGCCCGTTTTGTCCTCCCCGTTCCCAAGCCGACACCCAGCTCTGCCGATACCACCCTCGCCCCTCCCCGTACAATAGAAAGCTTCCCCCATCAAAGAAATCCCCGGGTTGATCAAAGCCCCCACCCCATGAGATCCAATCAAACTCCCCACATTCTGTGACTCGGCGGATTATCCAGCTGCGCGATGCTCATCACCTGTTGTGATTAGGGTGGGGATTTCAACTGTAAATGTGTGTGGGAACGGGCCCCAAAGGGGGATTCCGGGTATGTCTTTCCGTATATCAAAGCTTTGTCACTTATATGTAAACTGCAATAAAAACCATAAAACACTGTATATAAGGGGCCAGGCCTCAAACGTAAGCTAGAGCACCTCAGAACGATACCTTCTGTCCGTTTCGTTGTGTTCTCCTCCGGAGAGAATAAAAAACCTTGTTTCCTGCTTTCTAGTCTCCAGCGCCTGCCTCTTCATTGATTTAAATAACTAGAGGGTCACAGAGGCAATACCGCCGGGCAAATATCGATTGTCCCCGACCCGATTGAAACTGTTTTTACAGGGACACGTCGGAAACTGAGAGAGAAGCCATCCTTGCAGAGAGACGTGCTGCAAGGCGTCGCTCAGTGGAACTGATGAAGAATAGGCGTTCGTCTTTAGGCCCTATTGAACAAGTTTTGTCACCGGTCCCTGCAATGTACAACATAAGTGAGGGTCAAGACGGATCCTTCAATGACAGTATTCCACTATTACTAAGGGATAAAACCCCCCCTCAAATTCAGCCTAATGACCCCAACACAAATCGTACTACCTCCTTCTCAAATTCTGAGGAAGAAATGGTAGTGCTCGTGGACACTTCGTCACCCCATCCGAAGTCTGCTAATAAAACAAAAACAACACCTATAATTCCCCAGATTCTTGGCCCACCACCTAGGAAAAGAAGGAAGAGGGGGAGCGGGCGACAACACAAAGCTAAGATGAGTGACAACAACCTAGAGAGTGTTAAAAAACCTTCGCCTAAGGTACCATCCCCATTTGCATCAATCACTTCTACACACACTTCAAATAAAGACATAGTCACTAAAGACTTGTTGGGTGGTATGGACCAGTTAGTCAGATCAATGATATTACCACTGGTGGAGAGGTTAAAAAGAATTGCCCATCAGTTGGACAATTTGGAGCAGGCCATTGGCGAGATTAAAGGGGTTCCAAAAGGCACTTTAAAGCCCCAATCAGGACCCTTGTCTGTCTTCCCAGCCCAAAAGAGTGTTACCCAAAAAACCGATGAGTCTAAAGTTCCAGCCAAAGACAATAGAAAGTTAGCAAAGCCAATGCTTTCCAAAACAACAGGCACAAATAGCAAACCCAAAGATAAGGGAAAAGTGGTAGTAGTAGTCGACAATCCTAATCCTCAGCAACAAACCCCAAACCTGAGCACCCCCAAATATAAAGACCAAGGGCATACTAGTAAGGTTTTCCCATATGGAAAAAATATGGTAGATCTGCCCCCGGAAGCCGCCCCTTTTGTGGTTGCTCTTACTGGGGTGCCATCGTTAAAGGAAGGAAACAGAGAAGACCAGCAACAGTTAAGGAATAAAGTCATATTCTGGCTTACACAAAACTGTCTACTGCCCCCTGATATAAATGGGGAAATCCTACTTGTCAGGCGCACTCCCTGGCTGGGTCGAAGGGAAAAGAATATAAGGGGCGATGTTGTAATAATACATTTTAGGGACTGTAGAGCAGCCCAATATATTACTAATAGGATCCCTTATAGCGACAGTAACTCGATCGCAATACATGACCTGGCATATTTCTATCCCAGAGATCTAGTGGCCCCAAAAACCATTGTTAGGTCTTTGCTTAAACCTAGGGACAATTACAATGGCCCTGTGTTTCAATTTCGGAATGATTTCCACCGTCCTCCTCCTCGAAATCAAGTATTCAACTCAAGGCCCTTATCCTCATTTTGGAATGATCATTTTGGGCCTTCCCCTCCAAATCAAATTTCCCATCAAAGGCATGGCTTTCAGCAACGGGCTCTGGAACCAAGGCCCCCTTTTCGGCATCAGGCCCCAATCTATTCCATTCCTGTATATAACCACTACGCTGCTCTATCGGGCATGGAAGGAATCGATTGACTTCAGTCTGGGGACCCATTAAAATTTGCTGTCGAGAGGACCCAAATGGCAACAAAGAGAAATGAAAAATTTCTCATTAATCCAGATATAAATTCCCTGCAGACTGATAGCCTTGGTAGGATGGATACCCCAGTAAAGCCCACGAATTTGAGTCACTCTCTGCCACTTATTATTAGTGATCAAAACCCAAATTCTAAAACCTTGGAAAGCTCAATGTTAGAGAGCCATAGGCATAAAATGGGGCAGGTAAAATCCCACATCACTACCCTAATCTGGAACGTGGCTGGGCAACATTCCAAAGTAACCAATGATGAATGGACGGCCTTCATCCCTAAATTCGATATAATAGCATTACAGGAGACGTGGTCTCCTGACGTGATACATATGGAGGGCTTCCGAACTTATTTTTCGCCTGCCCAGCCGTCTACATCAGGACGGGCAAAAGGGGGACTAACATTATATGTCGCAAACCTCCTCAACACACGGAGGTAGTGACTATAGCGATGGAGATTAATTTTCAGATCCTTAGGCTATCATTAAATGACAGAGAAAGTTTTATCATCGTGAACTTCTATAATAATTTGCCCGATGCTGAGGCATTGATTGTGGGGTCAAAAATCCGTTCTGTTTTGCTAAATCAAAGGGAAAAGGCTACTAACAAGGAGGAAATCATCTGGGGAGGGGATTTTAACTTGGGACCATGTCTTCGTGGGTACACATGTGGAGTCTCTGATGAATCTGGAAACCTTATTACACACTTTAAGCATAACATAGTAGGGAATCACCTTAACAAAATAATCTTTGAACTAGACTTGTTAATAGCTAATAACCTGAACATAGCAGACCCCGTGCTTGCACCAACTTTTCATGGAAGGGGGTGCCAATCAGTAGTAGACTTTATTTTAGTCTCAAGTGGGGTAAGGACCTTAGACGTTCTTTTTACAACACATGACATTCCGCTGAGTGATCATTCCCCAGTTAGCATCTCTATACCAATAATGTGTAAATATTACAGTGGTCTTGGTACCATTCTAACACAAAACAATATGGTCCTAGATAAGTTGAACGGTTATACGCTAAAATGGGAGAAAGCAGACCCTATCAAAGTAACAAAGATGGTGGTAGAAGGGGCCTTTTCTGCCATTCTAAAATGTCTCACTCTAGACTCAACAGATTTGGAGGTTATTGCCCATTTTGCTATAATTGTTAAAGCAATAAAAGAGACCCTGTGGGTTGAACTAAAGCACAAAAGTAGACAAAAAAAGGCTGGTTTAACCATGAGTGCACGGTTGCCTATTCCAATCTGAAAAAAGCCCTGAAGAAATCAGCCAGGATTCCACATAAGATAGCGGAGCTAAGGAAGAAATATAATTTACAGCTGAAGCTAAGAAAAAAGGAATTAAAAAGCCAATTATGGGACCAGCTACATGAGAGCTGCAAACACAAGAACTCAACTGCTTTTTGGCATGTTGTTAGGTCCCCTTTTTTAACTGACAATAATGATCACCCAAAGCTGGAGGTAGCCATAGAGGAGAAGGATTGGGTGCAGCACTTCTCGAAGATCTTCTCACTTAGCATGGAAACCTGTGAATTTGGAGATCTCGGACAAAAGGATCATTCTCTTTGTAGAAAAGTAACTAGTTCATATCCTATTGACTTACAATTCACACTGAGTCAAATTGAACAGGCCCTAAAGCCAAACAAAGTGCAATTTCTGAGAGAACTCTACTCAAATGCTACAGCACAAGTACACTATGGGTTGGGGGGAACTAACGGAGGAGTTCTCGGTACAGAGGGGTGTGAGGCAGGGCTGTGTCCTGGCACCCTTCCTCTTCACACTGTACACGAATGGACTGGAAGCAGAAATGCTGAAGGGGTCCCAGGACCTCCCAATGGCAAACAATCTCCCCATTCCAGCACTACTTTATGCTGAAGATACCGTTATATTGGCACGCACTCCCGTGGAACTACAAAAGAATTTTGACAGATACTCTAACTTTATGGCTAGCTTGGACCTGAAAATTAACATCACGAAACCTTTGTTATGAGGGCAGGGTCTGGACACAAGCACAAAATGAGGGGAATTTATCTCAAAAGGGAAAAAATAGTGGTAACCCAAACCTATCCCTACCTGGGCATAATTGTAGATGATAAACTGTATTGGAAGCAAGCGGTAGAAACGCGCAGACTGCTTTTCCTAAGAACTACCTCTGCCTTGATAAATTTTGCCAAGAAATTGGGAAAGAGAGGTCCCCCCGAAATGATTATGATTTACAAGGCCAAGTGTCTATCCGTGGCTTTGTATGGGGCTGGGCTGTGGGGGTTTGTGCCCACGGGTAGCATACAGAGAATAGAAAATTCCTTTCTAAGATTCCTCCTTGCAGTACCGAGCAGCTCAGGTACCTTTGCATGCCATTTAGAGCAGGGACTCATGTATGTAACTGATCTGGCCAAAGTTGAACCCTTGCTTCTTTGGCGAAGGATCTGGACTTCTGAAAAAGTGACTTTGACCCAGACTATCATCATGGAATGCCTGTCTATGGATAATTTTAAAAACTCAAGGTGGCTGTGTTACGTTGCTGGGTTTTTTCATGATTTTGGATGGGATAAATACTTTAAAGACCCTTGCTCAATTCGTGAGATCCCAAGGAAGGTCCTCAAAACGAAATGCCTTGCTTATCTTGAGGAACAGAGACTGGCGCCAGAGGTTTCTAAACCCTCAGTAACACACAGCCTGATGATACAAGCAGCGCCTTCTATCCAGCCGTATCTCACTTACAGCACCACAAGTTATGAACGATTTTTACTGGTCAGGTTCAGGATGAACTTCTTCCATAGTTTGGTTACCTTCCCCATTAGGAATAATTGGGCCAAAGACCTTACTCCCTGTCTATATCTCATCACAATCCACCTTGCATACAATTCTCTTTTGCAAATTTTACAGATATCTTAGGAAAAAATGGCTTGTCCTATTTTTAAGGAACAATGGTTTTAGACAGTGTCGTCCTGCTTTGCTTTTTTTTACAAATGTTACAGGGGGAATACATGGTTTTTATTGTGGCTAGTTTCCTTAAATGCCTTGTTAGATACCGTAGGACCATGGACCTAAGTGACGTACAAGGCAGTATTGAACCTAATTGTTAGAAACTAAAACCATTTGTCTAACCGTATGTATCTCTCCTATTGGTTGTTAATCACTCTTGTTTTTAAACTGTATATTGTTGTTTAAACCTTTTTTAACATATAATGTATTAACAACGGTTTTATCTTATTAATTACTTCCTGATAGTATATATATAAATGTATATTTGTGTATGCTTTTATGATTTAAAACCAAAATCGAAATAAAGCAAACTTGACTTGACTTGACACATGTTTCCTAGCTTTTTCAATCCGTGGACAATAGTGGTTGGACTAGTTCCATTTCTGCCTTTGGCATATATTAAAATAGACAAAGGCAGTTTTGGGGAAAAGTGTCATCAATTGACGAAAGGCGTCCTTCATAAGCATTTCCAGATCTACCCCTATCAAAGTGCCTAGGTCATTGCCAACACAGTGCACAATTATGAGGTCAGGGTGTTGGAGATGCAAAAAGGATTTCACCAATGGCATCAATTGGTGCCATATTAACTCTCTCTGTCTAATCCATTTAATGTCTACGTTTGATAAACCTAGGTCTTTGGGATTTCCTTTCTGTTCTGCGTACCTTTGGCTCCAGAAAATATAGCCGTGTCCCACAATCCACACTCTAAGCATCTTTAAGAGAGGTTTGGATACACTCAGATGGTTTCTGTAAATTAAATGGCAGTTTGAAAAATAAGATTTTTCTAAAATGATGGATAAGATGCAGTTCTGAAAAAAGCAAAGAAATGATTGGATGTTTGAAAATATTTTACACAGAAAACTAGGGTGCAATTATCTGTTTTTTAAAAGCCTGAAATGTATTGGTTAAGAAAAAGTGATAGAAAAGAAAGTTACTTAAGATAAGCTGGTATATTCACAAGTCAAGCACACTTGCTGTTTTGATTTGCAACATTGTTTGATGAACTTTTCACCTGTGTCCTCAGTTAGGTGTTCCCTGAAGTGTTTCTATGGTAACTGGCAGAATGCGGAATGGGGGTAGGGTTAAAAGTTTTGTCAGTTGGAAAAGGTTCAAAAGTTCAAGAGATAGAAAAGTGTGTTTCATTTTGATTTAGTGTGGGAATAAATGTGATTTGTTATTTATTTCTATTTGTGTGTAGATTGAGTGTGTAGATTGACAGGAAAAGTTTGCTATTTGCTATAGGACTTCCTGACCCCCTAGGGCTGCTCTGTCTTTCAAGTAGGAAAGCAGATTGCTCTTTTTCAGAGAGAGCAGCATGTAAACTGCTCTCTCTGATGAAAACCAATGCCGGCTACCGAAGGATGCAGGGAGCTGGCTGGGATTGTGGGGGCTTTGGAGTTCCCCCCACGGTCCCCAACATTATATTTGAGCCCCGGGGGATGGGGTTCCCGGGGATTATAAAAAATTAGTGATAGAGGCTATTTTTGTTTTACAGTAGATTTACCGTACACGTACCATGCACGTACGGAAGACGTACTGTGCGAATTGTTTAAGTCATTCCCTAAGCGTACGTAAGCAAGAAAGAATCTATTGAAAAATATATATTTTACAGATATGTATCAAGTTTATGTGTTTATATGTTGGTTGGTTCTAATGATACCTTTTCTCTTTATTGGTATTTATAAGTAAATGCTTATGCATAGTTCAATTCAATTCAAAGAATCTTTATTTCGGCGAAAAGCCATAAAAGAAGACAGCAGCAGAATATAAAAAACAGTGTAAATGAATGACAGTAATAGATAGTACATTTAGCAGCAACGAGTTAATCCTCAAACAGTTTGAATCAGTACCTAGCAATGCGACACAATTTACATCATGCACATTTAAGAAAATAAATAAATTTCATGGTAACAATTAAAAACAGATAAAAAAAACATTGTGATACCGTGAGCAAAGCCGGCAAAAGATCAGGCAATTATGAGCCTGTGCTTATGCCACATGGCAGCAAGAAATTTTGAGACGGCGCATACAATTACAGCAGTTGTGTCGGTTTTGAATATTCTAAAAGCATGCATACATTGTTTGAGGGCCAGATTTTTGCAAAGTGGAACTAGCCAGTAGTTCCTAGCCTTGTAATACCTTGGGCAGAAGAATAACACATGTAATTCATTTTCTTCCTTGCTTCCACAGGCCGGGCAATTTTTTGGGGCATTGGGTAGCCACCTACTAGTAAAAGCTCTCAGCGGGAGCACACCATGCCTCCACTGGACATACAGCTTTTTCGCTAAGACAGGATATATATTGTCAAGAAACTGCTCAAATAAGTATGAGTCTTTAACTTGCAGGAATGAGGCAGTAATTGAACCAATTTGAGGATTGGATAGTACAGTATTCAGTCTGTCTGCACGAAACATATACGTCAACTGGGTGCGAGAAAGTCTTTTACATCCATCCTCAGGGTCAAGCCATAGATCAGGGATCTTTAGCTTAAAGAATTCCTTTTTTATGTAAGCGAGCCAAGGGATATTTCCTGAGCCGTTGGCGGCCAATATATCCTTGAGTTCCTCTCTGTAGGGTGCCAGCTCAGGGGTAACCCATAGCCTACACCAGAATCTCAGTGGTTTTAGGGCTAGTTCTTCATCAATAGGTCTGATTCCCAGATCTAGCCTTAAGGGAAACAATGGGGAACTGAGTGGTAGAGCCAAAAGCCCCGTTAGAAATTTATTCTCAGTTTTAACAATTTCAGACCTGGTGCTAAAGCCCCATAATTCCCCCCATACATTATAGCACCTCTTGCTTGTGTTTTGTACACCTCGAGTGGTGGACCCACAGGTTTAATAGTGGACTTGTTTGATAGCCTGAGGATTCCGCCAGAAAGTTGGGCCAATTTAAGTTGTGATTTTACCTGCTGGGGTTCCCATGCCAGATTTTCATTTAGGGTAACCCCCAGGTAATCAAAAGTGTTAACCCTTTCTAGTGTTGCCGTCCCAAGGTTTGGATTTGGGTGTGAGGTTATTGGTAGATTAAAGATCATGTATTTAGTTTTTGAGGTATTGATCCCTAAGCCTCTGGCAATACAAAACTCCTCAAAGCCGTCCAGAATTCTCTGTACACCAATTGGAGATTTAGAAAGCAAGAGGGTGTCGTCGGCGAACATAATCGCCGGAACCCTGTTCCCTGCAAGTTTCGGAGCATCAGTATTCTGGATCCCGTTAAGGTGCCCAATTACCCCGTTGTCATAGAGGCAGAACAGGGTTGGCGCAAGTACGCAGCCCTGCCTTATCCCCCTGCCAACGGGGAATTTAGATGAAAGCCTGCCATTTTTCCCGCATCTGACTTGGCCATAGTTGGCCTCATGCAACCTTATCAAAATAGTCAGAAGGTGAGTGGGGACACCGAGGTCTGAGAGAACAGCCCAGAGTTTCCCCGGAGGTACAAGATCAAAGGCCGAACGGAGGTCGACAAACACCATATAGAGGCTGCCACCCTCTAGTCGCACCATTTTCCAATATAATAGGTGTAAACGGAAAATTTGGTCCACGGTGGAGGTGTTCTTTCTGAACCCTGCCTGATACGGACTGAGAATGTCTGACTCATCGATCCAGTCCTGCAACCGGTCCAGTATGAGTCTTGCAAACATCTTTTGGGGGACATTAATAAGGCTGATCGGTCGGTGGTTGGAGGGGAGCAGAGGAGAGCCCTTCTTAAAAATGGGCACTATCTCTGCGCCCAGCCAAGTACCTGGAACCGGCATGCCTCTCAAGACCGCATTGAACACTATTTGAAAATATGGGCCCCAGATTTTAGGCTCTTGCTTGAAGAGGTCCCCTGGCAGTTTATCCAACCCGGGGCTTTCCATGCAGCAAGCTTAGAGATGGCATTGCAGACTTCAGGTACCGTGAACTCTATGCCTTCCGTATCCACAGACGCTATCGGAAGGACAATTGAGTCCTCAGTGCTCTCACATAGTCCCTCCATTGAGTATAGGGCCCGATAGTGCCCTTCCCAGACCTCTGGGGCTATGTTTGTTTCTAGGGCCTCCTTTGGTTCACTAGACCCATTATTAATGATGGACCAAAATTTACGGGAGTCTTTAGTTACAAGTGCCAACGATAGGTTTGTCCAATTCTCATGGTCCCACTCGACCTTGGCACAGTTGGTCAGATGTTTATATTGCTCCCTTCTATCTTTAATTGTTGGTCTGTCATTCTCCTTGATAGCCTGCAGCAACTCTGTTTTTGCCTTTCTGCATGCTGTGTTAAACCAAGTGTGGGGGGGGGTGCCTTTTTGATTTTCCCTGTGACCTGGGGGTTTAAAAACTCAGCCAGATCATCCAATAGGGTCTCATGAAGAGACTCTAATTTGGTAAAATAGTCGGACATTGGTGGTTGGTTGATTAATGCCACAACCTCCATAAAAAGGGGAACAATAGCGCTATAAAGTTTCCCTAATTGCTCCGGGTGTTCCACTAAGTGGTGCCATTTGATTCTACGCCTATTATTAGAGACAGTGAGATCGTCATCATTAGCTCTGGAATACGAAGTGTCCTTTCTACTGCTGTAAGGTGAATTAAGTTCTAAAACTAGTGCATTGTGGTCACTGTCTGTTCTGGTGAGAACAGCGAAATCCTTAACGAGTGGCCATAGTCTTGTTTCAACTAAGATATAATCAATAAGAGACATGTGCCCAGGTTTGTTATAAGTAAATTTGGCTGGGTTATCAGAATGAGTTCTGCCATTACATGCTCTTAAGGAATTATTTAGAGTGAGTGCCGTGATTTGAATAGCTAGCGGCGTCCATGCCTTTGGTGGTGGGGCTTGAGACAGGGGTATCAACCAATGGTCGTCCTATGCTGATAGCGCTTTATCATTTATGCCTTTAAGGGATTCAAAATGGCAGTTAAAATCACCGCCAACCAGCAAACAAGTATCGCTCGGAATGGTAGGGATAAACAGAGACAAGTCCTCGATGGTGGTGGACTGGCTACACAAACCTACGGGTCGCGAGTAAACATTAATCAATGTTAATTTGAATGCATTGGGCCAGGTAAGAACTACACATAAAATGTCTCTGGAATGGGTGTCTATAAGTTTAACAGTGCAGCCGAGGTGTGTGCCAACCCAGATTGCTAGACCCCCAGAGGGGCGGCCTTTTCCTCCCCAGGTGGCCGGTACATCAAACGTAGCAAAACCGACCCGGTGCTGCGCCGTTCGTTCCCATGTCTCCTGAAAGAGACACACATCAATGTTATCAACGAACGAACCCCATTCCGGGTAGCTCATCTTGTTAAGGAGCCCTGCCAGGTTCCAAGATAATATTTTAAGTGAATCTGGCTCAATACCAGCATCGTTGTCTCCAGCTGGATCCAAATTTTCCTGCGTCTGTCAAGGTATCTGGGCACACTAAAGACACCAAGGGGTTATCGACAGATGTAAGGAGAATTCCAGGGTCTCTTCCGCTATTGGAAAAGAATTGGTTATTAGTATTAATTAATGGGGTTATTCCAAAAAGCCCATTTAAACCCGCCTGCTTGTCCCTACCAATGCTCTCGTCATTCCTTTCTTGTGGGCGTCCTCCCAGCATCACCCCTGCCTTGTCCTTTTCAGTCAATGCCCAATTTGATTCTCCCAGGGGGTTTCCTAGTCAGTCGACAAAGTCCAGGCCACTATATCTATTGCATAAAGGTATTACAGCAGGGCCTGTAGAGTCGCCAATTTCCCGACGGCTAAATCCGTCACTCTTGCGACCTACCAGGGTCCATGATTGGTTGGAGCTAATGTTGGTATTAGTATGTCGATGCCCTGGGGGATAGAAATATGCCAGGGGAAGTGGCTGGATAATTGCGGTGGGGCAAGGATGGGGCCATTGACAGATGTGGTGCACTGCCCGTGGGTCTCTAAAATTTACCAAGACACTGTCGCCCTTTATGTCCTTTGGCCTCTGTCCCACCCAGGTCACCCTACGGACAAATAGAATTTCCCGTTTCACAGTAGGTGGAAGTGGTCTGTTTTTATTTAACCAGTCTGTGACCTTGTTCTTAAGTGAGGTGTGGGATTTCTCACTCATATTCTTCAACTCTGGGACTCCAGCTAAGACCACAACATATCGGCTGGATTGGGGCGGTAGGTCAATTGTCGAAGGCTTTAGGTTATTGGGGCGATGTGTCTGGTTGGACATATTGCTATCCGGGCATGTGGAGGGATTATGTCTAAGATCTGAACCCTACCCCAAATTGCAGAGGATGTCTGCTCTCCCAGCTCCAGCCGGATTTGCTCTCGCAGCAATCAGTGCTGTAGGAGCTGATGCAGCCAGAGTGCCCATCCCCACATCGCTGCGATTAATCAGGGTTTGGGTAGGTATGCCCTCGTTATTGCCCCTATTATTTAAGCCATCAAGACTACGGGCAAATATTTGCCCTCAAATTTAGAAAGTTAAGCTACATTCCCAGCTATGCAATTAGAAGCGTTGGTTACAAATGCTACACTGGCTTCAATAGCGGTCAGGGCAAAGAAAGTTCTTTCCTCCGTGTTGGGTCGTTGGCATGGACCTTGTTTTGGCAGGAGAAGCCTGGATTAAAATCCCCACCTCGGTAGTTGGCTTAAAAAGGGAATCCACTGTTGGGATGGCCACCGGGGAAGGAGTATATCGTGTGTAGGGGAACTGTACGAAGAACATGCATTCACGTGCTGGACAAGGGGTACATGAACATCAAGAGATAGCCTACGTTCTGCTACCGCTATTTCGTTCTCCAGCGCGTTTGATGCTCTAGTAAAAAAATAGTCCAAGGTTCCCATCATTCCCGCACTTTTGGGCATTTGATTGTCCTTGAATGAACCTAGAGCCATCGCTGGTATTCAACAGTTAATCTCCACAATGCATGTGCTTAGAATGGAGTAAGTCAACTTACCGGGAGGCAGGCGTTAGATGGTGGGCCCAGTCCAATCTGCTCCGGTCGCGAACGGGCTGAAACAGGCCCGCCCACGTTCCACGCCGCGGGTGCCACAGGGAGTTATATAGGACCTGTGGGCGGGTGTGTCCAAGCATGGGCTCCTGGGACACGGAGTCCTGTGCTAGCGTGCTCCTCTAGCCCTAGCAACCAGAGGCGGAACAATTCAGCAATCCTCCGTAAGTGCACAGTGAGTAGTGGCCCCCCTGCACTTTCAAACACCAAACTACGATGACTTTCACGACGAAGCGGCATAGTGTAAATTTGTTGAAGAGCAGTGTTTTATAGAGTGCTGAAATTTTGACCTTTGTTGACAGTTGACTTTTGCATGATCTGTTGGGGGTAGGGTGGAAAGTTATGTCAGTTGGAAAGGTTTGAAATGTTGAACCAATAGAAATTTGTCTTTGGGTTTGAATTAATGTGTGAAGGATTTTGATTTGTTATTTACAGGTATAGATGTGTAAATTGAAAGGGAAAATTTGCCATTTCTTGATTCTGCTGCAAACACTGAACTAGAGAGATTCTGTATAAGAATATCTACTGTGAGAGTGGCATTCTTCTTAATCTAGAAATCAATTTCTAAGGTGAGTTGATAAGCTGTAAGGGAATATATGTGGTACATTTACTTTTTTTGATGTAATGTTGGCAAAAGTAATGCAGTAAATTGCATATGTATTTTCAAAATGAGTCAGGGTTGTTCACTGAAATGTAGAAGTTATATACATGGAATGTGTATAGTTACTTAAACGTTTAACAGTAGTAAATGTGTTTTGATAAAATGCATGGTCTCATATTTTTCTGTAATATCACACTGTGCATCTGTGTACATTAAGGAATTATATTTGCCCCTTTTGAAATGTTTTACAGCAGTAAATGTGTTTTGGTATAATGCATGGTGTTATTTTTTTTGTTTAATATCACACTGTGCGTCGGTGTACATTTAGGAATTATATTTGCCCCTTTTTCCACATTTTCTACTTTCTCTTGTCATACTCCCCCCTCTCTCCTCTTACTCCTTCCTCTCTCATGGTACTACCCTCTTTTTCTTATATTCTCCTCTGTCTTCATACTGCCCTTCTTTGTGTTTATATTTCCCTGTGTCTCCTCAAATCTTTTCTGTCTCCTTATTTTCTTCCCTCTCTCTTCATATTTCATTTTTCTCTTCATACTCCCTGATCTGTCCTCTTACTGTTTCCTTTCTCCCTTCATAAATTCACGGGGCAGATTTACAAGCCCCTTGTGCCTCTTTGTTGTTCTATTGTGTCACTTTTTTTGATGTAATGTTGGCAAAAGTAATGTAGTAAATTGCATATGTATTTGCAAAATGAGTCAGGGTTGTTCACTGAAATGTAGTAGTTATATACATGGAATGTGTATAGTTACTTAAACGTTTTACATTTGTAAATGTGTTTTGGTATAATGCATGGTCTCATATTTTTTGTCTAATATCACACTGTGCATCTGTGTACATTAAGGAATTATATTTGCCCCTTTTTCCATATTTTCTAACCTCTCTTGTCATACTTCCCCCTCTCTACTCTTACTTCTTCCTCTCTCCTGGTACTACCCTCTTTTTCTGATATTATTCTTCTTCTCTGTCCTCATACTGCCCTTCTTTGTGTTTATATTTCCCTGTCTCTCCTCATATTCCAGCTGTCTTCTCATTTTCTTCCCTCTCTTTTTATACCTCATTTTTCTGTTCATGCGCTCTGTTCTTACCTCTTTTTCCTTTCTCTTTCTCTGTATACACTCTGGGCAGATTTACAAGCCCCTTGTGTGTTTTTGTTGTTTTATTTTGTCACTTTTTTTATGTAATGTTGGCAAAATTAATGTAAATTGCATATGTATTTGCAAAATTAGTCAGGGTTGTTTAGTGAAATGTAGTAATTCTATACATGGAATGTGTATAGTAGGTTAAATGTTTTTCAGTAGTAATAGTAAAATGCACGGTCTCATATTTGTTTGTCTAGTATCACACTGTGCATCTGTGTACATTAAGGAATTATATTCGCCTCTTTTTAAACGTTTTATAGTAGTAAATGTGTTTTGGTATAATGCATGGTGTTATAGTGTTTTGTTTAATATCACACTGTGCGTCTGTGTACAGTAAGGAATTATATTTGCCCCTTTTTCCATATTTTCCACCCTCTCTTGTCATACTCCCCACTCTCTCCTCTTACTTCTTCCTCTCTCCTGGTACTACCCTCTTTGTCTTATATTCTCCTCTGTCCTCATACTGCCCTTCTTTGTGTTTATATTTCCCTGTCTCTCCTCATATCACTTCTGTCTCCTCATTTTCTTCCCTCTCTCTTTATATTTAATTTTTCTTTGATACTCCCTGTTCTGTCCTCTTTTTCCTTTCTCTCCCTCTGTATACACTCCGGGCAGATTTTCAAGCCCCTTGTTCGTCTTTGTTGTTTTATTGTGTCATTTTTTTAATGTAATGTTGGCAGAAATAATGTAGTAAATTGCATATGTATTTGCAAAATGAGTCAGGAGTGTTTACTGAAATGTAGTATTTATATTCATGGAATGTGTATAGACATTTAAATGTTTTTCAGTAGTAAATAGTAAAATGCATGGTCTCATATTTTTTTGTCTAATATCACACCGTGCGTCTGTGTACATTAAGAAATTATATTCACCCCTTTTTCCATATTTTCTACACTCTCTTGTCATACTCACTCCTCTCTCCTCTTACTCCTTCCTCTCTCATCATACTACCTCATTTTTCTTATATTCTAATCTCTTCTTATACTTTTCTATTCTCTTCATACTTGCTCCTCTTTTTGCATACTACCCCTACTCTTTATATTCTTTCTTGTCTTCATATTCACCCCTGTCCTCATAGTTCTTACTGTCTCCTCATAGTACTCCCTCTCTCCTTATACACTAAGTCTTCTCCTATATTTGTCTTTTCTACACATTTTTGTCTCTCTCTCTCTTTATATTCCTTCCTCTTTTTCCATATATACTCTTAACTTCTTATATTCTCTCTTTCCTTTTATTCTCGCTCTTCTTTGCACATACTCCCTATTCTTCTCATACTTTTCTTTTTCTTCTCATACTCCCCTCATACTCCCCTCTCTCTGCTCACACTTTTTCTCTCTTTTCGTATACTCCCCACTCTCTACTGATATTGCCCTCTATTCTTATTGTCACATTCCTCTCCTCATTCTCCCCTTGCCCTTATACTCCCTCCTGTTTTCATATTCTCTTCTCTCTTCTCTTACTTCTCCATATCTCCTCATACTACTGCCTTTTTCTTACATTCCCTTTTGTCCTATATTCCTTCTCCCTGTGTTCATAATTCCTGTTTCTCTTTATATTCCTTTTATATTTTCATTTTCTGTTTTCTCTGTTTATACTTCTTCTTTCTGTTCATAATGATTGCTCTCTTGTCTTAATCCTCCTTGACACTCTGCAGCACTTCCCTCATACTCCACGTCTTTTCATACTGACCTCTCTCTTTATATTTGTTTCTCTTGCCATACTCCTGCCTCTTTCTTCATACACTTTTCACTGTTCATAATCCCCATCTGTTTATACTCCTTCTTTTCTTCTTATACTGTATTCTCTGTTCTTGTACACCCCTTTTCTCCTTATGCTTCACTTTTCCTCACATTCTCCGTGCTCTGTTCTGGTACTCTCCTCTCTCTCCTTATACACACCCACATTTCCTTGTATTCCTTTTTTGTTCTTATACTTACGCATCTTTCCACATATTACTTCTTTTTTCTTTATAGTACTTCTCTCTCTTTTTATACTGCCCCCTCTCTCCTCACACTCTCTTTCTTTCTTCTTATACTCTTCCTTCTCTCCTTATACTTCCATCTTTCGCGTCATACTCCCCCTTACCTCTTCATACTTTCCATTCTGTTCATACTCCCTTTATCTGTTATTATATTGCAGTGTCTGCTTATACTCCCCTTTCTCCTCATATTTTCCCTTGTCTCATACTCCTTCTTCTTTTGTTGTAAGTCCTTCTATTTTCATAGTCGCACCTTTGTCCTCATAATCCTCCTTCTCTTCTTATAAGTAATATAGTAGTATATTTCATATATTTATTTTTTGTAATATTATATATATTTTTATAATAGATTCTGTTTATCAACACTTAAAAAAATTCATCATGCCTTCAAAACCTCAAAAGAGGAAAGGACAAAAGAAAGGTGTTTATTAAAAGAGAAGTCTTCCCAAGATTTGCATGAAGAACAATGTGTTAACAAAAAGAAAAAAAGTCCTGGTAAGAGAACAAAAACTTTTCTAAGGAAAATATTAAACACTAAGAGTAGTGTGCACAAAGTGAAAATATTATTAGTGTATCTGCAACGAATAAGAAAAAAAAGAATAAAGAGAATAATCATGGAAAATCAACTTTTGAAAAAACAATGTATAGTAAAAGGAGGAAAAACCTATTTAAGGAAATTAGGAAAAAATGTTTTATAATAGAGTTGTGACAAATGTAATTAAGGAAGTGAAGACATTTAAAAAAAACAGCATTTTGTAAAGAAGAAGAAAACTATAGAAAATCTGGTTGAGAAGGCTTTCGAATTGAATTTATTTAAATTTGTTTTAGAAATCAATAGAATTTGATCACTAGATAAGCCAATCCATTTAATGAAGGCCAAAAGTAAGTGGAGAAGAGTAATTAACAGAAGTAATTTTTCAGAGGTTTTTTTGGGTGAATGGAAACATAGTTCAAGGTCTGAGCCTTTTTTTTAATGAAGAGAGTTATCTTCAGAGTAATGATTTGTTGCATGCAGTTGACAATAGTGGTCATGCTTATGAGGTTAGAAATGATTGTCCTATTGAGAAAGAGAAAATTGTTCCTAGAAATGCAGAAGAGGTGTTAGCTGATGAAGATTTAGGGAGACTTCCTAAAGCTCCAGTGTACACTTGGATTTGAAGTAGTATTTGTAGTGTACGGCAAGAATCTATTGATTTTTTACACAATTTCTTATGTAACTATACTAAGAAAAGTGTTAAGCAAAAGATTAAGATGTTGCAAGGACTAGACCCTTGTAGAGTGAGAGAAAATACTGGTTTGCAAGGTCATTCTCTGGCTTGTCTTTCTAAAAAAGTATGTCCGTGTTTTTCATCATTTCAGGATGTTAGCAGTTCATCATACTCAAATGAGGAAATTAGTCAGAACATTGTATTACGCAAAAAGTCCAGCACTAATGTTAAAAAAGTTGAACAGTGCTCTTTTGCGTGGATCTGTATCAGATGTAATGAATGTTTGTGATGAAATTCAACTTTGTTACTTTGCTCCTCAGGAAGATAGTGCAGAAACTGAGATATTAATAGAAGAAAATGTGGAAGAGAATGTACAATGTTGTACTGTAGAAAATTTTGAGCAAGAAATTATAAAGTCTAAGTTGATTTCAGGTGAAAGGCCAAATTATTCTTGTATCTGTTGTCGACGAACTCATTATAAAAATCAGACCAGGACTGTTGATGTGTATTTAAAAAGTGAAAAGGTAAATAATAATGAGTGGAAGGATTTTGCAACTTATTTGTTGGGAGAGAATTGTTTTGATTTGGGTTCTGATCAGCGTATTTGTAAATATTGTTATAACAAATTAGATGAGAACAAAATGCCTGCTAGAGCTGTGCATAATAATCTTGAGTTGGTAAGTATTCCTTCTGAACTGATGGATTTAAATACCTATGAGTCTATTCGTATTCAATGTGTGCATCCATTTCAAGCTATTGCTCGTATGGAGCCTAAGACAGGGAAATTGCCTCTTTCAGATTTACAGAGAGGATTAAAGGGAAGAGTTGTATATTTGCCTCTAGATTTAAAGAATAATATTGAAACAATTGGTGTAGAAAATGTAGAAGATGAACCTCTCGTTGTTCTTGTTAATGGCTTTTCTACAAAGAGTAACACAAATCTGGCAAGAATTAGTGGATGTTAGGAAAGTGAAAAAGGCAACGTTGTATCTGGTAAAAAATAATCAATATTATAAAAATGTGTATGTGAGAGAAGAAGAAATAACTGTAGAGGAGATAGTGACTGGACAAATTGAAAACGTGGATGTGTCCAGAACTGAAGAAATCTATGAACATTACTGTGTTCATCCACTTCATTCTAAAGAAGTGATGGGGAATACTATTCCAAATGAAAGAAGCAAAAGGAAGTCCCATTAGTGTATGGGAACAAAGCTTGGAAGCTCATTGTTTCCCTCAGTTGTTTCCTACAGGAAAAGGAGGATGATATGATGACCGACCTATGCAGATTCCTGCATCTGAATACCAGACATCAAGATTATATGCAGAAGATCCAAGATTTCGACAATATATTCCATATTTGTTTCATCTTTTGTTTGAGAGTGATTTGTCTGGACTTTCTTATGCAGTAAACCTTGGGCCTCATTTATGAGCCCTTGCGTCACTCTTACGCCACCGGTGCGTCACTTTTTGTGATGCACCAGTGGCGTAAACAATGCGCCTTGTTGCGCCATATTTACAAAGTGACGCATCTAGGTTGATGCGTCACTTTGTAAACCCCTGCGCCACATTATACCTGCGCCAGGTATAATGTATGCAGAGGGGGCGTTCCCCCGCAAAAAGCCTCGTAATAGTGACGCAGTGACATCTATGAGATTTCACTGCGTCACTTTTAGGACGCTGTTGCGTCAAAATCTTGAGCCTGCCTCACAGCAGGCGTAAGACTGACGCAAACCCTTTCACATGGGGCTTTCCCCATGTGAAAGGACGCATTGCTGGAGTTGCGTCACTTTTGTGACACACTCCAGCAATGCGTCACTTTTGCGCTTACAGATCCGTCAGAAATACTGACGTATCTGTAACTCATTGCGCAATGCTGCGTCATATTGTAAATATGAAGCATCATTGGGGTCGCAAGGAGGGCGCAATGAAAAGTGACGCATCGCTGTTTTCTCGCAGCGATGCATCACTTTTCATAAATGAGGCCCCATATATTGAAAACAGGTGTACATCTGCAAAATGTTTGGGCAAAGGAATTAATGGATAAAGTACTGCAGAAAGATAATGTTTTGGAATCTCAGCTGATTAATCTCATGGCATGTCAGCGTGGTACTAATGAGTACTGGTACTGTTGTCATGGAGAACTGAAATGTATGCTAAGGAACTTAGGAACTCCTACATGGTTCCTAACTCTAAGCTGTGCTGAATATGCTTGGGATGATTTACTTCAATTTCTTCGAGAGGCAAATCCAAATATACTAAATATTGAATACAAGACACCTGGAGAATTGTGCTCCTTGGATCCAGTTAATGTATTTGCAGGTATTTCAATCATAGATTCAAAGCTATAATGTCTTTTATCACCAATAAAAAAAATCATCCTCTTGGAGAGGTTCTGGATTTCTTTTAGAAGAAAGGAGTATAAAGCGAGAGGTGCTCCTCACATACATATGCTAATATGGATCAAAGATGCTCCCAAATTTGGAACAGACTCAGATGATACTGTGCTGTCTTTTATTGAAGAATATGCTACATGTGATATACCCAAAAGTACACAAGATAAAGACTTAAGACAACAAGTCTTACGATTCCAAAGCCATTGTTGTGGGAAATACTGTCGTCGAAAGTACAAATCTAATGACAAGTTCTACACCAAATGTCGTTTTGGATTTCCACGTCCTGTAATATCGAAAGGAAGAGTGAACAGTTTTATGTCATCTTTGCGACATACTATCACAAGAAAGTCTCCAGAAAATACCTACAACTTAAAAAGAAATGAAGAGTCAAAATACATAAATGACTACAACCCAGTCATTTGTGGAATGCTAACATGGATATTCAATATGTTGCAGACAATTCTATTGCTGTTGCTCGATATGTAACATCCTACATTACAAAATCAGAAAAGACAGAATTGAAGGAGATGTGGGAAGAGATTTCCCACGAGAAGAGTCTAAGTAAGAAATTATATAGTTACAGTTTGAAGAAATTGGAGCGTATAAATGTTCAGATCGCTTACCATCTGCAAGTCTTTACTCCAAATCTAGAAGAATCATTTGGGTGAGTCTAGGTCTTGCTGCAACACGAAATCGAGTACTTAAATCTGTACAAGAAATTGAATATTTAGCTGAAAAAGAGCCAGAAAGTACAGATATTGTGAAAACAAATATGTTGGATACATATTATCCAAATAGAAGTCATCATCTTGAGAACATGTGTCTCTATAAAGTGCTTCAAAACTATATTTTTAAATGGCATATTACAAGAATCATCAATAATGGTATATATGCCGTGGTTGGTTCTGAAGGATGTTTGGTGAAACAAAGAAAAGGACATTTGATTAATCACCGTAAACTGAGTTGCCAAACTCCTGACAAAAGGGAATTTTACTATTAAGCTCTTTTGCAACTTTTCAAGCCGTGGCGTTCAGAATTGGAAATGCTTGGAGATTTTGAGAGCTATGAAGATTCGTTCAACGCATGTAAAGATACTATAGAATGTCCTGTTTTTGCTAATTATGTGAAAATGTTGAACGACGAAATTGAGCAAGAAGCTACAATTGCAGCTGAGATTGCTAGAGACAGTTCTCAAGACAGTCAAACTTCTGCTCCGTTGAGTCAGGGCCCACTAGGAGAACCAATTGTTCAAAATGAAACAGCAACTGCTATAGAAGAGGTGGAAACAGGAATGTATCAAGCTCAAGGAGATGTAACAAACTTAGGAAACTTGGAAGAACAACTAAATGTTGAGCAGAAAGGAAATATATGAGCAAGTGAGAGAACAGATTCACCATGGATTACTTCATGAGAAGAAAGAGTGCTCTTGCTCATCATTTGAACCTTTCCGAAAGTACTTGAGTGGACAAGCTGGAACAGGCAAACATTTTTTAATTAAAGTAATCACAACTTTTCTGTCACTGACCATGTCATGAGTGATGTCATGAGTGATGTCACTGACCATGTCATGAGTGATGTAATATGTGACGTCATCAGCACTGTATTGCGGGCGCGGGAGTTATAGTTAGCTGAACTAACCATAACAGGGGAATTTCAAAGGTTTTGTGTAAGTGAATGTCCAGCTAACTATAACATGTGTGAAACCGATGTTTTTCAGTGAATATATATGTTCATCAGGTCCTGCGCCGACACCACGAGGTACTGGTATGGAGGAGAGAGTTGAGGAATTGGCGCTTTACAGGGAAGCGTTATCCCGTAGCTCATGTGGCATCACAAAGCGGAGCAAGAGTCTACCTGAAGGGCTCACGAACATTACAGGTCTAAGGTGCATGAACAGCAAGCGCCCCCACTGAGGGAATAGTAACACGAACACTACGAGTCCCAGAAGGCCTTAGTGAAGGCCCCACCTACCAGGCTTGGGATCGAGATAAGAAGGTGTGTCGTCTCAGCGCCTGCACACGTGCTAATGACCAAAGCCGCTGAGGAAGAGATTCTGCATCTCGAAACGTGTCCGGCTGAAATATACTGCGAAGGTTGCCTTTCTGAAAAGACTGTTGCTGGCAGTTGTCACATTGCAGAATAAAGCTGAAATTACACTTTCTGCGGTCTCCTTCAAATTGGTTCCTGTTTTTGTGGCATATATATATATATAGTGCCAGTGCTAGTATATAGCTCACATGGGCTCAACATCTATTCAATTTATTGAATCCATGACAACAGGGATTTGCAGATATGTTCTTGCATTTTTTTCGCAGTTATTTGTTTCAATTTGTATATATAACTGTGGTTTTTGGATTTTAAAGGCAATATAATTATTTATAATTATTTATTAGGCTCTTAACTTTTAAATTCATTTTAGAAGTTGTTTTAGCCGTTGCCATGAATTCTTACAATTACACTTGATCTCTTAGGTTTTATAAATTGTGTTTGTAATATGTATTTTACTGTAATTTTATCACAATTTATTGCTGTGTATATTTTATGTGCGAACATTGGCATTTAAGCTGCAATGTATTATCAAGACTCTTTGGAAACAATAGTATTTCTTTGTTTCCATGACATGTGATGGCACTCTTGCACTTTAAATGGGTGGTCAGCCCCCTTGACGCTGACATGTGATCAAGGCTATCTCTAGCCGAAACGCGTCATGGCGGACTGGTGCTGGGCTAAAATCTAAATAAAAGAAAAACTTGCACCTTCCTGGGTCTCGCTGGTTCCTGCTTGTTCGTGTGGCTGTATGCGCTGCGCTTGCCGGCTTTGGGAACTTAACATACCTCATATATATATATATATATATATATATATATATATATATTCTCCATGGCTGGTTCCTTTCGCCACTCCAACAGCGCTCAGTACGGGTGCGGCGCCCTGCAGCTGAACCACGCTGCTGATATCTTGTCCACAGCTCCCTCACAGGAAACAAATGGGTCGCACTCCACGGGTATTCTTTTTGCAGTTTTTTTATTGTTTTTAAGTTACATTTCCACAGGCAGATGTTCCGATCTACGCGTTTCGGTATTACAAATACCTTGCTCACGATCAACCGTTCTCTGGGCTACCCCTTCAAGATATACCACAATACAATGTATTCCATACATCACTTCCTGTTAGGGGTGTGTCAGAGTCTCTAAGCTTTATGGGACATGTAGTTTTTTTTACCAAAGTGTCAATATTGCTTCATATCGCCCAATTTTTACATTTTATATTTCATTAGATGCAAATAAAGATGTTGTGACATGCTGGTGATATTAGGTTCCCTCTAGTGGGATTAGTAAACAGTATGGTGACAATTTTAACTCCGTTTGTCTCTGAGCAGCTGCATTATCTGTTTCTAATATTTTCCCTCTGGTGGGATGACATTATATATGTAGGAATCATGTAATTAAACCCAACATTATCGGTATCACTGATTTTTAAGTATAATTTGGTTCTCACATAGTGTGAGGCTTTCTTAGTGTCACAGATTCCCCATAATGCTTAATTCCAACTTCATCATTCTAACAACCGCTTGGGTGATTTCACTATTATAGTATCACATTTTCGTCATTACTTATTTCTTTTGCACCTATTAACATCAGTCAACATGGAATAAATATATGTTGGGCATCACAAAAATTAATTAAGAAAAGAGAAGTTTTCATAAATGTATGTACAGTTCTTCAGATTGATTCAGCCCATAGGGCGTTAAGGTTCGTAGGTTTAGGATATGGCGGGATTCCTTTTGTCTTAAGAGTCTTTCTCTGTCTCCTCCTCGTTCTTTCTTGGGGACACTTTCCAGACCAAAGAATTTTAGTTGGCTCCAGTCACTCTGATGATACAGTTCCATGTGCTTGGCTATTGCGTTAGCCTTGTCTTTGTGGATGGTGGCACGCACATGTTCCAGTATGCGTTTTTTAAGTTCACATATTGTGCTGCCCACATACCTCATGGGGCATGGGCATTCCACGACATAGACCACATGGGTTGTTTTGCACGTGATCAGCTCCTTTATCTCCCAGTTCTTTTTGTTGGACATTTGTACCTGTTTAATGGGTTTGGCAATCTGACACACCTTGCAGGCGTAGCACTTCACGAACCCCGTTGTTTTTAGCCACTCATCCTTTTTTGTTTTTTTAAAATGGCTGTGGATCAGATGATCCTTGAGGTTCTTTGCCCTTCTGTAGGTGATCGTTGGATGTAGTCCCACCATGTCTTTCACAGTTTCGTCCAGTTGAAGTATTTTCCAATTATGCTTGAGGATATCAGCAATTCTTTTGCTCTCGTTAGAGTAGTCCATTATCATGCGTATGGGTTCCGCTTCCTCTGTTGATTTTTTAGGTTTTCTCTGGAGACATTCCTCTCTTGTTTTTTTATCTGTTCTTTCCCAGCATTTTTTCACAATGCCTTTGTTGTATTTGCGTTTTTCGAATCTCTTCGAGGTTGCAGTGCTGTGTTTTTCCCACTCTTCATTTTCGCTGCAGATCCTCCGGATTCTCAAGAATTCCCCATATGGGATACTGCTGATCAGGGATTGTTGGTGGAAGCTGGTTGCTTCTAGTGTGGAGTTAGTGGCAGTAACTTTACGATGCAATGTTGTTTGAATTTGGTGCTCTCGAATATAGATCTCAGTGTCCAGAAATACAATCCTCTCATTGCTTATAACATAGCTAAATTTGAGATTTGGTATGCTGTTGTTCATGATGTTAAAGTATCTCTGGAAATCCTCTTTGCTGCCATCCCAGATGATGAGTAAATCATCTATATAGCGGGTCCAGCTTATTACTTTATTCAGTGATGTTTCGTTGCTGTTGCTCCACGCTATTTCCTTCTCCCACCATCCCATCGCCAGACAGGCATAGCTGGGACTGAAGGAAAATCCCATCGCCGTCCCGCTGTTTTGGGAGTATAGTTCGTCCCCAAACATGAATATGTTTCTGGTTAAACAGATCTGGATCATATCCAATATCATCTGGTTGTGATGTGAAAATTCCATTTTTCGTTCTTTCAGGAAGTAGTTGCACGCTGTAAGGCCCATGTCATTCCCTATGTTGGTATAAAGGGAGATGACGTCCATGGATACCAATTGGTACGTGTCCTGCCATGGAGTATTTTCAAGTTTCCTGAGCAGATCACTCGTGTCTTGTACATAGGAGTCCAGGTCTAGTACAAACGGATTCAGAAAGTGATCGATGTAGTTAGCAATGGGTTCCAGGAGTGAGCCTTTGGCAGAAAGGATCGGGCGTCCCGGGGGCATCTTTGCGTGTTTGCGCAGTTTAGGTAGAAAATATATGGTTGCGGTAACTGGGTGCGCTACCGTTAGGTATTTCCTTTCTTCTTCGTCAATTAGACCTTTTTCTGACCACTCAAACAGTCTTGCATCCACCATTTCCTTTATTTCCATGGTGGGATTTTTTCTCAGTTTGTCATAATACTTTGTATCTCTTAATTGACGGTGCGCTTCCGTGATATATGCCGTTTTTTCCAGTATTACCATATTTCCGCCTTTATCGGCCATTTTTATTTCAATTTGTTTGTCTGCCGCGAGTTCCTCGAGCGCCTTTCTCTCCAATTCTGTTAGATTGTCTTTGTATTTGATGTTTTTCAATTTATATAAGTCTTGGGTTACAGCCTCCTGAAAGAGATCAATTTTATTTCCAGGTGCCAATTGAGGATAAAACTTGGATTTTGGTTTCATCCCACTCAATCCTGCACCTGTTTGTTCGCACGCTTCTTCCAGGGTGATGTCGCGATTCACATCATCATAGAGGTAAAAATCTATCCGGACTTGGGCTAAGTTCATTTTTATCTTTGGACAGAAGTTGATTCCCTTCTTCAGAAGTTGTTCTTCTGTTGTCGATATTGCCCTTTTGGATAGATTGACCACCTGTAGTTCGTCCTCTATAGGTATAACAGTGGGAGCAGAATCTACCCCCTCGTCAACAACAAAGAGGGAGAGGGAGAGGACGCAGATGGCCCCAAAAAGACCAAAAAGGAGAGGAAAAAGGTGCAAAAGGCAACGAAGGAACAAAGGTGGGAACAGAAACGCGCAGTATGCGCAGGAAGATGAACCTATAGAGGACGAACTACGGATAGATTTTTACCTCTATATCAGAAAAATCAAGCTAGCCAAATACTTCGCGGAAAAGCACAAAACTGAAAGGACCAATAAAGTCCCTATACAGGAAGGGGTCACAGCCTTATCAGTCAAAGACTCGGAAGCCCTGATGACCCTGATAAACTTAAATGATGATGTGAATCGCGACATCACCCTGGAAGAAGCGTGCGAACAAACAGGTGCAGGATTGAGTGGGATGAAACCAAAATCCAAGTTTTATCCTCAATTGGCACCTGGAAATAAAATTGATCTCTTTCAGGAGGCTGTAACCCAAGACTTATATAAATTGAAAAACATCAAATACAAAGACAATCTAACAGAATTGGAGAGAAAGGCGCTCGAGGAACTCGCGGCAGACAAACAAATTGAAATAAAAATGGCCGATAAAGGCGAAAATATGGTAATACTGGAAAAAACGGCATATATCACGGAAGCGCACCGTCAATTAAGAGATACAAAGTATTATGACAAACTGAGAAAAAATCCCACCATGGAAATAAAGGAAATGGTGGATGCAAGACTGTTTGAGTGGTCAGAAAAAGGTCTAATTGACGAAGAAGAAAGGAAATACCTAACGGTAGCGCACCCAGTTACCGCAACCATATATTTTCTACCTAAACTGCACAAACACGCAAAGATGCCCCCGGGACGCCCGATCCTTTCTGCCAAAGGCTCACTCCTGGAACCCATTGCTAACTACATCGATCACTTTCTGAATCCGTTTGTACTAGACCTGGACTCCTATGTACAAGACACGAGTGATCTGCTCAGGAAACTTGAAAATACTCCATGGCAGGACACGTACCAATTGGTATCCATGGACGTCATCTCCCTTTATACCAACATAGGGAATGACATGGGCCTTACAGCGTGCAACTACTTCCTGAAAGAACGAAAAATGGAATTTTCACATCACAACCAGATGATATTGGATATGATCCAGATCTGTTTAACCAGAAACATATTCATGTTTGGGGACGAACTATACTCCCAAAACAGCGGGACGGCGATGGGATTTTCCTTCAGTCCCAGCTATGCCTGTCTGGCGATGGGATGGTGGGAGAAGGAAATAGCGTGGAGCAACAGCAACGAAACATCACTGAATAAAGTAATAAGCTGGACCCGCTATATAGATGATTTACTCATCATCTGGGATGGCAGCAAAGAGGATTTCCAGAGATACTTTAACATCATGAACAACAGCATACCAAATCTCAAATTTAGCTATGTTATAAGCAATGAGAGGATTGTATTTCTGGACACTGAGATCTATATTCGAGAGCACCAAATTCAAACAACATTGCATCGTAAAGTTACTGCCACTAACTCCACACTAGAAGCAACCAGCTTCCACCAACAATCCCTGATCAGCAGTATCCCATATGGGGAATTCTTGAGAATCCGGAGGATCTGCAGCGAAAATGAAGAGTGGGAAAAACACAGCACTGCAACCTCGAAGAGATTCGAAAAACGCAAATACAACAAAGGCATTGTGAAAAAATGCTGGGAAAGAACAGATAAAAAAACAAGAGAGGAATGTCTCCAGAGAAAACCTAAAAAATCAACAGAGGAAGCGGAACCCATACGCATGATAATGGACTAATCTAACAAGAGCAAAAGAATTGCTGATATCCTCAAGCATAATTGGAAAATACTTCAACTGGACGAAACTGTGAAAGACATGGTGGGACTACATCCAACGATCACCTACAGAAGGGCAAAGAACCTCAAGGATCATCTGATCCACAGCCATTTTAAAAAAACAAAAAAGGATGAGTGGCTAAAAACAACGGGGTTCGTGAAGTGCTACGCCTGCAAGGTGTGTCAGATTGCCAAACCCATTAAACAGGTACAAATGTCCAACAAAAAGAACTGGGAGATAAAGGAGCTGATCACGTGCAAAACAACCCATGTGGTCTATGTCGTGGAATGCCCATGCCCCATGAGGTATGTGGGCAGCACAATATGTGAACTTAAAAAACGCATACTGGAACATGTGCGTGCCACCATCCACAAAGACAAGGCTAACGCAATAGCCAAGCACATGGAACTGTATCATCAGAGTGACTGGAGCCAACTAAAATTCTTTGGTCTGGAAAGTGTCCCCAAGAAAGAACGAGGAGGAGACAGAGAAAGACTCTTAAGACAAAAGGAATCCCGCCATATCCTAAACCTACGAACCTTAACGCCCTATGGGCTGAATCAATCTGAAGAACTGTACATACATTTATGAAAACTTCTCTTTTCTTAATTAATTTTTGTGATGCCCAACATATATTTATTCCATGTTGACTGATGTTAATAGGTGCAAAAGAAATAAGTAATGACGAAAATGTGATACTATAATAGTGAAATCACCCAAGCGGTTGTTAGAATGATGAAGTTGGAATTAAGCATTATGGGGAATCTGTGACACTAAGAAAGCCTCACACTATGTGAGAACCAAATTATACTTAAAAATCAGTGATACCGATAATGTTGGGTTTAATTACATGATTCCTACATATATAATGTCATCCCACCAGAGGGAAAATATTAGAAACAGATAATGCAGCTGCTCAGAGACAAACGGAGTTAAAATTGTCACCATACTGTTTACTAATCCCACTAGAGGGAACCTAATATCACCAGCATGTCACAACATCTTTATTTGCATCTAATGAAATATAAAATGTAAAAATTGGGCGATATGAAGCAATATTGACACTTTGGTAAAAAAAACTACATGTCCCATAAAGCTTAGAGACTCTGACACACCCCTAACAGGAAGTGATGTATGGAATACATTGTATTGTGGTATATCTTGAAGGGGTAGCCCAGAGAACGGTTGATCGTGAGCAAGGTATTTGTAATACCGAAACGCGTAGATCGGAACATCTGCCTGTGGAAATGTAACTTAAAAACAATAAAAAAACTGCAAAAAGAATACCCGTGGAGTGCGACCCATTTGTTTCCTGTGAGGGAGCTGTGGACAATATATATATATATATATATATATATTACCTACTGGCGGTCGCCAGTAGGTATATATAGTTAGGATTTTTTCTCTATGGGATTTTTGAAAATTCTATGTCTAATAACTTTGGCGTTTGTGGACGGAATTGGCTTAAATTTTCAGGAAAATGGAACATTTTGTTTCTGAGCAGCCACTGAAAATTTGGGGGGGGTTCATCAAGGGGGGGCCGAGAAAAAAGGGGGGTCCCAAAACGCGTTTTTCCCATGTTAATTTCCATAGGGCGGTTGGCCTCACTTTTAGCTCGAACGGCTGAATGGATTTGCACGAAACTTGGCAAAATTGTAGGGACTGGTAGCCCGATGTGCCTTTGCTAGGTCTCAATATATGTGCTCCAGTGGATTTTGAGAAATTAACGTTAAAAAAAATATATATATCTGTAAGCGCGCTCCGGGCAGCGCCCCGGTTCGCGTACCTGACGCGTAACGGAACTTCGCGAAGCGAAGCTGATTGGCTCTCCGGTGTCTGTCAACATTCTAAACAGTCCGGAGCGGCCGCCATCTTGTCTCTCGGTAGGATCGAGAGACAAGAGGAGGCCAAAACAAAGGGGGAAATGACCATAAGGGGGCATAGAAGATCCTCCCTGACCCTCTAGGTTTGATGTGGAGGCTTTAAAAGGGCCCGGCGGGGCAAAACAAATTTTTTTTTTTTTTGGGGTAGCGCTCGGTACGCGCCCGGGAAGCGGTCTGGGGAGCGTACTATAAGGAAAAAAGAATGATAGACTATGATATTTTGAAATATTGTATGTTTATTGATTGTTCTTTTTGTTGTGTTTTTTTTGTTTTTTTTATTTATTTATTTATTTTGGTTGTACTTCATGAATTAGATATAAAAATGAATATTGTCTCAAACAATTTTTAATTATTAAATAAAAATTTATTGGTCAGAATTTTCATAGTTCAATAAAACTTCCAGCATTACATCATCTGGAATCTCCTCAGACATGCATGTTTCTATGTCTTGTAAGCATTCAATAAATTGTTCATCCAAAGACTGATCCATAAAATTTTCATCTAAAAATTCTTCATTTAAAATCTCCTCAGATGTAATGTCGAAGGAAACATTGATATTTTCTTGCTCCCCTTCCATTTTTTTGCTGTAAATTGCATAAAAAATAACTATATCAGAAGAGTTAGGGCACTGTTGGGTTTAAGTTCAGACAGGTAGTTTGGATTTTTTAACAGTGAATTTATCTTTGGGTAGTGTATGGTATCAGACTGGAAGTAGAAATATAAAAAAGTGTATGTGATGAAGCCTAAGTAAATTCATAATTATACAAGAGAAGCCTAAATCCATCCATAACTATAACAGAGAAGTCTATCTAAATCTATAACTATTACAGAGTGATAGTATAAAACTATCAGAAAAAGTTTTCCAAATTAACTTTAAGTGCACAATATACTTCAGTTTTCAAAATAACAACTTACCTTTCAAAAAGCAGTTTAAGTTCTCAGTGAAAATTTTCTTGAAATCTACTTCAGGAGGTGGTAGTCAAAATGGCTGTGTTTCTCTCTCTTTCTTTATATATATTCAGGTACATAACCAATCAAATGTCAGGTCAAAAAAGTAGAAAATGAAAGTAACATTTTAATTGGTTGTCAATTCCAACACTTCAGATGTGTTTTGTGAAGTAATTTACCTCAGGGTATTTAGAGAGGTCTACAGGCTAAATGGCTAATTGGAATTCCAATCAAATTTGTGAAAATGGTAGGGATTGGTATGTAGTATGAGCTAATCTATATTTGGTGAAAGTGTCTCCAGTGTTTTTTCTGTGAATTACTTTCCCACCTTTTTTTGAGCGAGCGCTTCCCGGTGCGCGCCCCGGTACGCGAACCGGCAGCGTTACGGGAGTCCTCCATTTTGTGTTTCGGTAGAATTGGAATACAAGATGGAGGGCAAATAATGTTCAGAATGGGTAGAAGGGGGCACGGTAGACGTATCCTGACCCCCTAGGTTTTCTGAGGGTGGCTGAGGAGGACCATATGTGCGAGAAAAAAACATTTTTTTTCAAATTTTCACGCGGTTAGCGTCCGGTGCGCGTACCGGGTAGCGCTCCGGGGAGCGTACTTTGGTGAAAATTAGTGAAAAAAGTTAGAGTAAAATAATAATTGTGAGTCATAAGATATAGGGTAGCTCTGAAAAGAGCTTTTGGGTCCTGTGGCTGATGTAGGTACCTACAAGTAGGTACCAATGCACAGTCTTAAATTGAGGATGAAAATTCTGTTCCCCTCATCTGAGAAGTGAACTCCATCTGCTCTGTAGATATCTTGCATGTAGTAACGCAAGTTATTGTTGTAGATGGAGCCCATTCCATGGTCTCTCATGTAAGCTGAAACAGACTTATTTACATGCTTCCTCGATTTCTCAATTTGTGGACAAAATTGGTTGGACCACTTCCATTTCTGTCTTTGGCATATATTTGAATATACCAAGGCAGTTTGAGGAAATAGTGCCATCAATTGCTCAAAGGTGTCCTTTAAAAGCATTTCCAGACCTACCCCAGTCAAAGTGCCCAAGTCATTTCCTCCAGAGTGCACAATTAACAGGTCAGGTTTTGGCAAATGCAAAAAGGTTTTCACCAATGGTATCAATTGGTGACATTTTAATCCTCTGTGGCCAATCCACTTGATTTCCACATTTTGTAAATTGAGGTTGTGTAAATTTCTGTTATCAGCAAACCTTTGAGCCCAGTGGATATAACTATGTCCAACAATCCAGACAGAAAACATGGTGAGAGAAGGTTCTGCTGCAGTCAGATGAAGTGTGGCAATAAAATGGCAGTTGAAAAAATAAGAGTGTATAATGAAAAAAACTGTGGAGTTTCTGTGGTAATTAATCAGTAGCAGTGATTGGTGGATTTTGATTGCTGAAAACAGAAAGTTAGGGTGCATGGATGAGTTCTTTGAAAGATGTAATTTGAATGGTCAAGAAAAAATCATTTTATGAAAGATTGCACTGGATACGCAGGTGTACTGAGAGTTCAGAGTTCAATTGAAACATTGTTGTGTGAAGTTGCAAACATGAGAGGTCTTTCAGGAGGTGGTTGCTATGCACAAAAGGCAGAAAGGGCAGAGGGGGGAAGGGTGTTGATTTGAAAAAAGTGAGGGAAGAGTTTTGATTGGGTGACATGAGAGATATGTGTGATGAATTACAGCATTTCTGTGCTTTTTTTGGCTGCAGCCTCTGGAGTGCATACCCTTTGTTCTGCTGAAGACAAATTGGTGTGTGTCTGAGACTTTTGAAACTCAAAAAGTATTTGCTAAGGTGAGAAAAGATTCATTTAATTTAAATAGAGAATAGTATGCTTTAAGGAGAAAATTATGAAGAAAGTTGTGTATTTAAAATGTTGCTTTGTGTCAAGTGTTTTAGAAATAGATTTTGTTTCTTTGAGTTACATAGCCATGTTAAAAGTGACGCAAAAATAGTGCAAGGGTCTTACAAAAATGCTTTCATGTGTCTTAGGGCATTTTAACTCACTTCCCCATGAATGTAGGAATATAATTGCTTTACAAGATGTGTTTAAAAACGTTTTTTGAAATCAATTAGGTTTCTTGATATGTACTGGTAGAGTTTCATAGGTTGATTGGGGCATATTTACAAGGCTTTTGAGTTCATTTGATGTAATTTTTCCCATTTTATTTTAAGACATTTCCTTGTGGTGCAAAGTCCTTGTAAATACGCCCCCATGTGTGCTTGGCAAATTTAGATTTTGATTCTTTGAGTCACATAGCCATGTTAAAAGTGACCCAAAAATGGTGCAAGGGCCTTAAAAAAACGCTTTCATGTGTCTTAGGGCATTTTAAGTCATTTCCCCTTGAATGTAGGTATATAATTGATTTAGATGATGTGTTTAAAAACGATTTTTGAAATCAATTAGGTTTCTTGATATGTAGTGCTAGAGTTTCATAGGTTGCTTGGGGCATATTTATAAGGCCTTTCAGTCTCTCTGATGTTATTTTTCCCATTTTAATTTAAGACCTTTCCCTGTGGTGCAAGGTCTTTGTAAATACGCCCCCATCTGTGCTTGGCAAATTTAGATTTTGATTCTTTGAGTCACATAGCCATGTTAAAAATGACCCAAAAATGGTACAAGGGCCTTAAAAAAACGCTTTCATGTGTCTTAGGGCATTTTAAGTCATTTCCCCTTGAATGTAGGTATATAATTGATTTAGATGATGTGTTTAAAAACGATTTTCGAAATCAATTAGGTTTCTTGATATGTAGTGCTAGAGTTTCATAGGTTGCTTGGGGCATATTTATAAGGCCTTTGAGTCTCTCTGATGTTATTTTTCCCATTTTAATTTAAGACCTTTCCCCGTGGTGCAAGGTCCTTGTAAATATGCCCCCATCTGTGCTTGGCAAATTTAGATTTTGATTCTTTGAGTTACATAGCCACGTTAAAAGTGACCCAAAAATGGTGCAAGGGCCTTAAAAAAACGCTTTCATGTGTCTTAGGGCATTTTAAGTCATTTCCCCTTGAATGTAAGTATATAATTGATTTAGATGATGTGTTTAAAAACGATTTTTGAAATCAATTAGGTTTCTTGATATGTAGTGCTAGAGTTTCATAGGTTGCTTGGGGCATATTTATAAGGCCTTTGAGTCTCTCTGATGTTATTTTTCCCATTTTAATTTAAGACCTTTCCCCGTGGTGCAAGGTCCTTGTAAATATGCCCCCATCTGTGCTTGGCCAATTTAGATTTTGATTCTTTGAGTTACATAGCCATGTTAAAAGTGACCCAAAAATGGTGCAAGGGCCTTAAAAAAACGCTTTCATGTGTCTTAGGGCATTTTAAGTCATTTCCCCTTGAATGTAGGTATATAATTGATTTAGATGATGTGTTTAAAAACGATTTTTGAAATCAATTAGGTTTGGGTTGCTTGGGGTATATTTAAAAGGAATTTGAGTCCCTTTGATGTTATTTTTCCCATTTTAATTAAAGACATTTCCCCGTGGTGGAAGGTCCTTGTAAATACACCCCCATGTGTGCTTGGCAAATTTAGATTTTGATTCTTTGAGTTACATAGCCATGTTCCATACAGTGCTCACCTTCTGCGTAGTCTTTGATATGCTAGACTCCATCTGCACAATGAGATACCTAAGCAAAGGAAACACAGGTGATGTGATTGTGAAATGAGGAAAAGAAATTCCACATTTTTCAATTACATCACCTGTGTTTCCTAACTTTACGAATGACATTGTGAAGATGAGGTTTAGGCCTGTCCACGGACACAGAAGAGGTCTGGCCTTTGTTCAAGAGTGAAGTGGACATGACTCACTTCATTGGTAGGCCTGCACATGTATTATCTCCTCTGTACTCTTCAACAAGCGTAAATTTCATCTGCAACCCTGAGTAGGCCTCACCTCAAACAAACCTCTGGATAGGGCACACCTTATCGTCATCCTGAATCAATCATTTAAAATGTTAGGGACAGATTTATGATAGGTGTATGCCTCTTTTGCGCCACTGTGCGTCACTTTTGTGACACAGCGGCGGTGCAAAAGATTTGCTATGTGGCGACATATTTACAACTTGATGCATCTAGGCAGATGTGTCATGCTGTAAAGTCCCGTGCCACATGAAACCGATGCAGCAGTGATGCAAAAGATGCACCATGTTGCAAGACAGGCCTCACTTCATCTCCAACAAGATAAGAAGCTGAATCTTCTGTAAATGTCAAATTGTTGTATACAGTGCTCAACTTCTGTGTACTCTTTGATATGCTAGACTCCATCTGCACTATGAGATACCTAAGCAATGGAAACACAAGTGATGTGATTGTGAAATGAGCAAAAGAAATTGCACATTTTTCAATTACATCACCTGTGTTTCCTAATATTACGAATCACATTGTGCAGATCAAGTTTAGGCCTGTCCAGGGAAACAGAGGAGGTCTGGCCTTTGTTCAAGAGTGCAGTGGACATGACTCACTTCGTTGGTAGGCCTGCACATGTATTATCTCCTCTGTACTCTTCAACAACTCTAAATTTCATCTGCAACCCTGAGTAGGCCTCACCTCAAACAAGCCTCTGGATAGGACACACCTTATTGGCATCCTGAAACAATCATTTAAAATGTTAGGGACAGTTTTATGATGGCTGTGCACCTCTTTTGCGCTGCCGTTGCGTCACTTTTGTGAGACAGCAGCAGTGCAAAAGATGCACCATGTTGCAAGATAGACCTCACTTCATCTGCATCAAGATACTGTTAGTTTAAAATGTATATTTTTAGGACTGTGTAGGGGGCATGGAGAAGCAGAGGCTTCTGTAAGTGTCAAAGTTGTTGAAAAACTGTTTGTCCTTCAATCTTTTCCCTTGTCTTTTCTAATTTTTAAATACATGTTTTAATATTTTTCAAATGTTTGTTCTCTCTTTCACAGATTGAAAGTATAAAAATAACAAGTGACTAAGTTAACGACAATTATAAGGTAAATGTTTTGTACTCTTTTCGTTACATTTCTATCACATTTAACTTCTATTAGTTCCACTACTTCATTTCTTTAACCCTCACTTTCCTGCCTTTGCTACTTCCCTCATTCCTTTCTCTATTACTTACTTACTCTACTCCTTCCACTCTTTTTCTCAGTCCCTCTCTTCTCATACTTCCTCACTCTTGTTCACTCACTCCGTCTCTATTACTCTCACCGTCTCTGACTGTTCACTCTTTCACTACTTGTTCATTATGCTTTCTCTCTGTAGTTCAAGCACACTAAGGGGCATATTATCAACACAGGCAATAAAATTATCGCTGCTTTTATCGGCAGACAACTGCCGCAAAAGTGGCTTTAGCGGCAGTTTTCTTCCGCAAAAGCGGCTTTAGCAGCAGTTTTCTGCCGATAAAAGCAGTCATTATCGGCAGAAAACTGCCGCAAAAGCGGCTTTAGCGGCAGATTTCTGCCGATAAAAGCAGCGAAAATTTTATCGCCTATGTTGATAATATGCCCCTATGTTATTTACATTTCTTTGCTGTTTCAATCATTCCTTTTCTGTTACTTCTTCTTTTCTGCATTCTGTTTTTTCTCTCTGTTATTCCAATGTTTTAATCTTAATTTGATCATTCAGTCACATTCTCTAAGAAACTCTTGTTTGTTATTCTTCTACTCTCCTTTTTTTCTTTCACTTCCTTATCTATTTTGTTTTTCACAATTATACCCTCTTCCATCTTTTCTTTGGTAAATAGATCTATTAAACAGTATCTTTGGTTTAGTCCCTATAGCTGTCTTTCTTTTAACATTACTCTCTGTTTCCTTCCCTTATACTTACTCTTCTTTTTTTGTAAATTTATTTTTTTTGGTTCGCTCCCGGTTCGCGTACCGGCGAGCGAACCGGGAAGCGAACCAAAAGAAATAGAGGTTGCCAGAGTGCTAAACATTCTAGCAATTTTTTTATAAAGGGGAGGTAGTTCTGAAAAGAACTTTTTTTAAAATTATTTTTGTTGTTTTATATTTTTTATTATTTTTCTGAACATTTTTTTACTTTTTTTGTATTTTTTGAACGGTTTTATATATTTTTTGGGTTTTTTTGGGGGGGAAACGAAAACGATTCATTGTAAAGGGCTCAACAGGAGCAACAAAAAAAAAAGATAATTTATTTTCTGGGGCGTTTTGGACAATCATGATTGTCGATAGCTCTGTTGATTAAATTGATGCTACTTTCTCTGTAGCAAATCAACTGACCGCAACGCACGCACACTTGTTTGACTTCCCCGAACCTCATCTGTATATTTGGGACCGTCTCCCTCGCCTCTGGTCCCGTCACTTCCTCTACAACTGATCTTCTGACCACAGAAGGGGGATTATCTTGCTGGTCACGTAACTGCGCAGCACTGTAGTTGATAGGGTGCCACCTCTCCATATGGCGATGCATTGTATAATTGCCATAACTATATTTTTTATCTGTCCCTCTGGACAAATCTTTCTTACAGATAAGGCAAGTTACGTACCAGGCATTGACTTTTTTTTGGCCCCGGGATATTTAAAAAATTGCCAAATATAATTTTCTTTGACATGAGACCTCCTGGGCTCCTCAGGCAAAAAATGCCTCTCTTCCTGCTGTTCCTCTTCTTCCTCTTCTTCCTCCTCTTGCTGAATGATAACTTCAGCAGGTGGTCCTCTCTTCCTTGGAGGTGGTGGAGGTGGTGGGGAAGCACCAGCTGAAGCTACTAATGAAGCCATTGCTCAGTGATGACAAAAGGTCTTCCTCTCACAAAGATGAAAGTCAGAGTGAGGAAACAAGGAGGGGTTTTCATCATTTGGGAAAAACAATAGTTCTAAACCAATGAAAAGTGTTACTTTTAGGTCACATGACCTAGTCTTACATCATTAGGAAACCAAAAGTGAAATGAACCAATGAAAAGTGTTATTAACAAGTCACATGACCTGTTGTGTTTACGTTACGCGCTTTGCGCCGCGTCCCGGATCGCTTCTGGGAAGCTGCGCTTCGCGCCTCGCTTCGCGTACCGGTTCACTTCCGGGTACGCTAACGCGGCGCGTCATATGACGTATCACACGACAACGCGATACGTCACGCTGACGCGACGCGTCACGATGTTGTTTTCTAACGCGGCAGTTGCGCAAACGGAACGTTTACCGGTTCGCGGACTGGGTCGCGGCACCAAATTAAGCTAACGGGAAGCTACCCGGTGCGCGGACCGGGAGCGAAACAAAAAAAAAAATTTTTAAAAATATATATACATAAAAAAATTGTATTAAAAACATATAAAATATATTTTTTGATTTAAAGAAGAATACATTTTAAACCTTTTGATATTTGCTATTAAAAAACCATTGAAATTCACTGAAAAAACCATAGGTTATAGACCATATGTAGTTAGGAATTAGCATTTACAAAACCTTGAAAATTCACAGAAAAAACCGTAGGTTAGAGACCATATATAGTTAGGAATTAGCATTTAAGAAACCTTTTTTTACTCACACAAAACCATTGAAATTCCATATATGGTTAGTTGTACTAACTATATATCGCGCACCCGCAATCCACTGCTGATCATGTCACATATTACATCATTCATGACATGGTCAGTGACATCACTGATGACATCTCAAATGTCCATCATTATGTCTGTTGTTCTGTAAACTGCTGCATGTGTTGATCAGTAGCTATATGAGTAACTATATGGGTTATCGATTGGTTGCCCAAGAATTTGTATGGGAGACTGAGTGTGTGTGTGGGTGGCTGGGAGGTGTATGACTCTGTGCATAGATGTGTGAGCAGTTGATTCACTAGATGTATGGGTTCAAAAGTGCATGTGGAAACAGCTGTATGGGCGGTTGACTGTGTGCATGAGTGTATTGGTGAGTGAATGGATATCTCAGTGCTACATGTCAAAGTAAGTACATATGTAAAACACAGTACATGTGAGAGTTGACATATATAAATAACTGTGCATAAGAGCCAGTGAATGTGTGAGTGGCTGTATGGATCATTGTGAACTTGTATCAGGGATTGTATAAGAGAGTAAATATGTGTTAGTATATGTTTGAATAAGTAAGGTGTGTATAACTGTATAGTTGAGGAAATGGAGGTGTGATTGATTCTTTGCATGACTGACTAGGTGTGTGAGTAACTCCATGGATGAGTGACAGTCTGTGAGTGTCTGTTTACACTGAGTGTATCTAAGGTTATATTAGAGTCTGAAGAGGTTCATCGTATTCTCACATGAATGATGTCATCAGTGATGTGATCAGTAATGTCAAATGAGATGTCATCAGTGATGTCATCAGTGATGTCATTTGAGATGTCATCAGTGATGTCATCAGTGATGTCATCAGTGATGTCATCAGTGATGTGATCAGTAATGTCAAATGAGATGTCATCAGTGATGTCATTTGAGATGTCATCAGTGATGTCATCAGTGATGTCATTTGAGATGTCATCAGTGATGTCATCAGTGATGTCATTTGAGATGTCATCAGTGATGTCATCAGTGATGTCATTTGAGATGTCATCAGTGATGTCACTGACCATGTCATGAATGATGTAATATGTGACATGATCAGCAGTGGATTGCGGGTGCGCGATATATAGTTAGTACAACTAACTATATATGGAATTTCAATGGTTTTGTGTGAGTAAAAAAAGGTTTCTTAAATGCTAATTCCTAACTATATATGGTCTCTAACCTATGGTTTTTTCTGTGAATTTTCAAGGTTTTGTAAATGCTAATTCCTAACTATATATGGTCTATAACCTATGGTTTTTTCAGTGAATATATATATAAGCCCAGGGGAGGACGAGGAAGAGGACGCGGAAGGGGAAACGCAGCAACCGAAGACTACGGATCAAGCAACGGTGGCAAAAAAGTCAAGGGACGTGGCGCCATGGGAACCAACAGAGGACGCCCCAAGAAGGGAAAATAATGGATGACAAAACGGTAAACAACACCATCATTAATTTATCTAAGAGAGAGCTTAACATGATGGAGAAACGAACCCTATGTCTAGGATTATCTTTTTGCCCCTCTTCCTCTTCCAGATACACTGACATTCGCATAGATGTATTTAAATACACACGTAAATTAAAACTGAAAAAATGGTTCAAATTGAAAGGACAATCCAATGACAATACTGTCACTGTATCGGATTTACCCAACATATATAATTTTGACATTAGGGACAGTGAAACCTTGAACACGGTCATGGAATTGGGGATAAGTGACAATGGAGATGAACCACCCACAAGTACCACACAACTTTTATCAGACTTAGACATTCGTACTGACACTGCTGCCAACACTGAATTTAGAACGAGATCCCTTTTTATGCCCACTCTTCCGCATGACAGTATCGACACATTCCACGAGTGTGTGAACAAGAGTCTCAATGATCTTAGACATAAGAAACATTGGAAAACTAGCAGCCAAAATATGACACACAAACAACGTGAAGCCATAAAATCCCTGATGGACGATGGGGACATTGTCATCCGTCCAGCTGACAAGGGGGGCAATATTGTGGTACTGGACAGAGATATGTACATTAATGAGGCCAACAGACAACTGGCTGACAGTCGTTTCTATGAAACCATTGATACAGTACGTTATCATGAAAGTATTACCATTCTACATGATTCTTTGCTAGATTGGAAGGAAAGAGGTATTTTGTCATGGGATGAGTTTAAATATCTTAAATGTGACTTTCCTGTACTTCCCGTGTTGTACCTGCTGCCCAAAGTTCACAAGAACAAAACCAATCCACCAGGGAGACCCATTGTGTCCTCCAGGGGCAGTGCTTCAGAGATGGTATCAAAGTATATTGATCATTTTCTGAGGGAATCTGTGACTAACTTGGCCAGTTATGTCAAAGACACTAAGGATTTTCTGAAGAAAATCGAGGATCTAGCATGGGATACAGACTCTATTTTGATTACGCTTGATGTACAGAGTCTGTACACCATAATAGACCACAAGCAGGGCCTCGAGGCATGTGAAGATTTTCTCCAGAACAGGCACATCAGATTCAGAGACCACACTTGTATGATTTTAGGAAAGATTAAATACTGTCTGGAATATAACATCTTTATGTTCAATGGTGAACTATACAGACAAGTGAGCGGGTCAGCCATGGGATCATGTTTTTCACCCAGCTTTGCGAATCTGTTTCTGGGTAAATGGGAATCAGATATACGCAATGATACCAATCTTCAGACAGACTTTGCCAAGGTCAAGGTATGGTTGAGATACATTGACGATCTCTTCATTGTGTGGAGTGGCACTATGGATGAGGCTGATGCTTTTGTTGACAGACTCAACCACAATGACAGGAACATCGTCTTGAGTGGCAACAAAAGTAACACTTCCATAGAGTATCTCGACGTTAGAGTGGAAATCAAAAACAACAAGGTTCACACTTCACTCTTTCGTAAGAACACCGCAGGGAACAGTATGCTGCATGCCCTCAGTAGTCATCCGGAAAATCTCAAATGGAGCATTCCGTTTGGCGAATTACTGAGGGCAAAACGCAACTGTAATACCACTCAAAGTTTCGAGGATGAAAGCAAGGTCATGATGACAAGATTCAGAGAAAGGGGTTACCCTGAATGGGTTCTGAAGAAAGCTAGAATGAGGGTCAACGCCATAGATAGAACCGAAACTATCAGTGATAAACCAGATGATGATGTCCAGATGGGACAAACCACCAGACTCATTCTGACATATAGTTCAGATGCTAAAGCAATAAAGAGAATCGTTACCAAAAATTGGGACGTTCTCAAAAGTGACAATGTTCTAGGAGCAGATCTTCCTACCAGACCCAGTACCACGTACAGACGTGGCAAGAATATACGGGACATGCTGGTCCATAGTGACATCACGGTATACCCCCCTACCAACATAGAGGGTATGGATGGCTTTTACCCTTGCGGACACTGCAAGGCGTGCGCCAACAGCAAGTCATGTAAGGAAGTCACCTACAATGGCGTCAAGAAAAAGATCAAACCTTTTTTAACCTGCAGCTCCACATTTGTTATCTATGCAATCATTTGCACCTGTAACACATGGTACATTGGCAGCACAACGTGCATGGCCAAAAAGAGGATACTGGAACACACCAGAGCGATCACCAATTTTGATCCCAAATATCCGGTGGCCCGGCATTTTAGAGAAACTCATTTCTCTAATGTTCGGGATCCAAGGTACATCATCCTGGAACAAATCACTAAGAATCCCAGGGGGGGTAACAGAGTTTTGAAACTGCGTCAAAGGGAGTCCAAACTTATCATTGATTTCCAAACCAAAACCCCGGGAGGTTTAAATGAAAATGAGGATTTATCAGTACACCTTAAGAAATAACTATGTGCATGTTTTTTCCCCGCCTGTCACCAGGGCTCTGGTGTCTCTGTCTTATCATAATATGACATGATTGTGATGTTTAGAACTGTGTTTTCCTCCTAGCATTATCTTCTTTCTGGATAATCAGTACCTCTGAAACTGATTTTTTAATGAAAATCTATGCTTTTAGCATGTCCAGCTGAATTGTATATAATTATGTTTTGTATTTTTGTTTTATTTACAGAAATACACGAGAAGGGGCCCCTTTTTTCACTTATATTTCACGATCACGGGACTCCTCCCCTTCTCCTGTTTCCTGCACACGGGGGCATTGGTTTGCTTGTTAGACGTGAGAGCGGCACTTGAGGGCAACTGAATGACTTCGTACAGTAAGGGCATCATCACAGGACTTGGGCACTTGCCCTGTATTTGTAGATGCACTGTTTCAGATATCAATCTGTCAGGATTTACGTAGCGTTTTCATGACACGATTATGCCATTGGGGTCATGTTGAACACAGCACGATCCCCGTGTCTAGCTAGGACTGTGTTCAGTCCACTTTAACTTGATGAGAGCAGTCATTGCATCCGACTGCCTCTTCACCATTGGGTCTATTTCATGCAACGCAGTTTTTTTACCACAACTTGGGTTTATTGCTACGTTTTTTGAATCATGCTTTATGTATTTCATTTGATGCATTGATCGCGCGCATGATGCACTTAGCGCGACACACTTGTCTAGTCGGATTACTGTCCACTTTAATTTGATGAGAGCGGTTATCTCATCTGCCTACTTATTTACCTTTATTTAAGCCAATTTTCTTTTACCACAGTATGAGGTTGTTGCTACAAGTTTACAATTTTGAATCATGCTTCATGTATTCAATTCTATGCATTGACCGCGCGCATTCTGCCTGATTATGCCTGACCTTTCAGTAATGTCTGCCCTCTAGCCGCAGTCCTATGTTTATGTTCAGCATATTGTTGATGTTATTTAACCTTTGAACAACAAGCATACAATCACGTGATCAAGCCATTTGTTTGGTGAAACGCGTTGTGATTAAACAGCACTTCATTTGACCGGCATACTCCTTTTTCTTTCCTGAGAGCGTGTTTATTGAATTCTTCTTTGGGACAATAGTGAATACCACCGGTTTGACTCCGCCGGCGCGCACGCCACCTTCCATGGGTCGGAGGGATCCAGAAGGAGTGTTTTACTTTGGATATATATATATATATATATATATATATATATATATATATATATATATATATATATTACCTACTGGCGGTTGCCAGTAGGTAGTTATAGTTAGGACCTAGCTACCATAGGAAATCCGCAACATTCTATTGGGAATAACTCTGGCGCCGGTTGAGGAATTTGTGTGTAATTTTCCCAAATTTTGGCCAGCTCCGCTCCTTCCCTGAAAGTTTCGGGGGGATTCGTGAAGTGGGGGCTGAGAAAAAAGGGGGTCCCAAAACATGTTTTCCCCTTGTTAATTTCCATAGGACGGTCTGACAAGTCTACAGCCCGAACCTCTGAATGGAATTATGCCAAACTTGGCAAAATTGTAGGGACTGGTACGCAGATGTGCCTTTGCTATATTTGGTGAAAATTGTTCCAGTGGTTTTTTTGAAAATTAACTTCAAAAACACATATATATCTATAGGCGCGCTCCGAGCGCTCACCGGTACGCGTACCGGGGAGCGCACCCGGCGCGCTACGGGAGTGCGCAAGCGGAAATCTGATTGGCTTTCGGGTGTCTGTCAACATTCTAAACAGTCTGGAGAGTCCGCCATCTTATGTCTCGGTAGAATCGAGACACAAGAGGTGAAAAAGAAAGGGGGAAATAATTAAAAGGGGGCAGAGTAGACACCCCCTGACCCCCTAGGTTTTCTGAGGGGGGCCTAGAAGGACCCTGAAGGGCAAAAAAAGTTTTTCCTTTTTTTAATTTTTGCGGGGTAAGCGCTGGGTGCGTTCCCAGGTGCACTCTCCGGTAGGCGCACCCTGAGCGCACCACGGGGAAAAATAGTGCAAGAAAATAGAGTAAAAAATAATTTAGAGTGCTTAGAGGTAGGGTAGATCTGAAAAGAGCTGTTGTGTTATCTGGGTGTTTTTTGTACCTACAAGTAGGTACCAATGCAGAGTCTTATATTCAAGAGGAAAACTCTATTCCCCTCATCTGTAAAATGCACACCATCTCTCCTATAGATGCCTTGCATGTTGTAACGCAAGTTGTTGTGGTAAATGGAACCCATACCATAGTCTCTGAGGAAAGCAGAAACAGATGTATTCACATGTTTCCTTCCAGTTCCATTTTTGCCTTTGGCATATATTAGAAAATACCAAGGCAGTTTTTGGAAAAAGTGACATCAATTGCCCAAAGATGTCCTTTAAAAGCATTTCCAGACCTACCCCAGTCAAAGTGCCTAGGTCATTTCCACCACAGTGCACAATTATTAGGTCAGGGTGTGGTAAATGCATAAAGGATTTTACCAATGGTATCAATTGGTGACTTCTCAATCCTCTCTGTCTAATCCATACAATGTCCACATTTGGTAAATCAAGGTTGTAAATACCTCTGTTAGCTGCGTATTTTTGACTCCAGTGGACAAAGCTATGACCCACAAAGCAGACTTTTGGCATCTTGAAGGTAGATGTGCTTGTATTCAGATGAGTTGTGGAAATGAAATGGCAGTTTGAAAGTAGGAGTTATGTAAAAAAGTGGTTGAGATTCAGTGCACTTGAAAAACAAAAAATGATTGGTGCTTCCTTAAAATTCAGCACTGAAAATTAGGGTGCATGCTTTTTTTTTAAAGAAGTAATTTCAATGGTTGAGGAGAAGTAATTTCAAGAAACATTGCACATGATTAGCTGGTCAAACACCCTTGCTGCATTTTTTTGCAACATAGTATGATGAACTTCTGAACTGTGTGCTGGGTGAGGAGGGAGTTACCATGGCAACAGGGGAATGAGCACTGGGGGGATGGGTGAATGGTATGTGACTTTCAAAGTGTTCAAATGTACAACCAATTAAAATGTGCAGTTTCTTACTCCACTTCATTAACTCCTTCTCTTTCTTCCTCTGTCCTCTTTGTTCTACACTCCCCTTCCCACAATCTCTCTCTGTTAGCCTCATTCTCTCTGTCCCCTTAGTCTCTCACTCCTCTTCTGTCACGCTCACTGCCTATAACTCGGCCATACTCCTACACTCACCTTCTTTCAGACCTTCTCCTTTACTTTCCTTCCTGTTTCTTCCCTTCTTTCACTCCTTCATACTTTTCCCTTCCCTTACTCTCCTTACTCCACTTCATTAAGTCCTTCTCTTACTCCTTCTGTCCTGTTAGTTCTACACTTTCCTTCCCTCATTCTCTCTCTGTTAGCCTCATTCTCTCCGTCCCTTTAGTCTCTCACTCCTCTTCTGTCACGCTCACTCCCTATAACTCAGCCATACTCCGACACTCACCTTCTTTCAGACCTTATCCTTTACTTTCCTTCCTCTCTCTTCTCTTACTTCATTACTTTACTCTTTTCCCTTCCCTTACTCTCCTTACTCCACTTCACTAACTCTTTCTCAAACTCTCTGTATCCTCTTTCTTCTACATTCTTCTTCCCTCATTCTCTCTCTGTTAGTCTCATTCTCTCCATTCCCTTGTTCTCTCACACCTCTTCTGTCACACTCACTCCCTATAACTCAGCTACACTCCCACACTCACCTTCTTTCAGACCTTCTCCTTTACTTTCCTTCCTCTCCCTTCCCTTCCTTCGCTCCTTCACTCTTTTCCCTTCCCTTACTCTCCTAACTCCATTTCACTAACTCCTTCTCTTATTCCCTCTGTGCTCTTACTTCTATACTCCCCTTCCCTCATTCTCTCTGTTAGCCTCATTCTCTCCGACCCCTTAATCTGTCACTCCTCTTCTATCACGCTCACTCCCTATAACTCAGCCACACTCCCTCACTTATGTTTCTTTCCTCCCTCACTCAGTCCTCTACTCTCACTTTTTCTTTCACTTTCTCTGTCTCTTCACTCCCTCACTCCCCATGTCTCACACTCACTTGCCTTTATCCAGTCTGTATCTCTACTCTTTCCTCAACATCACTGCTCTTTTCTTACCCTTCCACACCCCCGTTCCTTTACTACATTTTGTTCACTTATCCTCATTCCCCTTGTTCACTCCCCTTCTCCTCACTCACCTCCCACACTCACCTTCTTTCAGTTCCCCTACTTCACTTCCTTTCCCCTCTCGTCCCTTTCTTTGCTTTCTCACTCATTTTCCTTTCCCCTCTCACTGCACTCCACTTCAGTTACTCCTTTTGAATTTGTAGTTGTGAAAAAAAAGAATACAGCTCTTTTTTGAGAATTGGAGGTAGTTATAAAAAGAACTGTTTTTTTCTTCTTTTTTCGTATTTTTCTCATCAAAACAAAAACAGGGAAAGCAAAACTGCTCAACAGGAGCAAAAAAAAGGGGAAAAATTAGGGTTGGGGAGGGCAGCGGTGTTCTTGCCTCTTGCGTGTAATGAGCTTGATGCTCTGCTCACCATAGCAAAGCAATTCATCGCATTGCCTGCATTTTATAGTAATGTCATTAAAAACAGGTTGAATGTTCGGGAATCATCTCTAATTCCGCTGCACGTCCTCTCCCTGATGTTGTGGCTCCTTCTGTTGATGTAGAGGCACCATCCCTTGGGGGATTACGTGCCAGGTCTCGGACACTCTCCCGGGCATAGTTCTGAGGATGCCTGCGTTGAACGTGGCGAATCATTGTTGAATTTCCAAAACTGTACTTCCTTTTGGGGTCTCCTCGGGAAAGCACAGTTTGGCAGATTTTACATTCAACTTTGGGAGCATTCACCTTTTTTAATCCTTCAGGTATTGAAAAAACTTCCAAATAAAATGCTCCTTGACCTTTGGCTGAGGATGCTCTTCATCAATGAAACCGTCTGACTCCTCACTGCTGTTGAGTGCTCTGGCAGCCATTCTTTCCACAAAATGGTAGGGCAGAAAAAAACAAGTCTTGCTGTCTCCAAAGTGAAAGAAGAAGTGAAGGAAAAGGGTGGGGTTTTCATTAGTTGTAAAAAAACTGTTAACAACTAATGAAAAGAGTTATTTTAAGGTCACATGACTTGGCGCGCTTACGCTGCGCGCACCAGAGCGCTTCCGGGGCACTTACACGGCGGAACGTAGGCGCTTCCGGGGGCGCTTACGCGGCGCGCCTGAATAACGTTGTGGTAGCTTTACGGAAATGCAAAATCATTTTCATTCGGAAAATCAAAAATACTACTTTTATAAGGTACTGAATGTCTTGCATTATTATTTAGTTTTCATACATATTTTTTTTACGAACACAGAAATAGCGCTCTCGCTGTGCTCTCGGGAGAGCTTAAGAGCTTACCGGTGCGCGCACCTGGAGCGCTCCATGTCAAAATGATACGGGTAAGCTTACCGGTGCGCGCACCCTGAGCGCCCCAGGACAAAATGATAAAAAAAAACATGAAAAATACATTGAAAAAATAATTACAAAAAAATAAATAATAATTAATAGTTATAAAAAAACAGCTAATAAAAAAAACAGTTTAAAATCGTAGGTTACAAACTCGATATATAAAGGAATTACAGCCTGATTCATGTACGGGCCGTTTTGCGTGGCCCTAATAGCGAATCATAGCGACTCGCTATTGAGGACACGCAAAACGGCATTCATGTAGGAATTGCTAAATCAATAGCGATTCCTACATGTTCTCTATTTGCGAGTAGCAATTTGCTGCTCGCAAAAAAAGGAATAACTCCCCATTCATTCCTATGGGCCAAAAGGCCCATAGGAATGAATGGGGAGTATCCCTCATTTGCGAGTAGCAATTTGCTACTCGCAAATCAGATAGCGATTTTAAGGGTGCCAGGGGTGTCCAAAGGACACCCTGTAGCACCCCTAAAATGCACAATTGAACAGGTGTTGCGCACACACATGTCCAAAGGACATGTGTGTGTGCAACATGCAACTTAGAAAAATGCTTTTTACCGAGAGGTCTGACCTCTCGGTAAATAGCGGCCCAAAAGTGCTAAATCGCAATTTTTTTTGGTGTCATGAATAGCATTTGAGGAATCTCTATTAGAGATTCCTTAAATGCCATTCCTCGCAAATATGCGAATTCTTAAATAGCGATTTTTGCATTTGGGATGATGAATACCAAATGCAAAAATCGCACTCGCAAAGGGCCAGATTCTCAGAATCTGGCCCTTTTGCGAGCGCTTTTAGCTACATGAATCAGGCTGTTAGTTTTTAAAAAACCTTTGAAATTCACTGAAAAAACCATAGGTTTCACAATGGTTATAGTTAGGAATTAGCATTTACAAAACCTTTGAAATTCACTGAAAAAACCATAGGTTTCACACCAGTTATAGTTAGCTGAACATTTTACTCATACAAAACCATTGAAATTCCCACATTATTGTTAGTTGGACTCATTATAACTAGCGCGCCCGCAATCCACTGCTGATGATGTCACATATTACATCATTCATGACATGGTCAGTGACATCACTGATGACATCACTGATGACATCTCAAATGACATCACTGATGACATCACTGATGACATCTCAAATGACATCACTGATGACATCACTGATTACATCATGCAGTAAATGTGCGTTCCTGTAAATTAAAAATTAAAAATAGTGTTCCTGGACACAGAAAATATATATTGAGAACAACTGTCTTGAAACCACACTACACCGTAAGAAGACTGCAACCATCTGTACTACATGGACAAAGCTTCCATGATGACAAACTAAAATGAAGTATTCCATATGGAGAATTTCTCCGCATAAAAAGAAACTGTTCTAAAAACTCAGAATTCCTCAAACACAGCACGGAGGCCTCAAATAGATTCGTAAAAAGAAAATACCAACCGAACAATGTGAAAAAATGCCTCAAGAAAGTAATTGAAACGGACAGAAAAGAAATCCTACACAAAGTCCAAGAGACTAAAACTGACAATAAAATCAGATTAATAACATCATACAATGCGGAAAAGGGGACATTAATGAAAATAATCAAAAAACACTGGGGTATTCTAAGGACAGATTCAACTCTATCAAAAATCATTGGAGAACATCCGCATGTAACCTTCCGCAGAGCAAAAAATCTGGGTGACCAATTAGTCCACAGCCACTTCAAAAAATCTCCCAATGTAAATTGGATGCATCGTGAGGGTTTTTGGCCATGCAAACAATGCAAGGTTTGCCGAATTGCATCACCAACAAAAGAACTCTCCATGTTCGGAGGAAAAAAATGGAAAATAAAACAACATCTGACGTGCAAAAGCACGTTCGTAGTTTATATGGTGACATGCCCCTGCGCCAAAAGTTACATCGGCAGCACAATTTTTGAGGCAAAAAAAAGAATGCTTGAACATACAAGAGCTGTCACTCCTCAAGACCAGTCCAATGCAATCGCCAAACACATGACACAGCACCATACCAACAATTGGGAAACCCTCAAATACTGTGCAATTGACCAACAGACAAACTCAGAAAGAGGAGGAAATCGAAGAAAGGCATTGAGACAAAAAGAATCAAAACACATTATCAGCTTCAGGACCCTTGAGCCATACGGCCTCAACCAGACGGAAGAACTACATGTACATTTGTAATCTGTCCTCAAACTGACACCAATAGCGAACCGCAAAATGGATGTGACTTTGTGGGATCCACTCACCAGAGAGAAAGAACCGTGACAACTACTGAGAGATATAAAGATCAAACATGATCAGCCCGAGAGTACTGTGAAATTGCTCACCAGTGAGCAAAAACCATGAAAACATTCACGGACGTGAATGACAGTCACCACTTACTCAAAAACAAGAACTTTGATAAAAACATTGTTCTAATTAATTTGTTATGTCTGCCCAATCCAAACAGCTGAAATTTTATTGGAAATTGAGCACATTAACACTTGTTCACATGAAAAACTACGTCACCCACAATGCAATGCATTTTCACTGTAAAGTTTTTTTCACTGTGCACTGAAATAAAAGTAGGCTCGTGTTAGAGCTCAACACCCGTGATCAAGCCTTCGGCTGAAGGCGAAACGCGTTGGGTTAGGACGAGTATGCTGAAATAAAAGCAGTTGGTCTAAACTGAAAAAAAAACAAAAAAAAAACGGGGTTAGGACGAGTATGCTGAAATAAAAGCAGTTGGTCTAAACTGAAATAACTTGAGTGTGGCCTCCTTACCGGTTTCCAGCCGGTATTCTTGTGTGCAAATTTTACGACTGGTTCTGTCGTCTAAGGAGGGCACCACGCTACTATCAAGAGCGCCGGCGTTTTACACAGAACCAAACCACGGGGAAAAAAAATAAAATATATATATATATATTACCTACTGGCGGTCGCCAGTAGGTATATATAGTTAGGATTTTTTCTCTATGGGATTTTTGAAAATTCTATGTCGAATAACTTTGGTGTTTGAGGACGGAATTGGCTGAAATTTGCAGGAAAATGGAACATTTTGTTTCTGAGCAGCCCCTGAAAATTTGGAGGGGTTTCGTCAAGGGGGGGCCGAGAAAAAAGGGGGGTCCCAAAACACGTTTTTCCCATGCAATTTTCCATAGGGCGGTTGGCCTCACTTTTAGCTCGAACGGCTGAATGGATTTCCACGAAACCTGGCAAAATTGTAGGGACTGGTAGTCCGATGTGCCTTTGCTAGGTCTCAATATATGTGTTCCAGTGGATTTTGAGAAATTAACGTTCAAAAAAATATATATATCTGTAAGCGCGCTCCGGGCAGCGCCCCGGTTCGCGTACCTGACGCGTAACGGAACTTCGCGAATGAATGAATGAATGAATACTCATTTCTATAGCGCATGGTTACCCGGAGGCATCCCAGCGCTGTAGTGAACCAATTCATCACCCAAGAGATTTAAAGAAATAGGAAGGTTTTTAACATTTTTCTAAACCTAAGATGGTTCTCTTCCATCCGAATAGGGTCCGGCAGATTGTTCCAAAGTGTAGCTGCTTGGACAGAAAGACGTCTGCCGCCCATTCGGGTTCTCCTTATTCTTGGGACTGCCAGAAAGTTCTTACTACTGGATCTCAGAGTCCTATTGGTTTGATAGGGGCAGAACAGAGGTTGAATTAGACCAGGACCAATATTGGTCAAGGCTTTGTGAACCATAGTCATAGCCTTAAATTCAATCCTTTGTTGTATTGGTAACCAATGGAGTTGTCGGAGTGCCGGTTTGGCGGACGTTCTACGTGGAATCTTTAGGAGCATCCGGGCAGCACAATTCAGTACCGTCTGAAGGACCTTGAGTGTCCCTAATGGGTCACCGGAGAGCGAAGCGAAGCTGATTGGCTCTCCGGTGTCTGTCAACATTCTAAACAGTCCGGAGCGGCCGCCATCTTGTCTCTCGGTAGGATCGAGAGACAAGAGGAGGCCAAAAGAAAGGGGTAAATGACCATAAGGGGGCATAGCAGATCCTCCCTGACCCCCTAGGTTTGATGTGGAGGCTTTAAAAGGGCCCCGCGGGGGAAAAGAAAAAAACCAATTTTTTTCGGTTTTTTTGCGTGGGGAGCGCCCGGTACGCGCACCGGGAAGCGGTCCGGGGAGCGTACTATAAGGAAAAGAGAATGATAGACTTTTTAAATATTGTATGTTTATTGATTGTTCATTTTGTTGTTTTTTTTTTTTTTTTTTTATTAAATATAAATTTATTTTTGTGATTCTTTTTCCAAATTTAACAGAACATTTAACAACACATTGTCGGAAATGTCCTCATTTTCAATCAGCGAATCTACTGCATCTACACATTGAACTAATTCATGGTCCCGTGATTCATCCATGAAATCTGAGTCATCATTGTCCTCAATATCTTTTTCTGTGTTGTTCTCCAGAACAATTTTGAAGGAAATATTCTGCTCTCCTTACATTTTCTTGCTGTAATTTGCATAAAAAATAAATATATCAGTAGAGATAGGGCACTGTTGGGTTTAGGTTCAGACAGGTACTTGTGAGTTTATAACAGAGAAGTAATCTATGGGCACTGTATGGTTTCAGGTGTGAAGTAGTACTATTAAAAAGTGCCTGTGAAGAAGCCTAAGTAAATTCATAATTATATCACAGAAACCTAAATCAATCCATAATTATAATAAACAAGCCTTTCTCAATGTCTAACTCTTACAGAGGGACAGTATATAACTATCTAAAAATGTTTTCCCAAATTAATTTAAAGTGCATGACATAGTTCTCCTTTCAAATTTACAAAATAACATCTTACCTTTTAAAAACAAGTTTAAGTTGTCAGTGAAAATGCTCTTGCAATGTACTTCTCTCTCTTTCTTTATATATATTCAGGTACATAACCAATCAAATGTCAGGTAAAAAAAGTAGAAAATGAAAGTAAAATTTTAATTGGTTGTCAATTCCAACACTTCAGATGTGTTTTGTGAAGTAATTTACCTCAGGGTATTTAGAGAGGTCTACAGGCTAAATGGCTAAATGGAATTCCAACCAAATTTGTGAAAATGGTAGGGATTGGTATGTAGTATGAGCTAATCTATATTTGGTGAAAGTGTCTCCAGTGGTTTTTCTGTATATTACTTTCCCACCTTTTTTGAGCGAGCGCTTCCCGGTGCGCGCCCCGGTACGCGAACCGGCAGCGTTACGGGAGTCCTCCATTTTGTGTTTCGGTAGATTTGAGATACAAGATGGAGGGCAAATAATGTTGAGAATGGGTAGAAGGGGGCACGGTAGACGTATCCTGACCTCCTAGGTTTTCTGAGGGTGGCTGAGGAGGCCCATATGTGCGAAAAAAAACATTTTTTTTCAAATTTTTGCACGGTTAGCGTCCGGTGCCCGTACCGGGTAGCGCTCCGGTGAGCGTACTTTGGTGAAAATTAGTGAAAAAAGTTAGAGTAAAATAATAATTGTGAGTGATCAGATGTAGGGTAGCTCTGAAAAGAGCTTTTGGGTCCTGTGGCTGATTTAGGTACCTACAAGTAGGTACCAATGCACAGTCTTAAATTCAGGATGAAAATCCTGTTCCCCTCATCTGAGAAGTGAACTCCATCTCTTCTGTAGATATCTTGCATGTAGTAACGCAAGTTATTGTTGTAGATGGAGCCCATTCCATGGTCTCTCATGTAAGCTGAAACAGACTTATTTACATGCTTCCTCGATTTCTCAATTTGTGGACAAAATTGGTTGGACCACCTCCATTTCTGTCTTTGGCATATATTTGAATATACCAAGGCAGTTTGAGGAAAAAGTGCCATCAATTGGTCAAAGGTGTCTTTTAAAAGCATTTCCAGACCTACCCCAGTCAAAGTGCCCAAGTCATTTCCTCCACAGTGCACAATTAACAGGTCAGGTTTTGGCAAATGCAAAAAGGTTTTCACCAATGGTATCAATTGGTGACATCTTAATCCTCTGTGGCCAATCCAGTTGATTTCCACATTTTGTAAATTGAGGTTGTGTAAATTTCTGTTATCAGCATACCTTTGAGCCCAGTGGATATAACTATGTCCAACAATCCAGACAGAAAACATGGTGAGAGGAGGTTCTGCTGCAGTCAGATGAAGTGTGGGAATGAAATGGCAGTTGGAACAGTAGGAGTATGTAATGAAAAAAACTGTGGAGTTTCTGTGGTAATTAATCAGTAGCAGTGATTGGTGGATTTTGATTGCTGAAAACAGAAAGTTAGGGTGCATGGATGAGTTCTTTGAAAGATGTAATTTGAATGGTCAAGAAAAAATCATTTTATGAAAGATTGCACTGGATACGCAGGTGTACTGAGAGTTCAGAGTTCAATTGAAACATTGTTGTGTGAACTTGCAAACATGAGAGGTCTTTCAGGAGGTGGTTGCTATGGAAAAAAGGCAGAAAGGGCAGAAGGGGGAAGGGTGTTGATTTGAAATAAGTGAGGGAAGAGTTTTGATTGGGTGACATGAGAGATATGTGTGATGAATTACAGCATTTCTGTGCCATTGTTGGTTGCAGCCTCTGGAGTGCATACCTTTTGCTCTGCTGAAGACAAATTGGTGTGTGTCTGAGACTGTTTTGAAACTCAAAAAGTATTTGCTAAGGTGAGAAAAGATTCATTCAATTTAGATAGAGAATAGTATGCTTTAGGGAGAAAATTATGAAGAAAGTTGTGTATTTAAAATGTTGCTTTGTTTTATAGGTTGCTTGGGGCATATTTACAAGGCCTTTGAGTCCCTTTGATATTATTTTTCCCATTTTAATTTAAGACATTTCCCCGTGGTGCAAGGTCCTTGTAAATACGCCCCCATGTGTGCTTGGCAAATTTAGATTTTGTTTCTTTGAGTTACATAGCCATGTTAAAAGTGATGCAAAAATGGTTTAAGGGCCTTCAACATACGCTTTCATGTGTGTTAGGGCATTTTAAGTCACTTCCCCATGAATGTAGTTGAATAACTGCTTTACTTGATGTGTTTAAAAATGTTTATTGAAGTCATTTAAGTTTCTTGATATGTACTGCTAGAGTTTCATAGGCTGCTTGGGGCATATTTACAAGGCCTTTGAGTCCCTTTGATATTATTTTTCCCATTTTAATTTAAGACATTTCCCCGTGGTGCAAGGTCCTTGTAAATACGCCCCATGTGTGCTTGGCAAATTTAGATTTTGTTTCTTTGAGTTACATAGCCATGTTAAAAGTGATGCAAAAATGGTTTAAGGGCCTTCAAAATACGCTTTCATGTGTGTTAGGGCATTTTAAGTCACTTCCCCATGAATGTAGTTGAATAACTGCTTTACTTGATGTGTTTAAAAACGTTTATTGAAGTCATTTAAGTTTCTTGATATGTACTGCTAGAGTTTCATAGGCTGCTTGGGGCATATTTACAAGGCCTTTGAGTGTCTTTGATGTTATTTTCCCCATTTTAATTTAAGTCATTTCCCCGTGGTGCAAGGTCCTTGTAAATACGCCCCCATGTGTGCTTGGCAAATTTAGATTTTGTTTCTTTGAGTTACATAGCCATGTTAAAAGTGATGGAAAAATGGTGCAAGGGCCTTCAAAATACGCTTTCATGTGTGTTAATGCATTTTAAGTCACTTCCCCTTGAACGTAGTTGAATAACTGCTTTACTTGATGTGTTTAAAAACGTTTATTGAAGTCATTTAAGTTTCTTGATATGTACTGCTAGAGTTTCATAGGCTGCTTGGGGCATATTTAAAAGGCCTTTGTGTCCCTTTGATGTTATTTTCCCCATTTTAATTTAAGTTATTTCCACGTGGTGTAAGGTCCTTGTAAATACGCCCCCATGTGTGCTTGGCTAATTTAAGTACTGATAGGATGTGCTTCTACATAGGACCTGTGTTGTGTTTTCAAATTATGACCAGAAAATCGTTTTTTTTTTTTTTTTAAACGCTTTTCACATTTATGAGAAGGTCATATTGATGTCTGCTTCTTTAAATAAATATTGAACTGAGAAATATTAAACTGAGGCTTCTGTAAGTGTCAAAGGAGGTGAGTAATGTACATTGCTCTGTTGCATACAGTCCTCATCCTCTGCGTACTCTTGGATATGCTAGACTAAATCTGCTCAATGAGATAACTAAGCTGAGGAAACACAGGTGATGTGATTGTGAATTGAGCATAAATATTTGCACGTTTTTCAATTACATCACCTGTGTTTCGTAACATTACGAATCACATTGTGCAGATGAGGTTTAGGCCTGTCCAGGGAGATAGAGGAGGTCTGGCCTTTGTTCAAGAGTGTAGTGGACATGACTCACTTCATTGGTAGGCCTGCACATGTATTATCTCCTCTGTACTCTTCAACAAGCCTAAATTTCATCTGCAACACTGAGTAGGCCTCACCTCAAACAAACCTCTGGATAGGCCACACCTTATCGTCATCCTGAATCAATCATTTAAAATGTTAGGGGCAGATTTATGATGGCCGTGCGCCTCTTTTGTGCCGCTGTTGTTTCACTTTTGTGATGCAGCAGTGATGCAAAAGATGCACCATGTTGCAAGACAGGCCTCACTTTATCTCCAACAAGATACCGTCAGTTTAAACTGTAAACATTTAGGACTGTGTAGGGGGCATGGAGAAGCTGAATCTTCTGTAAATGTCAAAATTGTTGCATACAGTGCTCAACTTCTGCGTAGTCCTTGATATGTTAGTTTCCATCTGCACAATGAGATACCTAAGCAAAGGAAACACAGGTTATGTGATTCTGAAATGAGGAAAATAAATTCCACATTTTTCAATTACATCACCTGTGTTTCCTAACATTATGATCACATTGTGCAGTTGAGGTTTAGGCCTGTCCAGGGACACAGAAGAGGTATGGCCTTTGTTCAAGAGTGAAGTGGACATGACTCACTTCATTGGTAGGCCTGCACATGTATTATCTCCTCTGTACTCTTCAACAAGCCTAAATTTCATTTGCAACCCTGAGTAGGCCTCACCTCAAACAAACCTCTGGATAGGCCACACCTTATCGTCATCCTGAATCAATCATTTAAAATGTTAGTGGCAGATTTATGATGGCCGTGTGCCTCTTTTGTGCCGCTGTTGCGTCACTTTTGTGATGCAGCAGTGATGCAAAAGATGCACCATGTTGCAAGACAGGCCTCAGTTCATCTCCAACAAGATACCGTCAGTTTAAACTGTAAACATTTAGGACTGTGTAGGGGGCATGGAGAAGCTGAATCTTCTGTAAATGTCAAAATTGTTGCATACAGTGCTCAACTTCTGCGTAGTCTTTAATATGTTGGTTTCCATCTGCACAATGAGATACCTAAGCAAAGGAAACACAGGTTATGTGATTCTGAAATGAGGAAAATAAATTCCACATTTTTCAATTACATCACCTGTGTTTCCTAACATTATGAATCACATTGTGCAGTTGAGGTTTAGGCCTGTCCAGGGACACAGAAGAGGTCTGGCCTTTGTTCAAGAGTGAAGTGGACATGACTCACTTCATTGGTAGGCCTGCACATGTATTATCTCCTCTGTACTCTTCAACAAGCCTAAATTTCATCTGCAACCCTGAGTAGGCCTCACATCAAACAAACCTCTGGATAGTCCACACCTTATCGTCAACCTGAATCAATCATTTAAAATGTTAGGGGCATATTTATGATGGCCGTGTGCCTCTTTTGCGCCGCTGTTGCGTCACTTTTGTGATGCAGCAGTGATGCAAAAGATGCACCATGTTGCAAGATAGGCCTCACTTCATCTGCAACAAGATACTGTTAGTTTAAAATGTATATATTTAGGACTGTGTAGGGGGCATGGAGAAGCTGAATCTTCTGTAAATGTCAAAATTGTTGTATACAGTGCTCAACTTCTGCGTACTCTTTGATATGCTAGACTCCATCAGCACAATGAGATACCTAAGCAAAGGAAACACAGGTGATGTGATTGTGAAATGAGGAAAAGAAATTCCACATTTTTCAATTACATCACCTGTGTTTCCTAACTTTACGAATCACATTGTGCAGATGAGGTTTAGGCCTGTCCACGGACACAGAAGAGGTCTGACCTTTGTTCAAGAGTGCAGATGACATGATTCACTTCATTGGTAGGCCTGCACATGTATTATCTCCTCTGTACTCTTCAACAAGCCTAAATTCCATCTGAAACCCTGAGTAGGCCTCACCTCAAACAAACCTCTGGATAGTCCACACCTTTATCGTCATCCTGAATCAATCATTTAAAATGTTAGGGGCAGATTTATGATGGCCGTGTGCCTCTTTTGCGCTGCTGTTGCGTCACTTTTGTGATGCAGCAGTGATGCAAAAGATGCACCATGTTGCAAGATAGGCCTCACTTCATCTCCAACAAGATACCGTCAGTTTAAACTGTAAACATTTAGGACTGTGTAGAGGGCATGGAGAAGCTGAATCTTCTGTAAATGTCAAAATTGTTGCATACAGTGCTCAACTTCTGCGTACTCTTTGATATGCTAGACTCCATCTGAACAATGAGATACCTAAGCAAAGGAAACACAGGTGATGTGATTGTGAAATGAGGAAAAGAAATTCCACATTTTTCAATTACATCACCTGTGTTTCCTAACATTATGAATCACATTGTGCAGATGAGGTTTAGGCCTGTTCACGGACACAGAAGAGGTCTGACCTTTGTTCAAGAGTGCAGTGGACATGATTCACTTCATTGGTAGGCCTGCACATGTATTATCTCCTCTGTAGTCTTCAACAAGCTTAAATTTCATCTGCAACCCTGAGTAGGCCTCACCTCAAACAAACCTCTGGATAGGCCACACCTTATCGTCATCCTGAATCAATCATTTAAAATGTTAGGGACAGATTTATGATAGCCGTGTGCCTCTTTTGCGCCGCTGTGCGTCACTTTTGTGACGCAGCGGCGGTGCAAAAGATTTGCTATGTTGCGACATAGTTACAAGTTGATGCATCTAGGCAGATGTGTCATGCTGTAAAGTCCTGTGCCACATGAAACCTGCGTCAGATTTCATGTGAGCGTTTTGTTTTAGGGTGGGCAGTCATTTGCATGAAAGCCCTGTAAAACTAACACAGTAAAATTAAGAAGATTTCACTGAATCCCATTTATGGCATTGCTGAATCAAATCCTTACACCTGTTTGAAACAGGCATAAGGAGTGATGCACCATGCAATGTGTGGCTTGCCCCTGTGCATTGCAGTAGATATGTCGCGTTTACGACATGATTCCTGCAATGCGCCGTTTTTGTGGAACAGATGCGTGACGCATCTGTGCTGTTTTTGCTCAATGGTGCTCTGCATTGTAAATGCGGCACATCATGGGTGGCAGAGCAGTGGCGCACGTTAACTGGTGCATCCCTGGGGATGCGCCAGTTAACATAAATCTGCTCCTTTAAATTTAAGTATTAGCAGGGGACACAGTGTTGGTGAGGCTTATCCAAGGTTAAGAAGAGATGAGTCCTGTTCACTGAAAAATTGGACATAGGCCTCACCTCCTCAGCATCGCTGGACATGGTTAAATAATATCTGCAAAATGTTACTCTTGTTAAACAATTTTACAATTATAGTCTCTGAGATTTTTCTCTTACTCTGCAACATCTCATTGTTGTTCTCTTTCTTTAAAGATATACATCAATACATCAAGCATGAGTGATAATGAGCAATCTGTTGATCTCGATATTATCATTGAAATTGTGATTGAAACATCAGTGGAAGTAGATCCCTTGGAGGATTTAAATCCTGAGGATGATGAAGAACATGATGAGGATGCCAATTTGTCAGAATTGTATGACATAGGGTGGGAAGCTGACCTGCTCCAGCCCATGGAACTATAAACATTTATTTTTAAAAGTTACTGGAAATGAAAAGTAACCATGTTAACCGTTTCATTTAAAATTAAACACATCTTCAAAAACAGCTTGTGTGCAGTGTCTTTAATAAAATAGGGAAATATGCTGATAAAAATTAGTTCAGATTCACATATAAAAGAGCAAAGGTCAAATGTAGAAGCATTCTATTTCTTTGCTACTATTTGTGAGTACTAAATTTGCCAATGCACTAAAAATTATTGTATGTAAAATTGACAAGTAGTGTGTTAATTTTTTGACGTCTGTTATTGATTTACTGTTTGGTAATAGTGGTTAATAACATTTTTTATTATATTTTACCACAGATTCAACTGCAGATCATTTCAAAACTACATTATGCCATCTAAAGAAAGAAGCTGAAAGGCTACAAAACGTCAAAGACAGCAGATTACTAAGGGCCAGATGTAGGTAGGCTTTTACCGGGTGGTAACGGCCGAAAACCGGTAAAATCGGCTGTTACCGAGGAAATGAGATGTAGGAGGCCGTAAATTACCGATTTCATAAAATCCGAGTCGGAAACATACCAACTCGGTAAGAATGACCCGGTAAAATTACCGTGTCGGAATCTACCGTATACATAAATACCGAGTTCGTATTTTCCGACTCGGTAAATCAGAAACGGTAAAAATCAGCCTTGGAGATGTAGGTAAGCACAAAAATACCGAATCTGCCGAAAAACTGTATTTTTAAGTCGGTATTTACCATGCATTGAAAGCAGGTGGTAACCAAGGGAGGGCTATAAAAAAAGTCCCAAAATGCACCTCAGGACCCATGATGGCGGCTTTTTACATCATAGCAAGACGGCAGAGACTACAGGCAGCAGGATAGAGAGAATGGCTAAGGGAGGAACAAGTGTACAGGCAGAGGATAACACTGTTCCAACTGACAGAGCCTGAAATACTGCAGAGGTACAGGCTACACCCAGACACCATCAAGCAATTGATCAGGGACCTACACCCTCTCCTGGACCACCCAACACCCAGGGCCCATGCCATCCCACCTCATGTCCAGGTGCTATGTAGCTTACACCTGCTGGCCTCAGGGAGCTACCAGAGTGTGATAGCTGTAGTGGGTGGCGTGTCCCAGGGCTGCCTGTCCCGCTTCTTCAGGAGGTTTCTTGACGCCATGATGCAGAGGATGGGGCATTATATTAAATTCCCTGTTACACCGGCAGAATTAGCCAAAACCAAGACTGACTTTTATCAACTGGCACACTTCCCTCACGTGATCGGCTGCATCGATGGCACCCACGTCCCACTCTGTCCACCTGCAGCCACAGAGCACATATACAGGAATCGCAAATCGACGCACTCCATCAACGTCCAGGTCATATGTAATGCAGGTAACCTCATCACTGACATCGTAGCCAAGTTCCCCGGAAGTACCCATGATTCATACATATTCCAGAATAGTGGAATATACACACGCCTACTTGCCGGAGAATTTGGAAATGGATACCTGCTAGGTAAATCACATTGACACACCCTGACACTCACATTAGATCTACGTCTCAAGTACTTGCAATTAATGTCTATCTTTCTCCCCCTAGGTGACAGTGCATATGCCCTGCGGTCCTTCGTGCTCACTCCCTACCTCAACCCATCCACCAGGAGTGAAAGGCGATACAACGTGGCTCACAGATCCACACGAAACGTAGTTGAGCGCACATTTGGACTCCTAAAGAGCAGGTTTCGCTGCCTCCACAAGAGTGGAGGTGCACGGCAGTACACCCCAATCATCTGCTGCAAAATAATAGCGACCTGTGCAATGTTGCATAATCTCGCCACCAAGCAAGGCACTGAGGTGGAGCTCACATATCATGAGGACATTGATGACGACCCAGAGGTGGCAGAGCCCCAAGCCACAGTGGCAGCAGCAGCTACAGATGGGAGACTGAGACGGGCAGAGGTTACACAACAATATTTCTGAGTGAGTAAAGAGACACAGGCATGAATGTAACTTTGTGTAAGTAGTTTAATATTCACTACGCCACAGCATTGTTAGCTCACATTAGGCTCACTAATACTAACACTCCATGAGTGTGTTGTCACGGTTAACGCCACCGTGACTACAGCCTTGGGTGGAGTGCAAAGTCATTGTTTGTGGCCACGGGCCACAGGGCGGGGCTGCTGTGGCTGTGAATCAATGTCCTCACGCTGGCCTGTCACACTTCCCCCACGCCTGCCACTCCTCCGTAAGTCGTGCACAGGAGTGCTTGCACCACTCCTGCTGGTGGACCCCTCGCTTTCGGCAGCACAAGTGTCGCCTCCAGTGCCAGTCTGATGCGCGAGCACTAGCTCCATGGCAGAGGTCATCCTGGCCATACCTTCACTTAAATTGTTGCAGCACTGCACTATGGCATCCTGCATCGTGACTGACCGTCTGCACAGCACAGTGGTAGCAGTTGCAAACCTGTTCAGGGCCTTGGTTTGCTGGCGCACATCCACACGGGCCTTGCGTCTCTCCAAATGGTCCCTGTCCAATTTGTCACACAGGACAGTCATGCACTGTGTGATATCTGATATTCCTGACGCCATGGATTGCATGCTTTCTGCCATTTCCCCTATGCCCTTGCCTACTGCTTCCAGTTTATTATTAGTTGTGCGTGCGTGCCTCTGAACCCCCATCATTGCTTTTGCCTGCAGGCGCTGCACCTTCACCATGGTGGCCTCCAGTCCGCAGAAGACACCTTGGACTTGCCGCACATCCTCTACCTCCCGTGGCCGTCGCCCTCGGACACTGGCCCGCGTGACTCTGGGACTGGGCTGCTGCTCGGTGTTGCCTCTGTCCTGTGTGTCACCCTCCACCTCCTCCTCCTCCGATGATGTTTGCAGTATTCTGCGAGGGGGCACATCATGGCTCCTGACTCTTCCCAGCACTGGGGATGGTGATGTGGGGGTGGGTGATAGTTCTGCCGCTCCTGTGTCCTGACTACCAAATAGGAGAGGGGATTGTGGATATTCTGCAGTTGCCTCCTCAGGTATCGGGGCAGCCTGCTCTTGGTCCTGCCCTCCGTGAGATGTGCTAGGTCCAGCTCCTTCCCTCCTCTTCTCTCTGACCTCAGCTGTGCTGCGCTTTGACTCTCCTGTGGACAGACATGGACATTGTGTCAGTAATGTTGTTCACCTGTGTCATGAGATTAAAAACACTTCTATTGCACTTTTGCCTGTCTCTCATTTGCCTATGCTACTTGTCTGTTGCTCCCCTTGCTGCAATGCACGCTGACTGCTCTGATGTATCTACACATGACTACATTTCCCAGGATGCATTGCAGGACATTAGTTAAACCTGTTGTGGAGTCTGATTTGTCCTGTGAGGGGAATAGGTAAAAGGGTAAATGATAATGTTCCTGCATCTTACCTGGTTTCTTTGCTCCTCTTGCTGAGCTGTCTGCGTCTCCTATTCCGTGTATACATTCCTTCTCAAGGGTTGTTGCGACCATCTCCTCAATGTCGGTGAGTCTGGGGGCTCTGTTTCTTCCGCCTCCTGTAGCAGCACTTTCCTTGCGGTGGGCAGCAAGCTTTTTTTTGGTGATTATGCGGATGTCATACCACCGTTTTTTTAGGTCTTCTAGGTCACGGTGGGTGACACCAATGGCATTTACCTTGCCTTGTATGTCCAACCAGGTGCTGCGCTTGATTGATTCTGCAACATGCAGAGTTTGCTTTCCAAATATTTTCCCATAATGTCTGACAACCTCCGAAATCAGCACCTGCAGTTCCTCCTGGCTGAACTTCTGCTTCCTTTTGCGCTCAGCAGCATCTCTCTGTGCCTCCTGGCTCTCCATCTTGCTGTGTAGTTTGTCTCAGGAAAGGCTGCTCCACACTCTGTCCTCCTGCTCTCCTGACTGTTTGTTTCTGCACCTGCATGGGCGTGGCCTGTCCCAGGTACTGGGGTGTGGTGCTTGGATCTGATTGGTTAGTTCCCCTGTGGCTTGGAATTTGGGTGTAGTTGAAGTACCTGATTGGTTCACAGGCACACATGTTTGTCAGTTTCAAATTCTTCGGCGGATAGTTCCGACACGGTAAATACCGGGTCGGTTTTTCCCGACTCGGTATTTTCCGGGTCGGGAGTTGCCATTCATTCCTATGGGCCATGGCACCGGTGGATCGGTTTTGGTTTTTCCGTCTCGGATTTTACCGTGTAGGTATATTCCGAGTCGGTAAATACCGTTTCCGAGTACCGACAGGTTCCGAGTCGGTATTTGATACCGTCATTGTTACCTACATCTCATTTTCCTACTCGGTAATACCGAGTCGGTATGACTTGGTATTTAAGAGGTCGGTAAATATTATTTACCTACATCTGGCCCTAAATGCTTGCAGCAGTCCTCTACAATAAAAACTCGTCAAGTCACCAAGAAAGCTCCGGGTAAGACAACGAAATCATTCCTAAGAAACATTTGTAGAAAAAAAAGTATTACTACAGAACATGTTTTAGTCCAGAAAAAGAGAGCCAATTTAAACGGAAAGGAAAGGCCAATCAAAAATGTTACTGCTAGAGCAGGAGATAACTCTGTGCATGGTAGTAGAAGGAAAAATCAGTTTAGGGACATTCGTAGACGAATGTTCCGCAACAGGATAATTGGCAATTAGTTAAAAAATATTAAGAAAGGTCAACAGAAAGTGGTTTTTTATAAGAGAAAAAAAAAGTTGAGAAAATTATTGATCAGGCATTTGAAATTAAGCGAAAGTTATTTATTTTGATAATCAATAGAATTAGGAAACTAAACAAGGCAATTTATGATTTCAAAACAAATAGTAGATGGAAGAGAACAGTTAATCGTAGTCATTTTTGTGAAGTTTTTTCAGGAGAATGGATGCATAGTTCAAGTTGTGAGGCATTTTTTAATGAGGAGAGTTATTTCCAGGATAATGATTTGGTGCATGCAGTTGACACCAGTGGTCGAGCTTATGAGGTGAAAGATGGTTGTCCAGTTGAAAAAGAAAAACTTGTGACAACAGAGGCAGAAGAGGTGTTAGGTAATGAGGTTTTAGGAAGACGTCCTAAGGGACCAGTGTATACCTGGAAGTGTAGTAGTATTTGCAGTGTGCGACAGGATTCCATCAATTTGCTTTGTGATTTTGTACGGACATTTAATAAGAAAACTTTAAAACAGAAAATGAAGTTGGTGCAAGAATTAGATCCTTGCAGAGTGAGAGAAGTGACAGGTTTGCATGGTCATTCACTGGCTTGTCTTTCCAGGAGAGTATGCCAGAGTGTTTTTCATCATTTCAGGATGCTAGCAGTGCATCATAATAAAGTGAGGAACTTAGTTAGAATGTTGTATTATGCTAAGAGTCCAGCAATTATGCTTAAACAATTATGCACTGCTCTTTTGCATGGTTCTGAAGTAGATGTGAAGAATATTTGTGAAGAAATTGAGTTTTGTTACTTTGCAAGTAAAGAGGAGAATGTTGAAATTGACCCAGAAGAAGAAGGTAATGTGGAAGATAGTGTACAGGTTTCCAGTACAGATAATTTTCAGAAAGAAATTGCCACGTTTCAGGTGAAATCAAGTGAGAGGCCTAATTTCACTTGTGTGTGTTGTCGACGCACTTATTATAAGAATCAGACTAAGTTAGTGGATTTATATGCGAAAAGTGAAAGGGAAAATAATAGTGAATGGAAGGATTTTGCAACATACTTGATGGTAGAAAATTGTTTTGATTTGGGATCGGATCAACGTGTGTGTACTTATTGTTGTAACAAATTAAATCAAAACCAGATGCCTGCTAGAGCGGTTCATAATAATCTGGAATTGGTTGAGATTCCTTCTGAATTGAAGGATTTAAATACTTATGAATCTATTTTGATTCAAAGTATCCATCCCTTTCAGGCTATTGTACGAATGGAGCCAAAGACAGGGAAATGGCCTCCATCAGATTTACAGAGAGGATTAAAGGGAAGAGTTGTTTATTTGCCTCTAGATTTGAAGAAAAACATTAATACAATTGGAGTAGAAAAATTGGAAGAGGAACCTCTGGTTATCTTAGTTAATGGGGTTCCGACAAAGAGTAAGAAAATCTGGCAAGATTTAGTGGATGTTAGGAAAGTCAAAAAGGCAACATTGTATTTGAAGAAAAACAATAAGTACTACAAGAATGTATATGTTGCAGAAGAGGAAGTAAGTGAAGAAGAGGATAGCGATTTGTGTGCTGGTCAAATTGAGAAAGTAGAAGCCTCTAAAAATGAAGAAATATATGAACATTATAGTGTTCATCCTTTGCATTCCAAGGAAGTCATGGGGAATGCTATTGAGTTGTTTCAAATGAAACAAGCCAAAGGAAGTCCCATTAGTGTTTGGGAGGAAAGTTTGGAAGCTCGGTGTTTCCCACAGCTATTTCCAACAGGTCAAGGAGGAAGATATGATGAACGACCTGATCAAATTCCTGCTTCTGAATACCGGACTTTACGATTGTATGCAGAAGATCCTAGGTTTCGTCAATGCATTCCCTATTTGTTTCATCTACTGTTTTAAAGCGATCTGTCTGGACTGTCATATGCAGTGAACCACATCTTGAAAAGTGGTGTACACATGCAAAATATCTCGGCAAGGGACTTTACGGATAAAGTCAATGTGCAAGACAGTATTTTGGATTCTCACCTGATTAATCTCATGGCGTGTCAGCGTGGTACTAATGAGTACTGGTACCGTCGTCATGGTGATTTAAAATGTATGCTGAGGAACTTAGGAACCCCCACATGGTTCCTCACTCTCAGCTGTGCCGAGTATGGCTGGGAAGACTTACTTGAATTTCTACGAGAGGCAAATGGAAACATTGAAAATATCGAATTCAAGAGACCCGGAGAACTGTGCTCTTTGGATCCAGTGAATGTATGCAGGTACTTCAATCATAGATTTGAAGCTATGATGTCTTTCATCATGAACAAGAAAAATCCACCTCTTGGAGAGGTGTTGGATTTCGTCTGGAGAAAGGAGTACCAAGCAAGAGGTGCTCCTCATATACATATGCTGCTGTGGATCAAAGATGCACCCAAATTTGGAACAGATCCGGATGACTTAGTGATGAGTTTCATAGAACAGTATTCTACATGTGCTGTTCCAAAGGCAAAGGAAGACAAAAGCCTAAGAGAACAAGTTTTACGCTTCCAAAGCCATCGTTGTGGAAAGTACTGTCGTCGTAAATTCAGAAACAAGGACAAGTTCTACACAAAATGTCGTTTCGCCTTCCCACAACCGGTGATTTCTAAAGGAAGAGTGAACAGTTTGATGTCTTCGCTGCGACATAATGTGATGAAGAAATCACCCAAAAATACCTACAATTTGAAAAGGAACGAAGAGTCCAAGTACATCAACGACTACAACCCAGTGATTTTGTCCATGTGGAATGCTAACATGGATATACAGTTTGTGGCTGATAACTGTATGGCTGTGGCTCGGTATGTGACATCTTACATCACCAAAAAAGAAAAGACAGAATTGAAGGATATGTGGGAGGACATTTCCCATGAAAAGAGCCTCAGTAAGAAGTTGTACAGTTTCAGTCTGAAGATGTTGTCGCATCGAGAAATCGGAGCTTACGAATGTTCTGACCGGTTGTCTTCAGCAAGTCTCTATGCCAAATCCAGGAGTATCATTTGGGCGAGTCTTGGTCTTGCTGCAACGCGTAATCGAGTTCTGAATCCTGTACGGGAAATTGAGTATTTGGCGGAAAAAGAGCCAAACAATACAGATATTTTGAAGACCAACATGTTGGATACATATTATCCAAATAGAAGCAGTCACCTCGAAAATGTTTGTCTGTATGAGGTTCTACAAAATTACATATTCAAGAGGAACATCAAAGAAGATATTGATAAAGGAGTGTATGCTGTAATTGTAAGTGAGGGATGTCTGGTCAAGCAAAGAAAATGCCACTTGGTAAACCATCGAAAATTGAGTGGCGAATCTCCTGAAAGAAAAGAGTTTTTCTATTTAGCACTTTTGCAACTTTTCAAGCCTTGGCGTGCAGAAGAGGAACTGCTTGGAGATTTTCTCTGTTACAAAGACTCTTTCAATGCCACCAAGGAGACCATAGAATGTCCTGTTTTTCCCAAATATCTAGAAATGTTGAATGCGGAAATCGAGCAGGAAGCAACGATTGCAGCCGAGATTGCTAGAGACAGTTCTCAGGACAGTCAGAGTTCTGTTTCATTGAGTCAGGATCCACTAGGAGGACCAGTTATCGAAAATGAAGCTGCCACTGCCATGATTGAAGTGGAAAGAGCCATGGCACATGCTCAGGAGGATGCGGTTAACTTAGAAGACTTGGAAAGACAACTCAACGTTGAGCAGAGGAAAATATATGACGAAGTTACCAACCAAATAGATCATGGATTAAGTCATGAGAAGAAAGAGTGCTCATGTACGTCGTTGAAGCCTGTCCGACTGTACATGAGTGGAGAAGCGGGAACTGGAAAAAGTTTCCTCATTAAAGCAATTTCATGTTATTTGCAGAAAAAGACTGAGTCATCGCTGTCTTGTGTTGTCACCGCTCCAACTGGACTGGCAGCACATAACATTAAAGGTATTACTTTGCATCATCTACTGATGCTGCCAGTGGAGCATGATAACAAATTACAATACCACAAGTTATCTGGGGATGCTTGTTGTGAAGTTTCAAGAGTCTTGAGGAAAATGAAACTTCTTATTATTGACGAAGTAAGCATGGTTTCCAATGTCATGCTTGCCTTTGTGCATTTGAGAATGCAAGAAGTTCTCAAAACAGAGTATGATGTGTTATTTGGTGGCAAACACATCATTGTTTTCGGTGATCTTCTGCAGCTGACACCAGTGAAAGGACAACCTGTGTTCAAAATGCTCACGCATGAAGATACCAGGAAGTGCCTAGGGAGCATTGGCAACGTCAATATATGGTTAAACTTCAATTATGCTGAACTGCGTGAAAATATGCGTCAAGCGAAGGATGAAGATTATAAGAATATTCTACAAGATGTTAGAATCGGAAAAGTGACCGAGCATGGGAAAGAAGCTTTACATGCACGATTACTATCAAATTTGTATCCAGAAGAAGACGTTGTGCCTGAGAATATTTTTCGGAAAATTACTGAGAAGAAATCTGGAATATGTTTGATGCCAACTCTTGCAGAATGTGCCTTCTTTAACAACAAAATGTTGAATTTAGAAAACCAAGAGATTGTGAAACTGGAAGCTATTGACAGAATAGAGCATATGGGAGCAACAATTATTTTGTCTGAGAATTTGAAATCAAAATTGGATTCATTAGAGAAGACTATATCTAAAACTGCTGGTTTTGAAAAGACTCTGAATGTGTGCTTAAATTCCGTATAATTTTAAGAAGGAATTTACATGTTGAAAGAGGTCTGGTAAATGGATCAATGGGTAATGTTGTTGATTTTGAGAAATACAGAAATAGAGATGGAATTGAATTTTTAAAAATTAAATTTGATGGCATTGAGGAAGTACAGCTAATTGGTCTGCTAGGTTTTTGCTTGTAAAAGACTTATATGTTCGCCGTAAGCAGTTTCCTGTTTGCTTGGCATATGCGGTGACAATCCATAAATCGCAAGGTTTAAGTGTAGACAGTGCATTGGTGAATATTGGCAGTTCTGTGCTCAAGGAAGGTATGGCATATGTGGCATTGTCACGAGTCAGAACTTTATCGGGATTGTACTTGATTGAGTGTGATGTCACAAACATGTGTGCGGATCTAGATTGTGTTAAGGAATACAATAGGTTAAGAAGAGAGTATGCGCCACATTTGCCTCAATATCCTTTGTTTGAGAAACGTGTGGTAGGCCGGAAACGAAGAAATGTGACCAATAGTAGGGAGGTTGTAGCAAAAAGACGAAAAGTCGATGAACCCAAAATTATAAGCAGAAAAAAAATGGATTCTGTTGAAGATGTTGTTGGTTTTCAATTTGAAAATAGTTCTGGTGTCAACTGCTATGCTAATGTTGTGGTTAATGTTGTCTTTTCTCTAGAAACTTTAAAAGAAGAGATTGTGGTCAATTCGGATCAAAGATTTTGCAGTTTGTTGAATTCTGTGTTAGAAAAATGTAGCACTGATAGAACAAAAATAGAAAGTGTGCCTGAAATTCGAAATCTGTTAGACAAATGTTCAGGTCAAACGCAATTCTCTCAAAATATTCGGCAAGATTGTCAGGAGTTTTTAATGTATATGCTTGATGTATTGCAAGATGAAGGTGTAGATGTAGATTACCTGTTTGGCCTTTCTTATCAATTGCAGCATGACTGCGAGAACTGTAGGGTATCAAGTACTACTAGTATAGACGCAGAAAAATGTATATATTTAACTTTGCCAGACAGTAAATCAGTGTCCTTTAATAAGCTAGTAAAAGCAGCCGATCACAACATGGAGTGTAGCCAATGTAAGTCTGAAATGTTGTCCACATTATTTATACGAACATATGGCCAGTATGTCATTTTAATGTTCCAACGATGTAGGCCTGATGGAACAAAATTGACAACTTTAATTAAAAATTTTGTGGCTTCGCAGTTGTCAATATCAGGAAGGACTTTTGTAACTGCAGCAATTATATATCATGACGGTCCTTCAACAACATCAGGACATTACACAGCTTATTTGAAGTCTAGAAACGGCTGGTCATTCTGCAATGATTCTGTTTTAACTTAAAAAAAAAAATTGCCTTTTGACCTTAAAAATTCTTACCTGGTGTTTTTACAACCAAAATTTTAGGGAAAGAATCTCGGGATTTGCTCTGAGGAATTTCAAGAGGTTGTAATGGCTCCTACACTATTTGGCCTTGAGGATAAGTGTAGTACAGAGTCAAAAGTTATTTTTCAGTTTTAAGTAGTTCCTGAAAAAAAAGAAGGTTTTCTTACAGAAAGTGGTGGGCACGGATTAGTTAAAGGACAACAGAGTATTTCCCAAAGCAAACGGTGTTCTTACCATAACACTTGATGTCATGGAAAAATAACTGCACTTTGAATGAGTTCAGAAAAACTGTTTCTTTTAATAAGCTAATTCAAGCAGCCAATCAAAACATGGAGTAGAGGTAATGTAAGTCTGCAATGCTGTCGACATATTTTGAACAAACTTTTGGTTATAATGTCATTTAAAAATTCCAACTATATAAACCTGATGAAAATAAGTTTTCAACTTTAATTACAAATGTTATGGCTACACAGTCGTTGATTTTAGGAAGAACATTTCTAACTGCAGCTATTATATGACATGATGGTCCTTTGACAACATCCACTTATTACACATCTTATTCAAAATGTAAAAAAAGCTGATGTTCCGGAAATAATTCACATTGCACTATGAAACAATGTTGCCTTTTTATTTAAAAATATTCTTACTTTCTGTTCTCAGAAGAAAGAATTTAGGGTAGGTAACTGGCCTATAATGATTTTAGGAGTTGATATAATTTTATGCACTGTTTTAAATTGCTTTGTGATTAAAAGTGATGTAGAGAATTAAATAATTGTAGTAGTCATAGAGGTAGTGTAAGTCTGCTTCATAGTAAGCAGTATCACTGTCATAGGAAATGTGGAACATGAGTGAGCAAGAAGGGTGAGATATTACTAGTACAGGATTGTGAAAGTGATCTTGAACGTTTTCTTTCTGAAAGTTGCGGAAAAAGAAAATGACGGGATTTGCTTAGAAGAATTCCAAGAGTTATAAATGGCTCTTACACGATTTGGCCTTGAGGAGAAGTGCGGTAGAGAGCGAGAAGTCATTTATTGTATGTAACATATTTGTCAAAACGATTGAGCTTTTCTTTCAGAAAGTGGCGGGCTGAAAATAATACCAGCACAACAGAGTATAAGCTGTTCATAGGACATCCTTCGACGTCATGGAAAGTAAGTTACTTTTGAGGAGTTCTGATTTCTGATTGGTTATGTTATATGGGTTTTTTAAACACAATCATTTTGATTGTGTTTTTTTTTCCCCGCTGTTATATGATGAATACCTTCAAGTCACTGTTTTTAGTGAAATTTGATATATTCTGAGAACAGCAAAAATAAACCATTTAACATGTATAATTAATTCTGTACTTTTTGTATTTATGATATACATTTAGAACTGTGTAGGAGACATGGAGAAACTGAGGCTTCTGTAAGTGTCAAGGGAGGTGAGTAATGTACATTGCTCTGTTGCATACAGTCCTCACCTTCTGCGTACTCTTGGATATGCTAGACTACATCTGTACAATGAGATACCTAAGCTGAGGAAATACAGGTGATGTGATTGTTAAATGAGGAAAAATATTTGCACGTTTTTCAATTATATCACCTGTGTTTCCTAACATTACGAATCACATTGTGCAGATGAGGTTTAGGCCTGTCCAGGGAGACAGAGGAGGTCTGGCCTTTGTTCAAGAGTGCAGTGGACATGACTCACTTCGTTGGTAGGCTTGCACATGTATTATCTCCTCTGTGCTCTTCAACAAGCCTAAATTTAATCTGTAACTCTGAAAAGACCTCACCTCAAACAAATCTCTGGATAGGCCACACCTTATCGGCATCCTGAAACAATCATTTAAAATGTTAGGGGCAGTTTTATGATGGCCGTGCACCTCTTTTGCGCTGCCGTTGTGTCACTTTTGTGACACAGCAGCAGTGCAAAAGATGCACCATGTTGCAAGATAGGCCTCACTTCATCTGCAACAAGATACTGTTAGTTTAAAATGTATATATTTAGGACTGTGTAGGGGGCATGGAGAAGCAGAGGCTTCTGTAAGTGTCAAAGTTGTTGCATACAGTGGTCACCTTCTGCGTAGTCTTTCATATGCTAGACTACATCTGCACAATGAGATACCTAAGCAAAGGAAACACAAGTGATGTGATTGTGTAATAATCAAAAAAAATTGAACGTTTTTCAATGACATTACCTGTGTTTCCTAACATTATGAATCACATTGTGTAGATGCCTCACTCAGTCTGTATCTGACACTCTTTCCTTCACTTCCTCTGTCTCCTCTCTCCCTCACTCTCTTTTCCTTATTCACCCTTTCCTTATATAGTTTACCTTACTCAGTTTCTTTTAGTAGCTTTCACAACTTCAATTTAGTTTTCTCTTCTATCCTTCTTTTCTGTCACTGAAAGTATCTTCTTTTTTTCTCTTAGTAATTTACTCTATTTCAATTTTTTTTTGTCTCTGACTGTCTATCACCGTTTCTTTCTCTTTTTTTTCTGCATGTTTATCTCTAACTTTATTTCTTTGTAAAATTGGATGATTGTCAATCTTTTCCCTTGTGTTTTCTAATTTTTAAATACATGTTTTAATATTTTTCAAATTTTTGTTGTTTCTTTCACAGATTGAAAGTATAAAAATAACAAGTGACTAAGTTAACGACAATTATAAGGTAAATGTTTTGTACTCTTTTCGTTACATTTCTATCACATTTAACTTCTATTAGTTCCACTGCTTCATTTCTTTAACCCTCAGTTTCCTGCCTTTGCTAATTCCCTCATTCCTTTCTCTATTACTTACTTACTCTACTCCTTCCACTCTTTTTCTCAGTTCCTCTGTTCTCATAGTTCCTCACTCCTGTTCACTCACTCCGTCTCTATTACTCTCACTGTCTCTGACTGATCACTCTTTCACTACTTGTTCATTGTGCTTTCTCCCTGTAGTTCAAGCACACTAAGGGGCATATTATCAACACAGGCGATAAAATTATCGCTGCTTTTATCGGCAGAAAACTGCCGCAAAAGCGGCTTTAGCGGCAGTTTTCTGCTGCAAAAGCGGCTTTAGCGTCAGATTTCTGCCGAAAAAAGCAGCGATAATTTTATCGCTTGTGTTGATAATATGCCCCTATGTTATTTACATTTCTTTGCTGTTTTAATCATTCCTTTTCTGTCACTTCTTCTTTTCTGCTTTCTGTTTCTTCTCTCTGTTATTCCACATGTTTTAACCTTAGTCACTATCATACATCTTGTTTTATTCCTATTTACTTTTGCTCACTGTTTTCTTAACACTTTCCCTCATGATTGTTCTTTTAGTCCGGTTCTATCCCTACCTCTCATTCCACATCCTTTACTATTTTTCTTCTTATTTTGAACATTCACTCACATTCTCTTAGAAACTCTTGTTTATTATTCTTCTACTCTCCTTTTTTTCTTTCACTTCCTTATCTATTTTGTTTTTCACAATTATACCCTCTTCCATATTTTCTTCGGTAAATAGATCTATTAAACAGTATCTCTGTGTTACTCCCTCTAGCTGTCTTTCTTTTAACATTACTCTCTGTTTCTTTCCCTTATACTTACTCTTCTTCTTTTTTTTTTTTAATTTTGGGTTCGCATCCGGTTCGCGTACCGGCGCGCGAACCGGGAAGCGAATCAAAAGAAATAGAGGTTGCCATAGTGCTAAACATTCTAGCAACTTTTTATAAAGGGGAGGTAGTTCTGAAAAGAACTTTTTTTTTATTATTTTTGTTGTTTTATATTTTTTTAATTATTTTTCTGAACATTTTTTACTTTTTTTGTATTTTTTGAACGATTTTATATTTTTTTTGTTTTTTTGGGGGGGGGAGAAACGAAAATGATTCATTATAAAGGGCTCAACAGGAGCAACAAAAAAAAAAGACAATTTATTTTCTGGGGCGTTTTGGACAATCATGATTGTCGATAGCTCTGTTGATGAGAGTGATGCTACTTTCCCTGTAGCATATCAATTGGCCACAATAAACGCAGACTTGCTTGATACTCCCAAACTTCATTTGTATATTTGGGACCGTCTCCTTCGCCTCTGGTCCCGTCACTGCCTCTACATTTGATGTTCTGGGCAGAGGAGGGGAGTTATCCTGCAGGTCACGTAATTGTGCATTACTATAATTATTAGGGTGCCACCTCTGCATATGGCGATGCATGGTGTAATTGCCATAGCTATATTTTTTATCTGTCCCTCTGGACAGATCTTTCTTGCAGATAAGGCAAGTTACATAGCGGGCATTCACTTTCTTTTGGCCCTGTGGAAATGAATAAAATTGCCATATAAAATCTTCCTTTATATGAGAAATTCTTGGTTCCTCAGGCAAAAAATGCCTCTCCCCTTGCGTCTGTTCCTCTTCTTCCTCTTCTTCCTCCTCTTGTTGAATGATAATCTGAGGAGGTGGTCCTCTCTTCCTAGGAGGTGGTGGTGGTGGTGGAGGTGCACCAGCTGCAGCTACAAGACTTGCCATTTCTAAGTAATGAAAAATGGTCTTCCTCTCACAAAGTTGAAAGTCAGAGTGAGGAAAAAAGGAGGGGTTTTCATCATTTAAGAAAAAAATTAATTCTAAACCAATGAAAAGTGTTATTTTTAGGTCACATGACCTAGCCGTACATCATTAGGAAACCAAAAGTGAAATGAACCAATGAAAACTTTTGATAACAAGTTATATGACCTGTTACGCTTACGTTACGCGCTGGCCGCCGCGCCCCGGATCGCTTCCGGGGCGCTGCGCTTCGCGCCTCGGTTCGCGCTCCGGAGCACTTCCGGGTGCGCTAACGCGGCGCGTCATAAGACGCATTACACGAGAACGCCATACGTCGTGATTACGCGACGCGTCACGATGTTGTTTTCTAACGCGGCAGTTGCGCAAACGGAACGTTTACTGGTTCGCGGACCGGGTCGCGGCACCAATTTGAGCTAACGGGAAGCGACCCGGTTCGCGGACCGGGAGCGCAACAAAAAAAAATAATAAAAAAAATACATAAAAAATTTGTATTAAAAACATATAAAATATATTTTTCGAATTAAAGAAGAATACATTTTAAAGCTTTTGATATTTGCTATTAAAAAACCATTGAAATTCACTGAAAAAACCATAGGTTATAGACCATATATAGTTAGGAATTAGCATTTACAAAACCTTGAAAATTCACTGAAAAAACCATAGGTTATAGACCATATATAGTTAGGAATTAGCATTTACAAAACCTTATTTTACTCACACAAAACCATTGAAATTCGCATATATAGTTAATTGTACTAACTATATATCGCGCACCCGCAATCCACTGCTGATCATGTCACATATTACATCATTCATGACATGGTCAGTGACATCATTGATGACATCACTGATGACATCTCAAATGACATCACTGATGACATCACTGATGATATCTCAGATGACATCACTGATGACATCACTGATGACATCACTGATGACATCACTGATGACATCTCAAATGACATCACTGATGACATCACTGATGACATCACTGATGACATCTCAAATGACATCACTGATGACATCTCATTTGACATTACTGATCACATCACTGATGACATCATTCATGTGATAATACGATGAACCTCTTCAGACTCTAATATAACCTTAGATACACTCAGTGTAAACAGACACTCACAGACTGTCACTCATCCATGGAGTTACTCACACACCTAGTCAGTCATGCAAAGAATCAATCACACCTCCATTTCCTCAACTATACAGTTATACCCACCTTACTTATTCAAACATATACTAACACATATTTACTCTCTTATACAATCCCTGATACAAGTTCACAATGATCCATACAGCCACTCACACATTCACTGGCTCTTATGCACAGTTATTTATATATGTCAACTCTCACATGTACTGTGTTTTACATATGTACTTACTTTGACATGTAGCACTCAGATATCCATTCACTCACCAATACACTCATGCACACAGTCAACCGCCCATACAGCTGTTTCCACATGCACTTTTGAACCCATACATCTAGTGAATCAACTGCTCACACATCTATGCGCAGAGTCATACACCTCCCAGCCACCCACACACACACTCAGTCTCCCTTACAAATACTTGGGCAACCAATCGATAACCCATACAGTTACTCATATAGCTACTGATCAACACATGCAGCAGTTTACAGAACAACAGACATAATGATGCACACATTAAGACAGTTTAGTCACTAACCCATGCACTCAGTGAGACACATTTAATCACTCATACAGTCAGTCATGCACCTACTAAATCCTTCATCTAGACACTTATACATCCACTCATTCTTCAATATGTAAAACATATTTTAACTTTACAGAAACATACAGTCACTGGATGTTGTCATCAGTGATGTCATCAGTGATGTCATTTGAGATGTCATCAGTGATGTCATCAGTGATGTCACTGACCATGTCATGAATGATGTAATATGTGACATGATCAGCAGTGGATTGCGGGTGCGCGATATATAGTTAGTACAATTAACTATATATGCGAATTTCAATGGTTTTGTGTGAGTAAAATAAGGTTTTGTAAATGCTAATTCCTAACTATATATGGTCTATAACCTATGGTTTTTTCAGTTAATATATATATATATATATTAATTACCTACTGGCGGTCGCCAGTAGGTAGATATAGTTAGGACCTAGTTTCCATAGGAAATCGGCAACATTCTATTTGGAACAGTTGGCGCCGCTTGATGATTCTTCGTGAAATTCTCCAAGAAGATGGCCCGCTCCGCTCCTATCCTGAAAGTTTCGGGGTGATTCGTCAAGCGGGGGACGATAAAAAAGTGGGGTCCCAAAACGTGTTTTCCCCCATGCAATTTTCCATAGGGACCTTTAAGACGGGCTACAGCTCGAACTGCTGAACGGAATTACACCAAATTTGGCAAAAGGGTAGAGTTTGGTTCGCAGATCACACTTTTTGTTAATTGGTGTAAATTCGTGCAGTAGTTCCTGAGAAAATCATAAGTAAAATCTATAAATGAAGTACCGTCCGAGGATTATACGCGTGTCTTTACGAGCACAAGCTGCGTGCTAATTGGCTGTCAATTGTCTGTCAACACTCGAAACCAGGAAGTGTTGGCCACCATCTTGTGTCTCTGTAGAACCGAGGCACAAGAAAACTGAAAAACAAGTGCGCAAAAGGTGCAAAGGGGTCAGGGTAGAAGCACTCTGACCCCCTAGGCCTGCTCAGGAGGTCCCACAAGGACCCCCAAGGCCCAAAAATGTATTTTTGTTTTTAATTGCGGGATATGCTTAGGGTACGCATATCCCGGAAAAGAAAATGAAGCCAGAGAAATTTCACTCTCTATATTAACAGCATAGGACACCACCTCAGTGAATTGCAGTATGATTATCCAACAGTCAGAGGTATCACTGCCCCAATCCTTTTCTAGACGGATGACGCCATGATTATGTCACGGACCAAGATTTGTCTTTAGAGGGCAGTAACAAAGTTTGCAGCATACATGAAATTTAGAGGGTTAAAAGTAAATGTTTCTAGGACCTATTCAATGACTTGTGGCAATAGGATAAAGACCACCTGTGATATTTTTCTGGACAAGAACAAGATTGAGAGTTCCAAAAGATTCGCCTATCTAGGAATCAACTTTGACAGGAATGGAACATGGCAGGCGGCCATGAACGCAAGAAAATTAGCTTTTTCCAGGGCTATAGAGCCGTGATAAATTTCTCTAAGAAATTGGGTGGGAGACCTGTCCCAGAACTGCTGCAGATTTACAAATCTAAGTGCATTTCTACTGGTACCTATGGGGCTGGAATTTGGGGGATTGAAAAGGTGGAACAGAAACAAAGATGTGAAAATTATTTTGCTCGTTACTTATTAGCAGTGCCCAGATCCATGGCTACTTACAGCTGCCATAGTGAATTGGGTTAAACACACATCACTGATACCATCAAAATTTCCCCCTTAGTGTTGTGGCACTAAATATGGGTAACACCAGAAACAGGCCTAAATAGATATATAATCACAGACTGCCTTAACCTAGATAGAGTTGCCAACATAAAATGGATCATGTATATCAAAAACATGTTGCATGAGATCGGGCATCCAGAACACTTTGAGATACCAATAAGCATGGAATCAGTACCTAGAAATACTATAAAATAGGTGGCCCTGGAGGACTTAGAGAATAAAAGGTGTTTTTTTGAAAAGGTGAAACGTACAGTTATGGAAAATCAGCTGATGACCACCTGCGAGGGGATTCAATCTTACTTGTTACTTGAATCAAGCAGTTATTCTAGGATGTTATTGGCACGCTTTCGCACCGACTCATTCTATAGATTGATAACCTTCCCAGAATGTAATGATTGGTCAAAGGATTTGCCAAACTGTCCATGTGACAATATATCCCATCAATCTAACATCCACAGTATTCTGTTTTGTGAATTTTACTCGGCTCCAAGAAAAAGGTTTTTGATCTCTATATTCAAAAGTTGGGGGCTAAATAGGTGCAGGGTTGCATTTTTAAAACTACCACAATTAGAGACTGAAATCGTAATCAAGGCAGTATCTTCCTTTTTAAAGCTAGTCATTAGCTATCGGAATACAATGTGAAGGGTTGTAACCCGTAAATATATATTAATCCACATTTGTCTTGATTATGCATGCCTGATTATGATCCCTCTCATTCAGAATACAACTTGAGTGACTGCACGTAGTGAAAATCCACTATTTTACATTTGAACTGAACGTGTTAATCCATATATAATGTTCTTCCTTCTTATACTAGTTACAGTCTCATGTAATGCATATCTTGACTACCTAATGAATTTATAATCTGTATTTTAATAATTTGTACATAGGATCTGTGCACACGTTCATTCCATTGACAGTATGAGTACTGTACGTGATTAGAAAAATAACACAATGACAGATGTGGATAGATGTATTCTTTCGGTTTGGTTTATTTCAGATACCCAGCCAACACGTGTTTCGTCAGGGAGTTACCCAAGACTTCTTCAGGGCTATAGGACAACTATCAAAGCGTTGATAAATACTCTCTGCCGGTTTTGCTTCCGTCCCGGCTGTGGCTAAATTCGAACAGTGTTGCCAGACTGGACTGTGTCAAAAACTGGTTAGTGCCAGACATCCTACTATGTTTCCATTGCGTCGCTGTTTTTTTCTCCAAAATTCCATTCCATGGCTAACATGCCCAAACTAGGATCAATATTGGTGTACAAAGAGACCACGTCTAGTGAAGCCAGTATGATGTCATTATCCCAGGTTCCGTCTGCCAGTAAATCTACAATGTGTTTGGTGTCTCTAATGTACGCAGGAAGATTCTGGACCAGGGGTTGTAAAAACATGTCAACGTATTCTACCATACGCTCCGAAGGACCACCAATGCTGGAGACGATTGGTCTGCCAGACGGGAAAGGGAGATTTTTATGGACTTTCGGTAGCGTATATAAAACAGGGAATCTGGGTTTATCCACTTTCAGATACATAAATTCTTCAATGCTTAACAGACCCCATTCATTAAGGTGTTTATTCAGGAGCAGAGTTAGTGTGCTGATGTCAAGCTAACTATAACACCCCTAAAACCTATGTTTTTTTCAGCGAATTTCTAAGATTTTTTAAATGCTAATTCCTAACTATGGGGAAGACTAGGACCCCAGAGGAGGAGGGAACGTCCGCATGGGCTGCGGCGTTCCCTCTGTTCAGATTAGGATGTGATCGCCAGGGTGGCGGTCACATCCTCTATATTTAACATTGCGGCGGGTGCAGCTGCACCCGCCGCAATGTTAAAAATCCATGCATCTCATTTGCGTGCACAAAGCGGCAGGCACCGCTCGGTGCCTGCTGCTTTGTGCACGCAAATGCAGGGGGGTATCATAGGTACCCCCCATGCGCACCCCCCTCCCCCCAGGGAGCCCGCAACGGGCCCCCAAAGTGAAGGTCCGTATGCTTTTCCACGGCGGAAAAGCCGCCGCGGAAAAGCATACATTTTACACCATCCTAATATGGCTGGCGGTGTCTGATAGACACCGCCAGCCATGTTAAGGCTTTTCCGCCGCGGTCGGAAGGCGACAGCGGCGGAAAAGCTGCGGACAGATTTCAAGACCCACCACGATCCTAATATGTCGGTGGGTCTTTTGAGGCTCCGCAGCGTTTTTCCCGCATCCCCCGGGCCGGCGGTGGCTTCCGCCAGCCAGGAGGATGCGGAAAAACCGCAATCCTAATCTACCCCTATATCAAGCCTGAAACCTACGGTTTTTTCAGTGATTATATATATACATATATATTACCTATTGGCGGTCGCCAGTAGGTAGTTATAGTTAGGACCTAGTTTCCTAGAACCCCCACTGGTCCCCAACAGAGAGGACCAGGCCCCAGAGGATGGGGTCCCCAGGGCCAGAAGTGGCCCAGGAAGGGGTCCTTGCGGCCCCTCTCCCCAAATAATTAAAAAAAAAAAAATTTTTAAAAGGAGGCAGGCCATCCCCGGGGGATGGGGTCCCTGGGGCCTTCAGTGGCCTGAGGAGAGGGGCTATGCAGCCCCCCCTCCTTAAAAATATAAAAAAATGTGTCCATGCCCCGGAGGATGGGGTCCCCGGGCCCTGGCATTAGCCACTGGAGGGGGGCCATGCGGCCCCCTTCCCGTTAAAAGAAAAATAATAATAATATTTGTGGGTCAGGCCAAGGGGGATGGGGTCCCCAGGGCCCAAAAAAAAAGAAAAAGAAGGGGGGATACACAGCCCCGACTCTTATTTTTTTTTTTACAAAAAACCGGGATCGGGGAGGAGGCAATGCCCCCTCCCTGCACCACTCTGCAAACGCGCCCCCTGGCGTGTTTGCAGAGGGGGAAGTAATTCCCCTTGAATACCGGGGGTACCTGGGGGCCAAGTAGCACATCAGGAACGTCCAGTATGCGCCAGGGGGTTGCGTTGCAGAGAGGTGTAATGAGGCCACGCCCCTTTTTACACCTTTCTGCAACGCAGCCCCCTGGCGCATAGTGGAGGTTCCTGGTGGGCTAGTTGGCCTCCAGGGACCCCCAGTAGTCAAGGGGACTAAATCCCCCAATTTAGAACCCACCACAGTGGGCTACTTGGCCCACAGCGACCCCCAGTATTCAAGGGGACTTAATCCCTCAACTTAGAATGTTCCACGGGGCGCGTTTGCACAGTGCTGAAGGGAGGGGGAGGGGCTTGAGGTGATGTGTGTACAAACAAGCCCTGTGGTGAGTTTTAAGTTGGGGAATGAATTCCTCTTCAATCTAGAGGTCCCCTAGGGGACAACTATCCCACCAGGTACCTTCAGTAAGCACCACGGAGCTGCGTTTCAGAGTGTTGTAAAAAGGCGCGTGGCCTCTGAACACCTCTCTGCAACGCAGCTCCCTGGAGCATACTGGAGGTACCTGGTGGGCTAGTTGGCCCCTAGGGGACCTCTGGATTGAAGAGGAATTAGTTCCCCAACTTAAAATGCACCACATATCACCTCAGGCCCCGCCCCCTTCCTTCACTATTAAGCAAACTATTCCTCTAAAATCAGCCGAAGTACGAATTCCGATTTACTCACCTGTTATCAGGAGAGACCTCTGTGCTGCATCTTTCAGCCCACTACTGATCCTGAAAAGTAATTCTAACCATACTTACAGTAACTTGAATTTCCTTCCATTGGCTAAAAGTGAGTGGTTTCACTTGTAAATTCTTCTAAGTGTGGAGTTTTGGAACTGTAAAAAATTCCTCTAAAATCAGCAGAGCGACAAATTCCGATTTACTCACCTGTTATCAGGAAAGACCTCAGTGCTGCATCTTTTATCCCACTACTGATCCTGAAAAGTAATTTTAACCATACTTACAGTAACTTGAATTTCCTTGCATAGGCTAACATTGACTGCTTTCACTTGGAAATTCGTCTAAGTGTGGAGTTTTGGAACTTTAAAATATTCCTCTAAAATCAGCCGAACTACGAATTCCGATTTACTCACCTGTTATCAGGAGAGACCTCAGTGCTGCATCTTTCAGCCCAGTACTGATACTGAAAAGTAATTTTAACCGTACTTACCAGTAACTTGAATTTCCTTCAATAGGATATCATTAGCTGCTATATTATATATATATATAAATTAAAAAAATATATAAAATAAAAAAACAGATATTACAATTTCAATATTTTTAAAAACATTTTTTTCAATTTATATTAAAAATATGTAATGTAATTTAAAAAATAAAAGATCTAAAAATAAATAGTTTAAAACAATGTAGTAAATCAGTATAAAAAGAATATAACAATTAATACATTTAAAAATTCTCATTTACAAAACCGTTGAAATTTACTGAAAAAAACCATAGGTTTCAGCCACGTTATAGTTAGGAATTAGCATTTAAAAAACCTTAGAAATTTACTTAAAAAACCTCCAGTTGCAGAGTGTTGTATAAAGGGGCATGACCTCTGAATACCTCTCTGCAACCCAGCTCTCTGGCGCATAGTAGAGGTACCTGGTGGGCTAGTTGGCCCCCAGGGACTCTCAGGATTGAGGAGGAATTAAGTCTCCAACATAAAACGCGCCACAGGGCCCCTTCCTTCACCATTGTGCAAATGCACCCTGTGGCGAGTTGTACATTGGGGAATTAATTCTCTTTCAATACTGAGGGTCCCTGAGGGCCAACTAGCTCAACAGGTATCTCCAGTATGCGTCAGGGAGCTGCATTGCAGACAGGTGTTCATAGGCCACACCCCTTTTTACACCTCTCTGCAACGCAGCTCTGTGGCACTTACTGGAGGTACCTAGTGGGCTAGTTTGACCCTATGGACCTTAGGATTCAAGGGGACTTAATCTCTCAACTACACAGTGATGAAGGGAGGGGAATGGACCTGAGGTGACATGTGCAAACACGCCCTGTGGCACGTTTTAAGTTGGGGAAATAATTCCCCTTCAATCCTGAGGGACCCTCGGGGCCAACTAGCCCACCAGGTGCTTGCAGTAAGCGCCACTGCGCTGCATTGCAGAGAGGTGGTCTAGGCCGTGCCTCTTTTTATATCTCTCTGCAATGCAGTTCTGTGGTGCTTACTGGAGGTACCTAATGGGCTACTGGGCCCCTAGGGACACTCAGGATTCAAGAGGACTTAATATCCCAACTTAAAATGGGCACAGGGTGTGTTTATACAGTGGGGAAGGGATGGGACAGGGCCTGAGGTGACATGTGCAAACACGCCCTGTGGTGTGTCTTAAGTTGGAGAAATAATTCCCCTTCAATACTGAGGCCCACCAGGTGCTTCCAGTAAGCGCCACTCCGCTGCGTTGCAGAGAGGTGGACTAGGCCGTGCCCCTTTTTACATCTCTCTGCAACGCAGCTCTGTGGCGTTTACTGGAGGTTCCTAGTAAATATATAAATATATAAATATTCACTCGTACAAAATCAGTGCATTTAGCCGTTATAGTTAGTTGACCTAACTATAACTCATGCCCCTCAAATACACTGCTCATGACGTCACATATTACATCATTTATGACATGGTCAGTGACATCACTGATGACATCTCAATTGACATCACTGATGACATCATCCAGTGACTGTGTGTTCCTGTAAAGTTTAAATATGTTATATATATATATAAAATTCACTGAAAAAACCATAGGTTAGAGACCATATATAGTTAGCTGGACATTTTATTGACATAAAACCAATGAAATTCCATATATAGTTAGTTGCACTAACTATATATCGCGCACCCGCAATCCACTGCTGATGATGTCACATATTACATCATTCATGACATGGTCAGTGACATCACTGATGACATCACTGATGACATCTCAAATGACATCACTGATGACATCTCAAATTACATCACTGATGACATCATCTAGTGTCTGTGTGTTTTTGTAAAGTTTAAATATGTTTTACATATTGAAGAATGAGTGGATGTATGGAAGACTGAGTGTGTGTGTGGCTGGCTGGGAGGTGTGTGACTCTGTGCATATCAATGTGTACTTGTATCAGTGATTGTATAAGAGAGTAAGTATGTGTTAGTATATGTGTGAAAAAGTATGGTGTTCTGTGTTTAACTGTATAGATGAGGAAATCGAAGTGTGATTGATTCTTCACAGGACTGACTAGGTGTATGAGTGCATATGATAGTGTTGTAATAATGAGTGACTGTATGTATGAGTGATTGGATGGGTGAATGAGTGAATGTGTGTGTAGACGTAGGAATCAGTGAGTGCGTATGTAGTAACTGGTATTGGTGTGTCATGATGTCATCAGTGATGTCATTTGAGATGTCATCAGTGATGTCATCAGTGATGTCACTGAAGTATGGTGTTCTGTGTTTAACTGTATAGATGAGGAAATGGAAGTGTGATTGATTCTTTACAGGACTGACTAGGTGTGTGAGTAACTCCATGGATGTGTGGCAGTGTGTGAGTGTCTGCATAGGTGTATGAGTGCATATGATAGTGTTGTAATAATGAGTGACTGTATGTATGAGTGATTGTATGGGTGAATGAGTGAATGTGTGTGTAGACGTAGGAATCAGTGAGTGCGTATGTAGTAACTGGTATTGGTGTGTCATGATGTCATCAGTGATGTCTTTTGAGATGTCATCAGTGATGTCATCAGTGATGTCATTTGAGATGTCATCAGTGATGTCATCAGTGATGTCACTGACCATGTCATGAATGATGTAATATGTGACATCATCAGCAGTGGATTGCGGGTGCGCGATATATTGTTAGTGCAACTAACTATATATGGAATTTCATTGGTTTTATGTCAATAAAATGTCCAGCTAACTATATATGGTCTCTAACCTATGGTTTTTTCAGTGAATTTTCAAGGTTTTGTAAATGCAAATTCCTAACTATATATGGTCTATAACCTATGGTTTTTTCAGTGAATTTCATTGTTTTTTTAAAAGCTAATATTTATAGCTGTAAAATATATTCTTTATTACGTGACGTATCACGTAGCCACGTGAGTCGCCTCATGACGAGTCGCATAACCGTGACGTATCGGCTCTGCAGCGCAAACAAAACCCGTAACGTAAGCGTGCCGGAGCACGCTTACAGATATATATATTTTTTTTAACCTTAATTAGACAAAATCCACACGTGCACATATCTTGAGGCCTTGCAAAGGCACATCAAACAAACAGTCCCTACAATTTTGCCAAGTTTGCTGGAAATCTATTCCCTTAATTTTTTTTTTACTGTTTCTCTTGGTTTTCCCCTTGTTACGCTTACCGGGACGCTACCCGGTACGCGAACCGGACGCTCCAAAAACACAAGATGGCGGACTCCCGTTACGCTGCCGGTTAGCTGCCCGGTTCGCGTACCGGGAAGCGCCTCTACCGTGAAAAATCGCGGGGTACTTTAATATCCCCCTCATCAATCCTAGGGGGTCAGGAGGGGTTTACCTTGCCCCCTTTCCTTCACTTCCCCCTTCTTTTTTCACCACATCTTGTCTCTCGATCCTACCGAGAGACAAGATGGCGGCCGCTCCGGACTGTTTAGAATGTTGACAGACACCGAGGAGCCAATCAGCTTCGCTTCGCGAAGTTCCGTTACGCGTCAGGTACGCGAACCGGGGCGCTAACCGGAGCGCTGTCACAGATATATATATTTTTTTAAACGTTATTTTCTCAAAATCCACTGGAGCACATATATTGAGACATAGCAAAGGCACGTCGGGCAAACCATATCTACAATTTTGCCAAGTTTCATGTAAATCTATTCAGCCGTTCGAGCTAAAAGTGAGTCCAACCGCCCTATGGAAAAATGAATGGGAAAAACGCGTTTAGGGAGCCCCCTTTTTTCTCGGCCCCTCCTTGACGAAACCCCCCCCCCCAAATTTTCAGGGGCTGCTCAGAAACAATATGTGCCATTTTCCTGAAAATTTCAGCCAATTCCGTCCACAAACGCCAAAGTTATTAGACATAGAATTTTCAGAAATCCCATAGAGAAAAAATCCTAACTATTTATACCCACTGGCTATCGCCAGTAGGTAATATACATATATAAACATATATAATCTGCATATCTATATAAATATAAATGCATGCATACATATACATATATGCATACATATGCATGTTATTTACATGAAAGTTTTAAAAACACTAATAAAAGCAAAGCTAAAAAGCCACCTCATTACAAACAGAATGGCTTTAACTTAAACGAGGGCGAGATCTATTGCATTTTCAATGCTTGTTTACTTTGGTTCTATCAAGAAGGCATTCAGATGTATCACACATTTGCCATAAATTCTGAATGTTGGGCACTCTAGTTGCTCATTAGATCACTGTAGTAAAGCTAGTGCTCACCAGGGAAGTCTGCTGCTAATCATGGTTTGCAGCCATTTTCCCGCATTTTTTATCCCGCAGACTTTCAGTCCGCATACCATTATCCCGCAAGGTCATTGACCTCGCATACCATTATCCCGCATTTTTTCAAAACGCATGTGCATTTATCGCGCATGCCTTTACAAAGAATTGCGTTTTAAAGGCATGTATGGTAAATGCATTTGCGTTGTGAAAACCACGATGACGAGAGAGGTAAGTGGGTTTGTGTTAATTTTTTCGTGGGTTAGTGATTGTGTAGTGTAGTGTTGTGTAGTGTAGTGTTGTGTTAGTGTAGTGTAGAGTTGTGGTGGTTGTTTAGTGTAGGGTCATGCTGGGGGTAGTGTTTTAGGGTTTAGGGAAGTGTTGTAGTGTTTGCGTAGTGTAGGGTCATGCTGGGGTGTAGTGTTTTAGGGTTTAGGGTTGTGTTGTTGTGTTTGCGTAGTGTAGGGTCATGCTGGGGGTAGTGTTTTAGGGTTTAGGGTAGTGTTGTAGTGTTTGCGTAGTGTAGGGTCATGCTGGGGGTAGTGTTTTAGGGTTTAGGGTAGTGTTGTAGTGTTTGCGTAGTGTAGGGTCATGCTGGGGGTAGTGTTTTAGGGTTTAGGGTAGTGTTGTAGTGTTTGCGTAGTGTAGGGTCATGCTGGGGTGTAGTGTTTTAGGATTTTGGGTAGTGTTGTAGTGTTTGCGTAGTGTAGGGTCATGCTGGGGGTAGTGTTTTAGGGTTCAGGGTAGTGTTGTAGTGTTTGCGTAGTGTAGGGTCATGCTTGGGGTAGTGTTTTAGGGTTTAGGGTAGTGTTGTAGTGTTTGCGTAGTGTAGGGTCATGCTGGGGGTAGTGTTTTAGGGTTTAGGGTAGTGTTGTAGTGTTTGCGTAGTGTAGGGTCATGCTGGGGGTAGTGTTTTAGGGTTTAGGGTAGTGTTGTAGTGTTTGCGTAGTGTAGGATCATGCTGGGGGTAGTGTTTTAGGGTTTAGGGTAGTGTTGTAGTGTTTGCGTAGTGTAGGGTCATGCTGGGGTGTAGTGTTTTAGGGTTTTGGGTAGTGTTGTAGTGTTTGCGTAGTGTAGGGTCATGCTGGGGGTAGTGTTTTAGGGTTTAGGGTAGTGTTGTAGTGTTTGCGTAGTGTAGGGTCATGCTGGGGGTAGTGTTTTAGGGTTTAGGGTAGTGTTGTAGTGTTTGCGTAGTGTAGGGTCATGCTGGGGGTAGTGTTTTAGGGTTTAGGGTAGTGTTGTAGTGTTTGCGTAGTGTAGGGTCATGCTGGGGGTAGTGTTTTAGGGTGTTGGGTAGTGTTGTAGTGTTTGCGTAGTGTAGGGTCATGCTGGGGGTAGTGTTTTAGGGTTTAGGGTAGTGTTGTAGTGTTTGCGTAGTGTAGGGTCATGCTGGGGTGTAGTGTTTTAGGGTTTAGGGTTGTGTTGTAGTGTTTGCGTAGTGTAGGGTCATGCTGGGGGTAGTGTTTTAGGGTTTAGGGTAGTGTTGTAGTGTTTGCGTAGTGTAGGGTCATGCTGGGGGTAGTGTTTTAGGGTTTAGGGTTGTGTTGTAGTGTTTGTGTAGTGTAGGGTCATGCTGGGGGTAGTGTTTTAGGGTTTAGGGTAGTGTTGTACTGTTTGTGTAGTGTAGGGTCATGCTGGGGGTAGTGTTTTAGGGTTTAGGGTAGTTTAGTTGTTTAGTGTATGCTAAAGGCATATTCGTTCTAAAAGTTTTCGTTATTTTAATTTGCGGCCTAATAGTACATGCGGGATTTTTTTTGCGGACTGATGGTATGCGGGATTTCGTCATATATTCGCTAATCATACTTTCTATGGCAAAATGAACCCCCTCATTTTGTTCCTTTTTAAATTAAATCTTTTAAGAGTTACCACTTTATTCCAATCAAGATGGCTTCAGGTGTGCCATACATTTGTAATAAGTAGGACTGTTAGCACTCTAGTTGTTCTTTAGAACACTCTGGGACATTCTGTCATTGGGCTATAGTTGGGCTACATCTGGCTGATATTTGGGCTACATTTGTTTTTTTTTGTCTCTGGTGGCCATCTTTGGGCTACATTGGGCTACATTGGGCTACATTGGGCTACATTTGGGCTCCAACATATCTATAGCCCAATGTAGCCCAATATATATTTTTCAAAGTTAATTTTCGTAAAAACCACTGGAGCCTATATCTTGAGACATAGCAAAGGCACATCGGGCTACCAGTCCCTACAATTTTGCCAAGTTTGGTGTAAATCCATTCAGCCGTTCGGGCTAAAAGTGAGGCCAACCGCCCTATGGAAAATTGCATGGGAAAAACACGTTTTGGGACCCCCCTTTTTTCTCGGCCCCCCCTTGACGAAACCCCCACAAATTTTCAGGGGCTGCTCAGAAACAAAATGTTCCATTTTCCTGAAAATTTCAGCCATTCTGTCCTCAAATGCCAAAGTTATTCGACATAGAATTTTCAAAAATCCCATAGGAAAAAAATCCTAACTATATATACCTACTGGCTATCGCCAGTAGGTAATATGATTGATTGTCTGAGTAGCTGTATGGGTGCCTGTGTGTCTGTGTGGGAGGGTGGGGGGTGTGCTTGGGGGATGAAGTTCACTTGTGTCCTGATGTTCCTAAAAAAAGTGCCCATTAATTCTTGTTGTGAACTGAAAGTTTAAGGGGGATAGTCAAGCGGGGGCGAGAAAAAGAGGGGTTGAAAAAAAGTGTGTTTTCCATGTTAATTCCCATAGGGATTTTAGACACAACTACAGCCTGAACTGCTGAATGGAATTACACCAACATTGTTAGAAAGGTAGACCTTGAGCCAGAAAGTGACCTTTTTGTGATTTGGTGTAAATCCATTCAGCAGTTTTCGAAACATTAACTGAATTCCAAATTTGTATATCTAGAGGTGATGTTCTTCCATGGATCCTCCTCAGATCCTTTTTGGACTTGCGAGTCCAAGCGCCAAAAGCAATGCCGTAATTGGCTGCCTGCAACCTGAGAGGAAAGTTGTGGCCACCATTTTGTTTATTGGGGCTCGGTTTGCATTGGACTCACACACCCACTGGCATACTCGCACAACCACTCACACACCCATACAGCCACTCACACCTCTACTCACACAGCCACACAGTCACTCCCTTCATTAAAAAAATTATTTTTATTGAAATATTTTTGGCGCGGGGCACATAAATACATTCATATACAGAGAGATTTCATAGAAATAAAAAAGCATTGGTGTAAAAATCTGCATTCTTTTAAAAGCAGCATTACTTTCATATACAGTATATCAATTCATTATTACCTTAGGATCCCCCGACCTCCACCTTCCACAGGTAGAGTGGGGCCCAGAGTGTTTTTCCCAGTTTTGAGCCTTTTGGCCTTTTCTTTCATAAATTCCTTTCTCCAAATTAAAAGTGGAGAGGAGCCAGGTGAGCCAATGGGAAAAGGATGGGGCCACTGGATCCAATCAGGCTGTAGCAATACAGATTCTAGCCACTGCCATCACCAGAAAAATAAAATATGGTTGAGCGTCATCTGATCCTGAGCTACTTACCCCCAGTAGCATTAATTCTGGGGTTAGGATCACATTCACCTTCAGGGTTAGCTCTAGGAACTGCTCTATATCATTCTTTAGGTATCAAGCTGCTGACATGTCAAAAACATGTGAGCTACGTCTGGCCTGAGGGCTTGGCATTGAGGGCAGCTGATACCCTCTGATCTGCCCACTTTGCTATTTTATCTGGCTTATAGTACAAATCTAAAATCATTTTTAAATGCTGCAGCTGTAATTTTGATGAACAGAGTATAGTGTGTCCCTTATCTAGGGAACTGAGGAAGTCAGATTCTTTTATCCCGAGCCTTTGATCCCGTTGGTCCACCTGTCTCTCAAGATCATATGGCTGCATGGCGATCAGCTCGCAATAGAATCTGCTGATAGTACAACTTTCTTTGTCCCTTAGCCCATTCATAGTAATGTGTTTGGTTAGTCCTTTTGGGCCCCTTGTTTTCTTCCCCAGGAAGATACGTATCTGTAAATATTTGAAAAAATCTTTTCTGTCCACCACGTATATATCCTGTCTCTCATGACTGACCTGATTCCAGTTGCACCGACTAAATCCCCAATCGTTTCTACCCCTAGGCCCCTCCACCGTCTCATTGTATTATCATGAAAGACCTGTAGTAATGGATTCCTATGAAGGGGGTATAATCATTCATTCCTTCTAACCCCATCTTTTTCTTTATTGTCCTCCAAACCTGGCCTGCTGCTAAAAGTGTCTTAAACCTCACCTTCTTGTAATAACTAGGCTTGGTAAATCTTAAATCGAGTTTTTAACAATAGCTCATAGATGGGGAGAGTCATGAATTTCAGGGTCCGCCTTGTCTTCCCATATAAAGCTATTTATGATCACCTCTAGCATCTTGAACTACACTGTCTCAAATATCAGAGATATTGATCTAAAAAAAGAGAAAATTATGCAGAAAAATCATTTTCACCACATTCCAACGGCCAATCACCGATAAGTGGAGATTATTCAGCCGGGCGAAATCCTATGACCCATTCTGGGTGCCCGGGGCTGGATTCAGCTCTACAATTTGTTCTGTATTGAGTGATATATTTACCCCTAGATACGTTGCCAATTGAGCGACCCGAGGGCCATTCAATCGAAGATGATCGTTAATTAAAATTTGGGTTTTATGTTGATTGAGTGAGTACACTGCTATTTTCCTAAAATCCAATGTTTCTTTCACTAGTTCTGCCAATGCCGACTGGAAGCGATGTGACGACTGCTAGGTCATCTGCATAGCCTCAAATCTTGGTTTCAAACCCATGATAACTTATGGGCTTTATACCTGGGTTGGCATCGATCCTATGTATTAGAGGGTCAATATAGCAAGCAAACAATAATGGAAAACTGGGGCAACCCTGCCTGGTCCCCCTTTCAATCTTGAGTTCCTCCATTTGTCCTCTCATCAATATGAGTCTGGCTGTAGGAGAGTCATACAAAATGCGTAGAGCTTTAATGACACCTATTCTGACCCCGAGACTTTCAAGGGCGGACCACAGAAATTCCCAGGAGACCCTATCAAATGCTTTCTCTGCATCTAGTAATATGAGTGCCATAGGGTCGCCTGCGACTGAAGCAGTGTCAAAATGCAATGATAACCGTTCTGACATGATCTGTGGTCTCCTTACCAGGCATGAATCCATGCCATCTGGGCGAAATGACTCGTCCGATAACTGGGTTAGCAAAGACCTTAGAATATATTTTGGCATCCGTGCTCATCAGATTGATTGGCCGATATGACCCAGGATCCATGGCTGGTTTTCCCTTCTTCATGAATACCACAATACTAGCCTGTGTCCAAGACTCTGGGGCAAGCCTAACTATTACACCCTCTATAGTCTTTCCAGCCTCTATCGCCCCGACTAGTTCTTCTTCAATTACCCTTAATCTTTATTTATTTTTTTAAAACTATTTTTATTAACATTTCGCTTAGTGTAACATTGTCAGTATATTTCACATGGTGTACAGATATAGATGGAATATTGTACAGACATTGATTCTATCTTTTCCCATATTAGAGAAACATCCTCCCAGACCCATTCACCCAATGATCTCTAGAGCGTGGTCCATAAAAATCATGTGTTCATTCACTAGTATCTGACTCGGACTCATCTAGTGGGGGGGGCCTCACATATATTGTTATGTTATGTTAAGTGTCATTTATAGAGCGCACTAACACCGAAGCTTCATGGCGCTTTAAGACTGAGTGAGTGAGGGGGAAACACGAGTGAACGCTGTTATTGACCAAGGGGTGGGAAAAGGTGAGTTTTAAGAGATTTTCTGAATTGCAGGAGGGAGGGGCTGGATTTAATAGAAAGAGGGAGGAGATTCCAGAGGACGGGGGCTAGGTGGGAGAAGCGGCGACCACCGAATTTCTTGGTTTTAGCTTTGGGGGTGACTAACAGCTGGAGGTGGACTGATCGGAGGTTACGCATAGGTCGATAAGGGGTGATGAGGGATTTGAGGAATGCAGGGCCGGTGCAATGAAGGGCCTTGAAAGTGAGACAGGCCACCTTAAAAGCTGCCCTTTGGCCAATTGGTAGCCAATGCAGGCTGTGAAGTAGAGGTTTTGCCGATTGCCATCTGGGTGTTTTGTGAATAAGACGGGCCGCTTGGTTCTGAACAACCTGGAGACGGTACAGTAGAGATTGTGGGAGACCATGATAAAGGGAGTTGGAGAAGTCCAGACGGGAGAGTACTAGTGAAATGACGACCTGTGTGAGTGCGGCGGCCGGAAGTAGATGGCGAACTTTGCGGATCTTCCGGAGCTGGTACATACAGGATGAGATGACCGCACCCACTTGGGCTTTGAGCGATAGTTCGGTGTCGATAATCACACCCAAGCTCTTCACTGATTTAACCGGGATTGGGGGGGGGCTAGCTCAGAGGGCCAGAACTGTGGACCCCAGTGGGCATGGCTGAGTCCGGGGAGAAGAAGCTCAGTTTTTCCGGGATTTAGCCTTAGTTGATTCAGATTCATCCATTGTTGGATGTGGATCATAACAGTGTGAAAAGTGTTGATAGCATGGGGTGAGTTAAGAGGAAGGACAATCTGCAGATCGTCGGCGTAGTTATAGAGATTGATGTCCCATTTCTGAAGTGAGTGGATCAAGGGCCGGAGGTATAAGTTGAATAGGAGTGGGGAGAGGGACGAGCCCTGAGGGACTCCGCAGGTCGTGGGGGTTTTGGTTCCAGTATAGGGGCCCAGGCGGACGGCCTGTGTTCTTCCGGTCAAGAAGGACTCTACCCATTTGAGGGCAGTGCCCTGGATGCCTGCCTCTCCGACACGGTGGAGAAGGATGTTGTGGTCCACCGTGTCGAATGCGGCCGACAGGTCCAGGAGCACGAGGGCCTGGGGGGTCCCTGCATCCGCATTACTCCTGAGGGTGTCCAGAACTGCCAGAATGATGGCCTCAGTCGAGTGGGCAGGTCTGAAGCCGGCTTGGTTGGGCTCAAGGTGGCAGGAGGATTCGATGAAGTTAGACAGGCATCGAGTGACGTGGGCCTCCATTAGTTTGGAGAAGTAAGGAAGGAGGGAAATGGGGCGGTAATTGGATGGTTCCGCGGGGTCGGCGCCAGGTTTTTTGAGAAGGGGCACTAGGATTGCCTCTTTGAAAGAGCTAGGGACGATGCCACGACTGAGTGAGCCATTCAGTAGAGTAAGGATGCAATCAGGTAGGTTGAGGCAGATGTTCTGTAAGACAGGTGGTGGACAGCAGTCGTAAGGGGAGCCCGATTTAACACGCATAGTAAGTTCTGCTAGTGAAGTAGGGTTCAGGGCCGTGAAGGAAGTGAGAGTCCAGGGGTTGTTAGAGGAAGTGTCCAGAAAGTGTGACTGGGGAGGGAGGGGGATAGAGTTTTTGATTTTCAAGATTTTTTGCATGAAATAGAGGTTAAGGGAATCGCATGCCTCTTGAGTGGGGGTCTGGGCTGGGAGGGTTTGTCGTCGGTGGTGAGTTCGTTCATGACTTTGAACACCTCCTTAGATTTATTAACCGCAGACGAAATCCTAATGGAAAAATGTTCCGATTTAGCAAGAATAATTGCGGTTTTGTATTCTTTGCGTGCGGCCAGGTAAGCCAACCTGGCTGAATTAGAATAATCACATCGCCAGGTGCGTTCTAGCTGGCGCGTTTTTAATTTATGATGCTTGAGGTCCTCAGAGAACCACCTGTGGGAGTTGGGATGCCTACTGCGGGGGAATTTGGTGAGGGGGGCAAACTGGTCACTGGCTAACCTCAACCAAGAAGTGATGTCGTGTTCTATAGAGTCGATGTTGTCAATGGGATTGACGACTGGGCAGCTGTCTGCTAGGGTGGTAAGAAAGCCCTGGGAATCGTAAGCGCTCCATTTTCAACATGAGCCGCCAGCCATCAGAGGAGCAGGAGTCCGGCCGACGACCGTGATGGACGTATCAACAAAGTGATGATCTGACCAGATGCAGGGAGATACTGCTGGCTGCGACAGAGCCAGATTGCAGGTCCAGATCTGGTCCAGAATATGGTCCTTGGAGTGAGTAGGTTTGGTGACCTGTTGAGTGAGATTTAGGCTATTGAGAAACTCAGAGAGCTCGATAGCATGGGGACCGGCGTTGATATCATTGAACCAGTAGTTCAAATCGCAAAAGAGGGTGAAGCTGGAGTGTTGCGTTAGTAGGTTGGACAGCTGTTCGCTTATGGTGGTAGAAAAAGATGGCATAGGATGTGGAGGCCTGTATAAGAGGAGGAAAGTAAAAGCTCCAGTGGCGGTTTCCAGGCTGACGAGCAAGTTGTCCACCTCAGGGAGGGGAAGGGAGTAAGAGGAGATAGTGTTCAAGCGCTTGGATATAATAGCTGCCACCCCACCCCCTGGTCGGTCGCCGGGCCGGTCGGCGTGGAGGATGTAATAGTCAGGGGGGAGGGCCGCCAGGATATGTGGGAGAGATTCTGACGTTAACCAACTCAATAAAATTTGGTAATCAGCCTGCCTACTGAAGCCGGGGCTCTGACCCTTATCGTCTTATACCGCCCTCCTACCCCGATGCCATTGTTTCCTGTTACCCTCTGTGAGCAGCTTGCTGCCCTTATGACTTCCTCAGCTCGTGTTGCCATATATGGCGACTTCAACTATTGGTTCAACCATGCTGATGCTGGTCCCCATGCCACCAAATTGTTCGAGGCACTTTCTAGTCTCAATCTGACACAGCATGTCACCTTCCCCACCCACACTGGGGGTAACATCTTGGATCACATATGGACTCAAGGTATATCTCTTCTCGGCCCGATTATCTCCCCTGTGTCTGGTCAGACCATTCACTGATCGAGTCATCCATCCATCCTCATAAAGGGCCTGGTCAGGCCCCCCTCCCGGCTCGGAGGGTTCGCTCTGAACTGGAAAACTCTCGACTCGCCTGCCTTTCTTTCCCTACTTGCTAAAACCCAGCCTTCACTCCGTGAGTCCTTGGACATCAACACTATGGATGCCAACATCTCACACTGGTTAACGACGGCCAGCGACACCTTTGTTCCCCCTACCTGCTTCTCCCGCACCCATCTTAATAAATCCCACAAATGGTATAATCCCATCTTAAAGCAACAACATCTGGAGCTGCGCCGATTGGAGCGCAGATGGCGGCGCCATTACCTCGGCCCCGACAGGGAAGCCTACGTGTCTGCGCGCAAAGCCTACAAAGCTGCAATCATTACCACCAAAACCTCCTTCATCTCCAACAGGATCTTAACAGCTCCCAATAGATCTAAGGAGATATTCAAAGTCCTCGGCGAACTGACATCAGACACCAGGACACTTCCGAATCCACCTCCTTCCTTGGAATCCTGCACTGCTTTAAACTCCTTTTTTATCGATAAAATCATTGCCATTAAGAATTCCATTCCCCACTCACTTCCTCCCGTCACATCAGTTCCTCTCCCTGCCAATACACCTACCTTCTCTCAGTTCCCTGCACTCGACCCGGAATCACTTGCCAGACTCTCCACTCATGTGAAATCTGGATCCCCCAAGGACTGCTGCCCCCCTTCCGTGCTCCGTGACATTTGCCATACCCTTCCCCACTGTATTCTCCCCTTGCTCAACTCCTCTCTCAATTCAGGCACAGTTCCCAGCTCATTCAAAGAGGCCACACTGGTGCCCCTCTTAAAAAAGCCCGGCGCCGACCCAGCAGCCCTGGCCAACTATCGCCCCATTTCCCTCCTACCTTTCTTCTCCAAAATCCTCGAGGCTCATGTCACGACCTGCCTCTCTCACTTTATCGAGGAATCCAACTACCTGGCACCTAACCAGGCCGGGTTCAGACCAGCTCATTCCACTGAGGCCGTGATCCTCGCTGTACTGGATAATCTCAGACGCAGCGAGGATAAAGGACAATCCCAGGCACTAGTTTTACTCGACCTATCGGCGGCTTTCGACACGGTGGACCATAACATCTTAATCCACCGTGTCGAATCCGCCGGAATCTGTGGGGCTGCTCTGTCTTGGATTAAATCCTTCCTCGAGGAGAGGTCCCAGGCAGTAAGCATGGGTCCTTTCTGTGCCACCAGTGTCCCCTCGTCCTGCGGAGTCCCTCAAGGATCTTCTCTGTCTCCCCTCCTTTTTAATTTGTACCTTCAACCTCTTCTTCACTCCCTGGGTAAATGGGATATCACCGTGTTTAATTACACGGATGATTTACAAATTATTTTTCCCCTCACTTCCCCCAACGCCGTCACCAATTTTCAGACTGCCATGACACACATCCAGCATTGGATGAACCAAAATCAACTCAAGCTCAATCCGGGCAAGACTGAGCTCCTCCTTCCGGGGAGAAGCGCCCAGTTTTGGGGCCCTCAGTACTGGCCGATTGAGCTTGGAACACCACCTTCTCCTGCTGGATGTGTCAAGAGTCTCGGAATTTTGATCGACTCCGGGCTCACCCTCAAGGCACAGGTGAGCGCAGTAACATCTTCCTGCATGTTCCAACTCTACAGGATTCGGAAAGTCGCTCACCTCCTCTCACCTGAAGCCTTGTTGCAAGTCCTAATAGCCCTGGTGATGTCCCGGCTGGACTTTTCGAATTCAATCTACCACGGTCTCCCTTAATCTTTGTTATCGAGGTTGCAGATCGTCCAAAACCAGGCCGCCCGGCTGGCCTTCAAAATCCCCAAATGGCAGTCGGCCCAACCTTTATTACGCCATCTTCACTGGCTACCAGTGAACGAAAGGATTACTTTCAAGGTTCACTGTCTTATCTTTAAAGCTCTCACTGGCCCGCCCCTGCTTTTCTTAAATCTCTCATCACTCCTTATTGTCCTCCTCGCACCCTGAGGTCTACTCATCTCTTGCTCCTTGTCGTCCCCCGTTTCAAACTCGCAAGATCAGGTGGCCGCAGCTTTTCCTGCTTAGCCCCTAAGCTGTGGAACTCCCTCCCTCTCGCACTCAAGTCATCTTGTTCCCTCTTTTCTTTTAGGAAATCCCTAAAAACTACACTTTTTCCCCACTAAATTCGTTGTTCCCCTGTTCCCTCCCCTTCTTTCCCAATCCAATCAGCGCCAGGAAACCTCTGGTGTCAGTGCGCTTAAGAAATTTGTTATAACATAACATAACATAACATAAGTGTTCCAACCACCCCAGACCTTTGTCCATTTTTTGGGGCATCCTCGGTGGATATATACAGACTTTTCCGCCATCATCGCCATGTCCATATCCATGCACCATTGAGTCAGAGTAGGGCTAAGTCTGGAACCCAGCGTTGTGTAATGTTCAGTTTTGCTACTGTCATACCCTGAGTTACCCAGTCCTGCGCAATCGTGTTTAAATCTGTGAGTTCCCAGATATTGGGGAGACAGCACCTCGGATCAGGAAGAATCGTGACACATGTGACTTGGGAGAGTGTACGCATCACCGCCATCCCGTAGCGCTATCTCTGGGCATACCCACATAGTATGGTAACATTTACCTGTTTCTCCACATTGTCTGAGGCAAAGTGGCGTATCTATGCGGTGTATCGTATGTAATAATGTCCTGCTATAATACGTGCAGTGTAGAATAATTAGTTGCACTAATCTACGTCTTGATGGTATTGCAGCCTCTCTAGGGGACGCAAGCGCCTCCTGCCAATCAGCCTCATCTATATCTCCCACTTCTAGCTCCCATTCGGCCTTCCGCGCCGTTGTCGGGTATGCCGGTTATTTACTATTTTCCGATAGGTCTGCGAAATTGTCTTTTTGTGGAGATGTTCTGTTAAAAGCCTATCCTCTAGTGGGGAGGATTCTTCAGGTCATGTTGCCAGTGATAGTAAGTACTGAAGTGCGTGCCTGATCTGCACGTAACAACATAGTTCTGTCTGCACTAAGCCCTAAGTGGCCTGAAGAAGGGCAAATGTGACCACCTCTTCTTTTTGCCACAGATTGTCGACTTTCGATATTGCTGTCAAATCCCAGCTGTGAAAGCCTTTGGTGTTGTGCAGCATCCCTAGGCTCTTTGTATCCCATAACAGCATTGCTTGTGTGACCACCCCTTCCCAGCCTAATGCCCTTTGTACCTCAAACTACGTATGTATCGTGTGCGCCGTTGGGCCTGTGAGGCTGTACTGTCTCGTTTTGTTCCAGAATGCCCCCATGATCCCTGACGGTGTAAAGAGATGTCCATCCATCCAAAATGCTGGATCCTCTTGGGTGACATGGAGCCATTTGTTAATAGCCACCAACTGGGAAGCCCAATAGTACAGCTTTATATCAGGAAGAGCAATCCCGCCGTCATACCAGCTCATGGTGAGTTTTTGCATTGCTATATGGGGAGTTTTCCCATCCCATAGTAATGTCGTTACTGCCGCATTTATCGTACGGGAACGGTGGGAACGGTGGGTTCCGCAGCGCATACATAAACCTGGGAAGTGCCATTATTTTGAAGAGGGAAGCCCTTCCCAGTAGTGTCAATGGCAGTGTGTGCCAATATTTGACGTCTCATTTGAATCTCGCCAAGGGCTGCATCAAGTTTTTTGCTGTGAATTGTACATGACCATGTGTGACAAAGATCCCAAGGTATTTAAAGCCATTGGTTGCTATCTGAAGTGCACAACCATGTGGGAGCAGTGGGAGGGAGCCATGTAGGACATATAGGAGTGATTTTTCCCAATTGATGGTGTACCCTGATACTAGCCCATAGGCCGCACATATATCCAAAAGGCAGTTAATGGAGCGTTCTGGGGACGTTAAGTATAGTAATATGTCGTCCACATATAGCGATTTATGGTCTTCTCAGTCAAGTGCCCATCGCAACCCACGTATCACCGGGTCCTGCCTAATCCACACCGCCAGAGGTTTGAGTACTATTGCGAATAGGAGTGGCGATAACGGACATCCCTGCCTAGTTCCTCTGCCTAGTGGGAACTCGGATAAGATATGGCCGTTCACTCCTACTTGTGCCACCGGCCGGATATATAATAGTTGGATCCATGCACGGAATTTCGGACAGAATCCCAATGTTCAAGAACTGTGAAAAAGAAGGGCCAATCCACTAAGTCGAATGCCATTTGTGCATCTAGCGATAGTATGGCTGCGTCCTCTGCTATATTCAATCTACACTCCATCACGCCATGCAGCCTTCTTAAATTGAGTGCTGTATTGCGGTTGTGCATAAATCCGGATTGGTCCAGATGAATCACCGCTGACAAGTGTGGTTACAGTCTGGTTGCTAGCATCTTGAGAAGTATTTTTGCATCCGCGTTGAGTAGGGAAATCGGTCTGTAGGATATACACTCCTGTGCCGATTTGCCAGGTTTATGTATCGCAACTATGGTGGCAAAGCGCTGGCCCCTAGGCAGGATTCATTTTTCTAAGCTATCTACATACATGGCCAGTAGGTGCGGCACAAGTTGGGGAGCTGCTCGTTCATATAATTTGACCGGAATCCCGTTGGGTCCTATCGCTTTCCCTGTGTGTAATGCTCTAAATGCCTGTGTAAGTTCCTCCGTAGTGATATCCTCCTCTAGAGCTGCTGCTACATCTGTACCCAAGGTAGGCATGCGTATATCGTGGAGAAATGCGAGGTTCTCTACCGTAGTTGCAGTGGCAACTGGTGTGTATACTGTCTTGTAATGTATCACCAGCACTTCAGTGATTTGCTGCGGTGCGGTTACCAACTGTCCATCATGTAATCTAATCTGAGTCACCCAGTTGTTTGTTCTTTTCTTCTTTTCTAACCAGGCCAACAGTCGGCCTGCTTTGTCTCCCTGTTGCGTGTTGTGTTTTGGTAAGTTTACTAGTGACCTCTTCACGTGTGTATGTTTTGTACTCCTGTTGTGCCAGGTGCAGTCTTTGTGCCGTCTCTTCAGTAGTGTCTGCCACGTGTGCCACCTCTGCCAAAAGTTCTAGCTTATCTATGTGTTCTCGTCTCTCTCTCTTCAGTCCTATAATTAAGGAGATTACGTGCCCATGAAGTACCACCTTGTATGCCTTCCACAATGTCGTTGGAGAGGGGACTGAGTACTGATTTTCTTCGAAAAAGCACTTAGTCGCCTTGATGATGCGATTTTTGAGATACCCTGGGCGAATTGGAAACAATCTTTGGTTTTTCGGGGAAAAGGGTGCATAAGCAATAAGGTAGTGTAACACTAAACCATGTTTAATCTTGTCCCCCAACCCATTTATATTCCATGAAATCACCGTCAATAGAGGGCCATGTCTTTTGGAGATTCGTGTCTGTGGGACAGTATCACCGTGTTCCAGGTTCGCATCCGTCATGATTATCGTTAACGGTCAGTCTATCATGGACTGTTTGGAACTTTCCTTCTTCAATGTCATCTATTCTAATCCTTGCTGTAACACCATACATAGAAATTGCAATCCTAACTAAAATAAACTCAATAAACTGACCCCAATCCTCCACCCCCTCCCTTCCTCCCTGAATAGCGGACTTAGAACTACCTGCCTCCCAAACTCAGCAAAGTGCTTTAGTCCCATAACTGTGTACTTGCTTAAGGGGGGAGAGTCATTCTGTGTCCCCCGGACATCCCTGTTTGTGTCCTCGAAGACTGAGGTATATGATCTGCATCTTACTTCTTCCCGATCCGGGGTGCAGTGTTCGTGCATCTCCTCAGGTGGTCTCTACAATGTTTGCCGTTCAGTCTGTTGGATCAGAGACCCCTCTGTCAACCGGACTGCCTATCTGCAGGCCGTTGTTGTCTCGACAGGGCGCGACATTAAGTGTCAAGTGTGGAAGTATTGCCCTGATATTGCCCCATGGCTCCAAGCGTGTAATCCAGGATGTCATTCTACATCGCTTCCATTCCCTGCACTATTGTTTGCTCCAGTCGAGATCTCTGTCTCCCTGGGCTGAGCAGTTTGTGAGGGTTGCTGTCTTTGTCTTGCCCCATGTCTGTCTTTTCCTTTGGCTGGACGCCATCCTTCCAATCAGTCTTGTGCCTCTTCTGGCGATGTGAAGAACTTGCTCTTACCATCTGCCTCGACTCTTAGCTTTGCCGTAAAGAGCATCGCATATTTTAGTTCCCTGTTGCATAGCTCTCATTTGACATCTAGAAAAGTCCGACACTGCTTAGTGACTGATGCCTTGTAGTCCAGGTATAATATCACGTCACTGTTGTCTACCGGAAAGGGGGGTGCGACTCTGGCCACCTGTAGGATTGCATCCCGGTCTCTGAAGTTAAATATTCGTGCCAGAATAGGCCATGGGGGGGCTACAGGCTTGGGTCGCCCTCCCGGTACTCGGTGGGCTCTTTCCTCCGAAAAGAATTTGGAGAGTCCACGCGGTTGTAGCTGTGTTTGGATCAGTTCTTCGACGAAGAGATCTAGTGCCGGCCCCTTGCAACTTGCTCACTTTGCCACTGGATTCAAGCAAGCCTGGCTGATGACGGCTGAAATGCCAGAAACCAGTCCTAGGATGCTTGTTTCCGGTCCAGGGAAGACATGGCTTGGCAGTTCGGGCCGGACTGCTCCCATGAGGTACAGGGTAAGATTGATTTGCATATGGCCATGTCTGAACTGGGGTGACAGAGTGGGCTAAAGAACGGTGATGGATTAAATCCAGATCTGTTGACTGGGTGTGAGTGTTTGATTGGTTCAGATGCTCCGTCCATCACCACCCTCTTTTGTACCCCTTTGTAAACCATAAGTTGGCAGGGTATGCTCAGACGTGAGTCCCTTGCTCACTTGCCACTGGATTCAAGCAAGCCTAGCTGATGACGGCTGAAATGCCAGAAACCGGTCCTAGGATGCTTGTTTCCGGTCCAGGGAAGGCATGGCTTGGCAGTTCTGGCTGGACTGTTCCCATGAGGCACAGGGTCAGACTGATTTGCATATGGCCATGTCTGAACTGGGGTGGCAGAGTTGGCTAAAGAACGATGATGGATTAAACCAAGATCTGTTGACTGGGTGTAAGTGTTTGATTGGTTCAAATGCTCCTTCCATCACCACCCCCTTTTGTACTGCTTTGTTCACCAAAAGTTGGCAGGGTATGCTCAGACGTGAGTCCATTGCTCACTTTGCTACTGGATTCAAGCAAGCCTGACTGATGACGGCTGAAATGCCTTAAACCGGTCCTAGAATGCGTGTTTTCGGTCCAGGGAAGACATGGCTTGGCAGTTCAGGCTGGACTGTTCCCCTGAGGCACAGGGTCAGATGGATTTGCATATGGCCATATCTGAACTGGGGTAGCAGAGTGGGCTAAAGAACGGTGATTAATTAAACCCAGATCTGTTGACTGGGTGTGAGTGTTTTATTGGTTCAGATGCTCCGTTCATCACCACCCCCCTTTGTACCGCATTTCTTCATGTGGGCAATATAACCCTCATTCACTAGCAGTCCGTCCCCTTTTAAATGTCCAAATTTGTTGTGTCCTCTCCCCCACTATCTGTATTATTCCTAGCACTAGGGGGTTATGGTCTGACATTACGCAGAGATATTTTTCAATACAACATTTCCTAATTATACATTGAGAAACAAAATAACTGTTCAAACGGGCAGTTTTGCGAGTGGACGAAAAATAGGTGCTTCCTAAATCAGAATCTGCTGTTTTTGGATTCCTCCATACATCTATTAGCCCATTCCCCTCAGCCAAATGAGACAGAGCCCTATAAACTCTGGGCTTCCGCCTTTATATGACCCTGGGCTTTTGCCCCACAGCACACTATTCCCGTTAATGTTCAAATTCCCACACATTACAATCGGGGTCGGCCACCTTGCTAAATCCAGATTCCGAAAATTGAAAATCTCCGGGTAATCCGTCTTTGGCCCATATATTGAACACAAAGTGAATGCGAATGCTGAGATATATAGCTCTACGACAACCCAGCGGCCACATTTATCGGCCAGTTGTTTCTTACACACAATCTCTTCTCCATGTTAGAATAGCTACCCCTCTTGCTCTGGTACCCTGTGTGGAGTGAGTTATAAGATCATACCCCAATCAATCTAATGCTCTTTTTTCTGCACCCACAATGTGCTTTTCCTGGAGGCAGATAATATTAGAGTGCAGCATTTTCAAGTCATCTGCCACCCTGCATCGTTTACCAGGGTCATTTAAGCCACAGATATTAACCAATGCTATCCTTAAGTTGGTCGTGATCAACTTATTTCTGCCTCCAGGGGAAACCTCCCTTCATTGAATACTCTATTTTTACTCTTCCACTCCTAAAATTTGACAGCTGCTCCAACCTGAAGTCTCCTTGATGCTTGTTGTGCCCCATTTCCTCCCTTAACTCCCCCTAGTCCCGTCCCCTCCGTCCCCCGCTCACCCTCCTCAGAGGCCCTTCCTCCCCCTTCCATCTCCCTTGCCTCCCCACACCCAAGTATTGAGACAAACAGACCTAGTGAGGTCTGGGTGATGGTGCCTGTGTCCATTCCCCCACTCAATACCACACCTACGACCAATCTTTACGCCTGGGAGCGTCTGATCAAAACCTCTCTTTGCCGCCCCATTTATCCCTTCATCATACAAATAATAGACTTATTTCATCACTCTTGCTCTGTCTCTACTTTCGTATTTCATCCAGATATTTCTTTGCCTTTATTTTGGATGTTAAGGCTCTCACTTTGCTATTGAAAATTATTTTCAGTTGGACTGGATTGAATAGATACGCCTCTGCCCCCTGTGCTTGGCAGGGTTGGATCAGCTGTCTTAGGCACCAATGTCTTTCCACTCTCATGTGGCCGAAGTCAGATCGAGTGAAAAACAACTGTCCTTTTTATGATTGTTTAGAGTCCAGATGAGCTTTTAGGAATGCTGCTTCACGTAATAATATGTTCCAGAAGTAAACTATGATGGCTATTGGTTGTTGCATACCCCCGGGGGTTTTAAGCATAAGAGGGTGGCGATGGACCCGTTGGATTTCCATGTCCTAGTTCCACTGCTGGAGCTCTGGGAAAGCCCCTCTCAATAGCTTTAAGACATAGGCTCTGATGTCCCCTCCTTCTATGCCTTCTTCTATACCCAGGATCCTTAGGTTGTTGCGTCTCAGACGGTTTTCATAGTCTTCAATCTTGCATTGCATGTCTGCTATTTGTGCTACCTGGGCTTCTGTTTGACTTCGTTCTCCAGGGCTGCCGTACGTTCCTCTACTGCAGTAATTCTTTCCCCGATTTCGGTACAGTCTTTCACTACCTTTCTGACAGCCCCTTGTAATTTCTTGGTTACCAGGCTTTTTTGCCATCTCGCCATGTCTCTTCCTGCCGTTGTTTAATTGAATCATTTATCAATTTCAGGGTTGGTTCCTCAGCGTCTTGATTATTTTGTCCCTTTCTGACCTCCGTATAGGGCTCCTCGTATGATTTTTGCATGGCAGAATAATCCCAAGCGAGACTTCCTTGTTTCTTCGAGCGCTCTTTGACCTGACCCTGAGATTTTTCTTCCTGCGAACCACTGTATCGGGCCCATCCAGCTGGCTGCTAGGGTCAGAGCTAGAAGATATAGATACACTCTCCCACTCGTACAGTGCAGCACTTGTATCAGAGCCATCCATCAGGGAAAATAACTTGTCCTCTAAATCCAGAGATTCCTCTAGTGACCTGAGGCCTGTGACCCCCTTTACTAATACCTTTGTCTCAAGATTCACCCTGTTACATGACGGGGCACCGTGCCTCTGACGTGCCTTACTGTACTCTGTAGCTTGAGTCACTTCCTCCGATTGAATGGCACTCTCCTCTTGCCCTGTCCCAGGGTCTTCATTGATTGGGGCAGTTGAAGCAGTCTCTTTCAATGGGTCAAAATGTCAATTGCTCCGACCGAGATTAGCCCCTTAATATTAGCACAGTCATTGGGGTTTAGTTCTTTGCCTTGATTTGTGAGTTGGTGTTCTGCTCCTATCTCCTCCTACCAAATTAGTGATGTTCGGCTGCCGTCCTTCAAGTGCCACCATCGTGGGGGTAAAAAATTTGGTGATTGATTGCTCCTGGGGGGAGCCTTCTTTTGATCCTGACAACTCCTTATCTTCATTTGTGGTACTCTTGTTGGAAATAGCCTCCAGAACATTATTTCCTTTGTAAGCATTCTTGTTTCCACTGGAGACAGTGGTCTTTGGCCCCTTGATGTGTGGGGGAGGGCATGAACCCATTGATGTAGCTGCCAATCCAGGGTCCCAGCTTCCCCACTCTGATCTCAGGCAGAGCAGGCAGTCTTAGGGGGCATTGCTTTTCTGTGTTGAGAACTACCCAGGCCATTCTAGGAGCGCAGCCAGGAACTCAGCAGTGGCTCAGAGGGAAAACGTGAACCTCATAAGGGAGACCTCCAACGCTGTCAGAACCGTCCATGTCCCAACAGCCTCGTGAGCCACGGCGCTGCTAACCCTGCCCCAGGTAGGCACCCCACATACAGTGGACTTTCCTGCAAATGAGCGTGGTGTCTTTTAAGCTCCACTCCCCTTTCTGACTTAGCATTGACCAGTGAAGGATTTGTATACTGCTGTGGTCTCTCACATAGATGCCATCTTATCACCTAGTTCACACAGCTACTCCCATACCCACTTACAGACCCACACAGCTAGTCACACACACATCACACATTCAACCACCCACACAACCCCTCACATACCCACTTACACACTTAGGTTGAAAAGACATGGAAATTCACAAAAAAAAACAAGGGTTACAGGGACGTTATAGTTATGAAGTAAAATTTTAAAAACCTTAGAAATTCACGGAAATAAACCAAAGGTTACAGGGACGTTCTAGTTAGGTCCAGATTTTACATACGCAAAAACAATTTAATTCAGCAGATATAATGATTTCAATTAATAATAACTTACACCCTCGCCATGCACTGCTAATTACCCCACATATTGCATCACTCATTACAAACTTCATTTGTAGTGAAATTTTTGGTAAGAAAATTGTGCATGGTGAGGGCACGAGTTATAGTTACCTAAGGGCATGCGTTATAGTTACTTGAAATAACTATACCTATAACTGCAGATTTTCTATGGGTTTGTGTGTATAAAATATGAACATAACTATAACGTCCATGTAACCTTTTTTTTCAGTGAACTTCTAAGGTTTTTTACATTTTATTTCCTAATTATAATGTTCTAGTAATCTTTGTTTTTTCAGTGAATATATATACATTTTTGCAATATAACATATGTATATAATTTTTGAGTTTGTTTTGTTTGCCCTAAGTTGGCAGTTTATGCTCAGACGTGGGTCCCTTGCTCACTTTGCCACTGAATTCAAGCTAGCTTGGCTGATGAGGGGTGTTACCCCGTAACCGGTCTCAGGATGCATGTTTCCGGTCCAGAGAGGAATTGGCTTGGCAGTTCAGGCTGGACTGTTCCCATGAAGCACAGACTCAAGACTGATTTGCATATGGCTGGGTCCAAACTGGGTGGCGAAGTGAGCTAAATAACAACAATGGATTCAACCCAGATCTGTGACTGGGTGTGAGTGTCTGAAAACTTTTGGCACTCTTTCCACCATCTACTTGTGTTTGCCTTATAATCTGTTGAATTCATTTGTGTATAATATGTGCTAGTATGTTACTTCTAGCTTACCACCTGTCATCATCATCAATCTAGGGACACAATCAAAGATCTCAACAAAGTAGCATTACCTTGGTGGTATAGCTGAAAATGACTTACAACTGGATAATTTTTATCTGTAGTTTTTATGGCATGAAAGTGTGCAGCACTCTTTTATGTACTTGCCAAATTGTACTGCCAATATACTCTTTTTACATGTACAAATCAGCTTTTACACTGCATATTCTGGTTTACAGGTAAGGATTTTCAAAATCCTTTTATGTGGTTTCTGAGTGGGGGTATGTAATACCTTGCATACCTTACTGTGTTTGCTGAATAAGCATTTCTTAGATCATCTTAGCCCATTAGATGATAGTTACCAATTTTTTGGGATGCTGTGAATTCACACCTGACTAAATGATCTTTCATTAATTTTATTTAAGTGTAGGTTATTAAATGTCTTTTGAAATTCTTATCCCAGCAATCAAATTCTATCTCTTTCTTAAGATCATATTGATTGCATTATGTTATGTGCTGCAGATCATTGATGTTCAGAGTTTACTATCTCTTCTGTTAGTTGGTTTTAGACCAAAACGTAAATCTCTTTCAAAGACAGTTGCTTTTTATATGGGCTTATATGTTGTAGTTATTACGCTCCCACATCTCTTTATCGTTAATCATTTATTCACACTTTCTTGGTCTTGTTGATATGAGTTGGGAGAACAACAACTATATTTTGCTCTTTAACCCCTTCGCTGCGGCGACTATTCCGCCGCAGCGCTAAGGGGGAGGCGAGGCCGCGCGGGGTTCCCGTGCTCGTGACGGAACCGCTCCGTCACGGCCCGCGGGCGAGCTGTGCTTATGACGGAACGGTTCCGTCATGGCCCCGCCCGCCTAATAGAACCTTCAGCGCGGGCGCGGAATTTGCACCACGCAGGCACGGCGAGGGGGCCGTGACGGAACCGTTCCGTCACCAGCACAGCCCAACCGAGGCTCGTGACGGAACGGTTCCATCATGAGCATGGGAGGGGTTAAAGTTCACAGAAGGGAATACTTTGTTTTCGTGGTTCCGAGTGAAAATTGGAAGCATATAAATGCTGTTGGAAAAAGTTGGGTATACCAAGATAAAGTTCACATTTTATTTATCAACAATTTTTGCTTTTACTTCCAGAAATACAATTTCTTTAAGTGAGGTTTAAATTCCAGTCATTGCTAATAATTTATTTTATGAATAGTGGAAATTCCATATCACAAATAATTGGTCAATTATTGGAATATTACAAAAATTGGTATGGAGCACCTATTCCTCCAAATTCATATAGCTGGTGGTGAAACAAGTGCCCATAGCAGTACCTTTCAGTTGTCTGTATAGTTGGCAGTTAAATGCAAAGATGGTTTCTGTTACACATAAATGCTGAATTTTAAGCAACATCAAACTGTGCCTATATTTCACAGATTGTTAGCTGGTTGAGAGTCGAGAGGCTGTGGGTTGGAGAACACGCAATTCAAGAGCAATTTTCTCCAGTTGGTTAGACTCTTGCCTAGTTAGTAATAAGAACGTGACCAATGTTTGTGGAAGAGGTTTGCATAATTTGTTATTATGTGTAATGTGCTGTGCATGACCGGGAGGAAGTGTTGACACAAATTTAGCTTTAAAGTAGCTGAAGCAAAAACTAAGAGGACGCAGAAAGTAGATCAGAATTGTTTAATGAACTGGACAGCACTTTTATTGATCCTAATAGAGTTCTCACTATCTCTCTGGATACTATGTATACACAACTCATTTTAGGTGAACCATTTTTAAAAAGCTAGAAAAATTGAGCAAAATCAATATGACTAAATGGTGGGAAAAGCAGGGCACTGCAGAGGTATATAGATGAAGGGACAGAACCACACAGCTTAACTAGGCTACTAATCCATAACTATGAGGACCCAAACCCAGAAATGTAATTAGAATGGTAACAGTACAACACAACAACATCAATTATTATGTTAAAAATTTGGTAAAATATGGAGTCATTAATAGAGAAAAAAGACCTAATGGAACTAATATTATGAATGAAGAATAGTTAAATTAATCTGATAAATAGACTGTAGAGAAATTTCACAAAGAGAAGGAAGCAAGCTTGATAGCAATTGAGGATGATATAAAAAAAAGCAGAGAAGTACCAGATAGACTATATTGATTATATTACTGTGAAAGTGTGTACATTCTCCTGATGATTTGATTATGTCTGGAAGGAAAACCGCAATAAACATAACCAACATGCACCAATTGAATCAGGATCAGATGCAAGTTCAGAGATAAACACACATGTATTGGAAGTTGTAACCATTGTAAACAGTGATAAAAAGTATGCTTTTTAGTGAAATTCAGGATGATCCAACTCAACAAATAACAGGATACATGAAGAAAAAGAAGACCGTGAAACAGATGAGAAAAAGAAAGTGTAAGAGAGGAAGACTCGGAAATGCAAAGCGGAAGTCAATTGAAAACCAGAATGAGGAGGGGCAGAGCGAAGTGAAGTTAATGAAGAAACAGGAAAACATTCACTTGACACCAAAGAAAATGGAGATGAATGCAATAATAAACTTGAGTGAGAGATAACTATCAGATGCTGAAAACCAAATATTAGTATTATGTCTGTCATACTATGTAGAAACATGTTTTGACTAAGTCCAACTCAGGTTAACAACTACGTATTTATACAAAAAAACGTTACTTTGTAAGAACAAAAAAACCAAAAACGTAAGCGGAGGAATGTAAGTAATTCCAGTAGCAATTTGTAAATTGATGATCGCAAAGTAATGAGAACATTGGCCAGTCTATCTCATGAAAATAAAAAGCAGAAGTTTTGAAAAACAGGACTATCATGTCACAGAATATATGGAGTTGGAAAACAAAATGTGTTGTCTTTGGAAGAAAGAAGTAACAGTAACTGGGTGGAAAGTCTGAGAAAAAAATTAATTGCACAACTGATGTCACCTTGCTGCACTGCTCTGCATCAAAGTGAAAGGGCAGGAATGCACAGTATGTATGGCATATGGCACATTCCTGCCCTTTCCCCCTGCGCAGGTGCTGTTTCGGCAGCCCAGTGCCAATGCAGGCATCCTTGCATCATGGTGAAAGGGTTGCATATAGGACTGTTTTTGGTAGGGAAAGGGCACCATCCTGCACAAAATCAATCCAATAATGCTTTTTCGCTTGCTATCTGAGCTGCAGAATGCTGCACACATAGAAAGAAGAACACCATGAGTAGAAATATAGATATTTCTCCTAGTTGTGCCTCCCCTGCGGAGGTGTAAAGTTTTGGTGCATCGCCAGGTTTACATGGCCTTGTAAATCTGTGGATGAGTCAAAACTACAATACAACAATATCTCCACTGTTTGACACACTACTGTACTCTATGCAACACTACTCTACAACACTCTACTATACAAAGCCATTCTCCGACACTTTATTCCTGTATAACGGCCTACACTGTACTGCATGCCACTGTACAACACTCTACTCCACTCTGTGCCGATTTACGATACCATAGTCCACTATATGACACTGTATGTAACTCTTTGTATGACAACGTACCCCACTTACCTCCACTCTACTCAATTACTTAGTACTCAACTGTATTCCACTACTCTACTCTATGCTACTTTATTCCATTGTACTCTGTAACACTGTATCCCAACCCATTCTATCACACTCTGTACTGTACTGTACAACACTCAACTCTACAAAACTCAACAAGACTGTATGCCTCTGCAATCTACTGTAGTCTAAATCACTTTCCAATACTGTAGAACACGCCACCACACTCTACTTTACAACACAGTACTTCAATTTATGACACTTCACTAGACTGTATGCTACACCACTCCACTCTACTGCACTCCACACTACTATTTTTCTATGACATGCCACTCCACTCTGTTATTTTACTCTACTCTGTACTACCCCACTCTACTCCACTATTTTCCACTGTAGTACACTTTATCCCACTCTATGCCACTGTATCATACTCTGCTCTACGCCGCCCAACTGTCCAACATGCTACTCCTCTGTATGCAATTCTACTGTTCAACACCATACTACACTCTACTCCACTACTCCACTCTATGCCACTTTATTCCATTGTAGTCTTTAACACTGCATGCCAAACCATTCTACCACACTCTGTATTGCACCTTACACCATCCCACTCTAGAAAACTCAACTAGACTGTATACCACTGCAATCTACTGTTGTCTATATCACTTTCCAATACTGTACAACACGCCTCTACACTCTCCTGTACAACACAGCAATTTTTGAGACTTAACTAGAGTGTATACTACACCACTCTAGTCTACTGCACTCCACGCCACTATTTTTCTACGACACCCCACTCCACTCTATGACACTTTACTCCACCCTGCACCAACCCACTCAGGCGTACTACACTCCACTACTTTCCACTCTACTATACTTTATCCCACTCTATGCCACTGCTTCTGTTCTATGCTCTATGCCGCTCCACTGTCCAGTACTCTACTCCACTGTATGCAGTTCCACACTACAATACTGTACCACACTTTACTTCACTCTACTCAACTCTATGTCCATCCACTCTAGTTCACTGTACAATTTTCTTCTCCAATCTACGATGCTTGATTCCACTACTTGAGACATCATGTCACTAGACTATATAACACTTTACTACATTTATGATACACCACTTAACTCTGTTCTACTCCACTCTATTCCATTCTACAATTCTACACTCTGTGGCAATAGACTTAAGAACACTACCCTCCAGTACACCATAGAACACTCCACATAACAACTATCGACTCATGACATCGTACTCTACAAATTGGAACACATTTTTATTTAAATTGAAAAAAAACCATTGAAATTCAGTAAAGAAAACATACGTTAAAGCTTAATTATAGTTCTGAAAACGTGTTTTCCCTATACAATCCAAACGTAAACTACACAAACTTTAAACATTCTAGAGTTATAGTTATAACTTTTATGGACAATTTATCTACTACCTTCAAATTATATTAAGTAGGGCAACTTGTCAGCTCTCTAACCAGACAACACTAACGATAACTCACCACTCTACCATACAATGTGTTATTCAAAAATAATGATACTCCACTGAACAACAATACACTATATGAGATTCTCTGCCAGACTGCTGTACGACACTGCACTCAACAATATTGAATTGTACAACACTCTATTCCACTGAACTCCACTCTATGCCAGTGCACACTACAACACTCTGCTACATTCTACGATACTCTACTCAAGGACACTCCACTCCACCAAAGTCCATTTCATGACACTCCAGTTGACAACACTCCACTATACAATGCTCAATTCTACTTTTTGACACACCAACACACAGCTCCACTCTACTAAAATCCACTCCATGTTACAACACACCTTGCCACTGCAGTATATAACACTTTACCCCACTGTACGCTATGCCACTTCCCTCTACTTGACTCCACTCTATTCCACTGTATATTACTGCACTCTATGAAACAACACTGTACGACACTCTCCTTTACTGTACAGTACTACATTCCACTTTACGACACTCCAATGAATGACACTCCATATCCAGATTTGAAACCTATTTTTATTTACTAAAAACCATTAACATACAATGATAAAGGCAGAGGTTAAGGATAACTTATAGCTAGAAATGGCTTACGTATTCTTTCTATATTTCTATACAAACCCAATTTAAAATACACAAGCATGGTAAATTATAAAATTATAATTATAACTACAGTTTATAAGTTATGCACCACCTTCAACTCCCCATGTTGCGCCACACTACCTTAACTAGAAATCATGGCTTTTCCATGCACTGGTTATAGCCGTGCATACTACATCACTTAAATCATGTGAAATCATAGTATTTATAACATTTATAACTTCACAAATTATATAATTTGTCACCACACTGCATTGTCGAGTGGTGAGTTATAGGTAGTGTTGTCTGGTTAGTGAACTGAAAAGAGCGTGCAACGAGGTACACTACTTGAAATAATTTGAAGGAGGTGGTAAGTTGTAAATTAAAGTTATAACTATAACAGCAGAATTAAAAAAGTGTGTGTAGTCGAGCTTTGTTTGTATAGGGAAAAAAAAATTCCTAACTAAAACTAAGCTTCTAAGCTTTAACCTTTGGTTTTTTCATTGGACATATATATATATATATATATATATTTATATATATTCAAGAAAGCTTCTGTGACCAGCCCTGCTTTCACCACTCCATCACCAAGACCAACAGAAGGATGGCACACATGAATCCAAAACAGAAGCGATTTATTTGGCTTCAACTGCTTCCATAAATTATTTAACAAATAACCAGCAAAGTGTAAGGTGCATATTAACCCACAGACCAGACCTATGCGTTTCGGCCGTAGCCTTCTACTGGGTCATAGAGTTCAGTGCACAGAGTGCCATTTTGAAGGGACAGCTGTACCCTTTCCCACCACCAATTCGAACCTTCATATAGTATTTAAAGGGGAAAAACACATTTCAAATTCTTACAGAATAAAGTATGTCATTACTTTTTTTACAGAAACAAACAAAAGGTCAAGAAAATCATTGTGAAGTACACAATTAAAGAAACTCACTCACAGGTTTTAGGCTTTCAAACAGACACAAGCAAAATACACAGTCAAAATGGGAAATTGTTTTTAGAGTGGCTGTATAATCTATAATGATCTAATAATATATTTCCAGGGAAAAAGAATGGAACTGTGCAAACCGCATCCCTATTACTCATTTAAAACTGGAGCAATTCAACAGACCTGCGTACTAATGTTAAAATGCACATAAATATATAAAGTACTAAGATCTTTTCGTAACATGTAGTAAACATAAAAATACACAGATAAGATTAAATAGAAGTTGCAATGTGCTGTCCCCAAAAAGTACCTGGGATAAGAGGTGCTACACAAGGAAACAAGCAACAAAGTATTCGGTTCCCAAAAATTCCAGTTTTAAATATACGGTGCAAAGTGCTTTTCCTATCAAATATATAAGTTAGAAAGTGCCATTTGTTACTCCTATATCACATCTTCTATGGCACTAATACTAAGATCCATAATAATTCCAAAATTCCATTCACAAACATCACACATAAAAGAATGTATATAAAAATTCGCAAAGAATGCTGTTCGTATAGAGTACCAAGATTGAGAAAGTTCTAAGTGCTGCTTCTATGTCACCTCCTCTATTGTACTAATGCTCCATCACAAAAGGTTCCATTATTGCACTCTCACACGTAAAGTGCAATATGTTTTTTCTGTAAAGTACAGACATTGGAAGATGATGGTGCCACTCCTATATCCACTCTTCTATTGCAATAATAATGTTAAAGTGCTGTATAACATTGTTATAAAGTATCTGGGAAAGTGTCTCTTTCTTGTCATCAAAGGGTAACATGGTTCATAAAATTTAATTCCATTCTCTTAGAGACATCATCATTAAGATCAAAAAAATATCTAAATCATTTGAGACAGCCTACTCCCTAGCTGTTGATGAAATTCATTAGCCATTACAAAATGAGTAAAAGCACCACAATAAAAATATAGAATCCCAAACCTCACCTGGTATAGTTCTGGAGACTAGGGAAAAGAGGAAAAAGGGAAAGAGTGTCCGTTGGTAGACGGTAACATTATAATGTAAAATACCATAAGAACACCATGAAACACCATCAATAACTCTTGAGGGTGATATCACGAATATTAAGAACCAATCATAGGAAATATTACAAGAAAGTATACAGTTCAGCACCTGCATTTAGGCCCAATGGAATTTCCGTTCCCAGTGTAATTATTCATTTTGATTCAGCTCGCCTCAGGGCTGCTTCTCTATCTCCTCCTCTGATTTTGATTGGGATACATTCAATGCCAGAAAAGAAAAGGTTATTTTAAAAGTTGCCAACATGATCCTTCCAAATGCGTTTAGCCATCACATATGTAAAGTCTTTGTTAACGATGGCCCTTATATGTTGGAGAATGTGCAACTTTAGTTTATTTACAGTACAACCCATGTATTGTTTGCCGCATCCACATTCTAGAAGATAAACTACATGAGTGATCTTGCAGGTTATCCTTTCCTTAATGGTTTTCCTATGCCTTGCATAGATTTTACGTCTGTCTTGTTGCAACCATAGTGGCATGCTTTACACACATTTGAAAAAAACATTGCACATTAACCAATTGCTTTATTGTTGGTAAAATAACCCTGGATTAACAAATTTCGCAAGAAAGGTACATGTAGCCTGTCTATGGTTACATGATTGGGGGTAGCTGACAGTTGGGCTTTGTGTATTCTTCCAAGACAGCCACACACAAATGGGAGCTTAGGTGTGAGTGGAATGGCCATCACTGGCATGATGGGTGAGAGGAGATGAGCTCAGTCCCACTTATACTTGAATACGCAGTGTCCTATCTCTACACAATGGCCTGCATACCCCCTGTAGTTAGCCTGGACAAGGGTCAGAAAGGCAGGGCATCTGCGCACTTCAAAGGCATACCTCTAGAAGCTTTTCTCCACTTCAAAGGCACAACTGTGTATAAAAGAAGGACCTCAAAAACCAACACTTCAGTACTTCTGGACCTGTGGATACTCTACTAGAAAGTAGAGCAGATGTGCTGCTTCAAGGTCTGCTACTCTACTGGAGCGCTGCTGTAAAGGAACTGCTGAGCTATTGTGCTGACCAGCTGCCGGCTGGCTCTTGCCTGTGGAAGAAGAACTGGAACTACAACTTCATCTTGAACCCAGGACCCCAGAGTGACTCAAAGGGCTAGTCGGCAGGCCTCCCGATCTGATCCTCAGGGTCATAAAAGGCTCCTCACTTAACTCCTGGAACCAGCTACAGTGAGTTCCTGACTCCCAAGTGGTGTCTCTCAGATCCTAGACCCTAGGTGTTGCTCTTTAAAACAAGCGTTTGGGTTCTTCTCTACCGTGAACAGGCTCGTTCACACCAAGATTGGGCTGCTGGCACCAAAGATCAGTGTGAGACGCCACCAACCCATTTCCTCGCACAACAAGCATTGATTGGCTGCAGATGATTGTCAAAGCGAAGCTCCAGCCTGCCCTTCTGCGATACTCAGCCTTCTCTTCGCACCATGCCATCCACTGCCCACAACGCTCTCCTTGCTTCCTGCAGCCCTCCAACATGAACGGGACTCTTGACACAAAACATGAGTAGGTAAAACTTCATCTAGAAATATCTGTGACTCTATCCGACCCGAGCTCCATTGCAGTTGGCCTGAATATTTGATTTTGACCCAGTCCAGTGCAACCAGATATCTCCGGTTGGCACTTTATGCTTTTAGATGCTATTTTACACTTTAAAACAAATGTACAACTCTGGTCCTACTGTTGATTTGTGTCATTTTGGTCTTGTTGTATTTATTAGATTAAGCTCTATTCTTCTAACCTGGATTTTTATGTGTGATGTTTTCACTGTTTTACTGTTTGAACAAATACATATTGCCTCTGCCTGACAGCTCTGTGCTAAACTACCAGGGGGTTGAGCGCAGGTTATGTTGGGGTTTCAGTGTACCGTACCCTGATAAGGATTGTGGTAACTACTTGACCAGGGCTCACACCCCAGTCATGAAGTAACTCAATTTCTAACGTTTTTTAACTGTTCTGCCAGAGAAAGAGATCTAGAAGCCTGGGTTGAGTGACTATTACCATTCAATTCAATCTGCCAATCATAAAGCACTTATCGTTTCCTCTGGGGAAGACGTAGATCAGACAAACCAAAGCAAGTGTACTTAATACATGTGTGCCCAGATATTTATGGAGCCAAATGCTGTGATCCACAGAATATTTGGGTTAATTGCCCCTAATGAAATGTATTTTCTTATTCAAAAAGCCTAGATGTGATCCTTCTCTGAATTCTTTAAGGATTCCTATACTGGTGAACAGTGAGAGGATTCACTTTTCCAATAAATACAAGGCTATCTTTTCAAGTAGTTGTACTTCTTATGCTATTGAGAGTATGATATTTCACGATGAATTACATAAGGGTGGATTTGTTACATTTTATTGGCTTTCATAAGTTTGTATGTTAATTTCTCTAAACAACATTGATAGTCCTTAAAACAGATTTTGCTTTGGAACATATTGGACACTGGGATATGGATTCTCTACCACGTTTGTATCATTGATGTTGGATGTTTACTTCTGCAAAAGGACGTAATTAGGAAGTGTATGGTCAGTGGGTGGTTGTAATAGCCCGGAAGAAATGTGAAAAGTGGGTGAGTAGACTTTAAAGGGTTGTAGACAGTCGTAGTAATTGTCCAAAATGGCGTGTTGGAGAATTGTCTTTGGAAAGAAGCATAATCCTGATTGTTGGTCTGAGAGTCTAAATCGGTATGCCCACCTGCCAGTTAAGTTTGGAAATAGCCTTTGTAGGAGCTTAAGCCACTCCTCAATCTCACTAAACCCACACCATATTTTATTATTTAATGACCACAGCTGTGTGCTACTGGACAGGCCATAACCTCACAGAATGCACTGTTGGCATTGTATAGTGAGTGAATACATCTCTGGGCTCCTGACAATGACATACAAACTACTGGAACTTTCACAGAATGTTGTGTCACCATATTTCAGTGCTACATCCTATATGCAAGTGTCCCAAAGATCACTGCAGCTATTGAAATACCTTGACAGACCATGTTATGCGGTGCACACACTTCAGTGGCCGTTGAGTGACCACAAACCCATACTATACACTACAAACACAAATGTAACATCTCACTTTTGCATATCTTTTCCATATTATTACTTTTCTGAATAAAAGGGGAATGTAAAAATGAAGATGACAGAACAGTTTTGCTATTTAAAGTTAGAGTCCAGAGGTATGCTACTGTCTCTTATGCAAATGCTGTCAGTACCTGACAAAGTACTCCACTGGCAGACAAATCAAACCATGGTGCACTCTAATGGCTTACCGACCATTTAGGTAGAGCATATTTTTATGAGGAAGTCCCACATGTAAATGAAGTGTACCATGTCTACCTCATTCTACAGTCAGCAGTGTGCTGGCGTTTGGTATAACAATTTCAGTGATAGGAGGATAAGCATCATTTATAACAATACAGAACAATTTCCTTATTCCCTGTGGTTTTTCAGGTGTACAACCAGTTTCTCTGATGATCCTCAGAGTTTGAGCTTTCTTGAGAGGCTACAACTGACCGGAGCTACCTCAATGCCCACTTTGACTATCAGTTACATTTCTGTCTAATGACCCAGTTCAATGTTGGGTGCAACTGTCTAGGCAAGCAGAAAAACAATCCACACAATCCTTGTTACTTCCTTGAGGATGGGGACCTAATTTTGTAAGTAATCCTTCCCAGACCTAACACCGGTAGAAACATTTATGGGTCACTTTGGCTAACAGTAAATGTCACAAATTAGGACCAAGATGTCATATGTTTTACATCATACTACGGATATCAGTTGGTGTTTATCATCAGATTCTTTCCTATAACATGCTTTTGTTATTTGAACCACATTATTTTACCACCTTGATGTTGCAATGTTAGAGCAACTCATACTAAACCATTTATGCTTTTTTTTAAGAAAAGACTATGAAACACACTTTCTGCTATGAAAATAAAAAAAACATAATATTGGTTCTGTGAAATAAGTTGTTAAAAAAAATAAGTTTCTTTTTTTATTTGTTGGCCCTGTGCATGTGTGTGCCAATAACAAATATTTTACACAGTGGCAATAGCATAACATGTAGACTTGGATAATGAATGTTCATTTAAGCTTTCACTGAATCCATGTCACAGGTGCAGATTTACTTATATGTCATCTCGCAGAGGCTCCAACTATTTACAATTTCTCACATATTCAATCCTAAGCACTGGGCAGAGAAACTGAAGCTAGTCTAGGAAAAAACACAGGATTAGCCAAATATCACATGGAGGAACTGAAACCAGATGGCAGTTGCTAATGGACTTCATGACAGTGGGTGTTGACTAGAGGGGTATATCACTGGATAAGAAGCTATATCACTTTTCATTCTCAAGAACACTGCATGCAGTTGTACTTGCAATGTGATTTCTTGTGAAATGTACTAATGCATTTGGGTAGCAATAAAATCCAGCTGGGGTGATCTAATGAAATATTGCGAAATCTCATTATAGTTTGGAATTATCAGGCAGCATATGTGATTTCACATATCCAATTAATGGAAACAGCCTTTACAACCTGGGCATTACAAAGTAATGCCTTTACTAAGCATCCATTAACACGCAATGCCCTTACCACGTATTGCCTTTTCAACGCCTTTAGAACAAATATGCCATTAAAACACATGCCTTTAATATGCAAGGTAGGTATATAAAAGGTAAGTGTGTGTGTGTGTGTATATTATGCATATATATATATTTATGTATTACCTACTGGCGGTCGCCAGTAGGTATATATAGTTAGGATTTTTTCTCTATGGGTTTTTTGAAAATTCTATGTCTAATAAATTTGGCGTTTGTGGACGGAATTGGCTGAAATTTTCAGGAAAATGGCACATTTTGTTTCTGAGCAGCCCTTGAAAATTTGGGGGGGGTTCGTCAAGGGGGGGCTGAGAAAAAAGGGGGGTCCCAAAACGTGTTTTTAACATTGAGTTTTCCATAGGGCGGTTGGCCTCACTTTTAGCCCGAACGGGTGAATGGATTTGCACGAAACTTGGCAAAATTGTAGGGACTGGTAGCCCGATGTGCCTTTTGTAGGTCTCAATATATGTGCTACAGTGGATTTTGAGAAATTAACGTTTAAAAAAAGATATATATCTGTAACAGCGGACCGGGCAGCGCTCCAGGACGCGTACTTTTCGCGCAACGGAGCTTTGTGAAGCGAAGCTGATTGGTTCTCCGGCATCTGTCAACATTCCAAACAGTCCGTAGCGGCCGCCATCTTGTCTCTCGGTAGGATCGAGAGACAAGAGGAGGCCAAAGCGAAGGGGCAAATGACCATAAGGGGGAATAGTAGATCCTCGCTGACCCCCTACGTTTGATGTGGAGGTTTTAAAAGGGCCCCGCGGGGCAAAAAAAAAAAATAATAATAATAATCGAACGGCTGAATGGATTTGCACGAAACTTGGCAAAATATTAGGGACTGGTAGCCCGATGTGCCTTTGCTAGGTCTCAATATATGTGCTCCAGTGGATTTTGAGAAATTAACGTTCAAAAAAAGATATATATCTGTAACAGCGCTCCGCTTCGCGTACTTTTCGCGTTACGGAGCTTTGCGAAGCTGATTGGTTCTCCGGCGTCTGTCAACATTCCAAACAGTCCGTAGCGGCCGCCATCTTGTCTCTCGGTAGGATTGAGAGACAAGAGGAGGCCAAAGCGAAGGGGGAAATGACCATAAGGGGGAATAGTAGATCCTTCCTGACCTCTTAGGTTTGATGTACCATTTTGCCAAGTTTGGTGTAATTCCGTTCAGCCATTCAGGCTGTAGACGTATGTAAATGTCCTATGGAAAATTGCATGGGGAAAACACATTTGAAAGTTTTGAAATTTAGAACCAATTAAAATGTTACTTTGGTTTTGTATTTGTGTGTGATGAAAGTTAATTGGTTATGTATATATTTCAAATGAGAGGAAACCACAGCCATTTTGTGATACTACTGTCTGAGGTACATTTGTGAGGAATTTTTGGTGGTGAATTTCTGGTGTTTGATTTACACAGTACGAACACTTCTCCTACTTTTAAAAAGGTGAGTTGTTAATTTGTAAGGGGAACTATGTTGTACACTTGAAGATAATTTGAAAAATGTTTTCTGTTATTTATTTGCAGTCCTTCTGTTATACTAAATACTTGATAAAGTTAGTTTTATATTATGTATTACTAAAAACGATAAATGAAAGTGATTATTTTTTTCTGCAATTTACAGCAAGCAATTTCAAAATAAAATGGCTCACAATGAAGAGACCGTGGCAATTTCTTTTGAATTGTCCACTACATTGATTGAAATTGAGAGCACCAATAATGAAATATTGTCACAAGGAGGACATGACTTGTATGATTCCATTAGATTGATTGAAATGGACAGCACCAAGAATGAAATATTGTCACAAGGAGATGACTTGAATGATTCCACTACATTGATTGAAATTGAGAGCACCAATAATGAAATATTGTCACAAGGAGGAGATGACTTGTATGATTCCATTAGATTGATTGAAATGGACAGCACCAATAATGAAATATTGTCACAAGGAGGAGATGACTTGAATGATTCCACTACATTGATTGAAATTGAGAGCACCAATAATGAAATATTGTCACGAGGAGATGACTTGAATGATTCCACTACATTGCTTGAAATTGACAGCACCAATAATGAAATATTGTCACAAGGAGGAGATGACTTGAATGATTTTTTTGATCAATCTCTTGATGGCGAATTTATCGAGTGTTTGGAGACCATAGAGTTCCAAGAATCATCATTGGAGACTTTTCATGAGGACATTGCTGATGAGGACATGTTACTAGTTCTTTCAAATTTAGAAAATTCTGAAGAATAAATTTATATTTAGAAATCAAAAATTGTTTGAGACATTATTCATTTTTATTTTTAATTTATGAGGTTGTAGCGAAGTGATTGTAGTATAAAATGAGACTTATAGTATAGAGTGCAACATTTTTATGTTACATGGTAAGTTTACTCATATTTACTTCCCTTCTGCCACTATATTATCTCCAATGTGTATTTGACATCTCTTCTTCATCTCCGGCCTCCTTTCTCTCACTGTGCGTCTCCGATGCATCTTATCGCTGCTATTTTGTGTAATTACAGAAGAGAGTAAAATAAAATAGTTCGGAACGTGAAAAGGGGGAAAAGTAGAGTACTCCTCACCCCCTAGGCCTTTTTAGGCGGTCCCAAAAGGATCAGTTTCTGCTTTCCTGAGAGATTATGGTATGAGTTCCATATACCACAATAACTTGCATTACAACATGCAAGATATCTATCTCCTATTACCAACTTTTGGAGATATTCGCCCTAAGCGCGAATATCTCCAAAAAGTAACACCTGCCCTGAGCAGTTCTTAGCCATGTTATCCAATGGGAGGTGGATAACATGGCTAAGAGCATTAGCTCGGTAATGCATGAATATCGCTGAGTTTTTAGCGATATTCATGCATTGCGGCCGTTTATTATCGCATTTGCGATAAACCTTGATAATAGCAAGGTTTATCTTCGATAATTTCTGACGATGCTTAGTGGTAAAAAATTCGTTGGTAAGCATCGTTAGCGATAAATATCGCTTAACTTTGGTAATATGCCCCAACGTCTGTTAACGTTCGATTCGAAGGAAATGAGGAAGTGTTGAAAAACATTGTCTGCGCCATCTTGCCTTTTTTGAAATGCCACACTTTTGTCGTGCACGGCAGCCATTTTAGATGTCTTGACCAGACCCACTCTCTGCACGCTGTCGATTCGTAGCATGGCTCCTCACCCACGCAAGCATCTTCCCCAGGCACTGGTCACCACCGCTCTCTGTCTTATGCATGGGCAATAAACCTCCCCCCATCTGCGCTGCTCTTCCCTGAGAATCACACTCTGTGCCCGCCCGACACCTCCCTTTCGCCCTATTCACTACCGCACCCTCTGACACTCCTCTTCCTCTGTGTCCGATTGTCCAGGCTATCAGCTAGCCCTGCAGATGTAGTTTATGGCCCCAGCTGTAAAGAATCACCCCTCTTCAAAGGAGTTATAGTAGATCAAGGCCCACACCCGATGAGATCCGTCACACCACACGTGTTCCTACTATCTGAAAACCATCCTGTATTGTGATTGGGGAGGGGACCGAGCCTGAAGCGGAAGATTCCAGGAATGACTCTTTGTACATCAAAGTTTTTACAATTATGTGTCACATTAAAAATATATAGCACTCCAACAAAGTAGTAGGAATATAAAACTTTAATAACATATAAATATATACAACAAAACAAAAACAGTAAAAACATTTAAACAACGAATAGACCGTGGCAATTTCTTTTGAATTATCCAATAGATTTATTGAAATTGACAGCACCAATAATGAAATATTCTTGTCAGTAGCGGTCTGTTGTGCGAATAGTTCCAAGGCAGCAGAACGCGCTGAAATCTAGATGGCATGAAGGTGATGTCTAGTGAGTTGCCGCCCAGCAAATAACGGCGTGGGGCGCCGCGGGGGTGAGTGAGTCCAGTAGGCACCACAGCTATTCTTACCGGCATTGCAGAATTACTGCTGGGGACAATGCCTGTGCTGTAGCAGGGTCACAGCAGAAACAAAAAGGATTCTGTTGAAGATGTTGTTGGTTTTCAATTTGAAAACAGTTCTGGTGTCAACTGCTATGCTAATGTAGTGGTTAATGTTTTGTTTTCTCTAGAAAATGTAAAAGAGGGGGAGGCAGTCCAAAGTTCCGTTCAAAGGGCAAAGGAAAGGATCGGTGGTTTGAACTATCAGTCAAAAAGGGGAGGGGGTGCAATAATTTTTCCTACCGGGTCACACTGTGCTTTCACCGGAAGTGAGGTCTGCAGGATTCTAGTAATTCAAAGTGAGGCTGGCGCCAGCATGGGAGTGCCGACGTCCCGCGGATACAGTTTCGTCACTCCACGGGCGATCATGGCAGTCATTCCCCATCGGGGGTCGGAGACTCCCGCGGCTCCTCTAGAATCTTCAAGGTCGTGGAGGACTACGGTGGTGGAGTCAACCAGTGACCGGGCCATTTCTTTATGCTGGGCCCGCTCTTGCCAGGTCGACCGCCATTTTGAGAGTTCGGCAGCTACCGGCGATCGCGGGGTCACATGAGCGGACGGGCTCCACCCTGCCGGGCGAGACGTTGCAGCATGGCCACAGTGGAAGAACCCTTTTCCGGGCGCCTGGAGCGCTGAGGGTGCAGCTGGGAAGCCTCCACCTGGGGAGGCGGGAGAGGCCTGTTCGCACCGTCTCTCCCTCCCAGTGCACCCCACGGCGTCTCGCTTGAGATTTGTTATGGCCGGACCAGGCGATGAGGACGAGGGGGGGGGGGGGTCGGAGGCATGTGCAAGACATCCCCCCCAGTGTTGTCGCAGCCATTATTCAAGAAAGAAGAAGTGTCCCGTCCGTCTTCGGGCCGGGCTTCCGGTAGATGTCGGCCGGACGCCCCTGGCTCTGGCCCCATGAACGGGTTTCTTGATTTATCGGCTGCAGCCGGATCCCGTCGGCCTCGGCCCCCCGACCGTTGGTGGCCGGACCGGAAGAGCATGTGGCGGGACTACCTGCAACTCTCAAGGGCCACCGCGGCCGGACTGGGAGAGAGAGGGGAGGGTCGAGGAGACATTCCCCCCCCTGCAACTGTTCAGCGTTGTAAAGGCAATCCCCTGGCCGGGTCCCGCTGGCCTCGGCCTCTCCTCCGGCTACACCCTACGTTAGGATCTCCTGGCCGAGGCGTGGCAGCAGGACCTGCCTTATATGGGCTGCTCCCGGCTGGGCGTAGCCGGAACCCTGCCCCACCTTGGAAGTTTCCAGAGTGGGGGCGGATGTTCTACTGACTTGCATTTTCCCTAGTCTATCGATTTTTTTGGCGTGGCAGGCGGTGGGACAGCGAGGGGTGATTTGGTTTCTCTTACTGTTTTTCTGGTCTCTCACCACTGGCATATTTTAACGTTTTCTTGTTTCTAGGACATTAATAGGTTTTATCATTACGTTATGTTATCGTTTCTTTGTTCGTTGTTTAACAAAAGTTCATGTTCATCAGTGGCCTACTGATTTTCGTTTTCCTATTCTTTTCTTTCCAGGTTGTTTCATGCTAAAGTTTCTGTTAACAGGATACAGTGATCACTTCGTTATTATTGCATATGTCCTTTTCACTAGGGGTGCTCTCTGGTCGGGCCAGATGACGTATCTCTAGTAAATGGTCCGGGTGAAACAGGTGCATCAATCAGTGGGGAGTAGATAGGCATGACAGATTACAACGGGGGAGAAAGGTCCGCATTACGTACCCTTTCACTATTTGCAAAGATTTTCCTACGTATATTTGCAAACAGGGAATACCTCCAAAAAGAACCAATTCCCAAACAGTCAATGTTTGGGGAAACAATCAATCAATGAGGAACGAAATAGGCACGACGTGTTAAAGGTTTGCGTTACCTGCCCTTCACTATCTGCAAAGGGAGAGAGAATATTCCTATTCTTCCTCGTTTGCAGGCAGAGAAGATTCTTAAGAAAATCAACTTCGAACAATTCAATGCTCGATTCAAACAATCAACAAGGGGTACTGTGAACACAAATGAACGCCGCTTATGTACATACACATTGGTATTATCAACAGGTTGTTCCTAATGTTTCTATTTTAGGGAGGTCAAACAGAGATCCCATTAGTTGCCTACTGATTTTGCTCGATTCCTTTTGTTTTTTTACACGATTTTTCGCTATCTGCAAAGACTAAACAGAGTATTGCGACTCTGTGCTTGTTTGTAAATAGAGAATGAACCAAAGAGAACAATCAATCAAATGGAGAGAGAAGCAGGCACGACGGATTACAACGGGGGCAAAGGCCTGCGTTAACTACCCTTCACTATCTGCAAAGAGAGAGTACTCCTAATAGAAATGAGGGGTGGGGGGCAGCATTCAAAGCAGATCAGTGTGCATAAACACGAAAAAATGTTTACTTACCACGTACTTGACATTCGACAGCTTATGATATTTGCTATTAAAAAACCATTGAAATTCACTGAAAAAACCATAGGTTATAGACCATATATAGTTAGGAATTAGCATTTACAAAACCTTGAAAATTCACTGAAAAAACCATAGGTTATAGACCATATATAGTTAGGAATTAGCATTTAAAAAACCTTATTTTACTCACACAAAACCATTGAAATTCCATATATAGTTAGTTGCACTAACTATATATCGCGCACCCGCAATCCACTGCTGATCATGTCACATATTACATCATTCATGACATGGTCAGTGACATCACTGATGACATCACTGATGACATCTCAAATGACATCACTGATGACATCACTGATGACGTCCCATTTGACATCATTCTTGTGCTAATACGATAAACCTCTTCAGACTCTAATATAACCTTAGATACACTCAGTGTATACAGACACTCACACACTGCCACTCATCCATGGAGTTACTCACACACCCAGTCAGTCATGCAAAGAAACAATCTCACCTCCATTTCTTCAACTATACAGTTATACACACCTTACTTATTGAAACATATACTAACACATATTTACTCTCTTATACAATCCCTGATACAAGTTCACAATGATCGATACAACCACTCACTCATTCAGTGGCTCTCATGCACAGTTATTTATATATGCCAACTCTCACATGTACTGTGTTTTACATATGTACTTACTATGACATGTAGCATTGAGATATCCATTCACTCATCAATACACTCATGCACACAGTCAACTGCCCATGTAGCTGTTTCCACATGCACTCTTGAACTCATACACCTAGTGAATAAACTGCTCACACATCTATGCACAGAGTCACACACCTTCCAGCCACCCCCACACAAACTCAATCTCCCATAGAAATACTTGGGCAACCAATTAATAACACATATAGCCTCTCGTATAGCTAATGATCAACACATGCAGCAGTTTACATCACAACAGACATAATGATGCACAAATTAAGACAGTTTAGCCACTAACCCATGCATTCAGTGAGACACATTTAATCACTCACTCATACAGTCAGTCACGCACCTACTAAATCCTTCATCCAGACACTTATACATCCACTCATTCTTCAATATCTAAGACATATTTTAACTTTACAGAAACATACAGTCACTGGATGTTGTCATCAGTGATGTCATCAGTGATGTCATTTGAGATGTCATCAGTGATGTCATCAGTGATGTCACTGACCATGTCATGAATGATGTAATATGTGACATGATCAGCAGTGGATTGCGGGTGCGCGATATATAGTTAGTGCAACTAACTATATATGGAATTTCAATGGTTTTGTGTGAATAAAATAAGGTTTTTTAAATGCTAATTCCTAACTATGTATGGTCTATAACCTATGGTTTTTTCAGTGAATTTTCAAGGTTTTGTAAATGCTAATTCCTAACTATATATGGTCTATAACCTATGGTTTTTTCAGTGAATATATATATATATATATATACATATATATATATATATTCACTGAAAAAAACATAGGTTTCACACCAGTTATAGTTAGCTGGACATTTTGCTCATACAAAACCATTGAAATTCCCCCGTTATAGTTAGTTGTACTCACTGTAACTCGCGCGCCCGCAATCCACTGCTGATGATGTCACATATTACATCATTCATGACATGGTCAGTGACATCACTGATAACATCACTGATGACATCATCCATGTGACAATCAAATACATCTCATCACACACTATTATAATCTTTCATCACTCACTGTAACATAGAAAGTGCCATATTTGAAACCATTGACACACCAATAGAAATTTCTAAACACCCACTCAGTTATTCATAGAACTATACACACATCTAATCACTTACCTATAGATCCAGTGTTATATGCAGTTAATAATCAACAGAACACTATCAAATATACTTATACGCCTATTTCAACATTACACACCAGCACACATTGTATTAACTTATAAAGACATTCTTCGGACTTATGCAAGCAATTGATTATAATTACATTTACTCACCTACAAACTTATACAAACAACACTTCATCTATTTATTTAGATAGTAACTCACACTTACACACCAGCACACATTGTATTAACTTATAAAGACATTCTTCGGACTTATGCAAACAATTGATTATAATTACATTTACTCACCTACAAACTTATACAAACAACACTTCATCTATTTATATAGATAGTAACTCACACTTAGTGTGTTATAAAATCACTATTACAAGTGTACAGTTATCCATATCCATATAATGACTCATACAATCAGTAAGTCTTAACACACTTAATTAGATATAACTGTCACATACACTGCCTTTTTTTCAAGTTTAATGTAGATGTACCATTGAGAGAAATATTTCATCACCACCACACCCATAAACATATACACTCACTGAAACAACTGTTATAACATGTAGTCTTAACCTCATATACCTACTGAATAAACTATTCACACATTTTTTGGCAATCACACCCCCCCCACCAAACCACATAGACATTCATTTACCCATACAAATACTCAGTTAAGAAACCAATAACAAATATAGTCTTTAACATAGCAATTAAGACAAAGCATTAAAGACTTTCACGCAGTTTAGTAACTACACATTATTACCTACTGGCGGTCGCCAGTAGGTATATATAGTTAGGATTTTTTCCCTATGGGATTTTTGAAAATTCTATGTCTAATAACTTTGGCGTTTGTGGACGGAATTGGCTGAAATTTTCAGGAAAATGGAACATTTTGTTTCTGAGCAGCCCCTGGAAATTTGGGAGGGGTTCGTCAAGGGGGGGCCGAGAAAAAAGGGGGGTCCCAAAACGTGTTTTTAACATTGAGTTTTCCATAGGGCGGTTGGCCTCACTTTTAGCCCAAACGGCTGAATGGATTTCCACGAAACTTGGCAAAATTGTAGGGACTGGTAGCCCGATGTGCCTTTGCTAGGTCTCAATATATGTGCTTCAGTGGATTTTGAGAAATTAACGTTCAAAAAAAGATATATATCTGTAACAGCGCACCGCTTCGCGTACTTTACGCGTAACGGAACTTCGCGTAGCGAAGCTGATTGGCTCTCCGGTGTCTGTCAACATTCTAAACAGTCCGGAGCGGCCGCCATCTTGTCTCTCAGTAGGATTGAGAGACAAGAGGAGGCCAAAACAAAGGGGGACATGACCATAAGGGGGCATAGTAGATCCTCCCTGACCCCCTAGGTTTAATGTGGAGGCTTTAAAAGGGCCCCGCGGGGCAAAAAAAGAAAAAACATTTTTTTTGTTTTTTTGCGTGGGTAGCGCCCGGTTCGCGAACCGGGAAGCGTTCTGGTCAGCGTACTATAAGGAAAAAAGAATGATAGACTTTTCAAATACTGTATGTTAATTGATTGTTGGTTTTGTTGATTATTTTTTAATTTTTTTATTTTTTAAGCAATTATTTATTATTGTAATTGTGTTTCAAAATTTAATAACATTTCTAACATTTCACTAGTTTATGAATTACATATAAAAATGATTAAAGACTCAAATAATTTTTTAATATTACATATAATTTTATTTTTCGGATTGTTTTTCAAAATTTAATAGAATGTCTAACATTTGACTGTCAGATATGTCCTCTTGTTGAGTGAACATAACTTCCCACATTTGACCGTCATCATAATGAAGTAAATGATCCACAGATTCTACACATTGAACTAATTCATGGTCCCGTGATTCATCCATGAAATCTGAGTCATCATTATCCTCAATATCTTTTTCTGTGTTGTTCTCCAGAACAATTTCGAAGGAAATATTCTGCTCACCTTCCATTTTATTGCTGTAATTTGCATAAAAAATAATTATATCAGTAGAGATAGGGCACTGTTGGGTTTAAGTTCAGACAGGTACTTGTGAGTTTATAACAGAGAAGTAATCTATGGGCACTGTATGGTTTCAGGCGTGAAGTAGTACTATTAAAAAGTGCCTGTGAAGAAGCCTAAGTAAATTCATAATTATACCACAGAAACCTAAATCAATCCATAATTATAATAAAAAAGCCTTTCTCAATGTCTAACTCTTACAGAGGGATAGTATATAACTATCCGAAAATGTTTTCAAATTTATAAAATAATATCTCACCTTCTAAAAACAAGTTTAAGTTGTGAGTGAAAATGATCTTGCAATGTAGTTCAGGAAGTAGTAGTCAAAATGGCTGTGTTTCTCTCTCTTCCTTTATATATATTCAGGTACATAACCAATCAAATGTCAGGTAAAAAAAGTAGAAAATGAAAGTAACATTTTAATTGGTTGTCAATTCCAACACTTCAGATGTGTTTTGTGAAGTAATTTACCTCAGGGTATTTAGAGAGGTGTACAGGCTAAATGGTTAAATGGAATTTCAATCAAATTTGTGAAAATGGTAGGGATTGGTATGTAGTATGAGCTAATCTATATTTGGTGAAAGTGTCTCCAGTCGCTTTTCTGTAAACTACTTTCCCACCTTTTTTGATGGTGCGCTTCCCAGGGAGCGACCCGGTACGCGAACTGGCGAGCGCCCCGGTACGCGAACCTTAAGCGTTACGGGAGTCCACCATTTTGTGTTTTGGTCGAATTAAGATACAAGATGGAGGGCAAATAATGTTCAGAATGGGTAGAAGGGGGCACAGTAGACTTATCTTGACCCCCTAGGTTTTCTGAGGGTGGCTGAGGAGGCCCATATGTGCGAAAAAAAAAACATTTTTTAAAAAATGTAGCGAGGTTAGCTCCCGGTTCGCGTACCGGGTAGCGTCCCAGGGAGCGTACTTTGTTGAAAATTAGTGAAAAAAGTTAGAGTAAAATAATAATTGTGAGTGATCAGATGTAGGGTAGCTCTGAGAAGAGCTTTTGGGTTTATGGTACATTTAGGTACTTATAAGTAGGTACCAATGCACAGTCTTAAATTCAGAATGAAAATTCTGTTGCCCTCATCTGAGAAGTGAACTCCATCTCCTCTGTAGATGTCTTGCATGTAGTAACGCAAGTTATTGTTGTACAGGGAGCCCATTCCATGGTCTCTCATGTAAGCTGAAACAGATTTGTTTACATGCTTCCTCGACTTCTCAATTTGTGGACAAAATTGGTTTGACCACCTCCATTTCTGTCTTTGGCATATATTTGAATATACCAAGGCAGTCTGAGGAAAAAGTGCCATTAATTGCTCAAAGGTGTCCTTTAAAAGCATTTCCAGACCTACCCCAGTCAAAGTGCCCAAATCATTACCTCCACAGTGCACAATTAACAGGTCAGGTTTTGGCAAATGCATAAAGGTTTTCACCAATGGTATCAATTGGTGACATTTTAATCCTCTGTGGCCAAACCACTTAATTTCCACATCTTGTAAATTGAGGTTAGGTAAATTCCTGTTCTCAGCATACCTCTGAGCCCAATAGATGTAACTATGTCCAACAATCCAGACAGAAAACATGGTGAGAGAAGGTTCTCCTGCAGTCAGATGAAGTGTGGCAATGAAATGGCAGTTGAAAAAATAAGAGTTTAAAATGAAAAAAACTGTGGAGTTTCTGTGTTAATGAAGCAGTAACAGTGATTGGTGGATTTTGATTGCTGAAAACAGAAAGTTAGGGTGCATGGATGAGTTCTTTGAAAGATGTATTTTGAGTGGTCAAGAAAAAATCATTAAATGAAAGAATGCACTGGATATGAGGTGCACTGAGAGTTCAGAGTTCAATTGCAACATTGTTGTGTGAACTTGCAAACACCAGAGGCCTTCAAGGAGGTGGTTGCTATGCAAAAAAGGCAGAAAGGGCAGAGGGGGGAAGGGTTTTGATTTGAAAAAAAGTGAGGGAAGAGTTTTGATTGGGTGACATGAGAGATATGTGTGAAGAATTACAGCATTTCTGTGCTTTTGATAGCTGCAGACTCTGGAGTGCATACCTTTTGCTCTGCTGAAGACAAATTGGTGTGTTTCTGAGACTGTTTTGAAACTCAAAGTATTTGCTAAGGTGAGAAAAGATTTCTTTAATTTAGATAGAGAATAGTGTGCTTTAAGGAGACAATTATGAAGAAAGTTGTGTTTTTCAAATGTTGCTTTGTCTCAAGTGTTTTACAAATAGATTTTGTTTCTTTGAGAAATTGTAATTGGAGAAAATGTGAAGTATTAGTACTGACAGGGTTTTTTGTGCATAGGAGCTGTGGAGTGTTTTCAAATTATGACTTGAAAATCGTTTTTGAGGAAAAGGAATGGTTATAATATTTATGACAAGGACATAATGGTGTATGCTTCTTTATAAGGCAATTGAGTGTCTCTGATGTTATTTTTCCCATTTTAATGTAAGACCTTTCCCTGTGGAGCAAATTGCTTGTAAATATGCTCCCACCTGTGCATGGCAAATTTAGATTTTGAATGTTTGCGTTACATAGCCATGTTAAAAGTGACACAAACATGCTGCAAAGGCAATCAAAAAACGCTTTTATGTGTCTTAAGGACATTTTAAGTCATTTCCCCATGTGCAGTGTTTTCAAATTATGATTTGAAAATCGTTTTTGGGGAAAATGAATGGTTTTAATATTTATGACAAGGACATAATGGTGTATGCTTCTTTATAAGGCAATTGAGTGTCTCTGATGTTATTTTTCCCATTTTAATGTAAGACCTTTCCCTGTGGAGCAAATTCCTTGTAAATATGCTCCCACCTGTGCATGGCAAATTTAGATTTTGAATGTTTGTGTTACATAGCCATGTTAAAAGTGACCCAACCATGCTGGAAAGGCAATCAAAAAACGCTTTCATGTGTCTTAAGGACATTTTAAGTCATTTCCCCATGTGCAGTGTTTTCAAATTATGATTTGAAAATCGTTTTTGGGGAAAAGGAATGGTTTTTAAATTTATGACAAGGACATAATGGTGTATGCTTCTTTATAAGGCATTTCAGTGTCTCTGATGTCATTTTTCCCATATTACATTAAAAGACCTTTCCCCGTGGAGCACATTCCTTGTAAATATGGTCCCACCTGTGCATGGTAAATTTAGATTTTGACTGTTTGAGTTACATAGCCATGTTAAAAGTGACCCCAAAAAGTTGCAAAGGCTTTAAAAAAACACTTTCATGTGTCTTAAGGACATTTTAAGTCATTTCCCCGTGGGCAGTGTTTTCAAATTATGACTTGAAAATCGTTTTTGAGGTAAAGGAATGTTGTTAAAATTTATGTGCGCCATATGCCCCCAAATTTCTTTTTCAGGGGTGCAGCAGGGTGTTCTTGAGACACCCCTGCACCTTTGGAAAAATTCCTAATTTGCGATGAGCTAATTGCTAATCGCAAATTGCACCTTCATTCCTATGGGCCTCCTGGCCCATGGAAATGAATGGGTAATTTGCAATTAGCAATTTGCTCATCGCAAATTCGGAATGGTAAAGAATCGCTATTTATTCCTTAAAATTCGCTATTTAGGAAATGCAAAATAGTATGATGATACATATGGCGGTTCATCTCTAACAAGATAAGAAGCTTAGGGATACATTTATGATGACTGGCGCAATGAAGTGGACATCACTTACTTCATTGGTAGGCCTTTACATGTATTATCTCCTCTGTATTCTTCATCAAGCGTAACTTTGATCTGCAATCCTGAGTAGGCCTCACCTTAAACAAACCTCTGGATAGGCCACACCTTATCGTCATCCTGAATTAATCATTTAAACTGCTAGGGACAGATTTATGATAGGTGTATGCCTCTTTTGCGCCACTGTGGTCACTTTTCTGATGCAGCGGCGGTGCAAAAGATTTGCTATGAGGCGACAAAATTACAAATTGATGCATTTAGGCAGATGTGTCATGGTGTAAAAAAAACGTGCCACATGAAACCGATGCAGCAGTGATGCAAAAGATGCACCATGTTGCAAGACAGGCCTCACTTGGGGCCATATGTATCAAGCTAATTAGCATTCGCAAAGGCCGAAATTCTGCGAATTTCGGCCTTTGCGAATGCTAATTAGACAAATGGTATGTATCAAACAAGTTTGATGCAAAATAAGGAATAGCAAAATTTGCTATTCCTTATTTTGCGATTGCACTGAAGGATTTGCAAATTTTGCGATTCCTTAAATGCAATGTATCAAACAAAAAATATGCAAAAAAGGCCATTAAGGATTTGCAAATTACCACCAACTTCTGGTTGGTGGTAATTTGCGAATTCTTTTCAAAAACCTTTTTTTCCAAAAAACAAAAGGTGCCATATGACGCCCATACATGCCTTTAGGGCATGTATGTGCGCCATATGCCCCCAAATTTCTTTTTCAGGGGGTGCAGCAGGGTGTTCTTGAGACACCCCTGCACCCTTGGAAAAATTCCTAATTTGCGATGAGCTAATTGCTAATGGCAAATTGCACCTTCATTCCTATGGGCCTCCTGGCCCATGGAAATGAATGAGTAATTTGCAATTAGCAATTTGCTCATTGCAAATTAGGAATGGTAAAGAATCGCTATTTATTCCTTAAAATTCGCTATTTAGGAAATGCAAAATAGTTTGATGATACATATGGCAGTTCATCTCTAACAAGATAAGAAGCATGGGGATAGATTTATGATGACTGGCACAATGAAGTGGACATAACTTACTTCATTGGTAGGCCTTTACATGTATTATCTCCTCTGTATTGTTCATCAAGTGTAACTTTGATCTGCAATCCTGAGTAGGCCTCACCTTAAACAAACCTCTGGATAGGCCACACCTTATCGTCATCCTGAATTAATCATTTAAAATGCTAGGGACAGATAGATGATTGGTGTATGCCTCTTTTGCGCCACTGTGCGTCACTTTTCTGATGCAGCGGCGGTGCAAAAGATTTGCTATGAGGCGACAAAATTACAAATTGATGCATTTAGGCAGATGTGTCATGGTGTAAAAAACACCGTGCCACATGAAACTGATGCAGCAGTGATGCAAAAGATGCACCATGTTGCAAGACAGGCCTCACTTGGGGCCATATGTATGAAGCTAATTAGCATTTGCAAAGGCCGAAGTTCTGTGAATTTCGGCCTTTGCGAAGGCTAATAAGACAAATGGTATGTATCAAACAAGTTTGATGCAAAATAAGGAATAGCAAAATTTGCTATTCTTTATTTTGCGATTGCACTGAAGGATTTGCAAATTTTGTGATTTCTTAAATGCAATGTATCAAACAAAAAATATGCAAAAAATGCCATTAAGGATTTGCAAATTACCACCAACTTCTAGTTGGTGGTAATTTGCGAATTCTTTTCAAAAAGCTTTTTTTCCAAAAAACAAAAGGTGACATATGACGCCCATACATGCCCTTAGGGCATGTATGTGCGCCATATGCCCCCAAATTTCTTTTTCAGGGGGTGCAGCAGGGTGTTCTTGAGACACCCATGCACCCTTGGAAAAATTCCTAATTTGCGATGAGCTAATTGCTAATCGCAAATTGCACCTTCATTCCTATGGGCCTCCTGGCCCATGGAAATGAATGAGTAATTTGCAATTAGCAATTTGCTCATTGCAAATTAGGAATGGTAAAGAATCGCTATTAATTCCTTAAAATTCGCTATTTAGGAAATGCAAAATAGTTTGATGATACATATGGCAGTTCATCTCTAACAAGATAAGAAGCATAGGGATAGATTTATGATGACTGGCACAATGAAGTGGACATAACTTACTTCATTGGTAGGCCTTTACATGTATTATCTCCTCTGTATTGTTCATCAAGTGTAACTTTGATCTGCAATCCTGAGTAGGCCTCACCTTAAACAAACCTCTGGATAGGCCACACCTTATCGTCATCCTGAATTAATCATTTAAAATGCTAGGGACAGATTTATGATAGGTGTATGCCTCTTTTGCGCCACTGTGCGTCACTTTTCCGATGCAGCGGCGGTGCAAAAGATTTGCTATGATGCGACAAAATTTCAAATTGATGCATTTAGGCAGATGTGTCATGGTGTAAAAAAACCGTGCCACATGAAACCGATGCAGCAGTGATGCAAAAGATGCACCATGTTGCAAGACAGGCCTCACTTGGGGCCATATGTATCAAGCTAATTAGCATTCGCAAAGGCCAAAATTCTGTGAATTTCAGCCTTTGCGAATGCTAATTAGACAAATGGTATGTATCAAACAAGTTTGATGCAAAATAAGGAATAGCAAAATTTGCTATTCCTTATTTTGCGATTGCACTGAAGGATTTGCAAATTTTGCGATTCCTTAAATGCAATGTATCAAACAAAAAATATGCAAAAAATGCCATTAAGGATTTGCAAATTACCACCAACTTCTAGTTGGTGGTAATTTGCGAATTCTTTTCAAAAAGCTTTTTTTCCAAAAAACAAAAGGTGCCATATGACGCCCATACATGCCCTTAGGGCATGTATGTGCGCCATATGCCCCCAAATTTCTTTTTGAGGGGTGCAGCAGGGTGTTCTTGAGACACCCCTGCACCCTTGGAAAAATTCCTAATTTGCGATGAGCTAATTGCTAATCGCAAATTGCACCTTCATTCCTATGGGCCTCCTGGCCCATGGAATTGAATGGGTAATTTGCAATTAGCAATTTGCTCATTGCAAATTAGGAATGGTAAAGAATCGCTATTTATTCCTTAAAATTCGCTATTTAGGAAATGCTAAATAGTTTGATGATACATATGGCGGTTCATCTGTAACAAGATAAGAAGCTTAGGGATACATTTATGATGACTGGCGCAATAAAGTGGACATTACTTACTTCATTGGTAGGCCTTTACATGTGTTATCTCCTCTGTATTCTTCATCAAGCGTAACTTTAATCTGCAATCCTGAGTAGGCCTCACCTTAAACAAACCTCTGGATAGGCCACACCTTATCGTCATCCTGAATTAATCATTTAAAATGCTAGGGACAGATTTATGATAGGTGTATGCCTCTTTTGCGCCACTGTGCGTCACTTTTCTGATGCAGCGGCGGTGCAAAAGATTTGCTATGAGGCAACAAAATTACAAATTGATGCATTTAGGCAGATGTGTCATGGTGTAAAAAAAACGTGCCATATGAAACCGATGCAGCAGTGATGCAAAAGATGCACCATGTTGCAAGACAGGCCTCACTTGGGGCCATATGTATCAAGCTAATTAGCATTCGCAAAGGTCAAAATTCTGCGAATTTCGGCCTTTGCGAATGCTAATTAGACAAATGGTATGTATCAAACAAGTTTGATGCAAAATAAGGAATAGCAAAATTTGCTATTCCTTATTTTGCGATTGCACTGAAGGATTTGCAAATTTTGCGATTCCTTAAATGCAATGTATCAAACAAAAAATATGCAAAAAATGCCATTAAGGATTTGCAAACTACCACCAACTTCTAGTTGGTGGTAATTTGCGAATTCTTTTCAAAAAGCTTTTTTCCCAAAAAACAAAAGGTGCCATATGACGCCCATACATGCCCTTAGGGCATGTATGTGCGCCATATGCCCCCAAATTTCTTTTTCAGGGGTGCAGCAGGGTGTTCTTGAGACACCCCTGCACCTTTGGAAAAATTCCTAATTTGCGATGAGCTAATTGCTAATCGCAAATTGCACCTTCATTCCTATGGGCCTCCTGGCCCATGGAAATGAATGGGTAATTTGCAATTAGCAATTTGCTCATCGCAAATTAGGAATGGTAAAGAATCGCTATTTATCCCTTAAAATTCGCTATTTAGGAAATGCAAAATAGTTTGATGATACATATGGCGGTTCATCTCTAACAAGATAAGAAGCTTAGGGATAGATTTATGATGACTGGCGCATCACCAGGGATGTGCCAGTCATCCTGCGCTGCTGTTCCGCCACCCATGGTGTGCTGCATTTACAATGCGGCGCAGCATGGGGCAAAAATGGCACAGATGCGTGACGCATCTGTGCCGTAAAGGTGGCGCATTGCTGGAGTTGTATCGCAAGTGTGATGCAGCTCCAGCAAGGCTCAGGGGTGCCCCATCTCCACAATGTTGCGTCAAGACCTATGCCTGCTTCCAGCAGGCGCAGGGTTTTGACGTAGCTTTCTCCTATCTGATTGTAAATGCGGCACACCATGGGTGGCAGAGCAGCGGTGCACGTTAACTGGTGCATGCCTGGGGATGTGCCATTTAACATAAATCTGCCCCTTTACATTTAAGTATGTGCAGGGGACACAGAGTCGGTGAGGCTTATCCAAGGTTAAGAAGAGATGAGTCCTGTTCACTGAAAAATTAGACATAGGCTTCACCTGCTCAGCATCGCTGGACATGGCTATATAATAGCTGCAAAATGTTACTCTTGTTAAACAATTTTACTATTATAATCTCTGAGATTTGTCTCTTACTCTGCAACATCTCATTGTTGTTATCTTTCTTTAAAGATAAAGACAACATCAACATGAGCGACAATCAGCAATCAGTTGATTTTGAACTCATCATTGAACTCGTAATTGAAACATCAGTGGATGTTGATCCCTTGGATGATTTAAATCCTGAGGATGAAGAAGAACGTGATGAGGATGCAGATTTGTCCGAATTATATGACATAGGATGGGAAGCTGACGTGCTTGAGCCTATGGAACTATAAACATTTATTTTAAAAATTTATAATAAATAAAAAGTAAAAATGTAAACCGTTTAATTTAAAAATAAAGACACCTTCAAAAACAGGTTATGTGTAGTGTCTTCAATAAAATATTAAAATATGCTCATAAAATTAGATCAGATTCACATATAAAATAGCACAGGTAACATGAATATAAATTCCATTTCTTTTCTGCTATTTCTGTATTCTAAATTTGCCAAGCACTAAAAAATCTTCTATGTAAAAATGTCAAGTAGTGTTTTAAGTTTTTGATTACTGTTATTGATTTACTGTTGGGTAATAGTGGTTAATAACATTTTTTAATATATTTTACCACAGATTCAACTGCAGATCATTTCAAGATTTCACCATGCCAACGAAAGAAAGACTGAGAAAGGCTGCAAAACGTCAAAGACAGCAGGGCAATGAAAAAAAGCAGCAGTCCTCTAATAAAAAGATTTGTCAAGTCACCAAGAAAGCACCGGGTAAGAGTACAAAAACATTCATAAGAAATATTTGTAGTAAAAAAAATATTACTACAGAAAATGTTTCAGTCCAGAAAACGAGAAGCAATTCAAACGGAAAGGAAAGGCCAATAAAAAATGTTACTTCTAGAGCAAGAGATAACTCTGTGCATGATATTAGAAGGAAACAACAGTTTAGGGACCTTCGTAAACGAATGTTCCGCAACAGGATAATTGGCAATTTGTTAAAAAATATTAAGAAAGGTCAACAGAAAGTGGTTTTTTATAAGAGAAAAAAAAAAGTTGAGAAAGTTATTGATCAGGCATTTGAAATGAAACGTAAGTTATTTATTTTGATAATCAAAAGAAATAGTAGATGGAAGAGAATAGTTAATCGTAGTAATTTTTGTGAAGTTTTTTCTGGAGAATGGATGCATAGTTCAAGCTGTGAGGCATTTTTTAATGAGGAGAGTTATTTCCAGGATAATGATTTGGTGCATGCAGTTGACACCAGTGGTCGTGCTTATGAAGTGAAAGATGGTTGTCCAGTTGAAAAAGAAAAACTTGTGACAACAGAGGCAGAAGAGGTGTTAGGTAATGAGGTTTTAGGAAGACGTGCTAAGGGTCCTGTATACACCTGGAAGTGTAGTAGTATTTGCAGTGTGCGACAGGATTCCATCAATTTGCTTTGTGATTTTGTACGGTCATTTAATAAGAAAAGTTTGAAGCAGAAAATGAGGTTGTTGCAAGAATTAGATCCTTGCAGAGTGAGAGAAGTGACAGGTTTGCATGGTCATTCACTGGCTTGTCTTTCCAGGAGAGTATGCCAGAGTGTTTTTCATCATTTCAGGATGCTAGCAGTGCATCATAATAAAGTGAGGAAATTAGTTAGAATGTTGTATTATGCTAAGAGTCCAGCAATTATGCTTAAACAATTATGCGCTGCTCTTTGGCATGGTTCTGAAATAGATGTGAAGAATATATGTGAAGAAATTGAGTTTTGTTACTTTGGAAGTAAAGAGGAGAATGTTGAAATTGACCAAGAAGAAGCGGGTAATGTGGAAGATAGTGTACAGGTTTCCAGTACAGATAATTTCCAGAGGGAAATTGCGACGTTTCAGGTCAAATCAAGTGAGAGGCCAAATTTCACTTGTGTGTGTTGTCGAGGCACTTATTATAAGAATCAGACTAAGTTAGTGGATTTATATGCAAAAAGTGAAAGGGAAAATAATAGTGAATGGAAGGATTTCACAACATACTTGATGGTAGAAAATTGTTTTGATTTGGGATTGGATCAACGTGTGTGTACTTATTGTTGTTGCAAATTAAATCAAAACCAGATGCCTGCTAGAGCAGTTAATAATAATCTGGAATTGGTTGAGATTCCTTCTGAATTGAAGGATTTAAATACTTATGAATCTATTTTAATTCAAAGTATACATCCCTTTCAGGCTATTGTAAGAATGGAGCCAAAGACAGGGAAATTGCCTCCATCAGATTTACAGAGAGGATTAAAGGGAAGAGTTGTTTATTTGCCTCTAGATTTGAAGAAAAACATTAACACAATTGGAGTAGAAAAAGTGGAAGAGGAACCTCTGGTTATCTTAGTTATTGGGGTTCCGACAAAGAATAAGAAAATATGGCAAGATTTAGTGGATGTTAGGAAAGTTAAAAAGGCAACATTGTATTTGAAAAAAAATAATAAATACTATAAGAATGTATATGTTGCAGAAGAGGAAGTAAGTGAGGAAGAGGATAGCGATTTGTGTGCTGGTCAAATTGAGAAAGTAGAACCCTCTACTAGTGAAGAAATATATGAACATTATAGTGTTCATCCTTTGCATTCCAAGGAAGTCATGGGGAATGCTATTGAGTTGTTTCAAATGAAACAAGCCAAAGGGAGTCCCATTAGTGTTTGGGAGGAAAGTTTGGAATCTCGGTGTTTCCCACAGCTTTTTCCAACAGGTCAGGGAGGAAGATATGATGAGCGACCTCATCAAATTCCTGCTTCTGAATACCGGACTTTGCGATTGTATGCAGGAGATGCTAGGTTTCGACAATGCATTCCTTATTTGTTTCATCTCCTGTTTGAAAGCGATCTGTCTGGACTGTCATATGCAGTGAACCACATCTTGAAAAGTGGTATACACATGCAAAACATCTCGGCAAGTGACTTTATGGATAAAGTCAATGTCCAAGACAGTATTTTGGATTCTTACCTGATTAATCTCATGGCGTGTCAGCGTGGTACTAATGAGTACTGGTACCGTCGTCATGGTGATTTAAAATGTATGCTGAGGAACTTAGGAACTCCCACATGGTTCCTCACTCTGAGCTGTGCCGAGTATGGCTGGGAAGACTTACTTGAATTTCTACGAGAGGCAAATGCTAACGTAGAAAACATCAAATTCAAGACACCCGGAGAACTGTGCTCTTTGGATCCAGTCAATGTATGTAGGTACTTCAATCATAGATTTGAAGCTATGATGTCTTTCATCATGAATAAGAAGAATCCACCACTTGGAGAGGTGTTGGATTTCTTCTGGAGAAAGGAGTACCAAGCAAGAGGTGCTCCTCATATACATATGTTGCTGTGGATCAAGGATGCACCTAAATTTGGAATGGATCCAGAAGACTCAGTGATGAGTTTTATACAACAGTATTCTACGTGTGCTGTTCCAAACGCAAAGGAGAAGAAAAGCCTAAGAGAAAAAGTTCTGCGTTTCCAAAGCCATCGATGTGGAAAGTACTGTCGTCGTAAATTCCGAAACAAGGACAAGTTCTACACCAAATGTCGTTTCGGCTTTCCACGACCGGTGATTTCTAAAGGAAGAGTAAACAGTTTGATGTCTTTGCTGCGACATAATGTGATGAAGAAATCACCTAAAAACACATACAATTTGAAGAGGAACGAAGAGTCCAAGTACATCAACGACTACAACCCGGTGATTTTGTCCATGTGGAATGCTAACATGGATATACAGTTTGTGGCTGATAACTGTATGGCTGTGGCTCGGTATGTGACATCTTACATCACCAAAAAAGAGAAGACAGAATTGAAGGATATGTGGGAGGACATTTCCCATGAAAAGAGCCTCAGCAAGAAGTTGTACAGTTTCAGTCTGAAGATGTTGTCGCATCGAGAAATCGGAGCGTACGAATGTTCTGACCGGTTGTCTTCAGCAACTCTCTATGCCAAGTCCAGGAGTATCGTTTGGGCGAGTCTTGGTCTTGCTGCAACGCGTAATCGAGTTCTCAAACCTGTGCGGGAAATTGAGTATTTGGCGGAAAAGGAGCCAAACAGTACCGACATTTTGAAGACCAACATGTTGGATACATATTATCCAAATCGAAGCATTCACCTCGAGAATGTTTGTCTGTATGAGGTTCTTCAAAATTACATATTCAAGAGGAACATCAAAGAAGATACTGAGAAAGGAGTGTATGCTGTAATAGGAAGTGAGGGATGTCTGGTCAAGCAAAGAAAATGCCACTTGGTAAACCATCGAAAATTGAGTGGCGAATCTCCTGAAAAAAAGGAGTTTTTCTATTTAGCACTTTTGCAACTTTTCAAGCCTTGGCGTGCAGAAGAGGAACTGCTTGGAGATTTTCTCTGTTACGAAGACTCTTTCAATGCCGCCAAGGAGACCATAGAATGTCCTGCTTTTCCCAAATATGTAGAAATGTTGAATGCGGAAATTGAGCAGGAAGCAATGATTGCAGCCGAGATTACCAGAGACAGTTCTCAGGACAGTCAGAGTTCTGCTTCATTGAGTCAGGATCCACTAGGAGGACCTGTTATCGAAAATGAAGCTGCCACTGCTATGAATGAAGTGGAAAGAGCCATGGCACATGCTCAGGAGGATGCGGTTAACTTAGAAGAGTTGGAAAGACAACTCAACGTTGAGCAGAGGAAAATATATGACGAAGTTACCATGCAAATTGATCATGGATTAAGTCATGACAAGAAAGAGTGCTCATGTACGTCGTTGAAGCCTGTCCGACTGTACGTGAGTGGAGAAGCGGGAACTGGAAAAAGTTTCCTTATTAAAGCAATTTCATGTTATTTGCAGGAAAGGACAGAGTCATCGCTGTCTTGTGTTGTCACCGCTCCAACTGGACTGGCAGCACATAACATTAAAGGGATTACTTTACATCGTTTACTGATGCTGCCAGTGGAGCATGACAACAAATTACAATATCACAAGCTATCTGGAGATGCTTGTTTTGAAGTTTCAAGAATCTTGAGGAAAATGAAACTTCTTATCATTGACGAAGTAAGCATGGTTTCCAATGTCATGCTTGCCTTTGTGCATTTGAGAATGCAAGAAGTTCTCAAAACAGAGTATGATGTGTTATTTGGTGGCAAACACATCATTGTTTTCGGAGATCTTCTGCAGCTGACACCAGTGAAAGGGCAACCTGTGTTCAAAATGCTCACGCATGAAGATACCAGGAAGTGCCTAGGCAGCATTGGCAACGTCAATATATGGTTAAACTTCAATTATGCTGAACTGCATGAAAATATGCGTCAGGCGAAGGATGAAGTTTACAAGACTATTCTACAAGATGTTAGAATTGGAAAAGTGACCGAGCATGGGAAAGAAGCTTTACATGCACGATTACTGTCAAATTTATATCCAGAACAAGATGTTGTGCCTGAGAATATTTTTCAGAAAATTACTGAGAAGAAATCTGGAATATGTTTGATGCCAACTCTTGCAGAATGTGCCAAATTCAACAACAAAATGTTGCATTTAGAAAAGCAAGAGATTGTGAAACTGGAAGCTATTGACAGAGTAGAGCATATGGGATCAACAATTATTTTGTCTGAGAATCTGAAAACAAAATTGGATTCATTAGAGAAGAGTATATCTAAAACTGCAGGTTTTGAAAAGACTCTGAATGTGTGCTTGAACTGCCGTATAATTTTAAAAAGGAATTTACATGTTGAAAGAGGTCTGGTAAATGGATCAATGGGTAATGTTGTTGATTTTGTAAAATACAGAAATAGAGATGGAATTGAATTTTTAAAAATTAAATTTGATGGCATGGAGGAAGTACAGCTAATTGGTCGTTGTTCTGGTAGATTTTTGCTTGTAAAAGACTTATATGTTCGCCGTAAGCAGTTTCCTGTTTGCTTGGCATATGCGGTGACAATCCATAAATCGCAAGGTTTAAGTGTAGACAGTGCATTGGTGAATATTGGCAGTTCTGTGTTCAAGGAGGGTATGGCATATGTGGCATTGTCACGAGTTAGAACTTTATCGGGATTGTACTTGATTGAGTGTGATGTCACAAGCATTTGTGCGGATCTAGATTGTGTTAAGGAATACAATAGGTTAAGAAGAGAGTATGCGCCACATTTGCCTCAATATCCTTTGTTTGAGAAACGTGTGGTAGGCCGGAAACGAAGAAATGTGACCAATACTGGGGAGGTTGTAGCAAAAAGACGAAAAGTCGATGAACCTGAAATTATAAGCAGAAACAAAAAGGATTCTGTTGAAGATGTTGTTGGTTTTCAATTTGAAAACAGTTCTGGTGTCAACTGCTATGCTAATATAGTGGTTAATGTTTTGTTTTCTCTAGAAAATGTAAAAGAAGAGATTGTGGTCAATTCTGATCAAAGATTTTGCAGTTTGTTAAATTCTGTCTTAGAAAAATGTAGCACTGATAGAACAAACATAGAAAGTGTGTCTGAAATTCGAAATCTGTTAGACAGATGTTCAGGCCAAACACAATTCTCTCAAAATATTCAGCAAGATTGTCAGGAGTTTTTAACCGCATGCGTGCGGGCGGAATTCCGCTCGTACGCTGAGATTTTTCAAAGCGCACTTTACGTGACGAGCTGGGCTCGTCATCAGCGTAGCAGGAGGCTACCTCATGACGAGCCCAGCTCGTCATCAGCGTCGAAGGGGTTAATGTATATGCTTGATGTATTGCATGCTGAAGGTGTAGATGTAGATCAGCTGTTTGGGCTTTCTTATCAATGGCAGCATGACTGCGAGAACTGTAGGGTATCAAGTACTACTAGTGTAGACTCAGAAAGATTTATATATTTAACTTTGCCAGACAGTAAATCAGTCTCCTTTAATAAGCTAGTAAAAGCAGCTGATCACAACATGGAGTGTAGCCAATGTAAATCTGAAATGATGTCCACATTATTTATACAAACATATGGCCAGTATGTCATTTTAATGTTCCAACGATGTAGGCCTGATGGAACAAAATTGACAACTTTAATTAAAAATTTTGTGGCTTCGCAGTTGTCAATATCAGGAAGGACTTTTGTAACTGCAGCAATTATATATCATGACGGTCCTTCAATAACATCAGGACATTACACAGCTTATTTAAAGTCTAGAAATGGCTGGTCATTCTGCAATGATTCTGTTTTAATTTTCAAAAAAAAATTGCCGTATGACCTTAAAAACTCTTACCTGGTGTTTTTAAAACCAAAATTTTAGGGAAAGAATCTCGGGATGTGCTCTGAGGAATTTCAAGAAGTTCTAATGGCTCCTACACGATTTGGCCTTGAGGATAAGTGTAGTTCAGAGACATAACTTCTAACCATAAGACTGGACGTCATGGAGAAATAAGTGCACTTTGAATGAGTTCAGAAAAACTATTTCTTTTTATAAGCTAATTGAAGCAGCCAATCAAAACATAGAGTAGAGGGAATGTAAGTCTGCAATGCTGTCTACTGTTTTACATTGCTTTGTGATTAAAAGTGATGTAGAGAATTAAATAATTGTAGTAGTCATAGAGGTAGTGTAAGTCTGCTTCATAGTAAGCAGTATCAGTGTCATAGGAAATGTAGAACATGACTGAGGAAGAAGGGGAAGATATTACTAGTCCAGGATTGTGAAAATGATCTTCAACATTTTAATTCTGAAAGTTGCGGAAATGCCAAATGACGGGATTGGCTTACAAGAAATCCAAGAGTTATAAATGGCTCTGACAAGATTTGGCCTTGTGGAAACTTGTGGTAGAGAGCAAGAAGTCATTTATTGTATGTAACATGTTTTTCAAAACGATGGAGGTTTTCTTTCAGAAAGTGGCGGGCTGAAAGTAATAACAGCACAACAGAGTGTAAGCTGTTCATAGGACATCCTTTGACGTCATGGAAAGTAAGTTAACTTTAAGGAGTTCTGAATTCTGATTTGTTATGTTGTATGGGTTTTTTAAACACAATCATTTTGATTGTGTTTTTTATTCCCCGCTGTTATATGATGAATACCTTCAAGTCACTGTTTTAGTGAAATTTGATACATTCTGAGAACAGCAAAAATAAACCATTTAACATGTATAATTAATTCTGTACTGTTTCCATTTATGATGTACATTTAGAACTGTGTAGGAGGCATGGAGAAGGAGAGGCTTCTGTAAGTGTCAAAGTTCTTGCATACAGTGCTCATATTCTACGTAGTCTTTCATATGATAGACTACATTTCCACAATGAGATACCTAAGCAAAGGAAATACAGGTCATATGATTGTGGAATGAGCAAAAAAATGTGCATGTTTTTCAATTATATTACCTGTGTTTCCTAACATTACACACCACATTGTGTAGATGAGGTTTAGGCCTGTTCCTGGAGACAGAGGAGGTCTGACATTTGTTCAAGAGTGCAGTGGACATTACTCACTTCGTTGGTAGGCCTCCACATGTATTAACTTCTCTGTATTCTTCAACAAACCTAAATTCCATCTGCAACCCTGAGTAGGACTTACCTGAAACAAATCTGTGGATAGGTTACACCTTATTGGCATCTTGAAACAATCATTTAAAATGTTAGGGTCAGATTTATGGTGGCCGTGCGCCTCTTTTGCTCCATTGTGGGTCACTTTTGTGTAAAAGATGCACCATGTTGCAAGATAGGTTTCAGTTCATCTCCAGCAAGATACCATCAGTTTAAAATGTATATAATTAGCATTGTGTAGGGGGCATGCAGAAGCAAAAGCTTTTATAAGTGTCAAAGTTGTTGCATGCAGTGCTTCACTTCTAGGTACTGTTTAATATGCTGGACTACATCCGCACTATGAGATACCTAAGCAAAGGCAACACAGGTGATGTGATTGTGAAATGAGGAAAAGAAACTCCACATTTTTCAATTACATCACCTGTGTTTCCTAAGTTTATGAATGACATTGTGCAGATGAAGTTTAGGTCTGTCCACGGACACAGACGAGGTCTGGCCTTTGTTCAAGAGTGAAGTGGACATGACTTACTTCATTGGTAGGCCTTCACATGTATTATGTCCTCTGTTCTCTTCAAACAACTCGAAATTTCATTTGGAACCCTGAGGAGGTCTCACCTCAAACAAACCTCTGGATAGGACACATCTTATTGGCATCCTGAAGCAATCATTTAAAATGTTAGTGTCTTGCGACACTTTTCTGAGACAACAGCAGTGTAAAAGATGCACCATGTTTTAAGATAGGCCTCACTTCATCTGCATCAAGATACTGTTAGTTTAAAATGTATATCTTTAGGACTGTGTAGGGGGCCTGGAGAAGCAGAAGCTTCTGTCAGTGTCAAAGTTGTTGAAAAACTGTTTGTCCTTCAATCTTTTCCCTTGTCTTTTGTAATTTTTAAATACATGTTTTAATATTTTTCAAATGTTTGTTCTCTCTTTCACAGATTGAAAGTAAAAAACAAAAAGTGAGTAATTTAACGACAATTATAAGGTAAATGTTTTGTATTCTTTTCGTTACATTTCTATCACATTCACCTACTATTAGTTCCACAGCTTCATTTCTTTAACCCTCAGTTTCCTGCCTTTGCTACTTTCCTCATTCCTTTCTCTATTACCTACTTACTCAACTCCTTCCACTCTTTTTCTCAGTCCCTCTCTTCTCATAGTTCCTCACTCTTGTTCACTCACTCCGTCTCTATTACTCTTAGTGTCTTTGACTGATCACTCTTTCACTACTTGTTCATAATGCTTTCTCTGTGTAGTTGAAGCACACTAAGGGGCATATTATGAACACAGCCAATAAAATTATTGCTGTTTTTATTGGCAGAAAACTGGTGCAAAAGTGGTTTTAGCGGCAGTTTTCTGCTGCAAAAGCGGCTTTGGTGACATATTTCTGCCGATAGAAGCTGCAAAACTTTTATTGCCTATGTTGATGATATGGCTCTATGTTATTTACATTTCTTTGCTGTTTCAATTAATCTTTTTCTGTTATTTTTTGTTTTCTGTTTTCTATTTTTTCTCACTGTTATTCCCCATGTTTTAATCTTATTTTGAACATTCACTCACATTCTCCAAGAAACTCTTCTTTGTTATTGTTCTACTCTCTTTTTTTTCTTTCTCTTCCTTATCTATTTTGTTTTTCACAATTATACCCTCTTCCGTCTTTTCTTCGGTAAATAGATCTATTAAACAGTATCTCTGGTTTACTCCCTATAGCTGTCTTTCTTTTAACATCACTCTCTGTTTACTTTCCTTATACTTACTCTTCTTTTTAAATTTTTTTTTGGTTAGCTCCCGGTTCGCGAACCGGGAAGCGAACTGGGAAGCGAACTAAAAGAAATAGAGCTTGCCAGAGTGCTAAACATTCTAGCAATTTTTTTTGAAAGGGGAGGTAGTTCTGAATAGAACTTTTTTTTTAATGTTTTTGTTGTTTTATATATTTATTTATTTTTTGAACATTTTTTGTTTTTTTTGTATTTTTTGAACAATTTTATATTTTTTTTGGTTTTTTTGGGGGGGAAACAACAAAAAACAGGCATTGAAAAGGGCTCAACAGGAGCAAAAAAAAAATTACTGTCTGGGGCGGTTAGGACAATTGTGATTGTTATAAGCTAGGTTGATTGAATTAATGCTCATGTTACCACATGATATCAATGCACCGCAGTGCAGACATGTATATTTCATATGCCCAAAATTCTCCTGGATGTTTGGCACGGTTTCCCGTGCCTCTGCTGCTGTCAACGATATTAGCGATGTTGACCTGGCCACAGGAGTTGCTGTTGGGTTTTCTTCCATGTCACGTATCTCCGCCCGGCTGTAATTCAATGGATGCCACCTGTTTATGTGCCGATGCATGGTATAGTTCCCATAGCTATACTTTTTATCAGTCCCTCTTGATAATTTCTCTTTGCAAATGAGGCAGGTGACATACCTCGCATTTACTTTCTTCTGCCCTGGAGGGATTGAAAAAAACTGCCAAATGAAACTGGCTTTCCTATGGGAAACCCGGGGCACCTCTTCCAAGAACTGTGGTCCTTCTGTCTCCTCTTCCTCTATTTCTTCCTCTTCCTCATCTGTGTTGGTGATGACCTGGGGAGGTGGTCCTCTCTTCCCATGAGGAGGTGGAGGTGGTGGTGGGGGTGCACCAGCTGAAGCAACTACTGAAGCCATTGCTCTACTATGAATAAAGGTCTTCCTCTCACAATGATGAAAGTCAGAGTGAGGAAAGAAGGAGGGGTTTTCATCATTTGGGAAAAACAATAGTTCTAAACCAATGAAAAGTGTTATTTTTAGGTCACCTGACCTAGCCTTACATGATTATGAAACCAAAAGTTAAATGAACCAATGAAAAGTTTTATTAACAAGTCACATGACCTCTCACGCTTATGTTACGCGCTGCGGAACGCGCCCCGGATCGCTTCCGGGTCGCTGCGCTTCGCGCCTCGGTTCGCGCTCCGGAGCACTTCCGGGTGCGCTAACGCGGCGCGTCATAAGATGCATTACGCGGCAACGCGATACGTCGCGCTTTCGCGACGCGCCGCGGATCGCTTCCGGGGAGCTGCGCTTCGCGTCTCAGTTCGCGTACCGGAGCACTTCCGGGTGCGCTAACGCGGCGCGTCATAAGACGCATTACGCGACAATGTGATACGTCGCGCTTCCGCGACGCGTCACGATGTTGATTTCTAACGCGGCAGTTGCGCTAACGGAACGTTTACCGGTTCGCGGACCGGGTCGCGGCATCAAATTGAGCTAACGGAAAGCTTCCCGGTTCGCGAAACGGGAGCGAAACAAAAAAAATATATAAAAAAAAAATTATTAATAAACATATAAAATATATTTTGGGATTTAAAGAAGAATACATTTTACAGCTATAGATATTAGCTTTTAAAAAACCAATGAAATTCACTGAAAAAACCATAGGTTATAGACCATATATAGTTAGGAATTAGCATTTACAAAACCTTGAAAATTCACTGAAAAAAACATAGGTTATAGACCATATATAGTTAGGAATTAGCATTTAAAAAACCTTATTTTACTCACACAAAACCATTGAAATTCCATATATAGTTAGTTGTACTAACTATATATCGCGCACCCGCAATCCACTGCTGATCATGTCACATATTACATCATTCATGACATGGTCAGTGACATCACTGATGACATCACTGATGACATCTCAAATGACATCACTGATGACATCACTGATGACATCTCAAATGACATCACTGATGACATCACTGATGACATCTCAAATGACATCACTGATGACAACATCCAGTGACTGTGTATTTCTGTAAAGTTAAAATATGTCTTACATATTGAAGAATGAGTGGATGTAGAAGTGTCTGGATGAAGGATTTAGTAGGTGCATGCCTGACTGTATGAGTGAGTGGTTAAATGTGTCTCACTGAGTGCATGGGTTAGTGACGAACTGTCTTAATTTGTGCATCATTATGTTTGTTGTTCTGTAAACTGCTGCATGTGTTGATCAGTAGCTATATGAGTAAGTATATGGGTTATTGATTGGTTGCTCAAGTATTTGTATGGGAGACTGAGTGTGTGTGTGGGTGGCTGGGAGGTGTATGACTCTGTGCATAGATGTGTGAGCAGTTGATTCACTAGATGTATGGGTTCAAAAGTGCATGTGGAAACAGCTGTATGGGTGGTTGACTGTGTGCATGAGTGCATTGGTGAGTGAATGGATATCTCAGTGCTACATGTCAAAGTAAGTACATATGTAAAACACAGTACATGTGAGAGTTGGCATATATAAATAACTGTGCATAAGAGCAAATAAATGTGTGATTGGCTGTATGGATGATTGTGAACTTGTATCAGGGATTGTAAAAGAGAGTAAATATGTGTTAGTATATGTTTGAATAAGTAAGGTGTGTATAACTGTATAGTTGAGGAAATGGAGGTGTGATTGATTCTTTGCATGACTGACTAGGTGTGTAAGTAACTCCATGGATGAGTGACAGTCTGTGAGTGTCTGTTTACACTGAGTGTATCTAAGGTTATATTAGAGTCTGAAGAGGTTCATCGTATTATCACATGAATGATGTCATCAGTGATGTGATCAGTAATGTCAAATGAGATGTCATCAGTGATGTCATCAGTGATGTCATTTGAGATGTCATCAGTGATGTCATCAGTGATGTCATTTGAGATGTCATCAGTGATGTCATCAGTGATGTCATTTGAGATGTCATCAGTGATGTCATCAGTGATGTAACTGACCATGTCATGAATGATGTAATATGTGACATCATCAGCAGTGGATTGCGGGTGCGCGATATATAGTTAGTGCAACTAACTATATATGGAATTTCAATGGTTTTGTGTGAGTAAAATAAGGTTTTTTAAATGCTAATTCCTAACTATATATGGTCTATAACCTATGGTTTTTTCAGTTAATATATAGTAAGACTCTAAAAATTAGTCAAGGAAACAATCAATGACACTGTTACTAAATCCACCATCCACACATTTATATTTATATATCCACTCATTCTTCAATGCAAAGGAGTGTATTTATAATACATATTCAAATATCAAAGCAAACCACATTCACTGGATGATGTCATCAGTGATGTCATCAGTAATTTCATTTGAGATGTCATCAGTGATGGCATCAGTGATGTCACTGACCATGTCATGAATGATATAATATGTGACATCATCAGCAGTGGATTGCGGGCGTGCGAGATATAGTGAGTACGACTAACTATAACGGGGGAATTTCAATGGTTTTGTATGAGTAAAATGTCCAGCTAACTATAACTGGTGTGAAACCTATGGTTTTTTCAGTGAATTTCAAAGGTTTTTTTAATTGCTAATTCCTAACTATAACGAGTGTGAAACCTATGGGGCCTTTTTTACGAGCCCCTTGCGCCTCCGGAACGTCACTTTTTGTGACGTTCTGGTGGCGCAGAAGACTGAGTGATATTTATCAGGCAGGATTAAGCCACTTTTTGTGGCGTAATCCTGCCTGATAAATATCAGTCCCTTTAACGCAGTGTCCTGCATTAAAGGGGCGTGCAATGGGTGTTGCTGGGGGCGTTCCCAGCAGCATCCATGGACTTGAGTAATTTATAGCATCCTCAAAGTCAGCTCTCCGCCCCAAAGTATAGGACATGATAATCCACATCCAAATGTTTCTCAAGAAAAGTCATAAACCGTGTCCGTGGGTCATATCTGCCCAAACGCCGATATTCCGAATGATTGAAAGTGACTTTTCTTGAGAAACATTTGGATTTGGATTATCATGTCCTATACTTTGGAATTTTTGAAAGACTGACTTTGAGGATGCTATAAATTACTCAAGTCTGCCCGAATTGTGTGGGTAAAATTAATACCTAGTCACTTTGAATAAGAATGTACTTACAACTCGTATAACATTTGGAAGAAATATCTAGTTATATGACAACAGGATACCGACATAACTTGAAGGAAATAAGAACGCCCTGAAGAAGTTCTGTTGTACAGAACGAAACGCGTCGGCTGGCTGTGGTACATAAACTTAAGGAAAATAAAAGCATTTGAATATACACCAAGATTCAGCGCTTCAATAAGGACTCTAAGTGATATGATTTGATTGGACTTGTTGTGCAAGTGGTGCTGTGCCAAACTTTGGAATATTCTCCACTACTCTCTACTGCTTACTCTCTACTACTCTACTACTCTCTAATACTCACTCTCTACTACTCATTCTCTACTACTCTACTACTCTCTCTCTACTACTCACTCCCTACTACTCACTATCTACTACTCTCTACTACTCACTCTCTACTACTCTCTACTCTCTGCTACTCACTCTCTACTACTCTCTCTCTACTACTCACTCTTTACTACTCACTCTCTACTACTCTCTACTACTCACTCTCTACTTCTCACTCTCTACTACTCTCTACTACTCACTCTCTAAAGCTCTCTCTCTACTACTCACTCTCTACTTATCACTCTACTACTCACTCTACTACTCACTCTCTATTGCTCACTCTATACTACTCTCTACTTCTCACTCTCTACTACTCTCTACTACTCACTCTACTACTCACTCTCTACTACTCTCTACTATTCTCTCTCTCTGCTACTCACTCTCTACTACTCACTCTCTACTACTCTCTACTACTCACTCATTACTACTCTCTACTACTCACTCTCTACTGCTCTCTACTACTCACTCTACTACTTACTCTCTACTACTCTACTACTCACTCTCTACTACTCACATTCTACTACTCTCAACTACTCACTCTACTAATGACTCTATTACTCTCTACTACTCATTCACTACTACTCTCTCTACTGCTCTCTACTACTCTCTACTACTCACTCTCTATTCTCTATTACTCAATCTCTACTCTCTACCTCTCTACCTCTCTCTACTAGTCTCTACCGCTCTACCTCTACCTCTCTACCTCTTCCTCTCTACCTCCACACCTGTACCTCTACACCTCTACCTCTCTACCTCTCTCTACACGCACACATATACACATATATATATGCATATATATATGCATATGCATTTATATATATGTATGTGTGTATATTACCTACTGGCGGTCGCCAGTAGGTATATATAGTTAGGATTTTTTCTCTATGGGATTTTTGAAAATTCTATGTCTAATAACTTTGGCGTTTGTGGACGGAATTGGCTGGAATTGTCAGGAAAATGGAAAATTTTGTTTCTGAGCAGCCCCTGAAAATTTGGGGGAGGTTTGTCAAGGGGGGGCCGAGAAAAAAGGGGGGTCCCAAAACACGTTTTTCCCATGTTAATTTCCATAGGGCGGTTGGCCTCACTTTTAGCCCGAACGGCTGAATGGATTTGCACGAAACTTGGCAAAATTGTAGGGACTGGTAGCCCGATGTGCCTTTGCTAGGTCTCAATATATGTGCTCCAGTGGATTTTGAGAAATTAACGTTCAAAAAAAGATATATATCTGTAACAGCGCTCCGGGCAGCGCTCCGCTTCGCGTACTTTTCGCGTTACGGAGCTTTGCGAAGCGAAGCTGATTGGTTCTCCGGCGTCTTTAAACATTCCAAACAGTCCGTAGCGGCCGCCATCTTGTCTCTCGGTAGGATCGAGAGACAAGAGGAGGCCAAAGCGAAGGGGCAAATGACCATAAGGGGGCATAGTAGATCCTCCCTGACCCCCTAGGTTTGATGTGGAGGTTTTAAAAGGGCCCCGCGGGGCAAAAAAATAAAAAATAAATAAAAATCGAACGGCTAAATGGATTTGCATGAAACTTGGCAAAATTGTAGGGACCGGTAGCCCGATGTGCCTTTGCTGGGTCTCAATATATGTGCTGCAGTGGATTTTGAGAAATTAACGTTCAAAAAAAGATATATATCTGTGACAGCGTCCCGGGTAGCGCTCCGTTTCACGTACTTTTCGCGTTACGGAGCTTTGCGAAGCGAAGCTGATTGGCTCTCCGGTGTCTGTAAACATTCCAAACAGTACGGAGCGGCCTCCATCTTGTCTCTCGGTAGGATCGAGAGACAAGAGGAGGCCAAAGCGAAGGGGCAAATGACCATAAGGGGGCATAGTAGATCCTCCCTGACCCCCTAGGTTTGATGTGGAGGCTTTAAAAGGGCTCCGCGGGGCAAAAAAAAAAAAAAAAAAAATCATTTTTTTTTGGTGGGGTGCGCCCCGTTCGCGTAACGGGAAGCGGACTGGGGAGCGTACTACAAGGAAACAAGAATGATTGACTTTTAACTTATTGTATGTTTATAGACTTTTTTTTCTGCTGAGTGACGTCTCGGCCTATGTCCACGGGATGCAGTCCCTACCATCTCGGCGTTTAAGCCCAGGGGGACCGGTAGTGTGGGAGAGATAACGTCTGTTAACGTTCGATTCGAAGGAAATCAGGAAGTGTTGATAAACATTGTCTGCGCCATCTTGCCTTTTTTCAAATGCCACACTTTTGTCGTGCACGGCAGCCATTTTAGATGCCTTGACCAGACCCACTCTCTGCACGCTGTCGATCCTTAGCATGGCTCCCCACCCTCGCAAGCATCTCCCCCAGGCACTGGTCACCCCCGCACTCTGTCTTATGCATGGGCAAGAAACCTCCCCCCATCTGCGCTGCTCTTCCCTGAGAATCACACCCTGTGCCCGCCCGACACCTCCCTTTCGCCCTATTCACTACCGCATCCTCTGACACTCCTCTTCCTCTGTGTCCGATTGTCCAGGCCGGTCCCAGGCTATCAGGTAGCCCTGCAGATGTAGTTTATGGCCCCAGCTGTAAAGAATCACCCCTCTTCAAAGGAGTTACAGTAGATCAAGGCCCCCACCCGAGGAGATCCGTCACACCACACGCGTTCCTACTATCTGAAAACCATCCTGTATTGTGATTGGGGAGGGGACCGAGCCTGAAGCGGAAGATTCCAGGGATGCCTCTTTGTACATCAAAGTTTTTACAATTATGTGTCACATTAAAAATATATAGCACTCCAACAAAGTAGTAGGATTATAAAACTTTAATAACTTATAAATATATACAACGCAACAAAAACAGTAAAAACATTTAAACATTTTTAGGAAAAAAGAAGCAACAATGGTCAGTAGCTGTGTTTTGTGCGAATAGTTCCAAGGCAGCACAACGTGCTGAGTTCTGGATGGCACCCAGGTGATGTTGCCTGGGTGCCGCACTGGTTTTGGGTATCCTACAATGCTGCTCCGAATAACGGCGTGGGGCGTCCCGGGGGGTGGCTCGTCAGTAGCGGTCTGTTGTGCGAATAGTCCCAAGGCAGCAGAACGCGCTGAGATGTGGATGGCACCCAGGTGATGTCAAGTAAGTTGCCGCACTGGTTTTGGTATCCTACAATGCTGCTCCGAATAACGGCGTGGGGGCCCCGGGGGGGGGGTGAGGCGGCGTGAACGGGCCTCCCCAGGTGGAGGCTCGTCTGCTGTAGTGGGGCGCCCCTTTACCGTTTCAGTTGCCATTCCGCCCGCTTTTGGTACACTGTGCCAAAATCCGCCATTCAGGTGAGTTGCGCCCACTCTTGCGGTGAAGCGATAGGCGGCTGCCACAGGACTCTCAAAATGGCGGCAGGCTCTTTCCTTTTTGGGCCTGGTCCACTGAAATGGCCCTGGGACACCTTGGAAATCAGACGCTTGTCTGCTAGGTCTTGGACCCCATTCTTGAAAGCGTCCCCTCAGCCTTGAGGATTCTACAAAAGTGTTGGGGGCCCCCAACTCCTGCAGGCTTCCAGTGGGGAGCGGCTGCCATGATTGCTCGCGGAATGACCACGACGGAGCCACGAGATGGTGGTGCTTTCATGCTGACGCCAGCTTCAGTCTGAAACATCCAGAAACAAGGTGGGGGTTTCATCGTTTGGGAAAAAAAAAAAGTTTTCATCCAATGAAAAATGTTATTTTTAGGTCATATGATCAAGCCTTCCATCATTAGGAAACCAAAAGTAAAATGAACCAATGAAAAGTTTTATAAACAAGTCACATGACCTGTTATGCGGCATAGGGTATAAAAAGCGTAGAAAATCCGTTGGCACGTGAGGCGGCGTCAGTAGCGGACCGATGTGCGAATAGGCCGAAGGCAGCACAACGCGCCAAGATCCGGATAGCACCGAGGTGGTGTCCACCAAGTTGCCGCACTGGTGTGGCCATCCTACAATGCTGCGCCGAAAGTCGGTGTGGGGTGCCCCGTTGGCCTGTGAGGCGGCGTCAGTAGCGGACCGATGTGCGAATAGGCCGAAGGCAGCAGAACGCGCCAAGATCCGGATGGCACCGAGGTGGTGTCCAGCAAGTTACCGCACTGGTGTGGCCATCCTACAATGCTGCGCCGAAAGTCGGCGTGGGGCGCCCCGTTGGCCTGTGAGTTCGCATCAGTAGCGGACCGATGTGCGAATAGGCCGAAGGCAGCACAACGCGCGAAGATCCGGATGGCACCGAGGTGGGGTCCAGCAAGTTGCCGCACTGGTGTGGCCATCCTACAATGCTGCGCCGAAAGTCAGCGTGGGGTGCCCCGTTGGCCTGTGAGGCGGCGTCAGTAGCGGACCGATGTGCGAATAGGCCGAAGGCAGCAGAACGCGCTAAGATCCGGATGGCACCGAGGTGGTGTCCAGCAAGTTGCCGCACTGGTGTGGCCATCCTACAATGCTGCGCCGAAAGTCGGCGTGGGGCGCCCCGTTGGCCTGTGAGGTGGCGTCAGTAGTGGACCGAAGTGCGAATAGGGCCAAAGGCAGCGCAACGCGCCAAGATCCGGATGGCACCGAGGTGGGGTCCAGCAAGTTGCCGCACTGGTGTGGCCATCCTACAATGCTGCGCCGAAAGTCGGCGTGGGGCGCTCCGTTGGCCTGTGAGTTCGCGTCAGTCAGTGGGGGTTGTTTGAGGATCTGACTGCATTGGAAAGCAATGTGATGCTGTGCGTCGCCCCCAAGATGAAGGTTCCTCGGCTGCAGTGGGGCGCCCCTTGGTGTTTCACTCGCTATGCAGCTGAGTTGCGTGCGCACTTGCGGCGAATAGGCCGAAGGCAGCACAACAATATTTTCGGAATGGAAGACACCACAAGGCGCTGAGATTCGGTTGGCACCGAGGTGGTGTCTAGCAAGTTGCCGCACTGGTGTGGCCATCCTACAATGCTGCTCCGAATAACGGCGTGGGGTGCCCGAAGGGTGGGGGAGGCGGCGTGAACAGGCCTCCCCAGGTGGAGGCTCGTCTGCTGTAGTGGGGCGCCCCTTTACCATTTAAGTTGCCATTCAGCTGAGTTTCGGCCGCTCTTGATGCTACAGCGACAGGCGGCTGCAACAGGACTCTCAAAATGGCGGCCTGTTCTTTGGATTTGGGCCTGGTCCACTCAAATGGCCCTGGGACACCTTAGAACTCGGACGCTCGAATTTTTTTTCCTTTCCTCTACATGCAAAAAAGGTAAATGCCCGGTACGTTACCTGCCTCATCTGCCACGATGTACTCTCCAGAGGAACCGAAAAAAAATATAGTTATGGTAACTATACCATGCATCGTCATATGGAGAGGTGGCGCCGATTAATTATAGTGCTGCACAAAAGAGAGATTTGGAGGAGAACCCCCGACCTGCCAGTACATTCACCAAAGAAGTGGCACTGACAGCATCAGAGGCAAGGGAAACGGTCCCAAATATTTAGAAGAACTTTGGAAAGATTAAAATGACATGTTTAGATTGTGGCAAATTAATTTCATGTGGACAGATGAGTGTTACTCTAATAAATACAGCATATGAACATCATCATAGTCGATGGTTGGTGGAGACATTTTGACTATATCCTGGACCTGCCCGTCCTCGCCCAAAATGGCGCCGGAATAAATGGGACTCGTAACTCCTTGTTGTGTACTGGTTGCAGAACCTTGATATCACGAGATACGTATGCAGTTTTGAAGCACATGGCGGGCGGGGACGAGAATTGATTGAATATTTCGACATCCCTATTGATATTAAGTTCTGATGTGTTATTGATTACTGTACTATTGAAAGTTCGAATTAACGTCACCCATGGTACTTGCCCGCAAATGTATATCTAGATAATTTTATTGTAACTGGCCCTGTCGTATTTTAATTATAAAATGTACGTCCACCGATTCCGCAACTGTTAGACACCTTAGTTCTTGCAACCTAATGGCCCGCCCGTTACGTTCCTCTACAGTGTAAATGTCTACTCATCATATACGATTACAGTTTGCTCCGTGGCCGGCCCACGTGGTTATAGGCCCGTATTTGTATACTGACATTTTCACAATAAAGGTTTTTAAAAGAAAACATGGTAGTAGTATTTACATTGGTAAAGTTTTTAATAATAGTCACTGTTTTAGAATCAGTAAAAGGCAAGTGAAATAAAGCAGTCCAATTACACGAAGGGTAAAAGGTATAATACGCAGGAACGCAGTAAAGATAAATGGTCAAGGGCTGTTGTGTTTTCTACTCCTGCAACATAAAGTGATCGATAAGAATCTGATATTCAGGCGTATCGGCGACTAAGACAGCAGGCCGAGCCTCTTTTGCTCAACGGCTCCGTCATGGGACGAAGAAACGCCCTTTTTCTCGAAAAAGGAATATATTTTACTTGCAGGACAGTTGTAAATTTTCCGGGAAAGTACATTAGCCTGGAACATTATAACATATGTTTAAGAAAAAATAATGTTCGAAAGTAATAAAAAGCGTAATTTTTAGGTCATATGACCAAGCCTTTCATCATTAGAATAAGAAAAGTAAAATGAACCAGTGAAAAGTTTTATTAACAAGTCACATGACCTGTTATGCTTACGTTACGCGCTGTGCGCCGAGCCCCGGATCGCTTCCGGGAAGCTGTGCTTCGCGCACCGGGCACTTCCGGATGCGCTAACGCGGCACGTCATATGACGCATTACGCGACAACGCAGGTCCAGAATATAGTCAAAATGTCTCCACCAACCAGCGGTTGGAACACAACCCCTTTCAGCAGGCTAAATAGTTCTGTTAAATGACAACAGAAGGGACAGGCAACAAGAACCATCAGTCAAAGAGGGGAGGGCAAGTTCTTCTCTACCGGGTCACGTTGGGGCGCTACCGGAACTGATCGAATTGGTAGTCTACAGTGTTTCTGGATGTTTCAGACTGAAGCTGGTGTCAGCATGAGAGCACCACCATCTCGTAGCTCCGTCGTGGCCATTCCACGAGCAATCATGGCAGCCGCTCCCCACCAGAAGCCTGCGGGAGTCGGGGGCCCCCAAGACTTTTGTAGAATCTTCAAGGCTGAGGGGACGCTTTCGAGAATGGAGCCCAAGCTCTAGCAGACAAGCGTCCGAGTTCCAAGGTGTCGCAGGGCCATTTTAGTGGACCACGCCCAAATCTGAAGAGCCTGCCGCCATTTTGAGAGTCCTGTGGCAGCCGCCTATCGCTGCACCGCAAGAGCGGGAGCAACTCAAGTACATGGTGAGCGAGACGCTGTAGTCGAAAGAGCGGGCGGTAAACAGCTGAATAGCGGAAGAGGCACAGTGTAGCAAAAGCGGGCGGAATGGCAACTGAAACGGTAAAGGGGCGCCCCACTACAGCGTGTCTTTAGGTGAAACGGATTGTGGGACAAGGTCAAGAATGGAAGAGTCACCAAAAGGCAAAAAGTTCCGCTTGACCCCGGGAGCCGGCCACCTATGTCGGGGGCGATCTCAGGCCACACCAGGGCAACACGACTTGGGGAGGGGGCCGGAGCCAAGCGCCCCCTCCGAGTCCACGCCATCACACCGTCCCTCGGGGGCCTCCGTCAAGCGGTTCAGGGTGGCACCGCATCACATTGTTTTCAAATGCAGTCACGTCCTCAAACAGCCCCCACTTACATTGAGAATAGTGAAGCTGTAGCAAGTGCAAATAGGCTTCAGACAGTGTTACAAGCACTCCTCAAAACTTTGAACTATCAGAGTGCATGAGTTTCATGCTCGATCGATTGAGCTAGCCGGATCGGGCAACAAAAAGTATAAAATAGTTATGTAAATAGTTATTTAATAAAATGTTTTACCCTGTTACTTCGCTGGTGTGTTGTATATATTTGTAATATTTGCATAGAGTTTATCGTTATTTTGGGCGGGGTGGGTGGCGGAGCCGAGTTGTCTTGCAGCCATCATGGTGTGGAGCTCAGTTCATCTCACTAGTTTCGTATTTCTCATGAGGGGTTGTTCCTAATGTTTCTATTTTAGCGAGGTCAAAAAGAGATCCCATTAGTGGCCTACTGATTTTGCTCGATTCCTTTTGTTTTTTTACACGATTGTTCACTATCTGCAAAGACTAAACAGAGTATTGCGACTCTGTGCTTGTTTGTAAATAGAGAATGAACCAAAGAGAACCAATTCTAAAACAGTAAATGCTTGGATAACAATCAATCAAATGGAGAGAGAAGCAGGCACGACGGATTACAACGGGGGCAAAGGCCTGCGTTAACTACCCTTCACTATCTGCAAAGAGAGAGTACTCCTAATAGAAATGAGGGGGAGGGGGGGCAGCATTCAAAGCAGATCAGTGTGCATAAACACGAAAATGTTTTTACTTACCACGTACTTGACATTCGACAGCTTATGATATTTGCTATTAAAAAACCATTGAAATTCACTGAAAAAACCATAGGTTATAGACCATATATAGTTAGGAATTAGCATTTACAAAACCTTGAAAATTCACTGAAAAAACCATAGGTTATAGACCATATATAGTTAGGAATTAGCATTTACAAAACCTTGAAAATTCACTGAAAAAACCATAGGTTATAGACCATATATAGTTAGGAATTAGCATTTAAAAAACCTTATTTTACTCACACAAAACCATTGAAATTCCATATATAGTTAGTTGCACTAACTATATATCGCGCACCCGCAATCCACTGCTGATGATGTCACATATTACATCATTCATGACATGGTCAGTGACATCACTGATGACATCACTGATGACATCTCAAATGACATCACTGATGACATCACTGATGATATCTCATTTGACATCAATGGTCACATCAATGATGATATCATTAATGTGACAATACAATGCATCTCCTCACACTTTAATATAACCTCTGTTACACCGAGTGTTAAATACAGAATATAATTTTTGAAACCATTGACACACCAATACTAGTTACTACATACGCACTCACTGATTCTTACGTCTACACACACATTCACTCATTCACCCATACAATCATTCATACATACAATCACTCATCTTTACAACACTATCATATGCACTCATACACCTATACAGACACTCACACTCTGCCACTCATCCATGGAGTTACTCACACACCTAGTCAGTCCTGTAAAGAATCAATCACACTTCCATTTTCTAATCTATACAGTTAAACATAGAGCACCTTACATTTTCAAACATATACTAACACATACTTACTCTCTTATACAATCATTGATACAAGTACACATTGATCTGCACAGAGTCACACACCTCCCAGCCAGCCACACACACACTCAGTCTCCCATACAAATACTTGGACAATCAATCAATAACCCATATAGTTACTCATATAGCTACTGATCAACACATGCAGCAGTTTACAGAACAACAGACATAATGATGCACAAATTAAGACAGTTTAGTCACTAACCCATGCACTCAGTGAGACACATTTAATCACTCACTCATACAGTCAGTCATGCACCTACTAAATCCTTCGTCCAGACACTTATACATCCACTCATTCTTCAATATGTAAGACATATTTAAACTTTACAGAAACATAAAATCACTGGATGTTGTTATCAGTGATGTCATCAGTGATGTCATTTGAGATGTCATCAGTGATGTCATCAGTGATGTCACTGACCATGTCATGAATGATGTAATATGTGACATCATCAGCAGTGGATTGCGGGTGCGCGATATATAGTTAGTGCAACTAACTATATATGGAATTTCAATGGTTTTGTGTGAGTAAAATAAGGTTTTTTAAATGCTAATTCCTAACTATATATGGTCTATAACCTATGGTTTTTTCAGTGAATTTTCAAGGTTTTGTAAATGCTAATTCCTAACTATATATGGTCTATAACCTATGGTTTTTTCAGTGAATTTTCAAGGTTTTGTAAATGCTAATTCCTAACTATATATGGTCTATAACCTATGGTTTTTTCAGTGAATATATATATACATACATATATAATCTGCATATCTATATAAATACAAATATAAATGCATGCATACATATACATATATGCATACATATGCATGTTATTTACATGAAAGTTTGAAAAACACTAATAAAAGCAAAGCTAAAAAGACACCTCATTACAAACAGAATGGCTTTAACTTAAACGAGGGCGAGATCTATTGCATTTTCAATGAATGTTTACTTTGGTTCCATCAAGAAGGCATTCAGATGTGTCACACATTTGCCATGAATTCTGAATGTTAGCACTCTAGTTGCTCATTAGATCACTGTATTTTAATGAAATAGAAGAGGATTTGAGAAGTCAAAATGTGCCCTAATTTTTCTTCGGCACTAATCATAATTTCTATGGCAAAATGAACCCCCTCATTTTGTTCCTTTGCAAATTAAATGTTTTAAGTGTTACCACTTTATTCCACTTTATTCCTATCAAGATGACTTCAGGTGTGCCATACTTTTGTCATAAGTAAGACTGTTAGCGCTCTAGTTGTTCTTTAGAACACTCTGGAACATTCTGTCATTGGGCTATACTTGGGCCACATCTGGGGGATATTGGTGCTACATTTGGGCTCTTTTGTCTCTGGTGTCCATATTGGGAGACTTATTTGTTATGAAGTTTCCTAATTTACTCATTTTCTACAGTCTCCTCAGTAGGAAATACTTTCAGTTTTCTACTTTGATTCCATCATGAAGGCTTTCAGATGTCACACACATTTGCCATAAATTCAGAATGTTAGCACGCTAGTTGCTTATTAGATCACTGTAGTAAAGCTACTGCTCACCAGGGAAGTCTGCTGCTGGTATTGAAAGTGCATGTTTCAGTCTGCATGTCAGAATTTTTTTATGAAATAGAAGAAGATTTGAGAAGTCACTCAAAATGTGCCCTAATTTTTCTTTCTGAAAAACGAATCATACTTTCTATGGCAAAATGAACCCCCTCATTTTGTTCCTTTTTAAATTGAATGTTTTCAGACTTACCACTTCATTCCAATCAAGATGGATTCTGGTGTGCCATACTTTTGTCATAAATAAGACAGTTAGCCCTCTAGTTGTTCTTTAGAACACTCTGGAACATTCTGTCATTGGGCTATTCTTGGGCTACATCTGGGTGATATTTGGGCTACATTTGGGCTCTTTTGTCTCTGGTGGCCATCTTGGGAGACTGCATGTCAGTATTTGTTAATGAAATAGAAGAGAATTTGAGAAGTCATTCAAAATGTGCCCTAATTTTTCTTTCTGCAACACTAATCATACTTTCTATGGCAAAATATACCCTATCATTTTGCTCCTTTTTAAATTAAATGTTTTAAGAGTTACCACTTTATTCCAATCAAGATGGCTTCAGGTGTGCCATACCTTTGTAATAAGTAGGACTGTTAGCGCTCTAGTTGTTCTTTAGAACACTCTGAGAAGCTGCAGTAGAACACAAAGGAATCAACTGACAGTCTATGTCCTTGTTGGATGTACTTGTTTTACTGAGAATGTCAGACTTCATTCTCACATGACTGAGAAAGATAATGTGAATTTACAGAAAATATGTTTTCAGTTTAGCTTATAGATCCCCTTCCAAACCACTGTGGGAAAAGCATGAGATAATAGTTTTCTTTCAAACATGATTCATGATATCCCAGCAGAAGGCTTTTTCACATGGTAAAATCCCCTTAGAACACACCACAATTCCTAAAATGAGTATGGTACCATCTACAAATGATTTATAATGTAACTAAAGTCCTAAAACCCTCTATTTACTGCAATGCTTTTTAATGAGGTGCTAGCATGCATATTGGTCCCAAGATGGCTGCCAACACTTCTTGGATGAAGTGCTGACAGCCAATCAGATCTCACGATGAGATGTGTGGTTAGGCTCCGTCCAGATATATATATATATTTTTTCTTTTGATTTTCTCAGGAACTACTGGAGGGATTTACACCATTTAACCAAAAGGGTGATCTGCGTACCAGACCCTATAATTTTCCCAAATTTGGTGTAATTCCGTTCAGCGGTTCGGGCTGTAGCCGTGTCTAATCGTCCTATTGAAATTAACATGGGGAAAACACGTTTTGGGACCCCTTTTTTCTCGGCCCCCGCTTGATGAATCTTCCCGAGACTTTCAGGGAAGGAGCGGAGCAGAGCGGGCCATCTTCTTTAAGAAATTCCCAAAGATTCAACAACCGGCGCCAAAGTTATTCCCAATAGAATGTTGCAGATCTCCTATGGAAACTAGGTACTAACTATAACTACCTACTGGCGACCGCCAGTAGGTAATATATATATATATATATATATATATATATATATATATATATATATATATATATATATATATATATATATATATATATATATATATATATTCACTGAAAAAACCATAGGTTATAGACCATATATAGTTAGGAATTAGCATTTAAAAAACCTTATTTTACTCACACAAAACCATTGAAATTCCATATATAGTTAGTTGCACTAACTATATATCGCGCACCCGCAATCCACTGCTGATCATGTCACATATTACATCATTCATGACATGGTCAGTGACATCACTGATGACATCACTGATGACATCTCAAATGACATCACTGATGACATCACTGATGACAACATCCAGTGACTGTATGTTTCTGTAAAGTTAAAATATGTCTTACATATTGAAGAATGAGTGGATGTATAAGTGTCTGGATGAAGGATTTAGTAGGTGCGTGACTGACTGTATGAGTGAGTGATTAAATGTGTCTCACTGAATGCATGGGTTAGTGACTAAACTGTCTTAATTTGTGCATCATTATGTCTGTTGTGATGTAAACTGCTGCATGTGTTGATCATTAGCTATACGAGAGGCTATATGTGTTATTAATTGGTTGCCCAAGTATTTCTATGGGAGATTGAGTTTGTGTGGGGGTGGCTGGAAGGTGTGTGACTCTATGCATAGATGTGTGAGCAGTTTATTCACTAGGTGTATGAGTTCAAGACTGCATGTGGAAACAGCTACATGGGCAGTTGACTGTGTGCATGAGTGTATTGATGAGTGAATGGATATCTCAATGCTACATGTCATAGTAAGTACATATGTTAAACACAGTACATGTGAGAGTTGGCATATATAAATAACTGTGCATGAGAGCCACTGAATGAGTGAGTGGTTGTATCGATCATTGTGAACTTGTATCAGGGATTGTATAAGAGAGTAAATATGTGTTAGTATATGTTTCAATAAGTAAGGTGTGTTTAACTGTATAGTTGAAGAAATGGAGGTGAGATTGTTTCTTTGCATGACTGACTGGGTGTGTGAGTAACTCCATGGATGAGTGGCAGTGTGTGAGTGTCTGTATACACTGAGTGTATCTAAGGTTATATTAGAGTCTGAAGAGGTTTATCGTATTAGCACAAGAATGATGTCAAATGAGATGTCATCAGTGATGTCATCAGTGATGTCATTTGAGATGTCATCAGTGATGTCATCAGTGATGTCACTGACCATGTCATGAATGATGTAATATGTGACATGATCAGCAGTGGATTGCGGGTGCGCTATATATAGTTAGTGCAACTAACTATATATGGAATTTCAATGGTTTTGTGTGAGTAAAATAAGGTTTTTTAAATGCTAATTCCTAACTATATATGGTCTATAACCTATTGTTTTTTCAGTGAATTTCAATGGTTTTTTAATAGCAAATATCATAAGCTGTCGAATGTCAAGTACGTGGTAAGTAAAAACATTTTCGTGTTTATGCACACTGATCTGCGTTGAATGCTGCCCCCCACCCCTCATTTCTATTAGGAGTACTCTCTCTTTGCAGATAGTGAAGGGTAGTTAACGCAGGCCTTTGCCCCCGTTGCCCCCGTTGTAATCCGTCGTGCCTGCTTCTCTCTCCATTTGATTGATTGTTCTCTTTGGTTCATTCTCTATTTACAAACAAGCACAGAGTCGCAATACTCTGTTTAGTCTTTGCAGATAGCGAAAAATCGTGTAAAAAAACAAAAGGAATCGAGCAGAATCAGTAGGCCACTAATGGGATCTCTTTTTGACCTCCCTAAAATAGAAACATTAGGAACAACCTGTTGATAATACCAATGTGTATGTACATAAGCGGCGTTCATTTGTGTTCACAGTACCCCTTGTTGATTGTTTGAATCGAGCATTGAATTGTTCGAAGTTGATTCTCTTAAGAATCTTCTCTGCCTGCAAACGAGGAAGAATAGGAATATTCTCTCTCCCTTTGCAGATAGTGAAGGGTAGGTAACGCAAACCTTTAACACGTCGTGCCTATTTCGTTCCTCATTGATTGATTGTTTCCCCAAACATTGACTGTTTGGGAATTGGTTCTTTTTGGAGGTATTCCCTGTTTGCAAATATACGTAGGAAAATCTTTGCAAATAGTGAAAGGGTACGTAATGCGGACCTTTCTCCCCCGTTGTAATCTGTCATGCCTATCTACTCCCCACTGATTGATGCACCTGTTTCACCCGGACCATTTACTAGAGATACGTCATCTGGCCCGACCAGAGAGCACCCCTAGTGAAAAGGACATATGCAATAATAACGAAGTGATCACTGTATCCTGTTAACAGAAACTTTAGCATGAAACAACCTGGAAAGAAAAGAATCGGAAAACGAAAATCAGTAGGCCACTGATGAACATGAACTTTTATTAAACAACGAACAAAGAAACGATAACATAACGTAATGATAAAACCTATTAATGTCCTAGAAACAAGAAAACGTTAAAATATGCCAGTGGTGAGAGACCAGAAAAACAGTAAGAGAAACCAAATCACCCCTCGCTGTCCCACCGCCTGCCACGCCAAAAAAATCGATAGACTAGGGAAAATGCAAGTCAGTAGAACATCCGCCCCCACTCTGGAAACTTCCAAGGTGGGGCAGGGTTGCGGCTACGCCCAGCCGGGAGCAGCCCATATAAGGCGGGTCCTGCTGCCACGCCTCGGCCAGGAGATCCTAACGTAGGGTGTAGCCGGAGGAGAGGCCGAGGCCAGCGGGACCCGGCCAGGGGATTGCCTTTACAACGCTGAAGAGTTGCAGGGGGGGAATATTTCCTCGACCCTCCCCTCTCTCTCCCAGTCCGGCCGCGGTGGCCCTTGACAGTTTCAGGTAGTCCCGCCACATGCTCTTCCGGTCCGGCCACCAACGGTCGGGGGGCCGAGGCCGACGGGATCCGGCTGCAGCCGATAAACCAAGGAACCCGTTCATGGGGCCAGAGCCAGGGGCGTCCGGCCGACATCCACCGGAAGCCCGGCCCGAAGACGGACGGGACACTTCTTCTGTCTTGAATAATGGCTGCGACAACACTGGGGGGGGATGTCTTGCACATGCCTCCAACCCCCCCCCCTCGTCCTCATCGCCTGGTCCGGCCATAACAAATCTCAAGCGAGACGCCGTGGGGTGCACTGGGAGGGAGAGACGATGCGAACAGGCCTCTCCCGCCTCCCCAGGTGGAGGCTTCCCAGCTGCACCCTCAGCGCTCCAGGCGCCCGGAAAAGGGTTCTTCCACTGTGGCCATGCTGCAACGTCTCGCCCGGCAGGGTGGAGCCCGTCCGCTCATTTGACCCCGCGATCGCCAGTAGCTACCGAACTCTCAAAATGGCGGTCGACCTGGCAAGAGCGGGCCCAGCATAAAGAAATGGCCCGGTCACTGGTTGACTCCACCACCGTAGTCCTCCACGACCTTGAAGATTCTAGAGGAGCCGCGGGAGTCTCCGACCCCCGATGGGGAATGACTGCCATGATCGCCCGTGGAGTGACGAAACTGTATCCGCGGGACGTCGGCGCTCCCATGCTGGCGCCAGCCTCACTTTGAATTACTAGAATCCTGCAGACCTCAGTTCCGGTGAAAGCACAGTGTGACCCGGTAGGAAAAATTGTTGCACCCCCTCCCCTTTTTGACTGATAGTTCAAACCACCGATCCTTTCCTTTGCCCTTTTAACGGAACTTTGGACTGCCTCCCCCTCTTTTACATTTTCTAGAGAAAACAAAACATTAACCACTACATTAGCATAGCAGTTGACACCAGAACTGTTTTCAAATTGAAAACCAACAACATCTTCAACAGAATCCTTTTTGTTTCTGCTGTGACCCTGCTACAGCACAGGCATTGTCCCCAGCAGTAATTCTGCAATGCCGGTAAGAATAGCTGTGGTGCCTACTGGACTCACTCACCCCCGCGGTGCCCCACGCCGTTATTTGCTGGGCGGCAACTTGCTAGACATCACTTTCGTGCCATCTAGATTTCAGCGCGTTCTGCTGCCTTGGAACTATTCGCACAACAGACTGCTACTGACGACCCACCCCCAGGCAACATCTTCTGAATTTTCATAATTTGAAAGAACTAGTAACATGTCCTCATCAGAAATTCAAAAGAAATTGCCACGGTCTCTTCGTTGTTTAAATGTTTTTACTGTTTTTGTTTTGTTGTATATATTTATATGTTATTAAAGTTTTATATTCCTACTACTTTGTTGGAGTGCTATATATTTTTAATGTGACACATAATTGTAAAAACTTTGATGTACAAAGAGTCATTCCTGGAATCTTCCGCTTCAGGCTCGGTCCCCTCCCCAATCACAATACAGGATGGTTTTCAGATAGTAGGAACACGTGTGGTGTGACGGATCTCATCGGGTGTGGGCCTTGATCTACTATAACTCCTTTAAAGAGGGGTGATTCTTTACAGCTGGAGCCATAAACTACATCTGCAGGGCTAGGTGATAGCCTGGACAATCGGACACAGAGGAAGAGGAGTGTCAGAGGGTGCGGTAGTGAATAGGGCGAAAGGGAGGTGTCGGGCGGGCACAGAGTGTGATTTTCAGGGAAGAGCAGCGCAGATGGGGGGAGGTTTATTGCCGATGCATAAGACAGAGAGCGGGGGTGACCAGTGCCTGGGGAAGATGCTTGCGAGGGTGGGGAGCCATGCTACGAATCGACAGCGTGCAGAGAGTGGGTCTGGTCAAGGCATCTAAAATGGCTGCCGTGCACGACAAAAGTGTGGCATTTCAAAAAAGGCAAGATGGCGCAGACAATGTTTTTCAACACTTCCTCATTTCCTTCGAATCGAACGTTAACAGACGTTGGTGCATATTACCAAAGTTAAGCGATATTTATCGCTAACGATGCTTACCAACGAATTTTTTACCGCTAAGCATCGTCAGAAATTATCGAAGATAAACCTTGCTATTATCAAGGTTTATCGCAAATGCGATAATAAACGGCCGCAATGCATGAATATCGCTAAAAAGTCAGCGATATTCATGCATTACCGAGCTAATGCTCTTAGCCATGTTATCCACCTCCCATTGGATAACATGGCTAAGAACTGCTCAGGGCAGGTGTTAGCTTTTGGAGATAATCGCGCTTAGCGCGAATATCTCCAAAAGTTGGTAATAGGAGATAGATATCTTGCATGTTGTAATGCAAATTATTGTGGTATATGGAACTCATACCATAATCTCTCAGGAAAGCAGAAACTGATCCTTTTGGGACCGCCTAAAAAGGCCTAGGGGGTGAGGGGTACTCTACTTTGCCCCCTTTTCACGTTCCGAACTATTTTATTTTACTCTCTTCTGTAATTACACAAAATAGCAGCGATAAGATGCATCGGAGACACACAGTGAGAGAAAGGAGGCCGGAGATGAAGAAGAGATGTCAAATACACATTGGAGATAATATAGTGGCAGAAGAGAAGTAAATATGAGTAAACTTACCATGTAACATAAAAATGTTGCACTCTATACTATAAGTCTCATTTTATACTACAATCACTTCGCTACAACCTCATAAATTAAAAATAAAAATGAATAATGTCTCAAACAATTTTTGATTTCTAAATATAAATTTATTCTTCAGAATTTTCTAAATTTGAAAGAACTAGTAACATGTCCTCATCAGCAATTTCCTCATGAAAAGTCTGCAATGATGATTCTTCTAACTCTATGGTCTCCAAACATTCGATAAATTCGCCATCAACAGATTGATCAAAAAAATCATTCAAGTCATCTCCTCCTTGTGACAATATTTCATTATTGGTGCTGTCAATTTCAATCAATGTAGTGGAATCATTCAAGTCATCTCCTCGTGACAATATGTCATTATTGGTGCTCTCAATTTTAATCAATGTAGTGGAATCATTCAAGTCATCTCCTCCTTGTGACAATATTTCATTATTGGTGCTGTCCATTTCAATCAATCTAATGGAATCATACAAGTCATCTCCTCCTTGTGACAATATTTCATTATTGGTGCTCTCAATTTCAATCAATGTAGTGGAATCATTCAAGTCATCTCCTTGTGACAATATTTCATTATTGGTGCTGTCCATTTCAATCAATCTAATGGAATCATACAAGTCATCTCCTCCTTGTGACAATATTTCATTATTGGTGCTCTCAATTTCAATCAATGTAGTGGACAATTCAAAAGAAATTGCCACGGTCTCTTCATTGTGAGCCATTTTATTTTGAAATTGCTTGCTGTAAATTGCAGAAAAAAATAATCACTTTCATTTATCGTTTTTAGTAATACATAATATAAAACTAACTTTATCAAGTATTTAGTATAACAGAAGGACTGCAAATAAATAACAGAAAACATTTTTCAAATTATCTTCAAGTGTACAACATAGTTCCCCTTACAAATTAACAACTCACCTTTTTAAAAGTAGGAGAAGTGTTAGTACTGTGTAAATCAAACACCAGAAATTCACCACCAAAAATTCCTCACAAATGTACCTCAGACAGTAGTATCACAAAATGGCTGTGGTTTCCTCTCATTTGACATATATACATAACCAATTAACTTTCATCACACACAAATACAAAACCAAAGTAACATTTTAATTGGTTCTAAATTTCAACACTTTCAAAAGTGTTTTCCCCATGCAATTTTCCATAGGACATTTACATACGTCTACAGCCTGAATGGCTGAACGGAATTACACCAAACTTGGCAAAATGGTACATCAAACCTAAGAGGTCAGGAAGGATCTACTATGCCCCCTTATGGTCATTTGCCCCTTCGCTTTGGCCTCCTCTTGTCTCTCGATCCTACCAAGAGACAAGATGGCGGCCGCTACGGACTGTTTGGAATGTTGACAGACGCCGGAGAACCAATCAGCTTCGCAAAGCTCCGTAACGCGAAAAGTACGCGAAGCGGAGCGCTGTTACAGATATATATCTTTTTTTGAACGTTAATTTCTCAAAATCCACTGCAGCACATATATTGAGACCTAGCAAAGGCACATCGGGCTACAGTCCCTAATATTTTGCCAAGTTTCGTGCAAATCCATTCAGCCGTTCGATTATTATTATTATTTTATTTTTTTGCCCCGCGGGGCCCTTTTAAAACCTCCACATCAAACCTAGGGGGTCAGCGAGGATCTACTATGCCCCCTTATGGTCATTTGCCCCTTCGCTTTGGCCTCCTCTTGTCTCTCGATCCTACCGACAGACAAGATGGCGGCCGCTACGGACTGTTTGGAATGTTTACAGACGCCGGAGAACCAATCAGCTTCGCTTCACAAAGCTCCGTTGCGCGAAAAGTACGCGTACTGGAGCGCTGCCCGGTCCGCTGTTACAGATATATATCTTTTTTTAAACGTTAATTTCTCAAAATCCACTGTAGCACATATATTGAGACCTACAAAAGGCACATCGGGCTACCAGTCCCTACAATTTTGCCAATTTTGTGCAAATCCATTCAGCCGTTCGGGCTAAAAGTGAGGCCAACCGCCCTATGGAAAACTCAATGTTAAAAACACGTTTTGGGACCCCCCTTTTTTCTCGACCCCCCCTGGACGAACCCCCCCCCCAATTTTCAGGGGCTGCTCAGAAACAAAATGTGCCATTTTCCGGAAAATTTCAGCCAATTCCGTCCACGAACGCCAAAGTTATTAGACATAGAATTTTCAAAAATCCCATAGAGAAAAAATCCTAACTATATATACCTACTGGCGACCGCCAGTAGGTAATATACATATCCAGTAACAGCTGTTGTGCATTACAGTCCGTGACTGCACGGAGGAGTTTCAGGACACTGTTTCTGTTAATTCCAGGCTCGAAGGGAAAAGGACTTTTACGGCTGAGGCGTACAGGGGGCCAGAGGTGAGAGACTTTTCTTCGGGGATTGCGCTTTCCAGAGCACAAGAACCCCGTTCCCAATTGAATCCAGGACCCCATGAAGGACACTTGCACCAGGTCTATGTCATGTTCCCAGTTTGCTGTGAGAGGAGCATTCTGGGTACTGTAGTTTGCCGACGCAGCTACAGGGATGGTACGGACTTAAACCGATGCACCTGGATTGTCCACTGATGACAGAACGAGGGGAGGTATTTAAAGTGCTCTGGCGTGAAAAGCAATATCGAAGCAGGCATCTGAGGAAGACATTATGTTGAAACGCGTCATGCCAAATGCTATTTTGAATTAAAGCCCTCACCTGGAAACCCCGCTGTGTCTCTCCAGTTCTATTAATTCTTGGAACTTTCGTGGCATATATATATATATATATATATATAGATATATATATATATATATAGAGAGAGAGAGAGAGAGAAAGAGAGGCACACACATACAAACATGCACACACATATACAGATATTATCTACTACCAGTAGGTAATTATAATTAGAATGTTTTTTCCATAGGGTGAGAATTTTTTCATAATAATAATAATAATATTCCACATTTGTAAAGCGCGAACAATCACCCGTAAGGGTCTCTAGGCGCTGGGGGCCGCCGGGAAGATTAAGCAAGCTATTGCCCAGAGTCACATGGTGCTGGGCTAATCTGCCACCGGCACCGGGGATTGAACCGTGATTCCCAGATTCCAGCGTCAGTCGCCCTGGCCGAGGCGCCACACCTCTCCCCCTTTCATTTGCCAATACCTTTGGTGTTGTTTGATGAGTGCTTGCAAAATAGTCAAAACTAGTTTGCCACTCACTTCGCTGGTGTCTTGAAAGTTTCAGGTTGATCTGTTAAGCGGGGCTAGAAAAATTTGGGGGTGAACGGAATTACGCCAAATGTATAACAATTTTAGATGCTGGTTCGGGTAAGTGCTTTTTTGTGATTTGGTGTAACTCCTCTTAGTAGTGTTAGGGACTATGAACTTAATTACGAACAAAAATGTTATACAGCTGTTCTGTCTCCTGTGGCCTGCCATTGAACAAGGGAAAAGTTTCCAGAAATGCGTTTGGCATGAGGCTTGATTATCTGCTGAGATTAGCACGCTCTGCTCTGCTGTTGCCCACGGAATAAAGATGGTGGAAAAAGTACGTCGTGTATGGCACTTCTCTGTGTGAGCAGTTTTCATTGGATTTATAGTGGCCCGCTCCGGTCACGAAGTTGTCCAACTGCAGAGAGTGCCGGCCGGATGTTTTCAATGTTTAACACCATGAGGACGACGTGAACTGATTTGGTGAGGCACAAGAAAAGCAACAGAACAATGTTGCTTTGAACCAGCAACATGATATAATTTTAATTGGGGAAGATTTAAGATATCTGCAAGCACTATGGACTTTATTATTGTTCAAACACTACAAGAACCAAGATGCAATTTTTGCACATGCCCCTGTGGGCGGGACTATGAACTTAAATACGAGCAAAAATGTTATGCAGCTGTTCTGTCTCCTGTGGCCTGCCAGTGAAAAAGGGAAAAGGTTTTCAGAAACGCGTTTGGCATGAGGCAGGATTATCTGCTGAGATTTGCACGCTCTGCTCTGCTGCTGCTTACGGAATAAAGATGGTTGAAAAAGTACGTTGTGTCTGTCACTTCTCTGTGTGAGTAGTTTTCGTTGGTTATATGTATATATATATATATATATATATATATATATACATATATATATACACATATACAGATATTATCTACTGGCAGTAGGTAATTATAATTAGAATATTTTTTCCATAGGGTGAGAATTTTTTCATTTGCTAATAACTTTGGCGTCGTTTGATGAGTACTTGCAAAATATTCAAAACTAGTTTTCCACTCAATTCAGCTGGTGTCTTGAAAGTTTTGGGTTGATCTGTTAAGGGGGGCTAAGTTGGGGGTGAAAGGAATTACGCCAAATGTATAAGAAAGGTAGATGCTGGTTCGGGGAAGTGCTTTTTGGTGATTTGGTGTAAATCCTCTCAGCAGTGTTAGAAATATTAAAGAAAATTCAAATTTGCATATATAGGGACGCAGAGGATCCATGACCCCTCCTGATCTCATGCTGAGATCCGATTGGCTGATAACACTTCTAATCAGGAAGTATTGGCCGCCATCTTGGGACTCGGCTTACTTCCAAAACTAACACACTAGGGGCCCGATGTAGGTAATTCTTATTTTACCACTTCTTAAATACCAAATTTTACCGATTCGGTATTTAAGAAGTGGTAAATATGAAGGGGGGAGATGTAGGTATTTCCAGATGTGTAAATACCGAATCTTTAAGATTCGGTATTTACCGAATCTGGAAATACCGAATCGGTATTTCCTATTGATTCCTATGGGCTGTGAAGCCCATAGGAATCAATGGGCAATACCGATTCTGTAATTACAGAATCGGTAAATACCGAATTTCTCAAGGGTGCAGGGGGTATCACTTTGACACCCTCTGGCCCCCCCAAAACAGGCTCGGGTGCCATGTGGCAGGCATACATGCCCCAAGGGCAGGTCTGCCTGTCATATGGCAGAGGTGTGCATGCACACATGTGCATGCACACCGGAATCGGTAATTTACCATCAAATTGGATTTGATGGTAAAATACCGATTTTGTAAGGCTTGTGGGACTACATTGTAAGGCTTGTCCCACCTACATCTCAAATTTACCGAATCGGTAAAAATACCGATTCGGTATTTTACAGAATCGGTAAATTTACCGATCGGTAAATTTACCGATTCTGTAAATTTAAGGGCCCTACATACCATTTCTGTAATACCGGTCGGTAACGGCCAAAAATACAGATTTTCGGCCGTTACCGACCGACCTACATCTGCCCCTAGGTCTCTTGGCAAGTCCCACAAGGCCAAAAAAGCATTTTTTATAGAAATCATTTCTCCGGGATGCGTGCTGTATCTGCGCGTCTCACTGAAAATGTAAAAAAAAAGAGGCGTATGTTCATGCACTTCATTGATAAATGGCTTCCATTTGGCCCAGGTCCTGGAGGCATTTGCATTGTAAAGAAAAGGGGTGCACAGGCTATTAATGCCCTGGGCACCGCCACCTCACTGGGCTTATTTATTAAAAAACGGGCAGGCCTCTCAGCCCCTTAGCCTAGGGGAACACCACCTCCCTGGGGTCACATGTGAAAAACAAAATGGGGGGCCTCTTAGACCACCCATGAGCTGGATACCACCACCTCCCCAGGGCTAACTCTTTGTTATTGGGAGGCCTCTCAGACCCCCTGACTCCTGAGAACAACCACCTACCCGAGACCCTAATACATTTTTAGCTGGTCCCAGGGACCCCACAGGGACAACAACCTCCCTGGGTCCAACTTGTGTTTATAAAGATGGGTCGGGACAACTCGGCTCTCCGCCCCTAAAAGTATTTTTTTTAAAAGGCTGGCCCTTGGGGATGGGGAGCCGGGGTCTTTAATCACCCTTCCCCCATTACATGTAGTCCGGTTCCAAGGGGAAGGGATCCTGGGGCTAAAACCAGCCTGGGAAGCGGGGCCTTGCAGCGTCCCCTCCCCTAGAAACAATAATTATAACATGCCTATGTATGCATATATGTATATGTATGCATGCATTTATATTTGTATTTATATAGATATGCAGATTATATATATATGTTTATATATGTATGTATATATGTATATACACAAACATATATATAAATGCATATATATGCATATATATATATATATATATATATATATATGTGCATATGTTTGCGTGTAGAGAAAAGTAGAGAGAGGTAGAGAGGCTAGAGGTGTAGAGGTAGAGAGGTAGAGGTAGAGAGGTAGAGAGTAGTAGAGAGAGGTAGAGAGAGGTAGAGAGGTATAGAGTAGAGAGTGAGTAGTAGAGAGTAGTAGAGAGTAATAGAGAGTAGTAGAGATAGTAGCAGAGAGCGAGTAGTAGAGAGTAGTAGAGTGAATAGTAGAGAGTGAGTAGTAGAAAGTGAGTAGTAGAGAGTGAGTAGTAGAGAGTCAGTAATAGAGAGTAGTACAGAGTAGTAGAGTGAGTAGTAGAGTGAGCAGTACATAGTAGTAGAGAGTGATTAGTAGAGAGTAGTAGAGAGTGAGTAGTAGAGTGAGTAGTAGAGAGTAGTAGAGAGTGAGTAATAGAAAGAGTAGTAGAGAGAGAGTAGTAGAGAGTGAGTAGTGGAGAGTGAGTAGTGGCGAGTGAGTAGTAGAGAGTAGTAGAGAGTAAGTAGTAGAGAGTGAGTAGTAGAGAGTGAGTAGTGGTGAGTGAGTAGTAGAGAGTAGTAGAGAGTAAGTAGTAGAGAGTGAGTAGTAGAGAGTGAGTAGTAGAGAGAGAGAGTAGTAGAGAGTGAGTAGTAGAGAGTAGTAGAGTGAGGAGTAGAGAGTGAGTAGTAGAGAGAGAGTTGTACAGAGTAGTAGAGAGTGAGTAGTAGAGAGTGAGTGGTAGAGAGCAGTAGAGAGTAGTAGAGAGTAGTAGAGTGAGCAGTAGAGAGTAGTAGATAGTGAGAAGAAGAGAGTGAGTAGTAGAGTAGTAGAGAGTGAGTAGTAGAGAGTGCGTAGTAGAGAGAGAGTAGTAGAGAGTGAGTAGTAGAGAGTATTAGCATGAGTAGTAGAGAGTGAGTAGTAGAGAAAGTAGTAGAGAGTGAGTAGTAGAGTAGTAGAGAGAGTAGTAGAGAGTGAGTAGTAGAGTAGTAGAGAGTGAGCAGAAGAACGTAGTAGAGAGTAGTAGAGTGAGTGGTAGAGAGTAGTAGAGAGTGACTAGTAGAGAGTGAGTAGTAGAGAGTAGTAGTAGAGAGTGAGTAGTAGAGAGTAGTAGTGTGAGTAGTAGAGAGTGAGTAGTAGAGAGAGAGAGTAGTAGAGAGTGAGTAGTAGAGAGTGAATATTAGAGAGTAGTAGAGAGAGAGTAGTAGAGAGTGAGTAGTAGAGAGTGAATATGTTATGTTATATGTTATGTTATATATAGATTTATAACGCGCTCCGTTAGTCAAGACTGTCCTGGCGCGGCATTAGAGAGTAGTAGAGAGATAGTAGTAGAGAGTAGAAGTAGAGAGTGAGTAGTCGAGAGTGAGTAGTAGAGTAGTAGAGAGTGAGTAGTAGAGAGTAGTAGAGAGTGAGTAGTAGAGAGTGAGTAGTAGAGAGAGAGTAGTAGAGAGTGAGTAGTAGAGTAGTAGAAAGTAGTAGAGAGTAGTCAGTCAGTGTCAGTCAGTGTCAGTCAGTGTCAGTCAGTGTCATTCACTGTCAGTCAGTCAGTGTCAGTGTCAGTCAATCTGTGTCATTCAGTGTCAGTCAATCAGTGTCAGTCAGTGTCAGTCAGTGTCAGTCAGTCAGTGTCAGTCAATTAGTGTCAGTCAGTGTCAGTCAGTCAGTGTCAGTCAATCAGTGTCACTCAGTCAGTGTCAGTCAATCAGTGTCAGTTAGTGTCAATCAGTTAGTGTCAGTCAGTCAGTGTCAGTCAGTCAGTGTCAGCTAGAGCAGCTCGGCTGACCTGGTTCTCTGTCTCTAAAACAGCTCTGCTGACTTGGTTCTCTGTCTCTAAAGCAGCTCTGCTGACCTGGTTCTTTCCCTCTAAAGCAGCTCTGTTGACCTGATTTCTATGGCTCTACAGCAGGTCTGCTGACCTGGTTCTCTGGCTCCAGAGCACCTCTGCTGACCTAGTTCCTAGACTATAGAGCAGCTCTGCTGATCTCGTTCTCTAGCTGCAAGAAACCTGGCTTATAACTCCACAGCACATCATGGGCTACACTTGCTTTGCCATAGCAGCAGCAAGGACCAGCAGATTTGGCCACCATTCAGGAGGTCTGGCCACCTACGTTTCCACTACATCAATATCTTCGGCAATCCTTATGGATCCATCTTCATCTACAACATTAGCAGTAAAGATAAAATTAACTCTTGGGAATAAAGAAGAAGAGGTATGCATAATCAACGCATACGTCCATCCCAAAAACAGAACTAAAGACTCCTCCAAAATGTCCAATCAATTGGCTGAGTATGTCACCCAGATGGAAAAACCACTCTTCCTTCTGACAGGGGACTTAAATCAAGATCTACTTGGCTCGTCAGTAGGAGAAGAGGCACTGGCTCTAAACAGAATTTATACTATACCAATGCAAAGTGCCCCACTAAACAGGAGAAAACATCAAAACAACCGTTTTCTCTACGACCTAGAACATCAAAACCTTTGGGCACTAAACGGAAGATTTCTGACAGACTCTCCTCCAGTAGAAACCTTCTATTCGACCACAGCAAGCTCCATTCTGGACTACACTTTTGTTAGTCTTGCGCTATTCCCATACTTCTTGGGGTTTAGAATGGGGAATAAGGGTGAACGCGATCATCACCCCCAGGAATGCCATATAATATCAAAGACGCCAACCGCAATCAGGCCAGATATAACGCTTGGGTCGACTTACTCCATGAACGAAAAAAGGATCAAGTGCATGCCAGTTAATTCAACCATTCTGGCTGAAGTTGCACTTCAACTATACAACATCCAAAAATCAATTGCTGTCGGGCACACTACCTATTGGGAGCACTACACAGGAATACTGCTAAAAGAACTGGCAATCAAGGTTGCCCCAAAAGTTAATCTTCACAAAGAGAGCAGCAAAAACAACCTAAAGATAGAAGAGAGAGCCCAACTAAAGACACAAAAAAGATCAGTAAACCTAACATTACAGAAGCTGAGATTAGACCCTAACAACATCTACCTACGAGCAGAGCTGAAACACCAAAGGGCTGTGCTCAATCGAACAAAATGGAATATTAAAAAATACTTTGAAAAAGAGGTTTGGGCAAAATTACTATACAACACCAAAACTAACAACAGTGCCTGCTTCTGGCAATCAGTGAATAGGATCATGCGCCCACAGCACAAAGATTTAGGAACTCACATCATGGAAGAGACTTTGATTAATTACCTCTCCAGTCACTTCAATGACCATTCAGAGTATGCAGGAGCACAAAAAAGATTAACAAGAGCATAGAGTCAGATTGCGAAACGCACATGTCTGCGATATTGGGTCAGGTTGATCAAGGCTCACTCACCAACAGCCAAGACACCTCTAGAACTCAGCAGATAGCCTCAATTAAAAAGCAGACAACCAAAGGCAGGAAAGAAGGTGCTCCTGGAACAAACGGTATCCCACCAGCCCTTTTTAAAGCAAAAAACAAAGAGTGGGCGGACATCTTGCAAACCCAATTCACGGAAGTTAGGCTTCTAAACAGAATCCCAGAACCCTGGAGGGGGTCGACGATCGTCCCTATTTACAAAAAAGGAGACAAGATGGACCCAAACAACTATCGCTTAGTAGCCCTCTTTGAAAACGAGGTGAAATACTTCGCGGGCACCATCTTAGAGGAGATCGCACTTTGGGCTGAGTCAAATCTGATCATACCACTGAACCAGACCGGCTTTCGGAAAAAGACCGGTACAGCAACTAATATCCTCGCCATCTCATTAATTATTGATGCAGCAAAACCCCAAAAACTACCGCTGCATTTGTGCTACATTGACTTCAGTGCTGCATTCGACAACATCGAGAGAGGCAGACTATGGGGGAAACTGGCACAATGGGGCATGTCACAGCCGACTTTAAACATGTTGAAGCTTCTTCACACTGACACCTGGGTGAAAGTGAAACTAGGAAGTGGCACCCATCTGTCCTCAAAAGTTCGTACCACCAAAGGACTTAAACAAGGGTGCGTGCTTGCTCTAATAATGTTCAATCTCTTTTTTTTTTATTGAACAGAGCAATAGGTAGCCGATGGTACAAAACATATTTCACTTAAAATTTCAATATCAATACATTTCAATACATTTCTAAAAAACCTTTGGATATCAAACAAGAGATAAAAAGAAGATAAGAGGGAGCGAGATTCATCGACATAATAAAAAAACAGCCAATATCATCATTAGGACTTTCAAGAAGTTATGTGCAAAATCCACAATTTATAAAGTGCAACTGCAAAGTGCAAAAGTACAATAAAGTGCTACTGCAAAGTGCAAAAAGTACAATAAAATGCTATCTTAAAAGTGCTAATGCAAGCTAGTGCAAATCAGCAAAAGATGCTAACAAAGTGCAAATGTCCTAAAAAAACCTTGTTGCATTCATAGATGAAACGCTGTTATTGATGAAAAAACTTTTATTATGTAATCTCGATTTTCTTTTCGAATCATCCTCCCTTCAGTTGTTCTAGATTCTCAAAATATTTCCAATTCTTTTCAAATCTCCTGATGGCTCCCACTCTGCCAGCATAGGCTTTTTCAAAAAGACAGGTTCTCCTCATTTTGTTAAACCATTTTATTTGTGATGGGATCTCACTGGATTTCCAGTTTTGAAGTATTAAAGATCGAGCAACAGCACAAAATATAAATATAAATACTTCTTCAGCTTTATTAAACCTGCTCCTATCCTTGCATATACCGAACAGGGCCGCTTCTACCACTGGCAGAAATGTTTTCCCAATGGCCTGTTCGATATCCGCAAATATCCCCTTCCAAAAAGATTCTAGCTGCGGACAAGCGAAGAAAATATGGTGCCATCCACCCTGACCACTAGCCATACATCTAAAACACTTGTTCTCAACTTCAGGGTACATCCTCTCCAAAGCCTCTGGTGTATAATACGCTAACCAGCGAGATAGAAAGGACATCCTCTTATAATTGGCTACGCGTAGAGATTTATTTCCCAGCTGGCACAAAACCTCCCAATCATTAGAGGAGAAAGTACACTGAGTCGAGAGGCTTATTTTGTCCAAATGTCTGTCTACTAATGCGGTTTGACCTGAGCGATGAAGCATCTTGTACCAATGTCCTATACCTTTATTTTTTCCTCCATAAAGAGCTGTTAACAAGCCATTTGGGGAATTTAGCAGACCACTTATCACTTTTCTGATGAAATAGACAATCTGTAAATATTCGAAAAAAGTCGGTCGCCTGGGACTATTTGTTCTAGCTAAGACCTCCTGCCAGCTAATTACCCTGTTTTGGACTACCAGATGTCTCAACACGTGGAACCCGCAAAGTTCCCAATGTTTTATGTGGTTCAAACTTACTTGGAGACGTATTTGAGTACATTCAATTAAACTTAAATAATGGGAGCCATCGGAACCATGTTTTTTAAAAAGGAGCAAAAACCACAGTTGATGGACAGAATGCAGAACAATGTCATACATTCACCCCAGTACAGAGATCTGGGCCTAAATCCATCATTTTTTTGCACTCCACACCACCCCAGTTCAGACATGGCCATATGCAAATCAGTCTGACCCTGTGCCTCATGGGAACAGTCCAGCCCGAACTGCCAAGCCATGCCTTCCCTGGACCGGAAACAAGCTACCGAGGACCGCTTTCTGGCATTTCAGCCATCTTCAGCCTGGCTTGCTTGAATCCAGTGGTGTGGAGAGCATGGGACTCACGTCTGAGCATACCCATCCCACTCGGGGTGACAAATGCAAAAACCACAGTTGATGGACAGAATGCAGAACAATGTCATACATTCACCCCAGTACAGAGATCTGGGCCTAAATCCATCGTTTTTTTGCACTCCACGCCACCCCAGTTCAGACATGGCCATATGCAAATCAGTCTGACCCTGTGCCTCATGGGAACAGTCCAGCCCAGACTGCCAAGCCATGCCTTCCCTGGACCGGAAAGAAGCTACCGAGGACCGGTTTCTGGCATTTCAGCCATCTTCGGTCCGGCTTGCTTGAATCCAGTGGTGTGGAGAGCACGGGACTCGCGTCTGAGCATACCCATCCCACTCAGGGTGACAAATGCAAAAACCACAGTTGATGGACAGAATGCAGAACAATGTCATACATTCACCCCAGTACAGAGATATGGGCCTAAATCCATCGTTTTTTTGCACTCCACACCACCCCAGTTCAGACATGGCCATATGCAAATCAATCTGACCCTGTGCCTCATGGGAACAGTCCAGCCCGAACTGCCAAGCCATGCCTTCCCTGGACCGGAAACAAGCTACCGAGGACCGGTTTCTGGCATTTCAGCCATCTTCAGCCTGGCTTGCTTGAATCCAGTGGTGTGGAGAGCATGGGACTCACGTCTGAGCATACCCATCCCACTCGGGGTGACAAATGCAAAAACCACAGTTGATGGACAGAATGCAGAACAATGTCATACATTCACCCCAGTACAGAGATCTGGGCCTAAATCCATCGTTTTTTTTCACTCCACACCACCCCAGTTCAGACATGGCCATGTGCAAATCAGTCTGACCCTGTGCCTCATGGGAACAGTCCAGCCCGAACTGCCAAGCCATGCCTTCCCTGGACCAGAAACAAGCTACCGAGGACTGGTTTATGGCATTTCAGCCATCTTCAGCCCGGCTTGCTTGAATCCAGTGGTGTGGAGAGCATGGGACTCACATCTGAGCATACCCATCCCACTTGGGGTGACAAATGCAAAAAACACAGTTGATGGACAGAATGCAGAACAATGTCATACATTCACCCCAGTACAGAGATATGGGCCTAAATCCATCGTTTTTTTGCACTCCACACCACCCCAGTTCAGACATGGCCATATGCAAATCAGTCTGACCCTGTGCCTCATGGGAACAGTCCAGCCCGAACTGCCAAGCCATGCCTTCCCTGGACCGGAAACAAGCTACCGAGGACCGGTTTCTGGCATTTCAGCCATCTTCAGCCCGGCTTGCTTGAATCCAGTGGTGTGGAGAGCATGGGACTCACGTCTGAGCATACCCATCCCACTCGGGGTGACAAATGCAAAAACCACAGTTGATGGACAGAATGCAGAACAATGTCACACATTCACCCCAGTACAGAGATCTGGGCCTAAATCCATCGTTTTTTTTCACTCCACACCACCCCAGTTCAGACATGGCCATGTGCAAATCAGTCTGACCCTGTGCCTCATGGGAACAGTCCAGCCCGAACTGCCAAGCCATGCCTTCCCTGGACCAGAAACAAGCTACCGAGGACTGGTTTCTGGCATTTCAGCCATCTTCAGCCCGGCTTGCTTGAATTCAGTGGTGTGGAGAGCATGGGACTCACGTCTGAGCATACCCATCCCACTCGGGGTGACAAATGCAAAAACCACAGTTGATGGACAGAATGCAGAACAATGTCATACATTCACCCCAGTACAGAGATCTGGGCCTAAATCCATCGTTTTTTTGCACTCCACACCACCCCAGTTCAGACATGGCCATATGCAAATCAGTCTGACCCTGTGCCTCATGGGAACAGTCCAGCCCGAACTGCCAAGCCATGCCTTCCCTGGACCGGAAACAAGCTACCGAGGACCGGTTTCTGGCATTTCAGCCATCTTCAGCCCGGCTTGCTTGAATCCAGTGGTGTGGAGAGCATGGGACTCACGTCTGAGCATACCCATCCCACTCGGGGTGACAAATGCAAAAAAAGGTTAAAAGGAGCAACAGTCTTGACACATATTCTCTTAGCGTCTTGTATCTTGACCTCTTTGGAAACTTTGCAGTTTTTTAAAAAATTAGAATTTGAAAACCTGCCTCTTGAAGCATCTTTTCAAGAAAAAAGTTATCTCTTGTCTGATTAACCCACAGTAATCCTGCCATTATATCAAAAAATGCAGGTTCATAGTAGGTCTTCAAATGGGGTAGAGCCAAACTTCCTTGATCTACTGAGAGTTGTACCATGGGCAGTTTGACTCTCGAAGCTTTATTGCCCCAGATAAATCCTCTCAACATTGTTTCCAGCTCTTTAAAGAAACCTAAATTAATTTTAATGGGAACATTGCTGAACAGAATTATTAGCAGGGGCAACACTGACATTTTAATCAATGATACCCTGCCTATTACTGATAGAGGAAGCAAAAGCCATTGATCTAGAAGGTTCCCAATGTTGTTCTTCATTCTAGTGTAATTCAGGACAAAATGTTTATCAAATTCGCAAGTCACAAAGATACCCAAGTATCTGATTGGCCGCTTCTTGCAGCTTGGGCTTGTAAATAAATTGGAAGAAAATGTAAATTGGTGTTCAAAGCAAGGACCTCGTTTTTTTAGCATTTATTTTATAGCCCCCTATCTTTTCATAGTCTTTGAGCTCTCTCATTAGGTTCTCGATATTTTCCTTTTTAGGTGTTAAATAAAGGATAATATCATCAGCAAACAACTTTATCTTTGACATACCGATGATGGGGGGCTGAATAGCCACATTATCCCTGATCTTTACCACTAGAGGCTCAATAAAGAAAGTGAAGAGGAAAGGGGACAACGGGCAACCCTGCCTTGTTCCCCGATTTACTTTAATCTTCCCGGCCTGTTTTGCATTAATTATTACTTGAGCCGATGCTCCCTGATATATATTATGTAGCATCTCACTAATTGGGACCGGAAATCCAAATTGGCCGAGAGAATAAAACAGTGCTGCCGAGTTGACCAAGTCAAACGGCTTTTCTGCGTCGACCATTAAGATACAAACTGGAATCAAATTAATATTAAAATAGTCTAATGCCTGTATTAGGAACTTGGTGTTTGCTGCCATACAGCGTCCTGCAATAAACCCAGTCTGATCATGGTGGATTACTTCCTGGGCTGCGAGTACAAATCTTTCCGCCCATATTTTCATAAGGATTTTATAATCCAAATTTAATAAGCTAATTGGCCTGTATGAATTCACGTCGTCTTGGTTTTTTATATTTTTTAACGAAACATATAATTGTGGATTCTTTCAAATCCACAGGGACATGCCCACCCAATCTAATATAATTAAATAGCTTTTTCAAGGGTATTACTAGTTCTTTAAAAAAACCTTGTAAAATTCAATTGGGTACCCATCCTGACCGCAGGCCTTTGCCCCGGATGTTGACTTTATACATTCTTGTATTTCAGAAGTACTTATTTCGAGCCCTATTTGGTTAACCCGATTTTCTGAAATTCAGGGGATCTCTATATTTGCAAAATATTCCTGGATCATTTCTTCCTCTACCTGATATTCCGTAGAGTACATTTTTTCGAAATGGTCCAGGAAGATCTACCTCCTCCAGTCCACTCTGCGGGTCTCGGATTTTCACTATCTTTGATCACTCCTGCCTCTTTCTCACAGAGTTAGCTAGTAATTTCCCCACCAGTTGACTGTCTTCGTAGACCTTTTGTTGGAAGGCTTTCGAGCTATTTATCTCCTCCAGAATAAAAAAATCCAGTAAAAGTGCTTCGGCCTGTTCTAGTTGATTCGAGTGCTGTTGGAACTGTAGGGCATATTCCTTCTCTACGGCTGCCTGTAGCTTCGATATTTTTAGCTTTCTTTCATTCGCCTGAGCACTAGTATTCGCGATAATCTGGCCATGTGCTGCTGCTTTAAATCCGCCCCATACTGAAAAGGGTTCAGCTGTATTATCATTCATTTCAAAGAATTCTGTAATCCACTTTCTGAATCCTGAGACCCAGTCCTGATTTTGGAGCAGGGTACGATCCAACTGCCACTTGGGACGTTCCCCATCCACCCCTCCAAATACTAGTTCAAGTTCGATTCTGCTGTGGTCAGAAAACGGATTGCATCCAATCTGGGTTTTTGAGATCTGAAGAGATCTAGATATCAAAAAGAAGTCTATTCTGGATGTAGTCCTGAACCGATGGAAATAGCATGTAAAAGATTATTTTTCTACGTTCCTGCAGCGCCAGGGATCACGTAATTGATATTCAAGTAAGAGCGCTTCAAAAAAAACATTTTGTTTTAGGCTTTAACTGCTTCTTTTTCTTATTAGAAGTGTCCCTTTTCAAATCTTGAATATAGTTAAAGTCGCCTCCAATAATTATCTGCCCTGGCGCTCCCCTTAAATCTTCGTAAATTTCTGTCAACCCTAAAATGTCATCAAGGATGGGGCCGTAATAGTTCACAAAATTAACTACTTTCTCTTGCAATTTTGCTGCAACCCATAACCACCTCCCCTTGGGATCTCTTTGAATCTGTAAAAATTCCCAGGGCAGATTCCTCGAAAAGTAAATAGCGACTCCTCTCTGGGCCACCCCTGCTGATGAAAAAATAACATGAGAGAAGTATCTTGGAATAAACAATTTAGGGGCATTAGACTTCAAATGTGTCTCCTGAAAATAGACCACCTGGGATTTAAGAGATATTACCCATTTCAAAAGAGCCCTGTACTTCTGTTTATTTAACATGCCGTTAGCATTAATTGTCAGGATATTGCATGTATTAAATTTAATCTAAAAAAGATCTTTTCCTTGTTAAGTACCTTCTATTAGAAATTGAAAAAATACTATACCTATTGCGCATGTTCCTTTTTACTGCATTTACCCCCCCGCTACCCCATCCTACTCAGGAATGTGGAGACTCCCTTCCCTTCCACGCTGTCCACATTCCTCCCACTTTTTCTATTCTGGGTGTCCTCTTGCTAGAACCTGAGTGACCCGTTAATCTGGGGCCGCCCAGTTCTTACTGTTATTTTATGATTAACGCTAGACAACGCTCCTCTTTTACCCCCCCAAAAGGAGAAAGAAAGAAAGAGAACAAAAGAAAAAGAGCAACTCAGAAAGAGTAAAGCATTGCAAGCCATGGCTTGATTTTTCAGGCCCTGGCCCCTGTAGAAATCTCCTTAAGAAGAGATTGTGCCTCTTCTAAGTCGGTAAAGAAAAAAAACTTTCCCTTGACCAGGACCATCAACTTAGATTGCTGTGCAATCAAGGCTTGGGCGCCGTTTGCTTTAAATAGATGTAAAATTTTAACAAATTCTTTTCTCCTTTTTGCAGCTGCTGCTGTCATGTCAGAAAAGATCCTACATTTTGTTGTTTCTGACACCGAAAACTGTCGTTGTTGATAGGCTCTAGAAAGAATCCTCTCCTTAATCCTATAATCAGCAAAATTCAATAAAATAGTTCTGGGAAATGTTGAATTTGCAAAGCGCTGTGCCGGGACCCGGTGAGCCCTTGTTATAGTCAAATCCCCCTTAAATTCTGGTAGAACTGTTTGCTGAATAAAAGAGTTGACCCACTGAATAGTGTCGGAGCCTTCTGTTCCTTCCGGAACCTCTACAATCCTTAGATTTGATCTTCTAGAGTGGTTTTCGAGCTCCTCCAGCTTGTTTTCAAGAGAGTTCTTCTTTTTGGTAGCTTCCCTAGCTCACCCGTGGCCAGGTTAATTTAATCTTCAAGGGCAGATATCCTTGCCTCTGCCTCCTGTAATCTACTAGGGAGCGCCAACATTGACTCCTCAAATTTGTCCATCCTTGAATGTAAGGCAGCTATTTCCACTTGCTGATTATTCTTTATTTCCCGAATCTCATCAAGGATCAAATTCAGCATTTTCCGGATATCTAGCTGATATCTCGCCTCAGATCCCGGGGGGCTGACTTTTTCTGCCAATAAATCTACGTTGGTACTCATGTTTCTCCGATTAGAACTCAGCTGCAGGCCTTCTCCCTCTACTCCTTCTACCCCAAATACTCTGCTTTGTATACTCGGTATTTGAGAAGAATCTTGCACAGAACCCCCCTCATCTACCACCTCATTTGCAAAAATTAGGGGAGATTGCAGGAGGGACGAGAGCAGAGGTTCAGGTCCTTGTTCATGGCAATGCGTCTTAGTCGTTTTTGTCTGACCTGTGTCTTCAGTCAGTGCAATGTTAGCTGGCGTGGCAGCGGGAGTTGGGGCTATAGGGGATTGTGAGAGGAGAGACTTCGGGGTGGTCTTCTTTGCAAAGAGTGGGTAATCCTTCATCTCCTTTCCTCTAATAACACTCTTATTCTTCCCCTTTCCAACCTGAGATGGTGTTTCTGAAGCAGATACCAAGGTAGAAGCTGGCACTTTTGCTTCTAATTCGGGTTGCATCGTTATATTTAAAATGTTTTCCCAAACCACAGCTGTCTTCTTTGGCTCTGTAACTTGCAGAGAGGTAGAAGAGAGGGGTAGCTCGTCTTCAGAGGACTCGAGCGTGGTATCCTCAGCCGAGTTCTCTTCCCTATTTTTATCTTTATTCTCATCCTTATCTTTGGCTGCTTTTCGTGAACCCTTCCTGGCTAAGGCAAGGCGGGTTCTCTGGCGGGCAGCTGATTCAGCTTTACTAGGCTTTATAGACTCTTCTCCCTCCTTCTGAGGCTTGCCCATTATATCCTTTAATTTTACAGGAAAAAACACTTTCCCTCTTCTCAGTTTTTCTTCATATTTTATATTTCTGCCAGCCGTTACTCACAGTGTATATATGTTGACTCTGCTGCCCTCGCGCCGTCCTCAGAGCTTAATAAACTCAGAGCCCCCACCACAGCTCCAGCACTGGCAGAAATTCACGCAGTTTCTTCGCGTCCTCAAACACTCCTGCCCTTGCAGAATAACATTTCTCAGGAACCGCGTACCAGCCACAAGCCACAAGCCACGAGCACGCCGTAGAAGCCATAGAAGCTGTGTACTCGAGTCAGCAACGGCTTCATAGATGAGTTCAAGCGCCCCCCCAGCTTCTCACTCAATTCGCGGGACGCCGATGCCTTGGTCCCGTGAAAAATCCGCACAGCGCCGCAGAAGCAGGGATCAAAGACGCCGCAGCAGTCCCAGTCTGTTAGCTAGTGTTTCTCCGCCGCCATTCCAGGGGCGGGGTCCCAGGTCACGGGTCACGGGAGGCTACACGGAGGCGTGGTACTCCATAGCCATCCCTTGGGAGCCCAAATACTCGTGGATCCCAAGCAGCTATTGTTCAATCTCTTTATGGTGGATTTACCAAGACTACTCGATACCTGCAATCCACACTCCCCGAGGATGGGAGGGAAAACTCTGAGTAACCTTCTGTACGCTGATGACGTTGTACTACTCAGCCACACCTATATTGGTCTCCAGCAGCTTCTGATGGTAATGCACAATTATGCAACAGAAAACACCTTAAAAATTAACCTGAGCAAGACTCGTACGATGTCAATCAACATCAATAAAATACAACAGAAGACCTGGTGTCTTGGCGGTTTAAAAATTGAGCCAGCTTGTGAGTATAAATACGAGGGAGTTATTTTTGATAGAGAAGGCTCATTTGTGCAGCAGAAGCAGGAAACAGGAAGGAGAGAAGCACTGATCGCCGTGACGTTGAACAATTTAGCTACCCAACTGATGGGACCGACCCTAACCCCCTATCTGAAAGTCATTCAGGCGAAGCTACTCCCCTCGAATACCTATGGCAGTGAGGCCTTGCGGGGAAGAGACTCTAAAAACCTGGACAATATACAGGTTAAAGCTTACAGAACAATGTTTTCGCTCCCGCTCCACACTTCACCTGCTCAAATAAGACTGGAGTTCGGCCTGAAAAAACAAGATCTAGCCAGGCACGGAGCATACATCATTTGCTGCCACAAACTCAGAACCGCCACTACAGACATATTAAACTCTTTGCTATGGCAGGACATACAAGGCAGGGACGCATCTCAGGCAAGAACTTACTTGCAGGCAGCGCTGGGAGCGACTAAACTCTCTGCGCTTTGGGACATGCAACTTGGACATAACACTTTTAAAAAACTAGTTTGGAAAAATGTCAAATTACTTTCCTTACTAGAGGACAAGGCTGCTTTTTCCAAAAGATCTCATGCATGGATGACCCTCAACTCGTACAAATCTTTGACACCACAAACATACTTTAGTCAGGGTTACCCAAAAGCCACAAAAATGAGGTTCCTGAAACACAGACTAGGGATTCTGCCAAGTACAGAGTATCTCCCACCATGGCTCAGGAAAGAGGGCAACGAGGCCTGCCCGCTCTGCATGGGCTCTCCATGTCACCTGTCTTTGTGAAGAACTACAACAAGCCCGCCAACTGCTCCTTAAGGATCAGTTTAAGCAAAAAGGGATCAGCACCAGAATGCAAGAGGTGTTCGCCTGCCTTAATCCTGCAAACACTAAATTGAACTGCAGATATGTCAAATTTCTTGAGCAAAGAATTCCAAGACCGCCAAAACCGGGGATCAATAACACAGATACAGGCTAACAAGCAGACGGACAGAAGGACAGAAGGAAGCAAGGGAAACCACTGTTCAGTCTTCGTAAAAAGGCGCATGGACAGCCACACTGTACCTTTTAATCGTATGTTTATTTTTTAATGGATTTAAAGTATGATATTTTACGATCCTTTTGTAACATGCTTTGCACTGGTTTTAATTAACTATGCATAATAAACTTTACCTTACCTTACCTTTACCTGGTTCTCTAGCTCTACAACAGATCTGCTGACCTGGTTCTCTGGCTCTAAAGCAGCTCTGCTCACGCGGTTCTATGGCTCTATAGCAGTTCAGCTGATATGGTTCTCTGGCTCTATAGCAGCTCTGCTGACCTGGTTCTCTCCCTCTAAAGCAGCTCTACTGACCTGGTTTCTCTGGCTCTACAGCAGCTCTGCTGACCTGGTTCTCTGGCTCTAGAGCAGCTCTGCTGACCTGGTTCTTAGGCTCTAGAGCAGCCCTGCTGACCTGGTTCTCTGGCTCTAAAGCAGTTCTGCTGACCTGGTTCTATGGCTCTCAAGCAGCTCTGCTGGCCTGGTTCTCTAGCTCTAAAGCAGCCCTGCTGACCTGGTTCTCTCCCTCTAAAGCATCTCTGCTGACCTGGTTTCTCTGGCTCTACAGCAGCTCTGCTGACCTGGTTCTCTGGCTCTAGAGCAGCTCTGCTGGCCTAGTTCTTTGGCTCTAGAGTAGTTCTGCTGACCTGGTTCTCAGGCTCTAAATCAGATCTGCTAACCCGGTTCTATGGCTCTAAAGCAGTTCTGCTGACCTGGTTCTCTGGCTCTAGAGCAGCTCTGCTGACCTGGTCCATTGTCTTTAAAGCAGCTCTGCTGACCTGGTTCTCTACCTCTAAAGCAGCTCTGCTGACCTGGTACTCTTGCTCTAAAGCAGCTCTACTGACCTGGTTTCTCTAGCTCTACAGAAACTCTGCTGACCTGGTTCTCTGGCTCTAGAGCAGCTATGCTGACCTGGTTCTTAGGCTCTAGAGCAGCTAAGCTGACCTTGTTCTCTGCTCTAAAGCAGCTCTGCTGACCTGGTTCTATGGCTCGAAAGCAGTTCTTCTGACCTGGTTCTCTGGCTCTACAGCAGCTCTGCTGACCTGGTTCTCTCCCTCTAAATCAGCTCTGCTGACCAGGTTCTCTGACTCTAGATTAGCTCTGCTGACCTGGTTCTATGGCTCTGAATTAGCTCTGCTGACCTGGTTCTCTGGCTCTAGAGCAGCTCTGCTGACCTGGTTCTCCAGCTCTAAAGCAGCTCTGCTGACCTGGTTTTCTGCCACTAGAGCAGCTTTGCTGGCCTGGTTCGCTGGCTCTAACGCAGTTCTTCTGACCTGGTTCTCTGGCTCTAGAGCAGCTCTGCTGACCTGGTTCTCTCCCTCTAAATCAGCTCTGCTGACCTGGTTCTCTGACTCTAGATTAGCTCTGCTCACCTGGTTCTATGGCTCTAAATTAGATCTGCTGACCTGGTTCTCTGGCTCTAGAGCAGCTCTGCTGACCTGGTTCTCCAGCTCTAAAGCAGCTCTGCTGACCTGGTTCTCTGCCTCTAGAGCAGCTTTGCTGACCTGGTTCTCTGGTTCTAAAGCAGCTCTGCTGACGTGGTTCTATGGCTCTAAAGCAGCTCTGTTGGCCTGGTTTCTCTGGCTCTACAGCAGCTCTGCTGACCTGGTTCTCTGCCTCTAGAGCAGCATTGCTGACCTGGTTCTCTGGCTCTAAAGCCCCTCTGCTGACCTGGTTCTATGGCTCTAAAGCAGCTCCGTTGACCTGGTTCTCAGGCTCTAGGGCAGCTCTGCTGACCTGGTTCTCTGGCTCTAAAGCAGCTCTGCTGATCTGGTTCTCTGGCTGTAAAGCAGTTCTGCTGACCTGGTTCTATGGCTCTCAAGCAGCTCTGCTGGCCTGGTTCTCTAGCTCTAAAGCAGCTCTGCTGACCTGGTTCTCTCCCTCTAAAGCAGCTCTGCTGACCTGGTTTCTCTGGCTCTAAAAGCAGATCTTCTGACCTGGTTGTCAGCCTCTAGAGCAGCTCTGCTGACCTGGTTCTCTCCCTCTAGAGCATCTCTACTGACCAGGTTCTCTGACTCTAATGCAGCTCTGCTGACCTGGTTCTCTCCCTCTAAATCAGCTCTGCTGACCTGGTTCTCTGACTCTAGTGCAGCTCTGCTGACCCGGTTATATGGCTCTAAATTAACTCTGCTGACCCGGTTCTATGGCTCTAAAGCAGGTCTGCTGATCTGGTTCTCTGGCTCTAGAGCAGCTCTGCAGACCTGGTCCCTTGTCTCTAAAGCAGCTCTGCTGACCTGGTTCTCTCCCTCTAAAGCAGCTCTGCTGACCTGGTACTCTCGCTCTAAACCAGCTCCACTGACCTGGTTTCTCTGGCTCTAAAGCAGCTCTGCTGACCTGGTTCTATGGCTCTAAAGCAGCTCTGCTGACCTGATTCTCTCCCTCAAAATCAGCTCTGCTGATCTGGTTCTTTTCTTTTCTTCTCGTGCCTCCTTTGCACCTGTGTTGCTTCTCTCAGCAATTATCTTGCCTCTTTCTGCACTTCTCTTGCTTGTTTCTGTACCTCTCTTGTGTCTTTCTGCACCTCAAGTGCCTCTTTCTGTACTTCTTTTGCCTCTTTCTACACTTATCTTGCCTCTTTCTACACTTATCTTGCCTCTTTCTATATCTCTCTTGCCTCTTTCTGCACCCCACTTGCCACTTTCTGCTCTTCTCTTGTCTCTTTCTGAACCTCACTCTTCTTTCTGTATCTCTCCTGCGTCTTTCTGCATCTCTCTTGCCTCTTTCTGCACCTCACTTGCTTCTTTCTACATCTCTCTTGCCTCTTTCTGTACCTCTATCACCTATTTATGCAACTCTTTTGCTTCTTTCTGCACTCCTCTTGAGTATTTTGGCACCCTTCTTGTCTCTTTCAGCACCTCTGTTGCTTCTTTCTGCACTTTTCTTTCTTCTTTCTGCACCATTCTTGCCTCTTTCTGTACCCCTCTTACCTCTTTCTGTACCTCTTCTACCTCTTTCTACACCGCTCTTGCCTCTTTCTGCACCTCTGTTGGTTCTTTCTGTACTGCTCTTGCTTCTTTCTGCACCTCTTTCCAAATTTCTGTATCCCTCTTGCCTCTTTCCGCAGCCCTGTTACCTCTTTCTGCACCTTTCCTGCCAGTTTCTGTACCTTTCTTGCCTCTTTCTGTACCTCTGTTGCTTCTTTCTTCACTTCTTTTGCTTCTTCCTGAACCCCTCTTGCCTCTTTCTGTATCCCTCTTGCCTCTCTGTGCACCTCTCCTTCCTCTTTTTGTACCTTTCTTGCCTTTTACTACAGTTCTCTTGCCTCTTTCTGCACCTCTTTTGCTTCTTTCTGCACTTCTCTTGCCTCTTTTTGTACCCCTCTTGCTGCACCTCTATTGGTTCTTTCTGCACTGCTCTTGCTTCTTTCTGCACCTCATTTGCAAATTTCTGTATCCCTCGTGCCTTTTTCTGTACCCTTGTTCCCTCTTTCTGTACCTTTCCTGACTCTTTCTGTCTCTCTCTTGCCTCGTTCTGCACCTCTGTTGCTTCTTTCAGCAATTTTATTGCCTCTTTCTGCATTTCTCTTGCTTGTTTCTGCACCTCTGTTGAGTCTTTCTGCACCTCTGTTGCCTCTTTTTGCACCTCGCTTGCTTGTTTCTATACCCATCGTGCCTTTTTCTGCAACCATCATATCTCTTTCTGTTATGTTATGTTATGTTATCTGCACTTATACCGCGCTCAGCTGCCCCAGCAAAGGGGCGTCTCGGCGCTTTGCAAGGTACACAAAACACAACTCATTCAATAGGCCAGAAAAATGAAACAACAACAGAGTAGGAAAAAACAGGCTAAGCGAATAGAAAAGTCTTGATGGCGCGCCTGAACAGCAAGAGATCATCAAGGGCCCGGATGTAGGGGGGGAGAGAGTTCCACATATTCGCCCCCCAGCACCCGGAAAGAGCGGCCACCGGCTCTGCTCAGCCTAAAGCGCGGAACAACTGCCAAATTTTGGCCCAAGGATCTGAGGGTTCGCGAGGGTACATATGGCACCAGCAGATTCTCAAGTATTTGAGGAGATGAACCCTTGAGGATTTTAAAGACCAGACATAGTACTTTGAATTTTATCCTCTGGTTCACCGGAAGCCAGTGAAGAGAGCGCAGCGTGCTTGATACAGAGCACTGCCTCGGCAGACCAGTCACCACTCTGGCTGCAGCATTGTAAACTCGCTGCAGCCGGATGACTTCCGCTTGATTGATCCCCACCAAAAGCGAACTAGCATAATCCAGCCGGGATAACACTGACGCCTGAACCACTAGCTGCCTGGTGGGCGCGTTGAAAAATTTCAGGATAGGTCTTAGACCTCGGATAATGCCGTAGCAAGTAGCCACCACCTTCTTGGTGTGGCAGATGAAACTAAGGGTCGGATCCAGCCATACCCCTAGATTTGTTATCCCTGACGCTGGGGTAGGGGTCACACCCAGTTCAGGAGGCCACCACATGTCACCCCATAGTTCCGCCTGCTTGCCGACCACCATGACCTCGGTCTTTTTGGCGTTTAACTGGAGACAATTGGTATTCATCCAGTTGGCCACTGCCCGAAGTCCGTCACGGAACCTGGGAGCCTCCATGTCAGAGTCCCCACTCAACGTGACTGCCAGCTGCGTATCGTCAGCGTATGATACCATCGTCATGCCCCACCGCTTGACGACCGCAGCTAGCGGCCTCACGTAAAGGTTGAACAGAGTGGGGTTTAACGAGGAGCCCTGTGGGACACCCAGTTCCAGCGATATGATTTAGACTGGCAGGGCGGGATCGCAACCTTGAAAGACCGATCGGCAAGGAAGGAACGAAACCAGTGGAGGGCGGAGCCCGTGATGCCTACTTCCTCCAGGCGCTGGAGCAAAATCCTGTGCGAGATTGTGTCGAACGCGGCACTGAGATCTAATAACAATAGTGCCGCCATCCGACCCGAATCAAGCACAGAACGCAGGTGTTCAACCATAGAGAGCAAGGCCGTCTCCGTACTGTGACCAGAACGGAAGCCGTTCTGGGTAGGGTCGAGGATGTTAGCCCTCATGAGATGGTCTGAAAGAATACCGTTCACATGGGCCTCGGCTACTTTCGCAGCCCAAGGAAGAAGGGAAATAGGGCGGTAATTCTCGGGTTTGAGGGGTCAAGGGTAGCCTTCTTCAGAATAGGTGTGACTACGGCCTGTTTCCACTTAGTGGGAACCACACCTGAAGATAATGACAAATTAATCAAAGAAAGCACCGGAGCACGGCATAAAGGGGACATGATCCTGAACTGAGCCGGTTTAAGCGGATCCGCAGGAGATCCTGATTTGATTTTAAGGCTCAATGTGTTAAAGGCCTCAATTGATAGACAGGGCAGGGTAGTAAGAAACTCACATCCACCCAGGCTACAGCTGACCGGCTCCGAGATGTGAGTGCCACTCGGGAAGGTTCGATAGATGGCTTGAACCTTCTCGAGAAAGAAGGAAGCCAGGTCCTCGCAGTGGGAATCCGAACAGATTTCCACCGCCGTTGCCCTTTTAGCCATCAGGTCCTTTAACACCTTAAATATGAGTTTTGACGGATTCTGTACCTCTCTTGCCTTTTCTGTGGTTCTCTTGCCTCTTTCTGCACCTATGTTGCTTCTTTCTGTACTTCTCTTGCCTCTTTCTGTACCTCTCTTGCCTCTTTCTGCATCTCTGTTGGTTCTTTCTACACTGCTCTTGCTCTTTCTGCACCTCTTTTGTAAATCTCTGCATCCCTTTTGCCTCTTTCTGTACCTTTCCTGCCTGTTTCTGCAACTCTGTTGCCTCTGTCTGCACTTCACTTGCTTGTTTATGCACCCCCCTTGCCTCTTCTGCACCCCTCTCTCCTTTTTCTGCACATCTCTTGCCTCTTTTTGCATCCCTGTTCCCTCTTTCTGCACCTTTCATGCCTGTTTTATCATCTCTCTTGCCTCTCTTGCTTATTTCTGCACTTTTATTGACTATGTCTGCACCTTTTGTGCCTCTTTCAGCACCTCTGTTGCTTCTTTCTGTACTTCTCTTGCCTCTTTGTGCACCTCTCCTACCTATTTTTGTACCCCTCTTGCCTCTTTTTGCACCTCTGTTGGTTCTTTCTGCACTGCGCTTGCTTCCTTCTGCATCTCTTTTGCAAATTTCTGCACCCCTCATGCCTCTTTCCACACCCTCCTTCTCTAGTTCTCCACCTCTCTTGCTTAATTCTGCACTTCTCTTGCTTCTTTCTGCACTGCTCTTGTTTCTTTCTGCACCTCTTGTGCAAATGTTTGTATCCCTCTTACCTCTTTCTGCACCCCTGTTCCCTCTTTCTGTACCTGTCTTGCCTGTTTGTGTACCTCTCTTGCATCTTCAGCACCTCTGTTGCTTCTTTCTGCACTTCTCTTGCCTCTTTCTGTACCCCTGTTGACTCTTTAAGCACCTCTGTTGCTTCTTTATGCACTTCTCTTGCATCTTTCTGTACCCTTGTTCCCTCTTTAAGCACCTCTGTTATTTCTATCTGCAGTTCTCTTGCTTTTTACTACACCCCTCTTGTCTATTTCTGTACTCCGTTTGCTTCTTCGTGCACCTCTCAAGACTCTTTTTGCACCTCTCTTGACTTGTTCTGTAGTTCTCTTGCCTCTTTCTGTACCTCTTTGCATCTTTCTGCATCCCTCTTGCCTTTTTCTGTATCCCTCTTCCCTCTTTCAGCACCTCTCATGCCTCTGTCTGCACACCTGTTCATTCTTTCTGTACCCCTTTTGCCTGTTTCTGCAACTCTCTTGCCTCTTTCTAAAGTACTCTTGCCTCTTTCTGCACACCACTTGCCTCTTTCTGCACTTCTCTTGCTTCTTTCTGCATCCTATTTCTATACATCTCTTGCCTCTTTCTGCACCTCTCTTGCGTCATTCGGCACATCTTGTGGTTCTTTCTGCACTGCTCTTGCCTCTTTCTGCATCCCTCTTTCCTCTTTCTACACCTCTTTTGCTTCTTCTGTACTTTTCTCTCCTCTCTCTGTACCCCTCTTGCCTCTTTCCGCACCACTGTTGCTTCTTTCTGTACTTCTCTTGCCTCTCTCTGTACCTCTCGCTTCTTTCTGCACCCTTCTTCCCTTTTTTGCATCCCTCTTGCCTCTTTCTGCTATTCTCTTGACATTTTCTGCACCTCTCTTGCCTTTTTCTGTACCTCACTTGCCCCTTTCTGCACTTCTTTCTTCCCACACCTCTGTTGCTTTTTTCTGTACTTCTCTTGCTTCTTTCCAGAGCTCTGTTGCTTCTATCAGCAATCCTCTTGCCTCTCTCAGTACTTTTTTCCTTCTTTCTGTACCCTTCCTACCTCCTTCTGTACCTCTCTTGCCTTTTTGTGCTCCTCTCCTACCTCTTTCTGGACCCCTCTTGCCTCTTGTTGCTCCTCTGTTGGTTCTTTCTGCCCTTTTATTGCTTCTTTCTACACCTCTTTTAGCAATTCTCTTGCCCCTATCTGCACTCCTCTTGCTTGTTTCTGCACCTCTCTTGCGTCTTTCTTCACAACTGTTGCCTCTTTCTGCACTTCACTTGCTTCTTTCTGCAACTCTTTTGCCTCTTTTGGCACCTCTGTTGCTTTTTTCTGTGCTCCTCTTGCCTCTTTCTCACCTCTGACGTAGAGATTGTTTGAATTCCTCTGCCCTATTATGTACTATGACCTTACGGGGAGAACATGGCAATCACAGGGGTACTCCAACTCATAGTGCACCCTAGTGTATGTAGGTGATTTCACTGTATTCTAAGTGTCTTTTAGCATAGCACTGGCTCTGGGCCTGGTTAGTCAGAGTCAGTTACCACCAGTCCCAGGCAGCAGAACGTTGGGTGCATAGGATGACTTTGCAACAATGCCTCTTTCTGCACCTCTGTTGGTTCCTTCTTGCTTCTTTTTGCACCTTTCTTTGTCTTTCTGTACTTCTTTTGCCTCTTTCTGTATTTCTCTTGCTTCCTTCTGCAACTTTCTTCCTATTTCCGCACATGTGCTACCTATGTAGACAAAGTTAGAAATTAGCATTTAAAAAACTTTTAAAACTCACTGAAAAAAACATAGGTTTCAGGAATGTTGTAGTTAGAAATAAGCATTTAAAAAACCTTTGAAATTCACTGAAAAACTATAGTTTTCAGGAAGTTATAGTTAGAAATTAGTATTTAAAAAATCTTAGAAATTCACTGGAAAAAAACACAGGTTTCAGGGTTGTTATAGTTAGTTGGACATTTCACTTGTGCAAAACCAGAGAAATTCATCCAATATAGTTAGTTGAGCTAACTATAACTCGCGCCCCTGCAATGCACTGCTGATGACGTCACATATTACATCATTCATGACATTAGTGATGTCACTGAGCATGTCATGAATGATCTTATATGTGATGTCATCAGCAGGCCATTGCGGGGGCGCAAGATATAGTTAGCTCAACTAACTATAACAAACTAATTTCTCTGGTTGTGTACGAGTGAAATGTCCAACTCACTATAACGTCCCTGAAACCTGTGTTTTTTTCAGTGAATTTCTATTTAAATGCTAATTTCTAACTTTAATGTTCCTGAAACCTATGTTTTTTTCAGTAAATATATATATATATATATATATATATATATATTTTTATATATATATATATATATATATATATATATATATATATATATTCACTGAAAAAACCATAGGTTATACACCATATATAGTTAGGAATTAGCATTTAAAAAACCTTATTTTACTCACACAAAACCAATGAAATTCCATATATAGTTAGTTGTACTAACTATATATCGCGCACCCGCAATCCACTGCTGATCATGTCACATATTACATCATTCATGACATGGTCAGTGACATCACTGATGACATCACTGATGACATCTCAAATGACACCACTGATGACATCACTGATGACATCTCATTTGACATTACTGATCACATCACTGATGACATCATTCATGTGATAATACGATGAACCTCTTCAGACTCTAATATAACCTTAGATACACTCAGTGTAAACAGACACTCACAGACTGTCATTCATCCATGGAGTTACTTACACACCTAGTCAGTCATGCAAAGAATCAACCACACCTCCATTTTCACAACTATACAGTTATACACACCTTACTTATTCAAACATATACTAAAACATATTTACTCACTTATACAATCCTGGATACAAGTGCACAATGATCCATACAGCCACTCACACATTCACTGGCTCTTATGCACAGTTATTTATATATGTCAACTCTCACATGTACTGTATTTTACATATGTACTTACTTTCACATGTAGCACTGAGATATCTATTCACTCACCAATACAGTCATGCACACAGTCAACCGCCCATACAGCTGTTTCCACATGCACTTTTGAACCCATACATCTATGCACAGAGTCATACACCTCCCAGCCACCCACACACACACTCAGTCTCCCATACAAATGCTTGGGCAACCAATCAATAACCCATATAGTTACTCATATAGCTACTGATCAACACATGCAGCAGTTTACAGAACAACAGACATAATGATGCACAAATTAAGACAGTTTAGTCACTAACCCATGCACTCAGTGAGACGCATTTAACCACTCACTCATACAGTCAGTCATGCACCTACTAAATCCTTCATCCAGACACTTATACATCCACTCATTCTTAAATATGTAAGACATATTTTAACTTTACAGAAAAATACAGTCACTGGATGTTGTCATCAGTGATGTCATTTGAGATGTCATCAGTGATGTCATCAGTGATGTCATTTGAGATGTCATCAGTGATGTCATCAGTGATGTCACTGACCATGTCATGAATGATGTAATATGTGACATGATCAGCAGTGGATTGCGGGTGCGCGATATATAGTTAGTACAACTAACTATATATGGAATTTCATTGGTTTTGTGTGAGTAAAATAAGGTTTTTTAAATGCTAATTCCTAACTATATATGGTGTATAACCTATGGTTTTTTCAGTGAATTTTCAAGGTTTTGTAAATGCTAATTCCTAACTATATATGGTCTATAACCTATGTTTTTTTCAGTGAATTTCATTGGTTTTTTAAAAGCTAATATCTATAGCTGTAAAATGTATTCTTCTTTAAATCCAAAAATATATTTTATATGTTTATTAATAATTTTTTTTAAATATTTTTTTTGTTTCGCTCCCGGTCCGCGAACCGGGAAGCTTTCCGTTAGCTCAAATTGATGCCGCGACCCGGTCCGCGAACCGGTAAGAAATCAACATAGTGACGGTATCGCGTTGCCGCGTAATGCGTCTTATGACGTACTGCGTTAGCGCACCCGGAAGTGCCCCGGGGCGCGGACCGAGGCGCGAAACGCAGCTCTCCGGAAGCGATCCGCGGCGCGTCGCGAAAGCGCGATGTATCGCGTTGCCGCGAAATGCGTCTTGTGACGTACCGCGTTAGCGCACCCGGAAGTGTCCCGGGCCGCGGACCGAGGCGCGAAGCTCAGCGACCCGGAAGCTAACCGGGGCGCGTTCCGCAGCGCGTAACATGAGCGTGAGAGGTCATGTGACTTGTTAATAAAACTTTTCATTGGTTCATTTCACTTTTGGTTTCATAATGATGTAAGGCTAGGTCAGGTGACCTAAAAATAACACTTTTCATTGGTTGAGAAGTATTGTTTTTCCCAAATGATGAAAACCCCTCCTTCTTTCCTCACTCTGACTTTCATCATTGTGAGAGGAAGACCTTTATTACTATATCAGAAATGGCTTCAGTAGTTGCTTCAGCTGGTGGACCCCCACCACCACCTCCACCTCCTCATGGGAAGAGAGGACCACCTCCCCAGGTGATGACCAACACTGAGGAGGAAGAGGAAGACATGGATGAAGAGGAGGGAGAAGAACCACAGTTCTTAGAAGAAGTGCCCCGGGTTTCCCATAAGAAAGCCAGTTTCATCTGGCAGTTTTATTCGATCCCTCGTGGCCAAAAAAAAGTGAATGCGAGGTATGTCACCTGCCTCATCTGTAAAGAAAAATTATCCAGAGGGACGGATAAGAAATATAGTTATGGCAACCATACTATGCACAGGCACATGACAAGGAAGCATCCACTCAATTATAGCCGGGCGGAAATATGGGATTTGCAGGAAAATCCAAGATCAACTCCTGTGGCCAGATCAAGAATATCCATTTCATTGACACCAGCAGAGGCACGGGAAACTGTGCCAAACATACAAGAAAATTTTGGCCACATGATCCACACTTGTATGCACTGTCGTGCGTTGTTAGCATGTGGCAATATGAGCATAAATGCTATCAACCTGGCGTATGAACACCATAATTGCCCTAACCGCCCCCAGTAATTTTTTTTTTGCTCCTGTTGAGCCCTTTTCAATGCCTGTTTTTTGTTGTTTCCCCCCCCCCAAAAAAAACCAAAAAAAATATAAAATCGTTCAAAAAATACAAAAAAAAACAAAAAATGTTCAAAAAATAAAAAAAAAATATAAAACAACAAAAATATTTAAAAAAAAGTTCTTTTCAGAACTACCTTCCCTTTCAAAAAAAATTGCTAGAATGTTTAGCACTCTGGCAAGCTCTATTTCTTTTGGTTCGCTTCCCGGTTAGCTTCCCGGTACGCGGACCGGGAGCTAACCCAAATTCTTTTTTTTTTAAAAAAAGAGTAAGTATAAGGAAAGTAAACAGAGAGTGATGTTAAAAGAAAGACAGCTATAGGGAGTAAAGAAGAGATACTGTTTAATAGATCTATTTACCGAAGAAAAGACGGAAGAGGGTATAATTGTGAAAAACAAAATAGATAACGAAGTGAAAGAAAAAAAAAGAGAGTATAACATTAACAAAGAAGAGTTTCTTGGAGAATGTGAGTGAATGTTCAAAATAAGATTAAAACATGAGGAATAACAGAGAGAAAAAATAGAAAACAGAAAACAAAAAATAACAGAAAAGATTAATTGAAATAGCAAAGAAATGTAAGTAACATAGAGCCATATCATCAACATAGGCAATAAAAGTTTTGCAGCTTTTATTGGCAGAAATGTGTCGCTAAAGCTGCTTTTGCGGCAGAAAACTGCCGCTAAAATCACTTTTGCACCAGTTTTCTGCCAATAAAAAGAGCAATAATTTTATTGGCTGTGTTCATAATATGCCCCTTAGTGTGCTTCAACTACACAGAGAAAGCATTATGAACAAATAGTGATAGAGTGATCAGTCAAAGACACTAAGAGTAATAGAGACGGAGTGAGTGAACAAGAGTGAGGAACTATGAGAAGAGAGGGACTGAGAAAAAGAGTGGAAGGAGTTGAGTAAGTAGGTAATAGAGAAAGGAATGAGGGAAGTAGCAAAGGCAGGAAACTGAGGGTTAAAGAAATGAAGCAGTGGAACTAATAGAAGTTAAATGTGATAGAAATGTAACGAAAAGAGTACAAAACATTTACCTTATAATTGTCGTTAAATTACTCACTTTTTGTTTTTATACTTTCAATCTGTGAAAGAGAGAACAAACATTTGAAAAATATTAAAACATGTATTTAAAAATTACAAAAGACAAGGGAAAATATTGAAGGACAAACAGTTTTTCAACAACTTTGACACTTACAGAAGCTTCTGCTTCTCCAGGCCCCCTACACAGTCCTAAAGATATACATTTTAAACTAACAGTATCTTGATGCAGATGAAGTGAGGCCTATCTTAAAACATGGTGCATCTTTTGCATTGCTGTTGTTTCAGAAAAGTGTCGCAAGACACTAAAATTTTAAATAATTGCTTCAGGATGCCAATAAGATGTCTCCTATCCAGAGGTTTGTTTGAGGTGAGGCCTACTCAGGGTTGCAGATGAAATTTCGAGTTGTTGAAGAGAATAGAGGACATAATATATGTGAAGGTCTACCAATGAAGTGAGTCATGTCCACTGCACTCTTGAACAAAGTCCAAACCTCCTATGTTTCCCTGGACAGACCTAAACTTGATCTACACAATGTGCTTCGTAATGATAGGAAACACAGGTGATGTAAATGAAATACGTGCAATTTATTTTGCTCATTTCACAATCACATCACTTGTGTTTCCTTTGCTTAGGTATCTCATTGTGCAGATGTAGTCTAGCATATGAAAGAATACGCAGAAGCGCAGCACTGCATGCAACAACTTTGACACTTACAGAAGCCTCACCTTCTCCATGCCTCCTACACAGTTCTACATATACATCATAAATGCAAACAGTACAGAATTAATTATACATGTTAAATGGTTTATTTTTGCTGTTCTCAGAATGTATCAAAATTCACTAAAAACAGTGACTTGAAGGTATTCATCATATAACAGCGGGGAAAAAAAAACACAATCAAAATGATTGTGTTTAAAAAACCGATACAACATAACAAATCAGAATTCAGAACTCCTTAAAGTTAACTTACTTTCCATGACGTCAAAGGATGTCCTATGAACAGCTTACACTCTGTTGTGCTGTTATTACTTTCAGCCCGCCACTTTCTGAAAGAAAATCTCCATCGTTTTTAAAAACATGTTACATGCAATAAATGACTTCTTGCTCTCTACCACAAGTTTCCACAAGGCCAAATCTTGTCAGAGCCATTTATAACTCTTGGATTTCTTGTAAGCCAATCCCGTCATTTGGCATTTCTGCAACTTTCAGAATTAAAATGTTGAAGATCATTTTCACAATCCAGGAATAGTAATATCTTCCTCTTCTTGCTCAGTCATGTTCTACATTTCCTATGACACTGATACTGCTTACTATGAAGCAGACTTACACTAACTCTATGACTAGTACACTTATTTAATTCTATACATCACTTTCAATCACAAAGCAATGTAAAACAGTAGACAGCATTGCAGACTTACATTCCCTCTACTCTATGTTTTGATTGGCTGCTTCAATTAGCTTATAAAAAGAAATAGTTTTTCTGAACTCATTCAAAGTGCACTTATTTCTCCATGACGTCCAGTCTTATGGTTAGAAGTTATGTCTCTGAACTACACTTATCCTCAAGGCCAAATTGTGTAGGAGCCATTAGAACTTCTTGAAATTCCACAGAGCACATCCCGAGATTATTTCCCTACAATTTTGGTTTTAAAAACACCAGGTAAGAGTTTTTAAGGTCATACGGCAATTTTTTTTTTAAAATTAAAACAGAATCGTTGCAGAATGACCAGCCATTTCTAGACTTTAAATAAGCTGTGTAATGTCCTGATGTTATTGAAGGGCCGTCATGATATATAATTGCTGCAGTTACAAAAGTCCTTCCTGATATTGACAACTGCGAAGCTACAAAATTTTTAATTAAAGTTGTCAATTTTGTTCCATCAGGCCTACATCGTTGGAACATTAAAATGACATACTGGCCATATGTTCGTATAAATAATGTGGACATCATTTCAGATTTACATTGGCTACACTCCATGTTGTGATCAGCTGCTTTTACTAGCTTATTAAAGGAGACTGATTTACTGTCTGGCAAAGTTAAATATATAAATCTTTCTGAGTCTACACTAGTAGTACTTGATACCATACAGTTCTCGCAGTCATGCTGCCATTGATAAGAAAGCCCAAACAGCTGATCTACATCTACACCTTCAGCATGCAATACATCAAGCATATACATTAAAAACTCCTGACAATCTTGCTGAATATTTTGAGAGAATTGTGTTTGGCCTGAACATCTGTCTAACAGATTTCGAATTTCAGACACACTTTCTATGTTTGTTCTATCAGTGCTACATTTCTCTAACACAGAATTTAACAAACTGCAAAATCTTTGATCAGAATTGACCACAATCTCTTCTTTTACATTTTCTAGAGAAAACAAAACATTAACCACTACATTAGCATAGCAGTTGACACCAGAACTGTTTTCAAATTGAAAACCAACAACATCTTCAACAGAATCCTTTTTGTTTCTGCTTGTAATTTTAGGTTCATCGACTTTTCGTCTTTTTGCTACAACCTCCCCAGTATTGGTCACATTTCTTCGTTTCCGGCCTACCACACGTTTCTCAAACAAAGGATACTGAGGCAAATGTGGCGCATACTCTCTTCTTAACCTATTGTATTCCTTAACACAATCTAGATCCGCACAAATGTTTGTGACATCACACTCAATCAAGTACAATCCCGATAAAGTTCTAACTCGTGACAATGCCACATATGCCATACCCTCCTTGAACACAGAACTGCCAATATTGACCAATGCACAGTCTACACTTAAACCTTGCGATTTATGGATTGTCACCGCATATGCCAAGCAAACAGGAAACTGCTTACGGCGAACATATAAGTCTTTTACAAGCAAAAATCTAGCAGAGCAACGACCAATTAGCTGTACTTCCTCAATGCCATCAAATTTAATTTTTAAAAATTCAATTCCATCTCTATTTCTGTATTTTACAAAATCAACAACATTACCCATTGATCCATTTACCAGACCTCTTTCAACATGTAAATTCCTTCTTAAAATTATACGGCAGTTCAAGCACACATTCAGAGTCTTTTCAAAACCTGCAGTTTTAGATATACTCTTCTCTAATGAATCCAATTTTGTTTTCAGATTCTCAGACAAAATAATTGTTGATCCCATATGCTCTACTCTGTCAATAGCTTCCAGTTTCACAATCTCTTGCTTTTCTAAATGCAACATTTTGTTGTTGAATTTGGCACATTCTGCAAGAGTTGGCATCAAACATATTCCAGATTTCTTATCAGTAATTTTCTGAAAAATATTCTCAGGCACAACATCTTGTTCTGGATATAAATTTGACAGTAATCGTGCATGTAAAGCTTCTTTCCCATGCTCGGTCACTTTTCCAATTCTAACATCTTGTAGAATAGTCTTGTAAACTTCATCCTTCGCCTGACGCATATTTTCATGCAGTTCAGCATAATTGAAGTTTAACCATATATTGACGTTGCCAATGCTGCCTAGGCACTTCCTGGTATCTTCATGCGTGAGCATTTTGAACACAGGTTGCCCTTTCACTGGTGTCAGCTGCAAAAGATCTCCGAAAACAATGATGTGTTTGCCACCAAATAACACATCATACTCTGTTTTGAGAACTTCTTGCATTCTCAAATGCACAAAGGCAAGCATGACATTGGAAACCATGCTTACTTCGTCAATGATAAGAAGTTTCATTTTCCTCAAGATTCTTGAAACTTCAAAACAAGCATCTCCAGATAGCTTGTGATATTGTAATTTGTTGTCATGCTCCACTGGCAGCATCAGTAAACGATGTAAAGTAATCCCTTTAATGTTATGTGCTGCCAGTCCAGTTGGAGCGGTGACAACACAAGACAGCGATGACTCTGTCCTTTCCTGCAAATAGCATGAAATTGCTTTAATGAGGAAACTTTTTCCAGTTCCCGCTTCTCCACTCACGTACAGTCGGACAGGCTTCAACGACGTACATGAGCACTCTTTCTTGTCATGACTTAATCCATGATCAATTTGCATGGTAACTTCGTCATATATTTTCCTCTGCTCAACGTTGAGTTGTCTTTCCAACTCTTCTAAGTTAACCGCATCCTCCTGAGCATGTGCCATGGCTCTTTCCACTTCATTCATGGCAGTGGCAGCTTCATTTTCGATAACAGGTCCTCCTAGTGGATCCTGACTCAATGAAGCAGAACTCTGACTGTCCTGAGAACTGTCTCTGGCAATCTCGGCTGCAATCGTTGCTTCCTGCTCAATTTCCGCATTCAACATTTCTACATATTTGGGAAAAGCAGGACATTCTATGGTCTCCTTGGCGGCATTGAAAGAGTCTTCGTAACAGAGGAAATCTCCAAGCAGTTCCTCTTCTGCACGCCAAGGCTTGAAAAGTTGCAAAAGTGCTAAATAGAAAAACTCCTTTTTTTCAGGAGATTCGCCACTCAATTTTCGATGGTTTACCAAGTGGCATTTTCTTTGCTTGACCAGACATCCCTCACTTCCTATTACAGCATACACTCCTTTCTCAGTATCTTCTTTGATGTTCCTCTTGAATATGTAATTTTGAAGAACCTCATACAGACAAACATTGTCGAGGTGACTGCTTCTATTTGGATAATATGTATCCAACATGTTGGTCTTCAAAATGTCGGTACTGTTTGGCTCCTTTTCCGCCAAATACTCAATTTCCCGCACAGGTTTCAGAACTCGATTACGCATTGCAGCAAGACCAAGACTCGCCCAAATGATACTCCTGGACTTGGCATAGAGACTTGCTGAAGACAACCGGTCAGAGCATTCGTAAGCTCCAATTTCTCGATGCGACAACATCTTCAGACTGAAACTGTACAACTTCTTGCTGAGGCTCTTTTCATGGGAAATGTCCTCCCACATATCCTTCAATTCTGTCTTCTCTTTTTTGGTGATGTAAGACGTCACATACCGAGCCACAGCCATACAGTTATCAGCCACAAACTGTATATCCATGTTAGCATTCCACATGGACAAAATCACCGGGTTGTAGTCGTTGATGTACTTGGACTCTTCGTTCCTCTTCAAATTGTATGTGTTTTTAGGTGATTTCTTCATGACATTATGTCGCAGCGAAGACATCAAACTGTTTACTCTTCCTTTAGAAATCACCGGTCGTGGAAAGCCGAAACGACATTTGGTGTAGAACTTGTCCTTGTTTCGGAATTTACGACGGCAGTACTTTCCACATCGATGGCTTTGGAAACGCAGAACTTTTTCTCTTAGGCTTTTCTTCTCCTTTGCGTTTGGAACAGCACACGTAGAATACTGTTGGATGAAACTCATCACTGAGTCTTCTGGATCCGTTCCAAATTTAGGTGCATCCTTGATCCACAGCAACATATGTATATGAGGAGCACCTCTTGCTTGGTACTCCTTTCTCCAGAAGAAATCCAACACCTCTCCAAGAGGTGGATTCTTCTTATTCATGATGAAAGACATCATAGCTTCAAATCTATGATTGAAGTACCTACATACATTGACTGGATCCAAAGAGCACAGTTCTCCGGGTGTCTTGAATTCGATGTTATCTACGTTAGCATTTGCCTCTCGTAGAAATTCAAGTAAGTCTTCCCAGCCATACTCGGCACAGCTCAGAGTGAGGAACCATGTGGGAGTACCTAAGTTCCTCAGCATACATTTTAAATCACCATGACGACGGTACCAGTACTCATTAGTACCACGCTGACACGCCATGAGATTAATCAGGTGAGAATCCAAAATACTGTCTTGGACATTGACTTTATCCATAAAGTCACTTGCCGAGATGTTTTGCATGTGTATACCACTTTTCAAGATGTGGTTCACTGCATATGACAGTCCAGACAGATCGCTTTCAAACAGGAGATGAAACAAATAAGGAATGCATTGTCGAAACCTAGCATCTCCTGCATACAATCGCAAAGTCCGGTATTCAGAAGCAGGAATTTGATGAGGTCGCTCATCATATCTTCCTCCCTGACCTGTTGGAAAAAGCTGTGGGAAACACCGAGCTTCCAAACTTTCCTCCCAAACACTAATGGGACTCCCTTTGGCTTGTTTCATTTGAAACAACTCAATAGCATTCCCCATGACTTCCTTGGAATGCAAAGGATGAACACTATAATGTTCATATATTTCTTCACTAGTAGAGGGTTCTACTTTCTCAATTTGACGAGCACACAAATCGCTATCCTCTTCCTCACTTACTTCCTCTTCTGCAACATATACATTCTTATAGTATTTATTATTTTTTTTCAAATACAATGTTGCCTTTTTAACTTTCCTAACATCTACTAAATCTTGCCATATTTTCTTATTCTTTGTCGGAACCCCATTAACTAAGATAACCAGAGGTTCCTCTTCCACTTTTTCTACTCCAATTGTGTTAATGTTTTTCTTCAAATCTAGAGGCAAATAAACAACTCTTCCCTTTAATCCTCTCTGTAAATCTGATGGAGGCAATTTCCCTGTCTTTGGCTCCATTCTTACAATAGCCTGAAAGGGATGGATACTTTGAATCAAAATAGATTCATAAGTATTTAAATCCTTCAATTCAGAAGGAATCTCAACCAATTCCAGATTATTATGAACTGCTCTAGCAGGCATCTGGTTTTGATTTAATTTGCAACAACAATAAGTACACACACGTTGATCCAATCCCAAATCAAAACAATTTTCTACCATCAAGTATGTTGCAAAATCCTTCCATTCACTATTATTTTCCCTTTCACTTTTTGCATATAAATCCACTAACTTAGTCTGATTCTTATAATAAGTGCGTCGACAACACACACAAGTGAAATTTGGCCTCTCACTTGATTTGACCTGAAATGTGACAATTTCCCTCTGGAAATTATCTGTACTGGAAACCTGTACACTATCTTCCACATTACCCGCTTCTTCTTGGTCAATTTCAACATTCTCCTCTTTACTTCCAAAGTAACAAAACTCAATTTCTTCACATATATTCTTCACATCTATTTCAGAACCATGCAAAAGAGCAGCGCATAATTGTTTAAGCATAATTGCTGGACTCTTAGCATAATACAACATTCTAACTAATTTCCTCACTTTATTATGATGCACTGCTAGCATTCTGAAATGATGAAAAACACTCTGGCATACTCTCCTGGAAAGACAAGCCAGTGAATGACCATGCAAACCTGTCACTTCTCTCACTCTGCAAGGATCTAATTCTTGCAACAACCTTATTTTCTGCTTCAAACTTTTCTTATTAAATGACCGTACAAAATCACAAAGCAAATTGATGGAATCCTGTCGCACACTACAAATACTACTACACTTCCAGGTGTACACAGGACCCTTAGCACGTCTTCCTAAAACCTCATTACCTAACACCTCTTCTGCCTCTGTTGTCACAAGTTTTTCTTTTTCAACTGGACAACCATCTTTCACTTCATAAGCACGACCACTGGTGTCAACTGCATGCACCAAATCATTATCCTGGAAATAACTCTCCTCATTAAAAAATGCCTCACAGCTTGAACTATGAATCCATTCTCCAGAAAAAACTTCACAAAAATTACTACGATTAACTATTCTCTTCCATCTACTATTTCTTTTGAAATCATAAATTGCCTTGTTTAGCTTCCTAATTCTATTGATTATCAAAATAAATAACTTACGTTTAATTTCAAATGCCTGATCAATAACTTTCTCAACTTTTTTTTTTCTCTTATAAAAAACCACTTTCTGTTGACCTTTCTTAATATTTTTTAACAAATTGCCAATTATCCTGTTGCGGAACATTCGTTTACGAATGTCCCTAAACTGTTGTTTCCTTCTACTATCATGCACAGAGTTATCTCTTGCTCTAGCAGTAACATTTTTGATTGGCCTTTCCTTTCCATTTGAATTGGTTCTCTTTTTATGGACTGAAACATTTTCTGTAGTAATATTTTTTTTACTACACATATTTCTTATGAATGTTTTTGTACTCTTACCCGGTGCTTTCTTCGTGACTTGACAAATCTTTTTGTTAGATGACTGCTGCTTCTTTTGATTCACCTGCTGTCTTTGACGTTTTGCAGCCTTTCTCTCTCTTTCTTTCGTTGGCATGGTGAAATGTTGAAATGATCTGCAGTTGAATCTGTGGTAAAATATATTAGAAAATGTTATTAACCACTATTACCAAACAGTAAATCAATAACAGTGATCAAAAACTTAACACACTACTTGACATTTTAAATAGAAGATTTTTTAGTCCTTGGCAAATTTACAATACAGAAATAGCAGAAAAGAAATGGAATTTATGTTCATGTTACCTGTGCTATTTTATATGTGAATCTGATCTAATTTTATGAGCATATTTTAATATTTTATTGAAGACACTACACATAACCTGTTTTTGAAGGTGTCTTTATTTTTAAATTAAACGGTTTACACTTTTACTTTTAATTTATTATAAATTTTAAAAATAAATGTTTATAGTTCCATAGGCTCAAGCAGGTCAGCTTCCCACCCTATGTCATATAATTCGGACAAATCTGCATCCTCATCACGCTCTTCTTCATCCTCAGGATTTAAATCATCCAAGGGATCAACATCCACTGATGTTTCAATTACAAGTTCAATGATGAGGTCAAAATCAACTGATTGCAGATTGTCGCTCATGTTGATGTTGTCTTTATCTTTAAAGAAAGATAACAACAATGAGATGTTGCAGAGTAAGAGACAAATCTCAGAGATTATAATAGTAAAATTGTTTAACAAGAGTAACATTTTGCAGCTATTATTTAGCCATGTCCAGCGATGCTGAGCAGGTGAAGCCTATGTCTAATTTTTCAGTGAACATGACTCATCTCTTCTTAACCTTGGATAAGCCTCACCAACTCTGTGTCCCCTGCACATACTTAAATGTAAAGGGGCAGATTTATGTTAAATGGCACATCCCCAGGCATGCACCAGTTAACGTGCACCGCTGCTCTGCCACCCATGGTGTGCCGTATTTACAATCAGATAGGAGAAAGCTGCGTCAAAACCCTGCGCCTGCTTTAAGCAGGCATAGGTCTTGACCAACATTGTGGAGATGGGGCACCCCTGAGCCTTGCTTGAGCTGCATCGCACTTGCGATACAACTCCAGCAATCACTACCTTTACAGCACAGATACGTCACGCATCTGTGCCATTTTTGCCCCATGATGCCCCGCATTGTAAATGCAGCACACCATGGGTGGCGGAACAGCGGCGCAGGATGACTGGCACATCCCTGGTGATGCGCCAGTCATCATAAATGTATCCCTAAGCTTCTTATCTTGTTACAGATGAACCGCCATATGTACCATCAAACTATTTTACATTTCCTAAATAGCGAATTTTAAGGAATAAATAGCAATTCTTTACCATTCCTAATTTGCAATGAGCAAATTGCTAATTGCAAATTACCCATTCATTTCCATGGGCTAGGAGGCTCATAGGAATGAAGGTTTAATTTGCGATTAGCAATTAGCTCATCACAAATTAGGAATTTTTCCAAGGGTGCAGGGGTGTCTCAAGAACACCCTGCTGCACCCCTGAAAAAGAAATTTGGGGGCATATGGCACACATACATGCCCTAAGGGCATGTATTGGCGTCATATGGCACCTTTTGTTTTTTGGAAAAAAAGCTTTTTGAAAAGAATTCACAAATTACCACCAACTAGAAGTTGGTGGTAGTTTCCAAATCCTTAATGTCATTTTTTACATATTTTTTGTTTGATACATTGCATTTAAGTAATCGCAAAATTTGCAAATCCTTCAGTGCAATCGCAAAATAAGGAATAGCAAATTTTGCTATTCCTTATTTTGCATCAAACTTGTTTGATACATACCATTTGTCTAATTAGCATTCGCAAAGGCCGAAATTCGCAGAATTTTGATCTTTGCGAATGCTAATTAGCTTCATACATATGGCCCCAAGTGAGGCCTGTCTTGCAACATGGTGCATCTTTTGCATCACTGCTGCATCGGTTTCATGTGGCACGTTTTTTTTACACCATGACACATCTGCCTAAATGCATCAATTTGTAATTTTGTCGCCTCATAGCAAATCTTTTGCACCGCCGCTGCATCATAAAAGTGACGCACAGTGGCGCAAAAGAGGCATACACCTATCATAAATCTGTCCCTAGCATTTTAAATGATTAATCCAGGATGACGATAAGGTGTGGCCTATCCAGAGGTTTGTTTAAGGTGAGGCCTACTCAGGATTGCAGATTAAAGTTACGCTTGATGAAGAATACAGAGGAGATAATACATGTAAAGGCCTACCAATGAAGTAAGTAATGTCCACTTTATTGCGCCAGTCATCATAAATGTATCCCTAAGCTTCTTATCTTGTTACAGATGAACCACCATATGTACCATCAAACTATTTAGCATTTCCTAAATAGCGAATTTTAAGGAATAAATAGCAATTCTTTACCATTCCTAATTTGCAATGAGCAAATTGCTAATTGCAAATTACCCATTCATTTCCATGGGCTAGGAGGCTCATAGGAATGAAGGTGCAATTTGCGATTAGCAATTAGCTCATCGCAAATTAGGAATTTTTTCAAGGGTGCAGGGGTATCTCAAGAACACCCTGCTGCACCCCTGAAAAAGAAATTTGGGGGCATATGGCGCACATACATGCCCTAAGGACATGTATTGGCGTCATATGGCACCTTTTGTTTTTTGGAAAAAAATGCTTTTTGAAAAGAATTCGCAAATTACCACAAACTAGAAGTTGGTGGTAGTTTCCAAATCCTTAATGTTATTTTTTACATATTTTTTGTTTGATACATTGCATTTAAGGAATCGCAAAATTTGCAAATCCTTCAGTGCAATCGCAAAATAAAGAATAGCAAATTTTGAATTAAGGACATTTTAAGTCATTTCCACATGTGCAGTGTTTTCAAATTATGATTTGAAAATCGTTTTTGGGGAAAAGGAATGGTTTGCAAATTTATGACAAGGACATAATGGTGTATGCTTCTCTATAAGGCATTTCACTGTCTCTGATGTCATTTTTCCCATATTACATTATAAGACCTTTCCCCATGGAGCACATTCCTTGTAAATATGCTACCACCTTGCATGGTGAATTTAGATTTTGACTGTTTGAGTCACATAGCTATGTTAAAAGTGACCCAAAAAGATAGCTTGTGATATTGTAATTTGTTGTCATGCTCCACTGGCAGCATCAGTAAACGATGTAAAGTAATCCCTTTAATGTTATGTGCTGCCAGTCCAGTTGGAGCGGTGACAACACAAGACAGCGATGACTCTGTCCTTTCCTGCAAATAGCATGAAATTGCTTTAATGAGGAAACTTTTTCCAGTTCCCGCTTCTCCACTCACGTACAGTCGGACAGGCTTCAACGACGTACATGAGCACTCTTTCTTGTCATGACTTAATCCATGATCAATTTGCATGGTAACTTCGTCATATATTTTCCTCTGCTCAACGTTGAGTTGTCTTTCCAACTCTTCTAAGTTAACCGCATCCTCCTGAGCATGTGCCATGGCTCTTTCCACTTCATTCATGGCAGTGGCAGCTTCATTTTCGATAACAGGTCCTCCTAGTGGATCCTGACTCAATGAAGCAGAACTCTGACTGTCCTGAGAACTGTCTCTGGCAATCTCGGCTGCAATCGTTGCTTCCTGCTCAATTTCCGCATTCAACATTTCTACATATTTGGGAAAAGCAGGACATTCTATGGTCTCCTTGGCGGCATTGAAAGAGTCTTCGTAACAGAGGAAATCTCCAAGCAGTTCCTCTTCTGCACGCCAAGGCTTGAAAAGTTGCAAAAGTGCTAAATAGAAAAACTCCTTTTTTTCAGGAGATTCGCCACTCAATTTTCGATGGTTTACCAAGTGGCATTTTCTTTGCTTGACCAGACATCCCTCACTTCCTATTACAGCATACACTCCTTTCTCAGTATCTTCTTTGATGTTCCTCTTGAATATGTAATTTTGAAGAACCTCATACAGACAAACATTGTCGAGGTGACTGCTTCTATTTGGATAATATGTATCCAACATGTTGGTCTTCAAAATGTCGGTACTGTTTGGCTCCTTTTCCGCCAAATACTCAATTTCCCGCACAGGTTTCAGAACTCGATTACGCGTTGCAGCAAGACCAAGACTCGCCCAAACGATACTCCTGGACTTGGCATAGAGACTTGCTGAAGACAACCGGTCAGAGCATTCGTAAGCTCCAATTTCTCGATGCGACAGCAACTTCAGACTGAAACTGTACAACTTCTTGCTGAGGCTCTTTTCATGGGAAATGTCCTCCCACATATCCTTCAATTCTGTCTTCTCTTTTTTGGTGATGTAAGACGTCACATACCGAGCCACAGCCATACAGTTATCAGCCACAAACTGTATATCCATGTTAGCATTCCACATGGACAAAATCACCGGGTTGTAGTCGTTGATGTACTTGGACTCTTCGTTCCTCTTCAAATTGTATGTGTTTTTAGGTGATTTCTTCATGACATTATGTCGCAGCGAAGACATCAAACTGTTTACTCTTCCTTTAGAAATCACCGGTCGTGGAAAGCCGAAACGACATTTGGTGTAGAACTTGTCCTTGTTTCGGAATTTACGACGGCAGTACTTTCCACATCGATGGCTTTGGAAACGCAGAACTTTTTCTCTTAGGCTTTTCTTCTCCTTTGCGTTTGGAACAGCACACGTAGAATACTGTTGGATGAAACTCATCACTGAGTCTTCTGGATCCGTTCCAAATTTAGGTGCATCCTTGATCCACAGCAACATATGTATATGAGGAGCACCTCTTGCTTGGTACTCCTTTCTCCAGAAGAAATCCAACACCTCTCCAAGAGGTGGATTCTTCTTATTCATGATGAAAGACATCATAGCTTCAAATCTATGATTGAAGTACCTACATACATTGACTGGATCCAAAGAGCACAGTTCTCCGGGTGTCTTGAATTCGATGTTATCTACGTTAGCATTTGCCTCTCGTAGAAATTCAAGTAAGTCTTCCCAGCCATACTCGGCACAGCTCAGAGTGAGGAACCATGTGGGAGTACCTAAGTTCCTCAGCATACATTTTAAATCACCATGACGACGGTACCAGTACTCATTAGTACCACGCTGACACGCCATGAGATTAATCAGGTGAGAATCCAAAATACTGTCTTGGACATTGACTTTATCCATAAAGTCACTTGCCGAGATGTTTTGCATGTGTATACCACTTTTCAAGATGTGGTTCACTGCATATGACAGTCCAGACAGATCGCTTTCAAACAGGAGATGAAACAAATAAGGAATGCATTGTCGAAACCTAGCATCTCCTGCATACAATCGCAAAGTCCGGTATTCAGAAGCAGGAATTTGATGAGGTCGCTCATCATATCTTCCTCCCTGACCTGTTGGAAAAAGCTGTGGGAAACACCGAGCTTCCAAACTTTCCTCCCAAACACTAATGGGACTCCCTTTGGCTTGTTTCATTTGAAACAACTCAATAGCATTCCCCATGACTTCCTTGGAATGCAAAGGATGAACACTATAATGTTCATATATTTCTTCACTAGTAGAGGGTTCTACTTTCTCAATTTGACCAGCACACAAATCGCTATCCTCTTCCTCACTTACTTCCTCTTCTGCAACATATACATTCTTATAGTATTTATTATTTTTTTTCAAATACAATGTTGCCTTTTTAACTTTCCTAACATCTACTAAATCTTGCCATATTTTCTTATTCTTTGTCGGAACCCCATTAACTAAGATAACCAGAGGTTCCTCTTCCACTTTTTCTACTCCAATTGTGTTAATGTTTTTCTTCAAATCTAGAGGCAAATAAACAACTCTTCCCTTTAATCCTCTCTGTAAATCTGATGGAGGCAATTTCCCTGTCTTTGGCTCCATTCTTACAATAGCCTGAAAGGGATGGATACTTTGAATCAAAATAGATTCATAAGTATTTAAATCCTTCAATTCAGAAGGAATCTCAACCAATTCCAGATTATTATGAACTGCTCTAGCAGGCATCTGGTTTTGATTTAATTTGCAACAACAATAAGTACACACACGTTGATCCAATCCCAAATCAAAACAATTTTCTACCATCAAGTATGTTGCAAAATCCTTCCATTCACTATTATTTTCCCTTTCACTTTTTGCATATAAATCCACTAACTTAGTCTGATTCTTATAATAAGTGCGTCGACAACACACACAAGTGAAATTAGGCCTCTCACTTGATTTCACCTGAAACGTCGCAATTTCCCTCTGGAAATTATCTGTACTGGAAACCTGTACACTATCTTCCACATTACCCTCTTCTTCTGGGTCAATTTCAACATTCTCCTCTTTACTTCCAAAGTAACAAAACTCAATTTCTTCACATATGTTCTTCACATCTATTTCAGAACCATGCAAAAGAGCAGCGCATAATTGTTTAAGCATAATTGCTGGACTCTTAGCATAATACAACATTCTAACTAATTTCCTCACTTTATTATGATGCACTGCTAGCATTCTGAAATGATGAAAAACACTCTGGCATACTCTCCTGGAAAGACAAGCCAGTGAATGACCATGCAAACCTGTCACTTCTCTCACTCTGCAAGGATCTAATTCTTGCAACAACCTTATTTTCTGCTTCAAACTTTTCTTATTAAATGACCGTACAAAATCACAAAGCAAATTGATGGAATCCTGTCGCACACTGCAAATACTACTACACTTCCAGGTGTACACAGGACCCTTAGCACGTCTTCCTAAAACCTCATTACCTAACACCTCTTCTGTCTCTGTTGTCACAAGTTTTTCTTTTTCAACTGGACAACCATCTTTCACTTCATAAGCACGACCACTGGTGTCAACTGCATGCACCAAATCATTATCCTGGAAATAACTCTCCTCATTAAAAAATGCCTCACAGCTTGAACTATGCATCCATTCTCCAGAAAAAACTTCACAAAAATTACTACGATTAACTATTCTCTTCCATCTACTATTTCTTTTGAAATCATAAATTGCCTTGTTTAGCTTCCTAATTCTATTGATTATCAAAATAAATAACTTACGTTTAATTTCAAATGCCTGATCAATAACTTTCTCAACTTTTTTTTTTGTCTTATAAAAAACCAGTTTCTGTTGACCTTTCTTAATATTTTTTAACAAATTGCCAATTATCCTGTTGCGGAACATTCGTTTACGAATGTCCCTAAACTGTTGTTTCCTTCTACTATCATGCACAGAGTTATCTCTTGCTCTAGCAGTAACATTTTTGATTGGCCTTTCCTTTCCATTTGATTTGCTTCTCTTTTTATGGACTGAAACATTTTCTGTAGTAATATTTTTTTTACTACACATATTTCTTATGAAATATTTTGTGCTCTTACCCGGTGCTTTCTTCGTGACTTGACAAATCTTTTTGTTAGAGGACTGCTGCTTATTTTGTTTCACCTGCTGTCTTTGACGTTTTGCAGCCTTTCTCTGTCTTTCTATTGTTGGCATGGTGAAATCTTCAAATGATCTGCAGTTGAATCTGTGGTAAAATATAATAAAAAATGTTATTAACCATTATTACCAAACAGTAAATCAATAACAATGATCAAAAACTTAACACACTACTTGACATTTTAAATAGAAGATTTTTTAGTCCTTGGCAAATTTACAATACAGAAATAGCAGAAAAGAAATGACATTTATATTTATGTTACCTGTGCTATTTTATATGTGAATCTGATCTAATTTTATGAGCATATTTTAATATTTTATTGAAGACACTACACATAACCTGTTTTTGAAGGTGTCTTTTTTTTTAAATTAAACGGTTTACATTTTTACTTTTTATTAATTATACATTTTAAAAATAAATGTTTATATTTCCATAGGCTCAAGCAGGTCAGCTTCCCACCCTATGTCATATAATTCGGACAAATCTGCATCCTCATCACGCTCTTCTTCATCCTCAGGATTTAAATCATCCAATGGATCAACATCCACTGATGTTTCAATTACAAGTTCAATGATGAGGTCAAAATCAACTGATTGCAGATTGTCACTCATGTTGATGTTGTCTTTATCTTTAAAGAAAGATAACAACAATGAGATGTTGCAGAGTAAGAGACAAATCTCAGAGATTATAATAGTAAAATTGTTTAACAAGAGTAATATTTTGCAGCTATTATTTAGCCATGTCCAGCAATGCTGATCAGGTGAAGACTATGTCTAATTTTTCAGTGAACAGGACTCATCTCTTCTTAACCTTGGATAAGCCTCACCGACTCTGTGTGTCCTGCACATACTTAAATGTAAAGGGGCAGATTTATGTTAAATGGCACATCCCCAGGCATGCACCAGTTAACGTGCACCGCTGCTCTGCCACCCATGGTGTGCCGTATTTACAATCAGATAGGAGAAAGCTGCGTCAAAACCCTGCGCCTGCTTTAAGCAGGCATAGGTCTTGACGCAACATTGTGGAGATGGGGCACCCCTGAGCCTTGCTTGAGCTGCATCGCACTTGCGATACAACTCCAGCAATCACTACCTTTACAGCACAGATACATCACGCATCTGTGCCATTTTTGCCCCATGATGCCCCGCATTGTAAATGCAGCACACCATGGGTGGCGGAACAGCGGCGCAGGATGACTGACACATCCCTGGTGATGCACCAGTCATCATAAATCTATCCCTAATCTTCTTATCTTGTTACAGATGAACCGCCATATGTACCATCAAACTATTTTGCATTTCCTAAATAGCGAATTTTAAGGAATAAATAGCAATTCTTTACCATTCCTAATTTGCAATGAGCAAATTGCTAATTGCAAGTTACCCATTCATTTCCATGGGCTAGGAGCCTCATAGGAATGAAGGTTTAATTTGCGATTAGCAATTTGCTCATCACAAATTAGGAATTTTTCCAAGGGTGCAGGGGTGTCTCAAGAACACCCTGCTGCACCCCTGAAAAAGAAATTTGGGGGCATATGGCACACATACATGCCCTAAGGGCATGTGTTGGCGTCATATGGGACCTTTTGTTTTTTTGAAAAAAAGCTTTTTGAAAAGAATTCACAAATTACCACCAATTTACCACAATAGTTTCCAAATCCTTAATGTCATTTTTTACATATTTTTTGTTTGATACATTGCATTTAAGTAATCGCAAAATTTGCAAATCCTTCAGTGCAATCGCAAAATAAGGAATAGCAAATTTTGCTACTCCTTATTTTGCATCAAACTTGTTTGATACATACCATTTGTCTAATTAACATTCGCAAAGGCCGAAATTCGCAGAATTTTGATCTTTGCGAATGCTAATTAGCTTGATACATATGGCCCCAAGTGAGGCCTGTCTTGCAACATGGTGCATGTTTTGCATCACTGCTGCATCGGTTTCATGTGGTACGTTTTTTTTACACCATGACATATCTGCCTAAATGCATCAATTTGTAATTTTGTCGCCTCATAGCAAATCTTTTGCACAGCCGCTGCATCATAAAAGTGACGCACAGTGGCGCAAAAGAGGCATACACCTATCATAAATCTGTCCCTAGCATTTTAAATGATTAATCCAGGATGACGATAAGGTGTGGCCTACCCAAAGGTTTGTTTAAGGTGAGGCCTACTCAGGATTGCAGATTAAAGTTACGCTTGATGAAGAATACAGAGGAGATAATACATGTAAAGGCCTACCAATGAAGTAAGTGATTTTCACTTTATTTCGCCAGTCATCATAAATGTATCCCTAAGCTTCTTATCTTGTTACAGATGAACCACCATATGTACCATCAAACTATTTTGCTTTTCCTAAATAGCGAATTTTAAGGAATAAATAGCAATTCTTTACCATTCCTAATTTGCAATGAGCAATTTGCTAATTGCAAATTACCCATTCATTTCCATGGGCTAGGAGGCTCATAGGAATGAAGGTGCAATTTGCGATTAGCAATTAGCTCATCACAAAATAGGAATTTTTCCAAGGGTGCAGGGGTGTCTCAAGAACACCCTGCTGCACCCCCTGAAAAAGAAATTTGGGGGCATATGGCGCACATACATGCCCTAAGGGCATGTATGAGCGTCATATGGCACCTTTTGTTTTTTGGAAAAAAAGCTTTTTGAAAAGAATTCACAAATTACCACCAACTAGAAGTTGGTGGTAGTTTCCAAATCCTTAATGTCATTTTTTTACATATTTTTTGTTTGATACATTGCATTTAAGTAATCGCAAAATTTGCAAATCCTTCAGTGCAATCGCAAAATAAGGAATAGCAAATTTTGCTATTCCTTATTTTGCATCAAACTTGTTTGATACATACCATTTGTCTAATTAGCATTCGCAAAGGCCGAAATTCGCAGAATTTTGATCTTTGCGAATGCTAATTAGCTTGATACATATGGCCCCAAGTGAGGCCTGTCTTGCAACATGGTGCATCTTTTGCATCACTGCTGCATCGGTTTCATGTGGTACGTTTTTTTTACACCATGACATATCTGCCTAAAAGCATCAATTTGTAATTTTGTCGCCTCATAGCAAATCTTTTGCACCGCCGCTGCATCATAAAAGTGACGCACAGTGGCGCAAAAGAGGCATACACCTATCATAAATCTGTCCCTAGCATTTTAAATGATTAATCCAGGATGACGATAAGGTGTGGCCTATCCAGAGGTTTGTTTAAGGTGAGGCCTACTCAGGATTGCAGATTAAAGTTACGCTTGATGAAGAATACAGAAGAGATAATACATGTAAAGGCCTACCAATGAAGTAAGTGATTTGCACTTTATTTTGCCAGTCATCATAAATATATCCCTAAGCTTCTTATCTTGTTACAGATGAACCACCATATGTACCATCAAACTATTTTGCATTTCCTAAATAGCGAATTTTAAGGAATAAATAGCAATTCTTTACCATTCCTAATTTGCAATGAGCAATTTGCTAATTGCAAATTACCCATTCATTTCCATGGGCTAGGAGGCTCATAGGAATGAAGGTGCAATTTGCGATTAGCAATTAGCTCATCACAAAATAGGAATTTTTTCAAGGGTGCAGGGGTGTCTCAAGAACACCCTGCTGCACCCCCTGAAAAAGAAATTTGGGGGCATATGGTGCACATACATGCCCTAAGGGCATGTATGGGCGTCATATGGCACCTTTTGTTTTTTGGAAAAAAAGCTTTTTGAAAAGAATTCACAAATTACCACCAACTAGAAGTTGGTGGTAGTTTCCAAATCCTTAATGTCATTTTTTTACATATTTTTTGTTTGATACATTGCATTTAAGTAATCGCAAAATTTGCAAATCCTTCAGTGCAATCGCAAAATAAGGAATAGCAAATTTTGCTATTCCCTATTTTGCATCAAACTTGTTTGATACATACCATTTGTCTAATTAGCATTTGCAAAGGCCGAAATTCGCAGAATTTTGATCTTTGCGAATGCTAATTAGCTTGATGCATATGGCCCCACGTGAGGCCTGTCTTGCAACATGGTGCATCTTTTGCATCACTGCTGCATCGGTTTCATGTGGTACGTTTTTTTTACACCATGACATATCTGCCTAAAAGCATCAATTTGTAATTTTGTCGCCTCATAGCAAATCTTTTGCACCGCCGCTGCATCATAAAAGGGACGCACAGTGGCACAAAAGAGGCATACACCTATCATAAATCTGTCCCTAGCATTTTAAATGATTAATCCAGGATGACGATAAGGTGTGGCCTATCCAGAGGTTTGTTTAAGGTGAGGCCTACTCAGGATTGCAGATTAAAGTTACGCTTGATGAAGAATACAGAAGAGATAATACATGTAAAGGCCTACCAATGAAGTAAGTGATTTGCACTTTATTTTGCCAGTCATCATAAATGTATCCCTAAGCTTCTTATCTTGTTACAGATGAACCACCATATGTACCATCAAACTATTTTGCATTTCCTAAATAGCGAATTTTAAGGAATAAATAGCAATTCTTTACCATTCCTAATTTGCAGTGAGCAAATTGCTAATTGCAAATTACCCATTCATTTCCATGGGCTAGGAGGCTCATAGGAATGAAGGTTGCAATTTGCGATTAGCAATTACCTCATCACAAAATAGGAATTTTTTCAAGGGTGCAGGGGTATCTCAAGAACACCCTGCTGCACCCCTGAAAAAGAAATTTGGGGGCATATGGCGCACATCCATGCCCTAAGGGCATGTATGGGCGTCATATGGCACCTTTTGTTTTTTGGAAAAAAATGCTTTTTGAAAAGAATTCGCAAATTACCACAAACTAGAAGTTGGTGGTAGTTTCCAAATCCTTAATGTAATTTTTTACATATTTTTTGTTTGATACATTGCATTTAAGGAATCGCAAAATTTGCAAATCCTTCAGTGCAATCGCAAAATAAGGAATAGCAAATTTTGAATTAAGGACATTTTAAGTCATTTCCACATGTGCAGTGTTTTCACATTATGATTTGAAAATCGTTTTTGGGGAAAAGTAATGGTTTGCAAATTTATGACAAGGACATAATGGTGTATGCTTCTCTATAAGGCATTTCAGTGTCTCTGATGTCATTTTTCCCATATTACATTATAAGACCTTTCCCCATGGAGCACATTCCTTGTAAATATGCTCCCACCTGTGCATGGTGAATTTAGATTTTGACTGTTTGAGTCACATAGCCATGTTAAAAGTGACCCAAAAAAATTGCAAACGCTTTCAAAAAACACATTCATGTGTCTTAAGGACATTTTAAGTCATTTCCCCATGGACAGTGTTTTGTAAGTGGCGCAAAAGAGGCATACACCTATCATAAATCTGTCCCTAGCATTTTAAATGATTAATTCAGGATGACGATAAGATGTGGCCTATCCAGAGGTTTGTTTAAGGTGAGGCCTACTCAGGATTGCAGATTAAAGTTACGCTTGATGAAGAATACAGAGGACATAATACATGTAAAGCTCTACCAATGAAGTAAGTGATGTCCACTTCATTGCGCCAGTCATCATAAATGTATCCCTAAGCTTCTTATCTTGTTAGACATCAACCGCCATATGTATCATATAACTATTTTGCATTTCCAAAATAGCGAATTTTAAGGAATAAATAGCGATTCTTTACCATTCCAAATTTGCGATAAGCAAATTGCTAATTGCAAATTACCCATTCATTTCCATGCGCCAGGATGCCCATATGAAAGAAGGTGCAATTTGCAATTAGCAATTAGCTCATCGCAAATTAGGAATTTTTCCAAAGGTGTAGGGGTGTCTCAATAACACCCTGCTGCACCCCTGAAAAAGAAATTTGGGGGCATATGGCGCACATAAATTTTAACAACATTCCTTTACCTCAAAAACGATTTTCAATTCATAATTTGAAAACACTGCCCACAGGGAAATTACTTAAAATGTCCTTAAGACACATGAAAGTGTTTTTTTATTGCCTTTCCAGCATGGTTGGGTCACTTTTAACATGGCTATGTAACACAAACATTTAAAATCTAAATTTGCCATGCACAGGTGGGAGCATATTTACAAGCAATTTGCACCACAGAGAAAGGTCTTACATTAAAATGGGAAAAATAACATCAGGGACAGTCAATTGCCTTATAAAGAAGCATACACCATTATGTCCTTGTCATAAATTTAAAAACAATTCCTTTTCCCCAAAAACGATTTTCAAATCATAATTTCAAAACACTGCACATGGGAAAATTACTTAAAATGTCCTTAAGACACATAAAAGCGTTTTTTAATTGCCTTTGCAGCATGTTTGTATCACTTTTAACATGGCTATGTAACACAAACATTAAAAAATCTAAATTTTCCTTGCACAGGTGGGAGCATATTTACAAGCAATTTGCGCCACATAATTCATAATTTTCTCCTTAAAGCACACTATTCTCTATCTAAATTAAAGAAATATTTTCTCACCTTAGCAAATACTTTGAGTTTGAAAACAGTCTCAGAAACACACCAATTTGTCTTCAGCAGAGCAAAAGGTATGCACTCCAGAGTCTGCAGCTATCAAAAGCACAGAAATGCTGTAATTCTTCACACATATCTCTCATGTCACCCAATCAAAACTCTTCCCTCACTTTTTTTCAAATGAAAACCCTTCCCCCCTCTGCCCTTTCTGCCTTTTCTGCATGGCAACCACCTCTTGGAAGACTTCTGGTGTTTGCAAGTTCACACAACAATGTTGCAATTGAACTCTGAACTCTCAGTGCAGCTGAATATCCAGTGCATTCTTTCATTTAATGATTTTTTATTGACCATTCAAAATACATCTTTCAAATAACTCATCCGTGCACCCTAACTTTCTGTTTTCAGCAATCAAAATCCACCAATCACTGTTACTGCTTCATGAACACAGAAACTCCACAGTTTTTTTCATTTTAAACTCTCATTTTTTCAACTGCCATTTCATTGCCACACTTCATCTGACTGCAGGAGAACCTTCTCTCACCATGTTTTCTGTCTGGATTGTTGGACATAGTTATATTCACTGGGCTCAAAGGTACACTGAAAACAGGAATTTACCTAACCTCAATTTACAAGATGTGGAAATTAAGTGGTTTGGCCACAGAGGATTAAAATGTCACCAATTGATACCATTGGTGAAAACCTTTATGCATTTGCCCAAACCTGACCTGTTAATTGTGCACTGTGGAGGTAATGACTTGGGCACTTTGACTGGTGTAGGTCTGGAAATGCTTTTAAAGGACACCTTTGAGCAATTACTGGCACTTTTTCCTCAGACTGCCTTGGTATATTCAAATATATGCCAAAGACAGAAATGGAGGTGGTCAAACCAATTTTGTCCACAAATTGAGAAGTCGAGGAAGCATGTAAACAAATCTGTTTCAGCTTACATGAGAGACCATGGAATGGGCTCCCTGTACAACAATAACTTCCGTTACTACATGCAAGATATCTACAGAGGAGATGGAGTTCACTTCTCAGATGAGGGCAACAGAATTTTCACTCTGAATTTAAGAATGTGCATTGGTACCTACTTATAAGTACCTAAATGTACCATAAACCCAAAAGCTCTTCTCAGAGCTACCCTACATCTGATCACTCACAATTATTATTTTACTCTAACATTTTTCACTAATTTTCAACAAAGTACGCTCCCTGGGGCGCTACCCGGTACGCGAACCGGGAGCTAACCTCGCGAAATTTTTAAAAAAAATGTTTTTTTTTCGCACATATGGGCCTCCTCAGCCACCCTCACAAAACCTAGGGGGTCAAGATAAGTCTACCGTGCCCCCTTCTACCCATTCTGAACATTATTTGCCCTCCATCTTGTATCTTAATTCGACCGAAACACAAAATGGTGGACTCCCGTTACGCTTAAGGTTCGCGAACCGGGGCGCTCAACGGTTCGCGTACCGGGTCGCTCCCTGGGAAGCGCACCATCAAAAAAGGTGGGAAAGTAGTTCACAGAAAAGCCACTGGAGACAATTTCACCAAAGATAGACTAGCTCATACTACATACCAATCCCTACCATTTTCACAAATTTGATTGGAATTCCATTTAGCCATTTAGCCTGTAGACCTCTCTAAATACCGTGAGGTAAATTACTTCACAAAACACATCTGAAGTGTTGGAATTGACAACCAATTCAAATGTTACTTTCATTTTCTACTTTTTTTACCTGACATTTGATTGGTTATATACCTGAATATATATAAAGGAAGAGAAGAAAACACAGCCATTTTGACTACTACTTCTTGGTGTACATTTCAATAGGATTTTCACTAATTCCTTCAACTTCTTTCTAAAGGTAAGTTTTTATTTTTAAAACTGAAGTATATTGTGCACTATAAGTTAATATGGTAAACTTTTTCTGATAGTTATATACTATCCCTCTGTAGTAGTTATAGATTTAGATAGACTTCTCTGTTATAGTTATGGATGGAGTTAGGCTTCTCTTGTATAATTATGAATTTACTTACGTTAAATCACATACACTTTTTTATATTCCTACTTCCACTCTGATACTATACACTGCCCAAAATTAATCCCAACAGTGCCCTATCTCTACTAATATATATTTTTTTAATCTAAATTTCAGGCAAAATGGAAGGCGAACAGAAAGTTGAATTTCAAATTGTCCTGCAAGAGAGCAGCCAAGAAATCAATGATGAAAATGATATTGAATTTTTCGATGAAACTTTAGACAAAGAACTACTGCAATGTGTACAAGCAGTAGATAACCTCCTTGAAAATGAGGACATTTTACACCCTCAGAGACTACAATGTATATTCAATGATAATTATGAAATTTCTGACAATGAAATGTTAGAAAGTTTAATAAATTATGAAACACAATCACAATAAAAAAAAATGCTTAAAAAATAAAGAAAATAAAAAATAATCAACAAAACCAACAATCAATTAACATACAGCATTTGAAAAGTCTATCATTCATTTTTCATTGCAGTACGCTGCCCAGAACGCTTCCCGGTTCGCGGACCGGGCGCTCCCCACGCAAAAAAACAAAACATTTTTTTGGGTTTTTTTGCCCCGCGGGGCCCTTTTAAAACCTCCACATTAAACCTAGGGGGTCAGGGAGGATCTAGTATGCCCCCTTATGGTTATTTCCCCCTTTGTTTTGGCCTCCTCTTGTCTCTCAATCCTACCGAGAGACAAGATGGCGGCCGCTCCGGACTGTTTAGAATGTTGACAGACACCGGAGAGCCAATCAGCTTAGCTACGCGAAGTTCCGGTACGCTTAAGGTCCGCGGACCGGAGCGCTGCCCAGAGCGCGCTTACAGATATATATCTTTTTTTAAACGTTAATTTCTCAAAATCCACTGGAGCACATATATTGAGACCTACAAAAGGCACATCGGGCTACCAGTCCCTACAATTTTGCCAAGTTTCATGCAAATCCATTCAGCCGTTCGGGCTAAAAGTGAGGCCAACCGCCCTATGGAAAACTCAATGTTAAAAACACGTTTTGGGACCCCCCTTTTTTCTCGGCCCCCCCTTGACGAACCCCCCCCAAATTATTAGGGGCTGCTCAGAAACAAAATGTTCCATTTTCCAGAAAATTTCAGCCAATTCCGTCCACAAACGCCAAAGTTATTAGACATAGAATTTTCAAAAATCCCATAGGGAAAAAATCCTAACTATATATACCTACTGGCGACCGCCAGTAGGTAATATATTTTACCTACTGGCGGTTGCCAGTAGGTAGTTATAGTTAGGACCTAGTTTCCATAGGAAATCCACAATATTCTATTTGGAATAACTTTGGCGCTGGTGGACAAATCTTCGTGAATTTCTCCAAGAAAATGGCCTGCTCAGTTTCGCTCCTTCCCTGAAAGTTTGGGGGTGATTCGTCAAGTGGGGGCTGAGAAAAAAAGGGGTCCCAAAACGTGTTTTCCCCATGTAATTTTCCATAGGGACCTTTAGCCAGGGCTAACGGAATTACACGAAATTTGGCAGAGAGGTAGAGTTCTGTTCGAAGATTGTGATGGTATAAATCCGTACAGTAGTTTCTGAGAAAATTTCAAGTAAAATCATAGTGAAGTCTAGAGATGGAGTTCAGCACGCGTATGGAAATCTGTTCAATTACGAGCGCGAGCTGCATGCTGATTGGCTGTGAACTGTCTGTCAACACTCGATACCAGGAAGTGTTGGCGGCCATCTTGTGCCTCGCTAGAACCGAGTCACAAGAAAACAGTAAAACAAAGTTGAGAAATAAGGGAAGGGGGTAGGCTAGAAACATTCTGACACTCTAGGCTTGCTCAGGGGGTCGTACATGGATGTTTAGGCTCTATTTCTTATTTTTATTTTTTTAAAGGAAAATCGCAGTGTACGCGTATGGAAATACATACAATTACGGGCAAGAGCTGCATGCTGATTGGCTGTCAATACTCCAAAAAAGGAAGTGTTGGCAGCCATCTTGTTTGTTGGGAGAGCAGAGTCACAAGAAAACAGTAAAACAAAGTTGAGAAATAAGGAAAGGGGGCAGGGTAGAAACATTCTGACCCTATAGTCTTGGTCAGGGGGTGGTACATGGATCTTTAGGCTCAATTTCTATTTTTTTTTAAATAAAAAATGGCGGGGTACTCGTGCAGTCCTTGTACTCTGTGGAAAAGGTGGAAAAAAAACTAGTAGTCCGTTTTATTCATTAGGTTCCGGGGGGGGCAAATTAGGGGGGCAATTTTTTTGCATAATGGGGGCTTGTAAGGTGCCCCGAGCACTGGTTTTATTTTTTAGTATGGGGGGGTTATGGTCCTACTCCCTGCAGTCTTGGTGAGTGGCACCTCTCGGGTCTTTTTAAAAAAAATATGTTTTGAGATCTCTCTCTCTCTCTTCCCATACACGTCGCGGGGAACGCCACCTTTCTGGGGCAGTGATCTGTAAAATGACCTTCCAGCTCCGGGTACCTGCATTGTCTGGAGTTTTTTATTAATGTTGGGAGGGTGGGCTTATTAATTCCCATAGAAGCCTATGTTCTGGTGTTAACATGGGCTTCTATGGAAATAACAAGGCCATATTATCAAGCTCATTATTGCCGTTTTAACGGCAGTTTCCTGCCAATAAAATGGCGATAATTTAAACACCGGTCCTTGATAATATGCACCTAAGTTTACTGGTTTACAGGAATCTGCCGATAAAGCAGCGAGAATGGGCTTGATAATATGCCCTTTTGAATAACCGTAGCAGCCCAGGTTAACACCAGAACCTGGGCTGCTATGGGAAGTTACAAGGGCCTACTATCAAGCACATTGTCGCCGCTTTATTGGCAGTTTCCTGTCGATAAAAGCGGCGATAATGTATCGCCTTTTGTTGATAATATGCTCCTTTATTCCTATGATAGTATGTAAAGCTTTCCTTTTTTTGTGTAGCAGTTGTACTCTCTACGCATGCGCAGTGTCGTTTCGAAGCTCACGTTTTCTTTTTCTTCAAGTTCAACAAGCAAACCTTTCTTTATTTCAGGTAGTAAATCTGTCGCTTTCTTTTCCCGGTTCGTGTGTGTCATCCGCTGCTGTACTTTTGTACAGTATTAATAATCATATTTTTTCTATATTTATTTGAAAGGTAGTGCCGAGGCGGCAAACACTGATTACGTACTCCGTCCACCGCCATTTTAGTAGTTTTTCACTGTTGTTTTTATTATATCTGTTAGTTAGAACTCAGTAGTTTTCAATCCTAGTCTTGAATATCTTACTATAGTATTTCAACATTATTTTTATTGTGGACCGTCATACCCCTCCCCCGCAAAATAAAAGAAGTATGTCATTTTTTTATTAACTTTTATTAAACAATAAATATAAACAAAACTTAATTATAACTATATTAGAACTAGAAAAATAACTTTAACAAACAATGTTATAAACAAATTGTGAAATGGATTCCAAAAGGTGTCCGATTGGTAATCTGCAAAAGAAAAAAGAAAATTAGAGTTTAGAATTATGTAGATGTGAGTAAATGAGCTGAAGCATTACGGGGCATATTATCAAGAACAGCGATAAAATTATCGCCGTTTTAGCAGTAGGAAACTGCAGCTAAAGCGGCGATAATGGGCTTGATAATATGCTCTTGTGAATTCCCATAGCAGCCCAGGTTCTGGGGTTAACCTGGGCCACTATGGGAATTCACAAGAGCATATCATCAAGCCAATTATCGCCGCTTTAGCGGCAGTTTCCTGCCGCTGAAATGGCGATAATTTTATCGCCGTTCTTGATAATATGTCCCTACAAGTTTCGGTAACTCTACGGTTTTACATGTGCAGTGTGACTTGTACATTCCAGTTCTGTTAAAGTGCCGCATTCAATTGGTGTCTATATGGAAGTGCCTATTGCGTTACTGTCGCCCGTTATGCCGACTTATTTCTATTGCATTGCTATGAAGGCTTTGTAGATCTAGGCCTCGGGGCTTACCGTTGTATAAACCTTGCGGCTAAACATTTCAGGCAGTTGGTGTCTCAACTTGTTTTCAACAATTTTTATACATGTCCAAGCAGACAGCAGTGTCTATAAGTTTAAGAGAGAAGGAGAAATGTTGCCACAGAGAGTGAGAGAGAGAAAGAGAGAGAAAACAACATTAAAACTGTGTCGCAGAGTCTAGAGTTGAGATTTTTTCTTGAAAAGTCAGACGCAGATTTACTAGCTCCTTGCATCACTTTACCCATGTTAAAAGTTACTCAAAAGTGGCGTAATAAGGTTGTGGATCTGTTTGTCAGACTGTTGTAACCTATCTGTTGTCACTGCTCGGGGGTAATTATAGATTTTACAGAGAAGCTGCTGTACACTACGCACTCTGGGCCATAATATCAAGCCTGGGCGACAATATTATCGCCACTTTATCGGCAGGAAATTGTCGCTAAAGTGGCGATAATGGGTTTGATAATATGCTCTATGGAATTCCAATCGAAGCTCATGTTAGATGTCCTTCATGGAATTGCATAGAGGATATTATCAAACCCATTATCGCCACTTTAGCGGTACTTTGCTGCCGATAAAGTGGTGATAATTTTGTCACCAAGGCTTGATAATATGGCCCTCTCTCTTTTCACAAATAAAGGTTACACTACAGTTTTGCGAGTGCAGTGTACCTGGTACATTTCACTTGTTATAGTGCCGCGTTCAAGTGGTGTCTATATGGAAGTGCCTACTGCGTTACTGACGCCCGTTATGCCGACTTATTTCTAATGTATTGCTATGAAGAATTTGTAGATCTAGGCCTCTGTGCTTACCATTGTATAAACCTTGCGGCCAAACACATAAGAAAGTGGAGTTCACAACTTGATTTGAACAATTCTTATACACGTCCAAGCAGACAGCAGTGTCTATAAGTTTAAAAGAGAAAGAGAAATGATGTCACAGAGAGTGAGAGAGAGAAAGAGAGAGAAAACAACATTAAAACTGTGTCGCAGAGTCTGGAGTTGAGATTTTTTCTTGAAATGCTAGACGTAGATTTACTAGCTCCTTGCATCACTTTACCCATGTTAAAAGTGACTCAAAAGTGGGGTAATAAGGTTGTGGATCTGTTTGTCAGACTGTTGTAACCTATCTGTTGTCACTGCTTGGAGGTAATTATAGATTTTACAGAGAAGCTGCTGTCCCCCACGCACTCTGGGCCATAATATCAAGCCTGGCCGACAAAATTATCACCACTTTCTCGGAAGGAAAGTGTCGCTAAAGTGGCGATAATGGGTTTGATAATATGCTCTATGGAATTCCAATCGAAGCTCATGTTAGATGTCCTTCACATCTAACATGAGCTTCGATTGGAATTGCCTAGAGCATATTATCAAACGCATTATTGCCACTTTAGCGGTACTTTGCTGCCGATAAAGTGGCGATAATTTTGTCGCCAAGGCTTGATAATATGGCCCTCTCTCGTTTCACAAATTAAGCTAACACTACAGTTTTACGAGTGCAGTGTACCTGGTACATTTCAGTTGTTATAGTGCCGCGTTCAAGTGGTGTCTATATGGAAGTGCCTACTCCGTTACTAACGCCCGTTATGCCGATTTATTTCTAATGCATTGCTATGAAGGCTTTGTTGATCTAGGCTGCTGTGCTTAACTTGTATAAACGGTGCGGCCACCGGTGTTCACCACTCTACTTGAACTCTGCTTCTATACGTCAAAGTATAATCAATACGTTGGAGACAATTCCATTGCTGTTGCTCGATAGGCCGTGGTTGCTTCTGAATAATGTTTGGTGAAGGAAACAAAAGGATATTTTGATTAGTCATCGTAAACTGAGTTGCGTAACTACTATCAAAAGTGAATTTAAATGTGGGTTCTTAATATTCCGTAGTTAGACTGTTGCAGCTTCAGCAAACAAAGGAAGATCAATAACTTAATACAGGCCTGGGACGGCCTTGTGACGCAGAAAAAAAAATACTATCATGGACGCACAATTAATAATAATAGAGGCCTAAGCACTTGTCGTAGTACAGAAATACAACACAGATATTTATGCACGCACAAGTTTTAAAATTAGAGGTGTATAGGACCTTGTGACTTATAAAGAAATATTTAAAATATGTAGGCACAATTTAAAACCATTGAGGGGTAGGAAAGCCATATGAAGGAGAAAAAAATAGCATTATACATATACAATTTACAGTAGAGGCTGATGTTGTGACGTCTTCTCTTACCTTTGCTTCTGTCATCTTTTGTCGTGTCTTCAAAGGCTGCGGTTTCGCTGAGTCTGGGGTGTTTTCGACAGTCTGTCTGTCACCGCAGCACAGGCAGGCAAAAGAGAGCGTGCTCACGTCAGTGCCCGCATTATATGGGAACCACAGGGACTGACCAAACTAAGCCCAGGGCCGTCATTGGTACCGTTTTTGTGGTCTGCAAGAATGACAGCCCTGGGGGACATCCCATTGGGTAATGTATTGGTTTCCAGGCTTAGTGATAGCAAGCATGCTAGGTGGTGGCATGTGGGTAGTGTGGGCGGGCGTGCACCGCGCATGTGCAAGTATGAGCATGTACACTAACAATTAACAACAGAGAGAGATGGGGCGGTGTTATAATGTACGCAGAGGCAGGCCCAGAATCGGATCTGCAATGAGTGAACACTTCTAATCAGAGGCGCAACTAGAGCCAAATTTTGGGGGGAGCTAAGAAAAAATTTCAGGGGGGGTGAACCTTTAATCAGTAGGCAGAGTGGAGCTGCAGGGCCTCCAACAAGGGGTGAAACAACAGCAAGGCCTAATTAACATTCAAATTGTCTTTTAAAGACCTGTGAAACGTTCGGGTGTGGCTGTGTGTGTGCCCAGGATCTGTCTCATCCCGGGCTGCCATACACGACGGGGGGGGCTGAAGCCCGGTGAGTTCAATGGGTGTTGCGCGCCTGCTTCTAATCATTCTCCTTAGACCGCCCTGAGCTCTGATTTGTCACTGAGAGGGTGATCGCACCATAGTTTGTTTGTACTTATCATACTCAGCGTGTACCCGTGCATACGGTACGAATATGCTTTGACGTTACGCATCACATTAAAGCTTCCGTGTGACGTCATGTACGCCGTTCTGTTCACAAAAGGGGGCAATGTTTCTACTTGGTTTAAAACAAATATTTATGTATTTAATGTACATACTAAGGGCAGACATTTGGGATAACTATGAATTTTTTTTTAATACTTGTAATAATCATATATTACTTTTAAAAACAATTACACAAATCGCGGTAGAACATCATACGTTCTGGTATCGAAATAGCTGCGTAAGCGCATCATAAGTGTACGCAAAGGCATGTGACTTTAAAAGTAGAGATTTGATTGGGTCATAACTTTTCCTACTGCGACTGTTGAAGTACCGTCCCATTATAGTTATTCGACTTTGAGTTTCTAAGAAGAAGCATTTCTTCTGAGAATCTTCTCAAATAAAAGGAAGATCACAATAATAAGAGCAATGGAGTCATCTTCCAGCAGTTCTTCAGAGGGAGATTTATTACCTGAAGAACGTCCAAAGAAGAGGAAAGAAGCTCTAATTTGGAAGTTTTTACTTTTCCAGAAGGACAAAAAAAGGTTAATGCTCCAACAGTAACACGTAAAATTTGCCAAACAACTCTTTCAAGGGATGATCCATCTAAAAAATACTCCTTTGGCACAGCAAATATGGTGCGACACGTGAAGAACTTGCACCCTAAGAACTTTGCCCGAGCTGCAAGACGGAGGTTGCACGAGAACCCACCTGCTGCTACACCAAGCACATCAACTGCGGCAACAGCATTTTCAGCAAGCAGTCCACACCCACATATTGATTCTGACTTTGCTAAAGTTAAAATTCTATGCATTTATTGCGATAAACTTTTGTGTTATGAGGAACAGTCTATAGACCTGATGAAACGCAGGATGCAGGATCATTGCTGTCCTCGACATTAGTTTTTTTTTTCATTCTTTTGTTCCGCTTGGAATTTGTTGAGAAAACACAAAAAAACTACAAACTAAAAAAAAAGAAATACAATTTATAACTACCTTGACTGGTCAAAGAAAGAACTATATTTCTATGTTAGTGTATAAAAGATTGTCAGAATGAATGTGTAGTTCATAAATGAATGAATGAATATCTTACTAGTGTATGGAGAATGTGAAAGTGCAGAACTATAAGGAAGTGCTACAGCATGAATCTATAAGGTGTTTATCTATAGTATACTGTAGTATGTCCGAAGCACTTGAATGCAACATATGTACATAAATATGTTACAAGTCTATGCTTCAATTTGCGCTGCTGGTGAAACTGCCTGGGTGAGTTTGTATGTGTTAGGGGTGGATTTACAATCCCATTGTGCCCCTTTTACACAGCCGTTGCGTCACTTTTGTGACACAGTGGTGGTGCAAAAGATGTGCCATGGTGTGTGCTACTAACAATGTGACGCATCTGGAGAGTGTATTACATTGTAAAGTGCTGCGCCAGAAGAGGCTTTCTTGTGCAGACGGGGGTGCAGCAACGCCTCCTAAAAGTGACTCAGTGAAATGTATAACATTTCATTCAGTCACTTTTGAGCTTATGCTGCGTATGATGCTTGAAGCAGGTGTAAGGATTGATACAGCATTGTGAGCATAGGGCCCCAAGGGTGTTGGTGGAGCTGTGTTATACTTGCAACCAACGTCAAGCAATTATTAATCCAAAAATTCCTTTGCAATTTAGTTTTGTTATTATTTTATAATAAGAATATGAAATATAATCTAAAAAATAAAATAAATATAAATATTTATATTAAAAATATAAGACATTAGTATAAAAAGAAAGACATAATAATTAATACATTTATAAATTATAATTTACAAAACCTTTGAAATTCATTGAAAAAACCATAGGTTTCCCACACGTTATAGTTAGGTATTAGCATTTAAAAAACCTTTGAAATTCACTGAAAAAAACATAGGTTTCACACGTTATAGTTAGGAATTAGCATTAAAAAAACCTTAGAAATTCACTGAAAAAAACATAGGTTTCACACGTTATAGTTAGTTTGGCATTTCACTCATACAAAACCATTGAAATTCCCCCGTTATAGTTAGTTCAGCTAACTATAACTCACGCGCCCGCAATGCACTGCTGATGACATCACTCATGACATCACTGATGATATCTCAAATGACATCACTGATGACATCACTGATGACATCATCCTTGTGAAAGAGTGGCAGGCCTCCTCTCACCCTAATATATACCTTTGATACACACATTCAAAAATAGAACCTAAAATTTTCAAAAAAATGGAGATACCAATACTAGGTAGAACAACCTATTCAGTAATTCCAAAATCTACATACACATCTACTCATTCACACATAGTTCTATATAGTCACTCATACATGTACTCACTCATTATATGTACTCATACACCTATACATCCTGTTACACACCTACACTTATACACACCTACACTTATACATAGTTATTCACACATATACTCACACATGCAAATAAACTATCAAACATCCATTTACTTGCATATACAGCTCTACACACACCACTACATTTATTTCTACAGAAATGTACACATACTTACTCTCTTAAACAATTAGTTATAGAAACACATACTTATCTATACAGGAACTCTTCCAATCTGTCATTGTCATATATCCTTCCTTACATACATCAATACTCACATATACTAGTTTAAAACATATGTACTTACTCATAAAGACACTATTGAGGCAGTCATTCACTCACTAACACACCCATACACACACTCATCAATACATACAGTCCTGCACACATGCTGTCTTCAAAACACATACAAACAGTGAGTCAGACATTCATGCATCTGTGCGCTAAGTAATACCCCATCTAAGTTTGGGTGTAAAATCCATTCCATTCGTGGAATTTGAAGATTTTTGGCAATTTCGCAGTCCGCGAATCCCGCGAATTTGCCCAAAAATCCATAAATTCGCAAGCTAGCGGATTTTTTTGCTTGGTCGCGCTTGAAAAATACAATAATGCCGCGCGGCGTTGACTTACTGTGATTCTGTGCTCGTCGAGTTGTTTTTCTCCCGGTTTGCGTGTGCTGTGCCATTTTGGATCTTGCTGCGTGATCACGAGAGAGTTTTTCGACCGCAATTACGTCATCGCAGCCCACCATCTTGCACAGTGACAGTTTGACAACGCAAGTATGTCATAAGGGCCCGCGATCACGCATCACGGGAGTAAACAATGCCGTACACGAAGATGCGGCGCGCAGCTGACTTCCGGCGGGAGATTTGAACAGCTCGCTTTCCCTAACTTGCAAAAATTGCAATTCTGCCCAAGAAATCCACCGCAGGCAGCATAAACCTTCTGAAACTAATGATTTTGATCAGAATAACTCCTCAGATTGATATTTGGCTGCACTTTTTGGTGCAAGGAGTCCATTTTTGGGGGGGGGGGTGGGAGGGAGGAAGTGCCCCAGAGTCTCCAACTTCCTGTTCCTGTCCAGGATGCTCCACCGGGTGCTTTGTCCATGTCTTGGTCACTTTTATTTTGGATCTGGAGCTGGAAGGATTACTTTTTGTGGCTGCTGCTGGATATTCGTATTTGAGGACTTTTTGGACTTTGGAGTTTGGATCACTTTTGGATTTGAGATTTTACAAGTTAGTTGTGTTGTTAGTTTGGGGCATTGCAGTTGCTGCAACTACAATTTTAAAAAGTTTTCACAACTTTAAAAAAAATATATTGTGGGTAGCCACAGTATCCAGTTGGCCCAGGGTTAGTCATGGGTGCATGATACAACTGTTTCTGTGAGTTTTTTTTAACTTAAATCTCATTTATGTCATGGAATTTTAGCTCCCAGTTATATGTGAATTTTGTTTTTTAATTTTGGGGTGCCGGTAAAGCCTCACTAGCCAGTAGGCCCAGGGGTAGTGATTGGTGCATGGACCAAGTCTTTCTGTGGGGTGTCTTGACTTTAAACATCATCGAGGGCATGGATGGCATTGGATTGTGGTGATTTTTGTGTGTTTTTCGACTTTGTGGGGTGTTGTTGGGGCCTGGCCATGTGGGTGGGGGCCATTTTGAGGCCTTGTCCAGGCAGGGCATGGCCATGTGGCTGGGGGACAAAGGGCCATTTTGAAGCCAGGCAGTGTGCTCTGAACCATAGTCCTGCACCCAGCCTGCCCTGCTTTCACCCATTATGCCCAGGGGTAGTGAGTGGTGCATGGACCAAGGCTTTGTGTGGGGCCTCTTGAATTTAAACATCATTGAGGGCATGGATGGCATTAGATTGTGTTGATTTTTGTGTGTTTTTCGACTTTTTGGGGTGTTTAATTGATGTTCCTCTGGCTTCCTTTGCTTTTAGGTGCACAAGAGAACCACCAGTGCCAGGAAGAAGTCCTGCAGCGGTGTGTGCAGCATAACGTCAAGTGACGTCACGTGTGGCCACAGACAACTCTGCAACTAGTGCAACTGCGGCCTGCTGTTCTGACATCTGAAGAAGATGGGCCCAAAGAAAGGTGGGCGTAGCTCCTCTACAAAGAAAGTTGCCATGGCCAGTAAGAAGGAGCAGAAGAAGCAAGTGGTGCCACTTACAAAGGAGACTGGTGTGCCCACAGACAATTTTTTTGGGAAAAAAACCAACGCCTGCAGCAGCGGGGTCTGCCGGGGACCAAGCTGGGAGCAGCAACTTCGCTTCATTGGGCTCAGTGCCACCACACTACGTTAGGTCCAAGTCCATGAGTGCTGCAGAGGCAGCCACTTTGGTTGTTCAATCACCATCGACCAGTGATGTTGGCTCATCGCAAGAAAGTAGCATACAATCAACGCAGGGTGGAACTCAGCTGACGAGTGTTCAACAACCACAGCCGCAACGACAACCACAGGTGCAACTAGTACAAGCGCAAGTACATGGGCAAGGAGAGGCGCAAGTACATGCGCAAGGAGAGGCGCAAGGAGAGGCGCAAGTACATGCGCAAGCATAGGCGCAAGGAGAGGAGCAAGGAGAGGCACAAGGAGAGGCGCATGGAGCGGCACAACTGCCCACAATGCTTGTTCCTCCAGAAGTAGGGGCACATCGGGAAATCGAGATTCAAGCGGAGGTATCATCCGAGGAATCCACTCCTCCTGAGGATGATCCCTTGTCTTCCAGATCCCCAGCAAGAAAAAGGTCAAGGAGGGCTACAAGTTCTTCTTCAAGCATCCTTCCTTCTGATGATCTTGATCTTGATTGGAACCCACAAATGCAGTCTGAGGGGGAGGCACGTCATGAGCCGACAAAGGTAGCTAAGCCTAAAAGGAAGGCTCCCGCAAGGCTTCCACATATGGGTGATGACGACGAACAAGAAGTGGTGTCTTCTGCTGCTGATGAACAGTCTGACGATGACCCAGTCATCACAGTCGTCACTCTAGCCCCAGCGGGCAAGCAGCAGACAGACATTGTCGGCAGCGTGGCACTGGTACCACCACCAACGCAGTTAACTACAACACCAACAAGACCTACAGCTTCCATATTTTCTCGTCAGAAGGGCCGGCAGGGACCTCCATCCAGCTCGACCTCCATTACATCAAGTAGTGGTGCTGTAAGTGAACAACAGAGTCGAATTCAGCCACGCCCATCCTCCACTTCATGTGGCATTAAAACTGAAAGTAGCACCTCCACCACCAGCAGACATCTCCAGTCCCCAGTTTGGGACTTTTTTAGTGTTAGCCAAAAGGCGGAAAACATGGTTGTTTGTTCGATTTGTAAAACATCAGTTAGTCGGGGTCAGCTTGGTACCAACTATGGTACCGGAGGCCAGAGAGGTCATCTCAAAAAACATCACACTATCGAGTGGGAGGCGCTCCTAGGGAAGATCCAGGAAGCCAAAAGAAAAACAAATCCAAATGTATCCATTGATATTGCATCTGATGATGACGAGGGGCTGATTGTGCAGGGGGAAGTGAAGAAGCGACAGACATTTTTTCTGGTACACCCACTACCCCTGGCAGCAGCACTGCAGTGATAGCACCCACACCCTCTACCCCTGCAACATGTATGAGGCACATTAAGAGTCTGGGAGAGACACAAATGCGAAAAAGTACATCAATGAGCCTAACTGGTTTGAAGAAGTCTGCATAATCATCATCACGTAAAACGGTCCAGACCACCATTAGCAGAATGTTTTGGTCGGATGCGCCATTTGAACGTAACCACCCAACGGCACGTCTTTATAACGCAAAGCTGGCTAAAATGCTAGCGCTGGACCTTCTCCCTTTTTCTTTCGTGGAAGGGGTGGGTTTTCTAGAATTTGTGGCAACAGTCTGCCCTCAATGGAAAGTTCCTAGCCGGTCCTATTTTGCCAGGGTTGCTGTCCCAGCACCACATCAAGATGTGCTGGAAGTGATTGGTGCAGCTATTCAGAAGAGTGCTGTTCACATTATCCACCTGACAACAGACATGTGGACTGTTGCCAAGCCCTTGATTACATGTGCATCATTGCACACTGGGTCTCTTTTGCAGGGGTTAAAAACAAGTTAAAAGCAGGTGTTGACACGGACACAGTTTTTCAAGCTACTCGGAAACATGCAACAGTAGCTATGTTTGCCATGGAGAAAACTCATACTGCACCTAACCTTTTGGAGAGTTTGTTAGCAAGGTCTATGAATGCCTGCATCCAAGAAATTGCATAGTTGGTTATGTTTCCATGGATAATGGCAGTAATATTGTTAAGGCCATGCATGATGGTAACTACTTCAGAGTGGCATGTTTGTCGCACAGTATTAACATCGTGGTGCAAGATTTCTTGAAAAAAGAAAACACACTCAGCAAGTTACTGACCACCTGCCGAAGAATCTGCACACATTTCAGCCATTCTTTTAAGGCCCGGAAGCAGCTGAGGAGCATTCACCATGAACGTAGACTGCCAGTCAAAGGACTCATCCAGGAGGTGGCAACACGTTGGAACTCAACCTTTTACATGCTTGAGCGTCTGTCTGAGCAGTGGGGGGTAATAAATGAGTATGTCTATAAACTGGGTTCTACTATAAAAGACATGAGGCTAGAGTTGGAGGAATGGAAGCTAGTTGCAAGCCTGACAGACATGCTTCGTCCTTTTGAAGTCTTCACGCTTGAAGTCAGCAGGGAGGACTGTTCTTTGGGCAAAGCTATCCCATTGTTGCGCATTTTAGAGCACCAACTGAAGGCGGTGTCTTCAACGTTCCGAGATGATGCTGAAAATCAAGACGCATATCAGTTGGCAGAGAGGTTATTAAGCCACCTAGTTGACAATGAAAGGCTTAAAAACATACATACAGGGGGGCTGACTCTCGACCCTCCAGCGGAACTGGAGGAAGATCTCTAGAAGTATGTTATTGGCTAGTCCTTGCATTTTGCTACGAATCTTATATCATGCTGTGACACGGCGGCGGGTTATACACGCGTGCAAAGGGGTGGGGTGGGACACTGGGATGGAGTTGGGAGGGGTGGGTAGTTGGGGTTTATAAGGGTGGAGAAGGCATGAAGATGTTCCTCTGTATCTATTTTTCTTGACTGGTTGATTAGGCACTTGGTACTGTGCTGCTCTGGTGACATAATGTTTGGTGGTGTTCTCCTGAATGTGGGGAGCCACGCGTATTTCTTGCCTGATCCTACTAATAAAAAATTTGTTGTGAAAAAAAAACATACATACAGAACAACATTACATTTGTGCCACTATTCTGGATCCACTGTACAAAAAGGCAGTGGCCAGCAAAGCATTTGTTCCTTTTGATGAAGCAGATGTTTCAAAGTACAAACATTGGCTAGCTGTGTCAGCCACTCGGTTCGAAAAAGAGCGGCAGAAAATTGAAGGAGCCGGCAGAAGTACAACTGAATCAGCAGGCCATCCGGCGTCAAGTTCCACTTCTGAATCTGTGGCCGAAGGGAGTCACTTTCCCTCACAGCCGTTAACGACACCAGCAACCGTATCATCATCCCCAACTGCACCAGGCCCAGCCATAATATTGTCGGAAGCGGATTATCTAACTCATCAAGAGTTTGCTCGTCCAGTGATGCAAAGGCCACAGATGGTACGCAAGGGGGAGCAACCCTGGAGAACCTTGAGTCGATGGTGCAGGCCTATCTGGATGACCTAACAGAGGTCTTTGTTAGTCAGAACCCATTGCTGTATTGGTATAGGAAAAGGCCTCTATGGCGACTGATCACCAACCTGGCTCTAAATTATTTGTCTTGCCCACTCGCAAGCGTGTCTTCTGACCGTGTTTTCAGTGCTGCTAGTGCCATTGTAACTTCAAAAAGGACCCGCCTCTCGCCCAAAAATGTGGAGAGGTTAACACTGATCAAGAGGAATCAGCACTTCATACCACCAGATTACAAAATACGTGAATGCACGCAGGAAGAAGAGGACACCGACTTAGGTGACGAAAGTTCTTCTCTGTTAGCTGACCTACTCCCATCTCAATTCATAGAGTTTGAGGACGAGCTCTACTTCCCTGACACCGAGGCTTGAAAATGACTTCCTTTTTGTCGTCCTTATTCACTTTTATTCCTGTGTGTCTTTCTTTGTTTTGCAACTTTTACCACAACAAAAAAACTCTAATCACCTAATCACAACAAGTCCATCAGCAGCACTGTCTTCATCTTATTTCCTTATTGATTTAAAGGTGCCGCAGTCTGCATTCCTGAGGTTCACAAGTTCACAACTCAATCATGCTCCTCTATCCTCCTCCTCCAGACTCTCCCTATCCATTTCCCTCAAGGCAGATGGCTGGATTAAGCAGAATAAAGAAACTTTGTCTTCGTACTCGTAGACGAGTCCCCTCAAGTGGGACTGGAATTACTGACTACATGCTTGCTGATTGCTGACAGTTACTTCTGAAATTGACAGGAGAGGCTGCCCTGTGGTCCCGCACTTTCAGAAGAAGATGCGGACAAAAAGTGGAACAGGTAATGAATAATGAGAAGAAGATGGCATGCAGTGGACATCAATGGCTGTCTGGCTCTGATGAAAGCAATTGCTGTTTGTTTGTTGTGCATGAAATGAATCATATGTCTTCTGTTATTATTTAATTTTTTACACACTAAATGTAACTCAAGTCTAGTCTGCTTTTTTTTACCTTGTTTAATTCAAATTGTACTTCAACTGCAGGGGCCACTACGTTGCATTTTCCAATATGCAAAATGTCCTTGGACTTACTGTTTGCCAATATACCATGATGATTGATTAAATATTATATCTTTTTTCTTTACAGTCACTCACTGGGATGGATGGATCATCAGCGTCAATTTAGAGAAGAACTATGGCCAATTCGCGAGTGTCAAACAGGTAAACCAGTCTACAACAACTACTACAACAGAACTACATGTCTGTCTAGTCGTGGTATGGAGTGGTTGAGGCAGTGTAGTGTTGTTATGCCAGGCAGATTACAGAGTACAGCAGTTCATGTAAAATTGAGGCTATGTGGCTTTCTGCATACAATTAGATATGATTTGTCTGTCTGTGTCAAAGAGCCTAGGTATGCTACATCAGGTTGCTTCACTCAGTGGTGCCTGCCTTGACCGTCTGCATGGCCCTGCCGTAAGCATGGGCCAAAAATCTGTTACGCTCAAGAGTTTGCGTATTTTCGGCAATTTTGCGCGATTCTCGGATTGTGAATTTGCTGTCGAAAAACAGTAAATTTCGGGAGCGGAACTGATTTTTGGCCCATGCTTGCTGCAGGGCCATGCAGACGGTCAAGGCAGGCACCACTGAGTGATGCAACCTGGTGTAGTATACCTAGGCTCTTTGACCGAGACAGACAAAGCATATCTAGGGTTTAGGGTTCAGTGCGGTTTACTAGGGTTTTTGGGTTTAATTAATAATTTGGTAGGGTTCCCGGAGTCTAGGGCTCAGGGCCCAATGCAGGATCGTTCATAATGATGTTGGCAAGGTTTTAGAGGGGTTTGGCGTTTTTTCCGAATTCGCCGAATTGTGGCCTTTTTTGGTGTTTTGCAGGCGCGTGTGTTTGGGTGAACTAGGCGCACATCTTACAGTGGATCGATTTTGTTCTGCCTTGCTGAGATTCTTGGGAATCACTGGAACAAGAGTTCTGGTAAGTTTCAAGAGGATCGAAGTAGTGGAAGTGCTGAAAACAGCACTTTTTTGTCAAGGCGCGATTTGCGATTTCCCATGTTTTGGGGACAGCCGTATTGCATATTTTTGGGGGGATGCTTGCGGGTGGGTTAAGGGGTCTGGGAGCACTGCTGGGAAGGTCTAATTTTGATTGCAAGTGGTTTGAAGAAAATCCATGGTGGAAAAGGGGGGTTTGGGCCTAGTTGCAGACAGCGTTTTGGCACAATTTAAACTGAGGCCTAGCAGTATTGCATGTTTTTGGGGGGCTGATTGGGGGGCTGTAGATGTTTGGGGGTGGGTTGAGGGGTCTGGGAGCACTGCTGGGAAGGTCTAATTTTGATTGCAAGTGGTTTGAAGAAAATCCATGGTGGAAAAGGGGGGTTTGGGCCTAGTTGAAGACAGCGTTTTGGCACAATTTAAACTGAGGCCTAGTAGTATTGCATGTTTTTGGCGAGCTGCTTGGGGGGGTTCTAGACATTTGGGGGTGGGTTGAGAGGTCTGGGAGCACTGCTGGGAAGGTCTAATTTTGATTGCAAGTGGTTTGAAGAAAATCCATGGTGGAAAAGGGGGGTTTGGGCCCAGCTGCAGAGTGCGTTTTGGAGCGATTTAAACTTAGGCCTCGGAGATTCGAAGTGTTGCATTTCTGTGATGGCCTGTTTGGGGGGATTGTACATTTTTGGGGCTGGGTCGAGGGGTCTGGGGGCACTGCTGGGAAGGTATAATATTGAATGCAAGTGGTTTGGAGAAAATCCATGGTGAAAAAGTTATTTTTTTTGGCACTCCTGCATGTTTTTGGAGGGCTGTTTTGGGGTGTTCCCCATTTCTGGGGGTGGGTTGAGGGGTCTGGGAGCACTGCTGAGAAGGTCTAATTTTGATTGCAAGTGGTTTGAAGAAAATCCATAGTGAAAAAGGGGGGTTTGGGCCTAGTTGCAGAGCGCGTTTGGCATGATTTAAAGGTAGGCCTCACTGAGGATAGCACTCCTGCGTGTTTTTGGGGGGATGTTTGGGGGTGTTCTCTATTTCTCGGGTGGGTCGAGGGGTCTGGGAGCACTGATGGGAAGGTCTAATTTTGATTGCAAGTCGCTTCAAGAAAATCCATGGTGGAAAAGGGGGGTTTGAGCCTAGCTGCAGAGTGCGTTTTGGAGCGTTTTAAACTTAGGACTCTGGGGATTCTAAGGGTTGCATTTCTGTGATGGCCTGTTTGGGGGGGGGGGTTCTACATTTTTGGGGCTGGGTCGTGGGGTCTGGGAGCACTGCTGGGAAGGTCTAATATATTGAATGCAAGTGGTTTGGAGAAAATCCATGGTGAAAATCTTTTTTTTTGCCACTCCTGCATGTTTTTGGGGGGCTGTTTGGGGGTGTTCCCCATTTCTGGGGGTGGGTCGAGGGGTCTGGGAGCACTGCTGGGAAGGTCTAATTTTGATTGCAAGTGGTTTGAAGAAAATCCATGGTGGAAAAGGGGTGTTTTGGGCCTACTTTCAGAGTGCGTTTTTGCACAATTTTCAAGTAGGCCTCAGCCAGGTCGCAGTACCGCATGTTTTTGGGGGGCTACTTGGGGGTGTCCTAGATTTTTGGGGGTGGGTTAAGGGGTCTGGGAGCACTGCTGGGAAGGTCTAATTTTGTTCTAAAATCGCAGTTTACACTTTACACCTAGCTTGAGGGGAAAGATCCGCCAATTTCGAAATGATGCTTGTATGTATTGTAATACTGTCGACTCTGAAACTGAAAGTGTTATTTTGCACTACACAGCGTACCTTATAATGTTTTTCTCCGTGGTGTTTTAATATGATTTCCTGTTTTTCCATCAACAATTACAGGCCGGCTTTTACCCTGTGCAATGGGAAAAAGGATGAACTCAGGCTTACCGCAATTCAGCATCCGCCAGGCAGGCAGTTGACAAGGTGTCCTCTGGTCCCCAACATTGATCGACGGAGCGTCAGATGGAATGGAGGACCACTGCGAAAAAGAGGAATGGCTGGATGCATGCAACTTCAACCCAAATTCAACAGGACAACTACAACAACATACAGTTACAGTATCTATCTTCATTTCTACTTATCTTTTAAGTAATGTTATTGCTGTGAACTTCTATGAGTGTGACTCTGTGCATTTGTTTGCTCTCTGCTTCAATTCATCCCCCCAGCCATTGTATACTTTTTTCTTTACTATTTTTTAAACTAATTTAATGTTCTAAGTGGTTCTTCTCTCTGAGGGCAGATAGGCAAGTGAAATTGCGTAATTACTGCAGCCCTGTACTGTCACATTGTTTCTTCATAGTTAGTACATTGTAGAAAGTACTACTTACTTTTCAGTAACCTATCCCTTTAGCAAACAACTTCATGCATGCAGTAGTGCATGCATTTCCTTTATGTCCCTTAAAAGATTTATGGATAGCTTCGTATCCAAAGATTTGTTTATCTTCATTTGTTTTTTGTCCATGCTGTGCTTTTTTTTTCCTCTCTCCACAAAACTTTCCCCACAAACCCCATTCCCATCCAAGTTTCAAACCCTAACCATCTTCCCCCAGACTGTGTGGTTTTCATTGAGGTGTGAGTAAATTACAACAATAATTCCACACACTTGCTGGGGAGGATAAGGTGCAAGCAAACTCCTCAAATTAATTTTAAGGCAGCTAGATGAATCCTAGGATATTGTAATTCTGGTTAAAAAAACAACAAGTATTTTAAAATAAATTCTGAATTTCATGCCCACCATCGATTGGATCCATCGTCAACATCATCCTCCTACATGTCAAGAAGACTTGTTACGCTGCTGTGTCACGGTTCTTGTTGTAGCTATAATCATCCATGCAATTTTTTTTCCCCTTACTTATCTTCAGCATTGCTTAGGATACTGTTGCTTCTCGATTGATTGATTGAAAAAGCTTTATTCGAGTTATACACTCATAAAAGCACACACATAAGAATTTACACATTTAAGACTCTAACATACATTGACGATAAATTTCAGATTAAAATACACAGTATACACACATAAAATATTCACCAATAATAATTAATATAAGCTTTCTCATAATATACAGAACTAGATGTCAGTTAAAATACAAAATCACCCTCTTTGTAGGCCATAACCAAAAATGTACAATTAAAACTCTTTACAAACATTTTAGCAACATATTATAGCTAAAATTCATAATTCTCTCCCACGGGATACTAGCAATGCAATTCATACAAGCAAGAAAGCGGGATTCAAAGCCTATTCGGAGCTAAAGCCCTCCGCCTTATGGACCAAGCCCACCCCAGGTATTTTGCCGTTCCTACTACTATAGGCAAGTCGGTTGAGGAACAAATAATTCTCAGCCCCTCGACACCACTTAAGGCACCAAGGTTCCTACAAACAGGTGCCAACCACAATTTCCTTGGTTTTACATAGGCCTCACACAGGAATAGAAAATGTGCTATACTTTCGTTGGGGGCGCCACATGCCGGACAACCCGAACTACTGTTAGTTCCCCAGTTAGACGTCACTGACCTCAGGGGGAGGGAACCTGCCCTTAGCTGGAAAAATAATTTCCTGTCTAGCGGAACAGTTAAAGTGTCCCAATACTGTTCTAGTGCAGGTCTTGTTTTAATTTCCATAAACCTACCCCCCATGGATTCTGGGGTCACACTCCTCCAAAGCTTCTGGTCAATATAATCCCAATATATAGCTTTTATAGTTGTTTTACTAGGGAACACTTCCCCAGAGGGATTTTCCCAAAGTTTGGAAAGACCGAGCTCAGCAAGGGCGTCCCTAAGCATTTTTAGCCATGTAATTTTATGGAAGACATCTGATTTAACTAGGGAAGAGAACCCCTCAGCATAGTGTCTAATTTCTGGGGTCGTCCACAACCGCCTCCAGTAGAGGATAGGCCTTAGATGGGCACGATCACTAAGCGATCTTCTTCCTAGGTCCAGGCCAAGCGGTATTAGAGGGGTACTTTGGGGGAGACTGGTTATCCCTCTCAGGAACCTGTTCTCAGATCTCTGGAGCGTATTAAACCTCTCAAAGCCCCAGACTTCAGCCCCGTAAAGGGCTGCGCCCAATGCTTTTGCGTCGTATACCATGAGAACCGGTTTAATAGGCCTGGTTTTGGATTTTGCTTGTTCAGCCCGAAGCGCTCCTGAAATCTGCTGGTGTTTCAAGACCGCCTTCTCGATATGTCTTGACCAACCAAATTTACTTGATATCTCCACCCCTAGGTATGTAAAAGTGTTTACTACCTCTAGTCTAATACTGTTCAGAGATACCCTAGGTTGGGATTGGCGCTTTTGCCCAAAGACCATCAGCTTAGTTTTATTTACATTAACCTCTAGACCACGTTCCTTGCAGAACATATCAAATATGTTCAAGGCTCGCTGGAGCCCTGCCGGGGTTTTGGACACGATCAAGGTATCGTCGGCGAACATCAGGATTGGAACCCTGATGCCCGCCAGCGAAGGTGCGTCAACCCTCGCATCCAACATCCTGTCCACTATACCATTGATGAACAAGGAGAACAGCAGGGGTGCCATGGCACAACCCTGACGAACCCCCCGCTCAACAGGGAAGTTGATTGTAGATTCCCCGTTCCTCCCCCACTGGACTTTAGCGAAATTGCTTTCATGGAGACGCATTATTAATGTGAGCAGTTCAAGTGGGACCCCTATCTTGCTCAAAACACCCCACAGCTACTCCTGGGCACCAAATCGAAGACAGCCCTCAGATCTACAAATGCTACATAAAGGCTGCCTTCGCCAAGGAGTACAGTCCCCCACCGTAGCATAGTGAAGCGAAAAATTTGATCAACCGTGCTGGTTGCCCTCCTAAATCCTGCCTGGTAAGGGGATAAGGCATTGTTTTCATCTACCCAGGCCATAAGTTTGGCGACCACCATCTTACCCACCACTTTTTGGATAGTGGCCAGCAAACTTATAGGTCTATAATTTGCCGGGAGCGATCGATCGCCTTTCTTAAAGATTGGAATTATAATTGCCCCCTTCCATACATCCGGGATGTTTGCCCCTTTTGCAAGGGCATTTCCCAGCACAGTCGCGTATTTTGCCCACCGAACCTTATCATGTTTGAAAATATCTGAGGGAATTCCATCCAACCCCGGAGCTTTCCCACCCTGCAGTAATGAAATTACAAGTTCAGATTCTTTAATTGAGAATAAATCTCCCTTGCAAAATACCACAGGGATTGGTTCTGTGTCCATTATATCCCTATTTTCCGCATACTGTGGTTGGAAATACTCGACCCAAGAAGCCTCATTAACATTGTTATCGGGGTTGTTTGGGGTGCCACCTCTGCCCCATTTCATAATTTTCCAAAAGAGTCTTGAATCTTTTTGCCCAGAAGCCTCAAGTAACTCCTCCCAATACTCCTCGTCCCACATCTTCTTGGCCTTGCGAATATTCTCTTTATATTTTTTCCTGGCAGTGCTAATCAAAGCCCTCTCCCTGCTTTTGATTGCCCTGCCCAACTCCAGTCTAGTTGCCCTGCACTGCTTGTTAAACCACCTCGCCAATTTGATGGGTGGATTTCTATTTGCCCTAACTGATTTGATAAAATGTGGTTTTATCAAAGAGAAGAATGTATCATGTATGTCCGCTATTGTGGAGGAACCCGGTGTTACGGGGTATACTGTTTCCATGGCGACAATAGCATTATCCACCTCCAGATTAATGTGCTCCAAGATGGCTGAATTGGCCAGAACATTTGGCCATTTCACCCTTCTTGAGTCGTTAGCTATAACAGGTACAGTCTCACTACCTGACGCTAAATGGGCAGGCGCAGCCTTCCACCATGAGTGGGTAACGCTGAGGGGGTTATGATCGCTTTCTATTCTCCCCACAATTTCCATGTCGCCCACGCCACACCATAGTTCAAGACTACAGATGACATAGTCGATCCTGCTCTTGCTATGACCGTTATCGAATGAACAATTCCCTCCCTGGTCACTTTTTGTCCTGCCATTAAGGGCCCTCAAACCATACTCCAGACATAAGGCATTTAACAACAATACATCCTTAGTCCACCGCTTCACTGGTGAGAGGTTTAAATTTGGGACGCCCCATAAGGCATCTTCCTCTTGTCCTATCGGATATTCTGTGTTTTCCAAGGGCTCAAAGGTCCTATTCAGGTCACCTGCCACAACCACTCTATTTCCAAGTGACTTGGAATCAAGGGAGGTCGATAGCACTTCAAGGGTGGGGGAATTCCCAGCACTTAAACCCCTAGCATAAATGTTATAGATGTCTATCACACCTCCCTGTCCTAATGTTAACCTCAATAATTGTATATCCTTGCAGCATAGGTCAATCACTTTTACTTTAACCTGAGAATTCTGCTTGACCCAGGCTGTTAGACCTCCCATAGGTCTACCCCTAGGGCCCCTAGTCGCTGGTATACAAAAATTTAGATAACCTGGCAGGTAAATTGGATCACAAGCCCACGTCTCCTGAAATAGGCACATTTCGAACCCATTGACAAAGTCTAGCCAATCTTGAGACAGCAATCTGGAGGCCAAACCTGCTATATTCCATGAAAGAAAACTTCCCGTGGTATCACCTTTACTGATCCCCTTTTCAGTGGCAACCATTACCGGTGATTTAGTCAAGATCTCACGGTCGCCTCCCTCTCCCATAACAATATCTACACAGTTTTCCACATTAACATCAATTGTATCAAGACATAATGGTGATCTGGGATCACTCCCCCAATCATCCTGGCATACCATATTGCCCCCCCTCATATTTCCACATTCCCTATCTGGGACCGCTCCTGCCAAGTTACACATCACATCCCCTTAGGCGACAGTATTGCCTCCACAATACTTTCCCTTTCCCTTTGTACAACAGAGTCAAAAAATTCAACAGGATTCCGTCAGCATCCCCGTCTCATGTACCCTGCCCCACCCTCAAAGTTATATACCTGTTTATAACAATCATTTGGACGTAAGATAGGGGCAGGGAAAGAGCTGGCCTCTACCCAGGGAGGCAAACTAATTCTCATTGACTCATTACTCCCCCCAGGATGAGTGGACGCTGGTCTAGGGTAGAAAAAAGTCAAGTCCACAACGCCAATCCCACCAATGCTAATATTACATCCCGGACTCGTGATCAACCCTACTACCCTTGGGTCTTGGAAGTTGATTATGATACACTCACCCCCCTGCTTTTTAAAAGTGTTCCCAATCCAGTTGACCCTTCTAACCCCAATAATCAGACCGTCCACACCCCCTGGCAAGGGTCTATTGACCCGTAGCCAATGCATGGCTTTATTTTTTAACATGTCATAAGTTTCCCTTTGACTTTCCATTAAGGGTGGGACATTGGTGAGAATAGCCACGTATGGATAGGAATCAGGGGTGAGTTGGACCGGGGGAATCCGATTCAAAGGTTTATTAACATATGGTTTTAATGGGTAGCGTTCTGGGACAGCAAGACTCAAAGGAACACCACTTCCCGCAGCCATGGCAACATTATTTCCATCGGCTGTGGAGCTGCCATCCCTTGCAAGGCCGCCCCTGCTTGCTGTCTGGGAGGCAAGCGGAGCATTGGATCCAACAGCATTCATACCTAGGTTTTTGTCTAAGTCTATCAATGTACCCTGGTTACGTTCCAAAGTAGCTGGTGGGAGTGGACTATTATTATTAGCGGCGTGGGCCAAGTTTTTAGAGCCATCTTTGGTACCTTTAGCCGTGCTACTATTACAGCTGGTCTTAGTTCTCCCACAACTGTTGTTGTTTGCTGGGGGTAAAGGCACTACTGTATTCTTACTATTCTGCCCCTGATTCTGCTGCATAGATGCACCACTCGCTATTGGGGGGATCAGTTCGACCGCCGTGGCACCTATATCCCGCTCGGCTAACTTATGTTTTGCCCCATTCTCTCCCATTTTATTATTGGACTTAATTAATGACTTTATTGAGAAGAAATTATCTAAGCTAGCCTGCTCAAGATGATCCAATTGTTCTGCTAGCTTTCCAAGTCTGGTCTCAAGGGGCTTTAAAAGGGAGCGTATTAGTTTTTCCAAATCCGATAGACATTCCGGATTAGACATCAGTTGCCTAGGTGCTGCTAGAATAATAGGGTCTATTTCTGTTGCTATTGGTGCTGGAATCATTGGGTTTTCTGTACCTATTGGGGCAACTAGTTCCTCCCCCGTTATTACCCCAGTAGGATTCTCAGCAGGAACATGGGTTACGGGAGTTTTAATGGCCAACTTCCTGACCTTCCTTGCAGGATTTGGGACTTGAGATTTTTTTATAGTTGCCGCCCTTTTCCTCTTTGGGCATGGTTTAGACTTAATAGCCTGTACTTGTACACATGCTTTTGGAATGGTATTTTGCCCCCTCAGTGGTCTGTTAGAAGCATTTGGATGCTCTGAGGATAAGGTGGTAACCACTATATCTACAGGAGAGGTACCCAGTGGCTCATTAGAAACAGATATATCATACAATGAATCATGTGTAGCTGGCAGTACTGTAGAAGATAGCGGGGTGACCAATGCAGGGAAACTTTGACCCATACGTTTATCAAGGGGGTTTTTCATAAGCTCAATCGATAGCCTTCGCCCAGCACGTCTTTCCCCCAAAGCAATTTCCCTATCTATGTCCTGGGGCAGGCGTTTGAAGTACGTATCTAGGGGGCCCATAACCGCCGTCTCCACCTCGCCCATAGAGGACAGCAAGGCAGAGGTATTTAGAGAGCTAGCCATGAATCACACCCCCCTGCTACCTTCAAATAAGCTAAATGATCCTGGTAAACACCAGACAAATAGGTTACATCCAATAACGGGTCTGTAGATATCAAAGGGGTGGCCCAGCCCGGCCTCCTGCGGCCCCGGACGGCCACAGACGGTCCCGCCCTTGTCCCGGGCTTCTCCCGGCGCGCTCCCGCTGAGCGGGAACAGTGATCAGCCTTATGCCCTGTTACTGTTAGTGATTGGTTGGTGGACAGGGGGGTGTGGCCAGCGGGGAGAGCAGCCCAGGTGTGACTGGTTGGGCGCGCAGGGACTCCTGGACGCTGGAGTCCCTGCCTCAATGCTCGCAGCCCCGCTAGCTCGCTCACCTGCCCCGCGCTCCTCTGAACTCCCACAAACAGCTCCCAGAGTCAATATGACAAGCGCTGCGGGACCCGCGAAGCGGGTCCGGCGAGGCGCTAACGGTGTCCTTAGGTGCAGGAGGGCACGGTCTTCCCTCCGAGTGTCAGGATCCACAAAAGGGCTTCAACTAATCCGTAGAGGGTCCCAGGAAGTCGAGTGATGGTTCCTCTTTTGGCTCCGTAGGCGGGGGGCGTGGCCAGCGGGGAGAGCAGCCCAGGTGTGACTGGTTGGGCGCGCAGGGACTCCTGGACGCTGGAGTCCCTGCCTCAATGCTCGCAGCCCCGCTAGCTCGCTCACCTGCCCCGCGCTCCTCTGAACTCCCACAAACAGCTCCCAGAGTCAATATGACAAGCGCTGCGGGACCCGCGAAGCGGGTCCGGCGAGGCGCTAACAGTGTCCTTAGGTGCAGGAGTGCACGGTCTTCCCTCCGAGTGTCAGGATCCACAAAAGGGCTTCAACTAATCCGTAGAGGGTCCCTTCTAATACTCCTCTCAGGCCACTCAATGTCTCATTTTTTTACTTTGTTTTACAAGTAAAAAAAAACACCCATATACTGCTACTGCCAGTGTGGTACCACTCCTACCAACACCACAACAACGGGATTTCGGTCCGGGGTGGCGTAATCACCATTTGCCATGTAGCCAGCGCTGTGCCTAGCTCAGACGTGAGTCCCTTGCTCACTTTGTCACTGGATTCAAGCAAGCCAGGCTGAAGACGGCTGAAATGCCAGAAACCGGTCCTCGGAAGCTTGTTTCCGGTCCTGTTCCCATGAGGCACAGGGTCAGACTGATTTGCATATGGCCATGTCTGAACTGGGGTGGCAGAGCGGGCTAAAGAACGGTGATGGATTAAACCCAGATCTGTTGACTGGGTGTGAGTGTTTGATTGGTTCAGATGCTCCGTCCATCATCACCCCTTTTGTACCACTTTGTTCGCCATAAGTTGGCAGGGTATGCTCAGACGTGAGTCCCTTGCTCACTTTGCCACTGGATTCAAGCAAGCCGGGCTGAAGCCGGCTGAAATGCCAGAAACCGGTCCTCGGAAGCTTGTTTCGGGTCCAGGGAAGGCATGGCTTGGCAGTTTGGGCTGGACTGTTCCCATGAGGCACAGGGTCAGACTGATTTGCAAATGGCCATGTCTAAACTGGGGTGGCAGAGTGGGCTAAAGGACAGTAATGGATTAAACCCAGATCTGTTGACTGGGTGTAGGAAGGTGGCTACCTGACTATGGTTACCCCAGATTTTTTGCCTGTGTTTAGCTGGTTTTTTGACTTAGTTGACCTGGTTCCCTGCTAATCAGGGCCCCAGGCCATCTGCTCTCTCTGTAAAATGGATTCCATGTACCCTAGGTACATACCACAATTGGAAATGGACTCCTTGTCAGCCCCTGTATAATGCACTATAGGTGCCCAGGGCATAGGAGCCACCAAGGCCTACCAGGGGCTGCAGCATATCTTTTGCCACCCCTGGCTGGTTCTTAAATTGACACAACTGGCTGATCACTCAGCTGGGGTAAGGTGGTGTAATCACCCCTTGCTTAGATATAGTATACCTATATCTAAACCTATATCTGGACACATATTAACCTGTGAGCCACTCCTATGGAAGGCCTCATCAATCCTGGAGGCAGAGTGCGTGGTTTAATGTGAGATGGAGCTCTAGCATGAGCTGAGCCTGTCTGCAGCTGTCGGGAACAACTCCCTAAGCTGTTTCAGGATAAGGCCATACCATATACTCTTAAGTGCCTTATAATCCTCGCGGTTATATAGCAACTTTGGTTTGGCTTTATCAAAACATGTCGTGTAAGGTGTCATACGATTTGGAATACTATCCCCTCGCCAGTTCTGGCGACGGGGATAGCATTCCACCCCTCTAGAGGGGTAAGACATGTTACTTTGCTTAAATGCGGTTAATTTCAAAAAGGACCTTAGATCCACAAAATGGATGCCTCTGCCACAGACAAGAGTCTGGACCCCTGCAGCTGACCGAAACTCAGCCAAATGGGGCCTGGACAAAGGGTTTCCTGTCACAGGAGGGTGTCACCACCCTCCAGACAGGAGATAGTGGATTGTAGCAGGGAGGTTTGAAAGAAACCAGACAGTGCCTGGGGAGCACAAGGCTTCCCCTTGCATAATCCGGTCAAACCGGTTCTGTGGCAGCCCAGCCCCAGCTCCAGTGAGACCTGGACAAAGGAAAGGGGGTGTAACCACCCCCCTTCCTGGTCCCACCCATAGGGAGGGACCTAGCCGGAGATCCACCCCTCAGATTGGAATAAGAGTGGGAGCAGTGCCCTAGCACAGCAGATCATCCTGAAATCACCTTTAAACTAAGAAGACGACTGGACTTCGACATTCTGATGAAAAGAAGACTGAAGAGCATCTCCCTTGTGGCCTAGGAGGGGCCACCCTGTGAACACAGGCACCACCCAGCACCTCGACGTCTGCTTTGCCGCCGCCTCCCGCCGGAGCCCGAGTGCAGAGCCTGACAAGACCCAGCTTCCCAGACTTCTCCCAGCCCGATCCACAGTCCCTGCAAAGAAGGGACCCGTGGAGGCACCGAGAGACGTGGGAGCGGACATCTTGAAAGACCCCCGAGACGCTGACTGCGCAGCACCCAAGGCACCCTCGACTCTGTGCTTTGGGGTTTGAGAAGCCCCACAATCGAGCAGCATTTGCACCAAAGATCAGCCCTCCAGCATCTCCACGCTCTGCGTGGGGCCCTTTTGCTTTGTGCCACTCGACTCGCCATCCCGGCCGCTTGTCACGTGGTCAGCGGCCATCTTGGCGACGAAACCTACAATTTACACTGTGGGTCTGGTTGCTCCAGACCTGCCCTCGCTCCTGTAGAAAGGAGTACCCGCTCTGACCTTGCTGGTCCGAGTAATAAGCCTTTTTCACTTTCCCCGTGGCTTGCATTAGCCAAGGCTTGTTTGCTTCAATCGAGTTGCCGACACCGCCATCAGCTAGAGCCTTCGAGGGACAGCTCGTGATCGACTCCTGGACGTCCTTGACCTCTTCGTGTCCACGTGGCTGCAGAGAGAAGCAACCCCTCTTCACCTGTTTGCACCCGACTTTGCCTGGTTCCAATCTGGTTCCACGGTGGTCACTGGCCAGTGACTTTGAACACTGTCCCCTCTGCTTTCAGGTCTTCACCACTTCAGATCCACCCTTGGATCCACCGGACACTTCTCCTTCACATCGCCTGCAGCGTCTTCAGCTTCAAGCGCCAAGAACCTGCGTGTCAAAACCCGACGCCACTTCGACCCTGTGCACCCGCTTCCTGTGGGTGAGGTAACTTTGCTCCGCCGGTGTTCCCACACTGGTACACATCTCTAGGGTCTGTGTGTTAAGTTTTGTTCCTCTAGGTTCAGCGGAAGTGTCCTTTAACTTTAACTTTACAACTTTTACGCACCATTGGTTAACATTGGTGCGTGCGTGCGCTTTCCGCACATCTCCCGAATCCCGAGGGCCATTCCCGACTTCAGCATTGCTTGTCCTGACTGCTCCCAGCGATTCCCTAGGCCCTAGGCCTAACCACTGCTCGAGTGGCATCTCTTATACCACTTGTTTAGTATATGGTTTGAGTGGCCCCCTGCCCTCATCCATAATTGTGCAACTTTGTATGTTTAAACAGTGCTTTTGATTTAACGCTTGTGCCCCTTTATTCATAAAGAATACTGGGGATTGTTTTTAGTAATAAACACATATATTTTTATAATATATACTTGTGTGGTGTCCTTTCATTTGGTATTACAGGATTGTATGTGGTAAAACAGCTCGCTTAACACGACCTCTTAAGTTAAGCCTTTAGGCTGCTTAGTCCATGCTACCCCTAGGATAGCTTGTCTAATAAGGTTGACTTACAACCAGACACCATAAGGGATTGTTTGGTCAGGTAGTAGGTGGTTCCAGAATTGGAAACATCCCCTACCAGGCCAACTTCTCACATTGGTGAGCAGCGGTGCGGATTTGAGCTTGCTGTTGTTTTACCATTGCAATCTTTATATCAAATTGAAAGATCACATCAAGTACCTCTAGGTACATATAAATCAAAAGCTTAGCATATTAAGTTCTACTGAACTTAGTAGTTGTAGGTTGAAGGGATTAGCACACCCTGACTACAACTCACTAGCAAGGTACAGTAGGAAAACACTTAGTGTAGGTAAGTGCACCACTTACACCTCACTAGTAACCATGTCTGACACAGGAAAAGCCTCAGGGTCTACTCCTGTGACAGTTGACCTTACCCAGGCAACTTTTGGATATGACAAACTAACCCGCAGAGACTTGATTGCCTTGTGCAAAGCAAGAGGGTTAAAAAGGGGCAGAAGCCCCACCTGCCTAATCCTGGTAGAAATCCTAGAACAGGATGACTTAGAAAAGGCAAAGGCAGCTTCCCTAGACACAGGAAGTGGAGGGAACCCCCCTGAAACTGATCCCCCTCAGGAGGAGGAGGATGATGATGACTTAGATGAGGACTCAGATGTTGAGGACTTAGAAGTACAGGATCAGGGTAGCCAGGTTCCAGTTGGCAGGCTTAGCCAGGCCAACTTGGACCTACTGGGGAATGGAGAGGGCCAGCACCTCCCCAGAACCCCACATGGGATTCTCCCAGGCAACAGAAGAGTGAGATCTCCCTCAGGGGACTCTCATATTTCTAGTGCCTCCAGAGAATCAGAGAGAGGCATGACTGCTTCTCAGAAAGCTGAGCATAGGGCTAGGATGAGGGCTGTCAGACTCCAGATAGAGAGAGAGGAGGTAGCCCTGAGTCAAGCTAAACTTACCTTAGCTCAAGCTAAACTTGCCTTGGCAAGAGAGCAAAAATTGTGTGGCTCAGATGCCACTGGTGGCAGCAATATTCCTAAAGAGAAACCCAGGTCCTATGATAGTAGAAACCTGACAAAGATTGTGCCCCCCTACAAGGAAGAGGATGACATCCACAAGTGGATAACTGCTCTTGAGAGAGCCTGCATGGTACAGCAGGTTCCTGAGGAACAGTGGGCAGCAATCTTATGGTACTCCTTTTCAGAGAAAGGGAGAGATAAGCTCCTCACTGTTAGACATGAGGATGCAAACAATTACAAAGTCCTGAAGAGTGTTCTGATAGATGGGTTTGGCTTAACCACTGAACAGTACAGGTTGAAGTTCAGAGATACCCAGAAGACACAGACTCAGGACTGGACTGATTTTGTAGATTGGGCTACTAAGGCTCTGGAGGGTTGGCTACATGGCAGCAAAGTACATGACTTTACAGGATTGTATAATTTGATTATGAGGGAGCAGATCCTAAGTAATTGTCAGAACCAGCTCTTACACCAGCACCTGGTGGACTCTGATCTGACCTCTCCCCAAGAATTGGGAAAGAAGGCAGACAAGTGGGTCAGAACCAGGATTAGGCCTAAGAATCAGGACAGTAACCAGAAGAAGGAGTCTACCAAGCCTCAAGATAAGGGTGGGGATAAAAATAAAGAAAAGACTTCCCCAGGGCCCCAAAACTCCAAGAATGGGGGTGGGTCCCAAGACACTTCTTCAACTGAGAAAAAGCCTTATTGTTATCCCTGTAAACAGGTTGGGCATTACAAAACAGACAACTGTTGTCCCAAGAATAACAATAAAGAAAATATACCTCCAAAGCCAGCTTCAACACCTCCTGTTACTGTCAGCAGTAATCCCCCAGGAAGTGGAAGCACACCCAGGAATCTGGGTGGGTTTACTGTTGGAGCTCAGGTGGACCCTGGCCTATCCAGGTCCCCATCACCCAATGATCTTGTTTATGAGACTGGCATGGGGTTTGCCAACTTCTCTGCTTGCCCAAATACTCTGAGCAAGTATAGACAAGAACCCATCATCAATGGTTTGAAAGTTGAAGCTTTTAGAGACACAGGGGCTAGCATCACCATGGTGGCTGATGGCATAGTCCCCTCTAAGCAACTTTTACCTGGTGCCACATACCAGGTTACAAACATTGATGGAATCCAAACAAATCATCCCATGGCAGTAGTAAGTCTCAGCTGGGGAGGTGTCATTGGCCCAAAGAGAGTGGCAGTGTCACCAAACTTGCCTGTAGACTGCCTACTTGGTAATGATTTGGAGATCTCAGCCTGGGCTGAGGTTGAACAGGAAACCCATTCTAGAATGGTAAATTCCAATGGAAAGGTTAGTGGGGCTGTAATGGCTACAGCCCCAATGCAAGATGTCCTTCCTGAAAAGGTTGGTAGGGCTGAGAAACTCTCTGCCCCATCTTTAGCAAAAGCTCTTCCTGAACAGAATAGCAAAGCTGTTATGATAACAGCAGAAACCCAAACGGAGTCTCCTCCTGAACAGGTTGGTGGGGCTGTGATGGCCACAGCCCAAACTCAAACTGACATGTGTGTTGTGAAATCTGAAATGATGGATAACTCCACACAAACTGAGAGCATGGAGGAGGAAGAGAAATCTCCCCCTCACCAGACTTTAGGACAGGATCAGCCTCCTCAGGGAACTGATCTTACCCCTGATGAAGGAACTGCCCCAGAGGTGGTTGGGCCTAGCCTGACAGAACCTCTGATGTCAGTGGACCCTTCTCAGGTGGGACCCAGTCTGGAGCAGGTAACCTGCCCCTCTCTCCCTTGCCTTAGCCAGCACAGGGCTGCAGAGGACAAGAAGGACAGTGAGACCCAGAGGGCCCCCTGTCAAATAAAGCACCCCCATCAACAGATTAGGGGCACCAAAACTAGTAGCCCTAGTAAGGTGAAAACTTTAAAAACTCCTGAGGAAGCCCCCTTAAAAACAGTTAGGGACCTCCCACAGATGGATTCTGTTGGGCACAGCCAAACCTGGGACCCAAGGGGCCCAAACCTGAACTGTCCCTCCAGCAAGCCAAACAGAGGGACCCAGCCTCCAGCTTTAGGTAGCCAGAGGTTGACCCTGAGAGCACAGTGCAACTCAGTTAAAGAAAGAAAGGCACACATGGTGGAAGATAATTGGAGGAAGCCAAGCCCTAACTTAGTAGAGCCTCACTTCAATACTCCATATCCAAACCAGCCTTTAACTTTGCATAAACACACCCAAGGTAGTGATTCCCTATGGTGGAGACCCTCTAATACCCAAAGGGTGAGGGACTGCTTAGTGGACCATGAGACAGGGGGTACCCATGCTAGTGCAGGTACTTCCTTATATGGCCACTCAGGCAATATAGGCTTACCTGGCCAAGGATAGCCTTATCTCCTTTCGTTTGGGGGGGGGGTTATGTAGGAAGGTGGCTACCTGACTATGGTTACCCCAGATTTTTTGCCTGTGTTTAGCTGGTTTTTTGACTTAGTTGACCTGGTTCCCTGCTAATCAGGGCCCCAGGCCATCTGCTCTCTCTGTAAAATGGATTCCATGTACCCTAGGTACATACCACAATTGGAAATGGACTCCTTGTCAGCCCCTGTATAATGCACTATAGGTGCCCAGGGCATAGGAGCCACCAAGGCCTACCAGGGGCTGCAGCATATCTTTTGCCACCCCTGGCTGGTTCTTAAATTGACACAACTGGCTGATCACTCAGCTGGGGTAAGGTGGTGTAATCACCCCTTGCTTAGATATAGTATACCTATATCTAAACCTATATCTGGACACATATTAACCTGTGAGCCACTCCTATGGAAGGCCTCATCAATCCTGGAGGCAGAGTGCGTGGTTTAATGTGAGATGGAGCTCTAGCATGAGCTGAGCCTGTCTGCAGCTGTCGGGAACAACTCCCTAAGCTGTTTCAGGATAAGGCCATACCATATACTCTTAAGTGCCTTATAATCCTCGCGGTTATATAGCAACTTTGGTTTGGCTTTATCAAAACATGTCGTGTAAGGTGTCATACGATTTGGAATACTATCCCCTCGCCAGTTCTGGTGACGGGGATAGCATTCCACCCCTCTAGAGGGGTAAGACATGTTACTTTGCTTAAATGCGGTTAATTTCAAAAAGGACCTTAGATCCACAAAATGGATGCCTCTGCCACAGACAAGAGTCTGGACCCCTGCAGCTGACCGAAACTCAGCCAAATGGGGCCTGGACAAAGGGTTTCCTGTCACAGGAGGGTGTCACCACCCTCCAGACAGGAGATAGTGGATTGTAGCAGGGAGGTTTGAAAGAAACCAGACAGTGCCTGGGGAGCACAAGGCTTCCCCTTGCATAATCCGGTCAAACCGGTTCTGTGGCAGCCCAGCCCCAGCTCCAGTGAGACCTGGACAAAGGAAAGGGGGTGTAACCACCCCCCTTCCTGGTCCCACCCATAGGGAGGGACCTAGCCGGAGATCCACCCCTCAGATTGGAATAAGAGTGGGAGCAGTGCCCTAGCACAGCAGATCATCCTGAAATCACCTTTAAACTAAGAAGACGACTGGACTTCGACATTCTGATGAAAAGAAGACTGAAGAGCATCTCCCTTGTGGCCTAGGAGGGGCCACCCTGTGAACACAGGCACCACCCAGCACCTCGACGTCTGCTTTGCCGCCGCCTCCCGCCGGAGCCCGAGTGCAGAGCCTGACAAGACCCAGCTTCCCAGACTTCTCCCAGCCCGATCCACAGTCCCTGCAAAGAAGGGACCCGTGGAGGCACCGAGAGACGTGGGAGCGGACATCTTGAAAGACCCCCGAGACGCTGACTGCGCAGCACCCGAGGCACCCTCGACTCTGTGCTTTGGGGTTTGAGAAGCCCCACAATCGAGCAGCATTTGCACTAAAGATCAGCCCTCCAGCATCTCCCCGCTCTGCGTGGGGCCCTTTCGCTTTGTGCCACTCGACTCGCCATCCCGGCCGCTTGTCACGTGGTCAGCGGCCATCTTGGCGACGAAACCTACGATTTACACTGTGGGTCTGGTTGCTCCAGAACTGCCCTCGCTCCTGTAGAAAGGAGTACCCGCTCTGACCTTGCTGGTCCGAGTAATAAGCCTTTTTCACTTTCCCCGTGGCTTGCATTAGCCAAGGCTTGTTTGCTTCAATCGAGTTGCCGACACCGCCATCAGCTAGAACCTTCAAGGGACAGCTCGTGATCGACTCCTGGACGTCCTTGACCTCATCGTGTCCACGTGGCTGCAGAGAGAAGCAACCCCTCATCACCTGTTTGCACCCGACTTTGCCTGGTTCCAATCTGGTTCCACGGTGGTCACTGGCCAGTGACTTTGAACACTGTCCCCTCTGCTTTCAGGTCTTCACCACTTCAGATCCACCCTTGGATCCACCGGACACTTCTCCTTCACATCGCCTGCAGCGTCTTCAGCTTCAAGCGCCAAGAACCTGCGTGTCAAAACCCGACGCCACTTCGACCCTGTGCACCCGCTTCCTGTGGGTGAGGTAACTTTGCTCCGCCGGTGTTCCCACACTGGTACACATCTCTAGGGTCTGTGTGTTAAGTTTTGTTCCTCTAGGTTCAGCGGAAGTGTCCTTTAACTTTAACTTTACAACTTTTACGCACCATTGGTTAACATTGGTGCGTGCGTGCGCTTTCCGCACATCTCCCGAATCCCGAGGGCCATTCCCGACTTCAGCATTGCTTGTCCTGACTGCTCCCAGCGATTCCCTAGGCCCTAGGCCTAACCACTGCTCGAGTGGCATCTCTTATACCACTTGTTTAGTATATGGTTTGAGTGGCCCCCTGCCCTCATCCATAATTGTGCAACTTTGTATGTTTAAACAGTGCTTTTGATTTAACGCTTGTGCCCCTTTATTCATAAAGAATACTGGGGATTGTTTTTAGTAATAAACACATATATTTTTATAATATATACTTGTGTGGTGTCCTTTCATTTGGTATTACAGGATTGTATGTGGTAAAACAGCTCGCTTAATACGACCTCTTAAGTTAAGCCTTTAGGCTGCTTAGTCCATGCTACCCCTAGGATAGCTTGTCTAATAAGGTTGACTTACAACCAGACACCATAAGGGATTGTTTGGTCAGGTAGTAGGTGGTTCCAGAATTGGAAACATCCCCTACCAGGCCAACTTCTCACACTGGGTATGAGTGTTTGATTGGTTCAGATGCTCCGTCCATCATCACCGCTTTTGTACCACTTTGCTCGCCATAAGTTGGCAGGGTATGCTCAGACGTGAGTCCCTTGCTCACTTTGCCACTGGATTCAAGCAAGCCGGGCTGAAGACGGCTGAAATGCCAGAAACCATCCATCAACACCCCTTTTGTACCACTTAGCTCTATTCTCCAACATGAATCACAGGTAAGATAAGCATTTTGGGGAGGTAGAATAATGGGCTAAGACTCGGAGGAGAGACTGACAGTAGTACTAGTAAAGTACTAGTAGGCCAATTGAATTCACTAACTCTGTTAGTGGCACTTTTGAACATTTTTAGACGTTTTAGATAATTCATGCTGGTAAGTTTGAGGAAAACAAACGTGCCGTAACCCCCGCCCACCACCCCACAAAATAACATCAATGCGTACACTATGTTGCAGTATGTAAAATAAATAATTATATTTACCCTAACAAAAATAAACTAGTGCCACCCCTCCCTAACCCAAACAATTGTCCATTTCAAATAGTCCTCTGAAAAGTCCCAAATAATCCCCAACTCCCAATTGTCCTACCTTGCGCTCCAGGTAGTCCACTCTGTGGCGTAGGCGGCGCTGGCGTGCCATCCAGGCTCTGGGGGGGGCAGCTGCTGGTGTTGTTGCAGCTGAGCGGCGGCGGGAGGCTGTCCGAGCACGGCACCGTGCTGGAGGCTGCTGGCTGGTGGACACGGGGGCACTGGAGGAGGTTGTTGACGCCTCCTCCTCCTGTTCCCGAGCCCACAGCCGGCGATATTCCACACAAATGGCCTCCAGCTTCCGGGCCCTGGCCCGGACAGCCATCTCCTGTCTGGTGAGATTTTTTGGAGCATCTATAGGAAGAAAGAAAGACAAATAATGTAACCAATACTCTTTAACAATAACACAAAATACTTCAACAGAAAGTTGTCTCACAGTAACACTAGCAATTTACAAGCACAGTATAACATTTTGGCATGTATCTTTCCGCCGTCTTTGTAGGCCTGTAACCGTGGGAGTTTTAGGAATTCTACTACCAGGCAGCACTATGGACTCAATACATAGTCAGAGTGTCAGAGAGTGCACCAGTATTCTTTTTTTTTCTCTAGTTTTGCGAAAGAAATTACTTGTACGTGAACTTGTGGTAGCCGACATAATGCCAGCTCAGTCAGCTTGCACCCAAGAAAAAGAGACACAAGCCATGATGATGCAGACTTGCATGCATTACTTTAAGCAGAACATGCAGGTGGGGATAGGGAAGCTCTTACTTTTGTATAGGGGAGGCACTGGCCATACTCGGTGACATCAAGGGCTACTGCTCAATGTAATTTATATTTCGCACTGCCCCCCCGGGCCTTCAGTACTATAAAAAGGAAAATGAAGATTATTCATTTCTGATCATGTATCCAGCCGATCACATGATCTCTTTGCTTATATGATGGATGACTTTAGGTGCTTTGTTGTGATAGATTGAGTGAACAACAGTGATAGTCCACCCATGATTAACACAGCAGAAAGAAAATTATGAACATAGGAAGTGAGTGTGGTAACCATAATTGCCGGAGGAAGGGACTTGACTTGATATAATTGTCAACTATACAATACATACACAATACATGCTGTGCTTGCAAAGTAAACTACTGTACTGTTACTTTAGGCAAGGGAGAGTTTCTGAACAATTACAACTTGTAGTGTTTGGATTTCCTCTGCTTTGCTACTCTGGCACGGACATACTGTTCGAACAAAGTAACACTCTTCATGCACTGAGCGTCTGCTCTACATACACCTCTGCTATGTATGAGGAAGAAGCTACCATCCAGGCTTCCAAAGTAAACGTCTATCATTCTTCTTAATGTCTCAACTGTAACAACTTTACTTTTTCTCAACAACCAAATAACACCATATTAATTTTATGTGGTAAACCACCGTCTTGACTTGCATTTGTGTAGCGATTTCAAGCAGCACCTTTCTTTGCAGGGCAGGGTATCGTGAAAAACGCCGCCGCACTACAACTCCCAGAACACCCTGGGCTCTAGCGGTCCGGAGATCACAAACGGATGCTGGTATATAAGCGCCTCCCAGGAAGGGGTGGGTGCTTGTCAATCCTTCCTGTTCCCTTGACTGAGCTGTTGTGTACTACAGAGACCTTCGTCTGCGGAATCTTTCCTTCCCGCTGGTGAGGACGACGCCGGAGTTCCGCGGACACTTTCCTTCCCGCTGGTGATGACGATGCTGGAGTTCCGCGGACGCTTTCCTTCCTGCTGGTGAGGACGACGCCGGAGTTCCGCAGACGCTTTCCTTCCCGCTGTGCGAGGTAGGATCTAATGTATTAGATAGCGCGGCTGTGCTATCAAGACTGCTCATTTTCATTTGCACTTTTCATGTTGCTTTCTTTGGCGCCATCCTTTCGCGTGAGGAATTCCCTACTCGACATTATCTATCCGTAGTGACGCAAACTACAAGTTACTCCCCCCCCCAGGAAGCTATCTCAAGACTTCTAGAGCACAAAGCTTTTCTCTGATAAGGCTGCTATTCTAGAGCTGTAAATTCAACAGCTGAAGATTGTTGCTGGGTATTTGTGCAACAGCCCATGTTGTTGTGGGACGGATAAAAGCCCAAACATTGCTGAGCATCTAGTAAGTGATTTATAGCACTAGTCCTGGCTAATGTGTATGGGTCAGCCTGATTGTCCTAGTAAACAAGCTCTCCTTTTTGTCTCACTAGCTGTCCTGTGTTAAGAAGAATCACACCTTAGACCAGACCGAGAGGGGTGCCCTATCAGCATTGTCCTTTCTTATTTTTTCCCCTTCCCTTTTCCCCCGGAGTGCGACCTGTCCTAATCATGTTCATCACGTTGGGGAAGTTGGCGCTTGAGGGAACTGGGAGGCTCCTCTTCAAGCTGTGGTCCCTGCTGGCTAGAAAAACAAAGGTTATTGGCATGTGCGTTTCTATTTTGGGCTACTAACTTTCTGGCAAACCGTGACAATTTGAGTTTCACCCAAATGATATATTGCAATGCACACCATACCTGAATTTTCTGATTCACCCACACAGGCAGTCATTTTTTCTTTCTCCTCCAACCATCCTTGCTTCAAGCAGCCATGCATCTGATTCCTTCCTATCAGCCACCTCTGCCTGCATTCAAAAACACGTATCATTCTTTATAGTCATAAATGTTACAACTCGCTAGTCCTTCCATTGACCCTAGGTTCTTTCCCTTTTCGTTCATCACATCCCTCAAGTTCATCTGATATGACTTGGCTTCACAATAAAAGTTTCCCAGCTGATTTGAAGTCAAATAGAGGGGGCCATTGCTTACTCGAGGACTACCGCCGCTAATGCTATTGCTAAGTCAAGGGTGACTGTCTTCTCCGTGATTGGCTAAAATGTAGTTCTAAATCAGTAACTGTTCTTAACAGTACAGTGTGCTAGTAGTAGTGTACTGTCTACTGTACAGTACATCATACACTCCTTTGCGAGCCTACTCTAAAATGTCAATAAGTAAGGAGTATGGGCCCGATTCACAGAACTAACTTAAGACAAAATCCTAAACGTACTACTTTTGGTATTCACAGAAGTTAGGATTTTGTCTTAAGTTTGTCTTAAGACAGACTTAAGACAGACTTAAGACAAAATCCTAACTTAAGTCTGTCTTAAGTCTGTCTTAAGTCTGTCTTAAGACAAACTTAAGACAAAATCCTAACTTCTGTGGATACCAAAAGTAGTAAGTTTAGGATTTTGTCTTAAGTTAGTTCTGTGAATCGGGCCCTCCATGAATAACTTACCACCGTCCGCCGCTTCTGAGCCATCCCCCTCAGCTCCTCCTGGTGGCACTTGTGGCGCCGCCGGATCCGCCCCTGGAGTCGACCCCTCTGCGCTGCAGGCCCCGGCACTGGTGGTGGGAACTAGTGCCGCATTCGATGTTTTGATGCCTAGAAAATACAAGTCATATTTTTAGATGCCATACACCACCCCCTATTTCCTCTCGTAATGGAAGAGAAAATGCAATTTTTAATTATTGGGACTGAAAAGAACTCACGGTTTTGGGGAGGGTGTTAACTTATATGCTTAGCCATAACATGCAACTCTTTTTGGCACAACTGATGAATGCTTGCTCTTTAACGTGCAACATTTTTATAATTACAGACAGAACCAACTACTCCTCATCACCACCAGGAGGACTTGAAGTTCCAACAAGGTGAGGGCTCCTGAGTCCCGCACCGTTACTTCTGACTGAGGTTTGTGGAAAGTCGAACTGCACCTATCATCAACAATGTCCTATTTCTCTTGTCCATACTTCTGTATGTGCAGAATAATCCCTGAAACACTAGCGGTATGGTATGTGCTACTATCAAATCAAAAAGCCAAGTACTAAGCTTATTCTTGGTGGACATTGACATTTTGTTGTTGGAAATTGTCAAAGCACTAACATTAAGACGACTGGAATAGACAGCAAGGGCAACCCAGAGGACTGCACTGAGTGCCTCTAGAGCTATTGCTGGATCAGAGTTTGTTGAACACTGTTTGCCGAATGGGCAAGCTTAGCTACCTACACAGACCGGCTCATAATAATAGTAAATAGTGGTAGCACAGAGAGTGATGGTAGAGAGGCAGGATAAGAATGTAGAAACAGTCTACAAGAAGATCAAAGACTATTTTGTAAAAACATAGAATTAGGAAACAGTTTGGAATGAATAGGAGCTGTAAAAGTTAGGGAAGTATAATTATATTAACAACAGAACAACTTACTGGGGCCAGCAGAAGAGCCTGCAGAGGACCGTTCCTGCCCACTCTGTTCCGCCGGAGTCTGGGGTGTTGCTGTCTTCTTGCCCCTGGGAGGTGCTGATGATCATGAAATAAACACAAACATGGATGATTGTTTTTTTGAAATATTTGATTTCTTTGACCACAATCTAAAATTATCTTGCGGAAACAAATTAGCAACAATTGCACTACATATATTTACCTGTCTGATCTAGTCAACTAGGAGGATACTAGTACAGTATTGCTGGATTCCTAGACCGTCTACTTGGAAAGTTATGTAAATCACTAACTAAACCAACAACAAAAAGGTTCTACTACGACTGCCAGCACTCAGCAGCATGCGACGTGACAGACACAGTCCGTCATCATGATTGCAGACCACTAAAAATGTCCTACTACTAATAACAAGTCATAATATACTCACCCTATCAATCCATCACTATCTTTTCTTCTTAGAGACAGCAGGAGTATAAAGGAAGGACTAGGCTTGAGTCTCTAGTCTCTCTAGCATTACGCAGTTCTGTAAAGTACTACACTCATACATATTCAGGCCAAATGAGCAGAAAGTTGCAAACAAGTAAGCATAGTAGCAACGCCACAGAGTAGGCGAGCACCTGCAATCACAGAAGCTATTTAAACATTATTTTACCTGCAATGTAATCGAATAGGCAGCATTCTTGCTCTTCGGGAAAAACATATATTAGCAATATAACACAGAGCAGAAGAAAACAAAGTAGTTAATAAATAGCTACTCACCAAGGCCAGGGATCCCCACGCCTAGCAGGTCCAGCAGGTCCTGCTCCCGGTCGAGGACGTCGGCCCACCGGTGCGTCGCTTGGTAATTGGTGCGCCAGACTTCTGACTCCCTCCGCATGGCCCGGCACACCTTATCCCACCGCTGGTGACGCTCCCAGAGGCCATACCCTTGACCGGGCCTGCCCCTTGCTGCCACGGTCTTAGGGAGATGGCGCAGAACAATAAATATAAGAGCGGCCACCTCCACCACGGTGAAAATCTCCCTGGCCACTACTTCCTCCCCATTCAATCGCCCGCATGGGAGCCGGGTACGGGGTGCGGGACCCTTCCCCTTGCCCTTCCCGGCTCCCTTTGCCATGGTCCTGGACAGCTGAAACTAAAAATAGGAAAGAATAGGGAAAAAGTAAAGAAAAGAAAAGAGTTAAAAAAGTAGCTTTAAAAGTACCAAAAAGTAGAAAAAAACACAAAATATAGATGTAGAAAAAGAGAGGGATAGATATTGTGTAAAAAAGATCCAAAAAAGTTTAAAGAAACAAAGGATTAGAAAGATTAGGGGAGGATTGAAAAAGCATGTCCAGAACCATAGCAATGAATGAAAAACAAGATGGCCGCGCCCATTAAGGACCGCGCGGGTAAGTTTGCGTGATATTTCCCCCGCTCCGTCCATCATCACCGCTTTTGTTCCACTTTGTTCGCCATAAGTTGGCAGGGTATGCTCAGACGTGAGTCCCTTGCTCACTTTGCCACTGGATTCAAGCAAGCCGGGCTGAAGATGGCTGAAATGCCAGAAACCGTCCATCAACACCCCTTTTGTACCACTTAGCTCTATTCTCCAACATGAATCACAGGTAAGATAAGTATTTTGGGGAGGTAGAATAATGGGCTAGGACTCGGAGGAGAAACTGACAGTAGTACTAGTAAAGTACTAGTAGGCCAATTGAATTCACTAACTCTGTTAGTGGCACTTTTGAACATTTTTAGACGTTTTAGATAATTCATGCTGGTAAGTTTGAGGAAACCAAACGTGCCGTAACCCCCACCCACCACCCCACAAAATAACATCAATGCGTACACTATGTTGAAGTATGTAAAATAAATAATTATATTTACCCTAACAAAAATAAACTAGTGCCACCCCTCCCTAACCCAAACAATTGTCCATTTCAAATAGTCCTCTGAAAAGTCCCAAATAATCCCCAACTCCCAATTCTCACCACCCAACAGTCTTTAAAAAAGGGGCAAGGGACACAGGGGCATATTACCAACCAATAGAGATAATTTTTGTCTCTAACTTGTTTAGAGACAAAACTTATCGCCGCAAATCGGCGATTTTTATCGCAGATAAACCTTGCTATTAGCAAGGTTTATCGCAAATGCGATAAAAAACGGCCGCAATGCATGAATATCGCTGAAAAGTCAGCGATATTCATGCATTATCGAGCAAATGCTCTTAGCCATGTTATCCACCTCCCATTGGATAACATGGCTTAGAACTGCTCCTGGGCAAGTGTTAGCTTTTGGAGATATTCGCGCTTAGCGCGAATATCTCCAAAAGTTGGTAATAGGAGATAGCGATGTTAGCGACTGTTTCCAGTTGCTAACATCTTGGCACGCCCACTTTGCATGTCATTAGTGATAAATATCACTGACATGCAAAGCGGGGCCCAAGATGGTCACTATCTCCTATTAGCTGTCGCTAACTGGTGTTAGCGACAGCTTGGTAATAGGGAGATAATTTTATCTCCGCTTTCTTGGCTTTTAAAGCCAAAAAGCGGAGATAAAGCCCCTTGATAATATGCCCCACAGTCACTTCCGGCGGTGTCCGGACAGGCAGTCCCGCCGCTCCTTGCGGAGGTCCCGGAGCTGTTTCTCAAGATTGTCCACCTTGCGCTATAGGTAGTCCACTCTGTGGCGTAGGCGGCGCTGGCATGCCATTCAGGCTCTGGGGGGGGCAGCTGCTGGTGTTGTTGCAGCTGAGCGGCGGCGGGAGGCTGTCCGACCACAGCACCGTGCTGGAGGCTGCTGGCTGGTGGACACGGGGGCACTGGAGGAGGTTGTTGACGCCTCCTCCTCCTGTTCTCGAGCCCACAGCCGGCGATATTCCACACAAATGGCCTCCAGCTTCCGGGCCCTGGCTCGGACAGCCATCTCCTGTCTGGTGAGCTTTTTTGGAGCATCTTTATGAAGAAAGAAAGAACAATAATGTAAACAATACTCTTTAACAATAACACAAAATAATTCAACAGAAAGTTGTCTCACAGTAACACTAGCAATTTACAAGCACAGTATAACATTTTGGCATGTATCTTTCCGCCGTCTTTGTAGGCCTATAACAGTTGGAGTTTCTGGAATTCTGCTACCAGGCAGCACTATTGACTCAATACATAGTCAGAGAGTCAGAGAGTGCACCAGTATTCTTTTTTTTTCTCTAGTTTTGCGAAAGAAATTACTTGTACGTGAACTTGTGGTAGCCGGCATAATGCCAGCTCAGTCAGCTTGCACCCAAGAAAAAGAGACACAAGCCATGATGATGCAGACTTGCATGCATTACTTTAAGCAGAACATGCAGGTGGGGATAGGGAAGCTCTTACTTTTGTATAGGGGTGGCACTGGCCATACTCGGTGACATCAAGGGGCTACTGCTCAATGTAATTTATATTTCGCACTGCCCCCCCGGGCCTTCAGTACTACAAAAGGAAAATGAAGATTATTCATTTCTGATCATGTATCCAGCCGATCACATGATCTCTTTGCTTATATGATGGATGACTTTAGGTGCTTTGTTGTGATAGATTGAGTGAACAACAGTGATAGTCCACCCATGATTAACACAGCAGAAAGAAAATTATGAACATAGGAAGTGAGTGTGGTATCCATAATTGTCGGAGCAAGGGACTTGACTTGATATAATTGTCAACTATACAATACATACACAATACATGCTGTGCTTGCAAAGTAAACTACTGTACTGTTACTTTAGGCAAGGGAGAGTTTCTGAACAATTACAACTTGTAGTATTTGGATTTCCTCTGCTTTGCTACACTGGTACGGACATGCTGTTCGAACAAAGTAACACTCTTCATGCACTGAGCGTCTGATCTACATACACCTCTGCTATGTATGAGGAAGAAGCTACCATCCAGGCTTCCAAAGTAAACGTCTATCATTCTTCTTAATGTCTCAACTGTAACAACTTTACTTTTTCTCAACAACCAAATAACACCATATTAATTTCATGTGGTAAACCACCGTCTTGACTTGCATTTGTGTAGCGATTTCAAGCAGCAAATTTCCATGCAGGGCAGGGCATCGTGAAAAACGCCGCCGCACTACATCTCCCAGAACACCCTGGGCTCTAGCGGTCCGGAGATCACAAACGGATGTTGGTATATAAGCGCCTCCCAGGAAGAGGTGGGTGCTTGTCAATCCTTCCTGTTCCCTTGACTGAGCCTGTTGTGTACTACAGAGACCTTCGTCTGCGGACGCTTTCCTTCCCGCTGGTGAGGATGACGCCGGAGTTCCGCGGACGCTTTCCTTCCCGCTGGTGAGGACGACGCCGGAGTTCCGCGGATGCTTTCCTTCCTGCTGGTGAGGACGATGCCGGAGTTCCGCAGACGCTTTCCTTCCCGCTGTGCGAGGTAGGATCTAATGTATTAGATAGCGCGGCTGTGCTATCAAGGCTGCTCATTTTCATTTGCACTTTTCTTGTTGCTTTCTTTGGCGCCATCCTTTCGCGTGAGGAATTCCCTACTCGACATTATCTATCCGTAGTGACGCAAACTACAAGTTACTCCCCCCCAGGAAGCTATCTCGAGACTTCTGGAGCACAAAGCTTTTCTCTGATAAGGCTGCTATTCTAGAGCTGTGAATTCAACAGCTGAAGATTGTTGCTGGGTATTTGTGCAACAGCCCATGTTGTTGTGGGACGGATAAAAGCCCAAACATTGCTGAGCATCTAGTAAGTGATTTATAGCACTAGTCCTGGCTAATGTGTATGGGTCAGCCTGATTGTCCTAGTAAACAAGCTCTCCTTTTTGTCTCAATAGCTGTCCTGTGTTAAGAAGAATCACACCTTACACCAGACCGAGAGGGGTGCCCTATCAGCATTGTCCTTTCTTATTTTTTCCCCTTCCCTTTTCCCCCGGAGTGCGACCTGTCCTAATCGTGTTCATCACATTGGGGGAGTTGGCGCTTGAGGGAACTGGGAGGCTCCTCTTCAAGCTGTGGTCCCTGCTGGCTAGAAAAACAAAGGTTATTGGCATGTGCGTTTCTATTTTGGGCTACTAACTTTCTGGCAAACCGTGAAAATTTGAGTTTCACCCAAATGATATATTGAAATGCACACCACACCTGAATTTTCTGATTCACCCACACAGGCACTCATTTTTTCTTTCTCCTCCAACCATCCTTGCTTCAAGCAGCCATGCATCTGATTCCTTCCTATCAGCCACCTCTGCCTGCATTCAAAAACACGTATCATTCTTTATAGTCATAAATGTTACAACTCGCTAGTCCTTCCATTGACCCTAAGTTCTTTCCCTTTTTGTTCATCACATCCCTCAAGTTCATCTGATATGACTTGGCTTCACAATAAAAGTTTCCCATCTGATTTGAAGTCAAATAGAGGGGGCCATTGCTTACTCGAGAACTACCGCCGCTAATGCTATTGCTAAGTCAAGGGTGACTGTCTTCTCCGTGATTGGCTAAAATGTAGTTCTAAATCAGTAACTGTTCTTAACAGTACAGTGTGCTTGTAGTAGTGTACTGTCTACTGTACAAGAACATCATACACTCCTTTGCGAGCCTACTCTAAAATGTCAATAAGTAAGGAGTATAATAATAACTTACCACCGTCCGCCGCTTCTGAGCCATCCCCCTCAGCTCCCCCTGGTGGCACTTGTGGCACCGCCGCATCCGCCCCTGGAGTCGACCCCTCCGCGCTGCTGGCCGGGGCACTGGTGGTGGGAACTAGTGCCGCATTCGATGTTGTGATGCCTAGAAAATACAAGTCATATTTTTAGATGCCATACACCACCCCCTATTTTGTCTCGTAATGGAAGATAAAATGTTAAACAATTTTTAATTATTGGGACTGAAAAGACCTCACGGTTTTGGGGAGGGTGTTAACTTATATGCTTAGCCATAACATGCAACTCTTTTTGGCACAACTGATGAATGCTTGCTCTTTAACGTGCAACATTTTTATAATTACAGACAGAACCAACTACTCTTCATCACCACCAGGAGGACTTGACGTTCCAACAAGGTGAGGGCTCCTGAGTCCCGCACCGTTACTTCTGACTGAGGTTTGTGGAAAGACGAACTGCACCTATCATCAACAATGTCCTATTTCTCTTTTCCATACTTCTGTATGTGCAGAATAGTCCCTGAAACACTAGCGGTATGGTATGTGCTACTATCAAATCAAAAAGCCAAGTACTAAGCTTATTCTTGGTGGACATTGACATTTTGTTGTTGGAAATTGTCAAAGCACTAACATTAAGACGACTGGAATAGACAGCAAGGGCAACCCAGAGGACTGCACTGAGTGCCTCTAGAGCTATTGCTGGATCAGAGTTTTGTTTAACACCGTTTGCCGACTGGGCAATCTTAGCTACCTGCACAGACCGACTCATAATAATAGTAAATAGTGGTAGCACAGAGAGTGATGGTAGAGAGGCAGGATAAGAATGTAGAAACAGTCTACAAGAAGATCAAAGACTATTTTGTAAAAACATAGAATTAGGAAACAGTTTGGAATGAATAGGAGCTGTAAAAGTTAGGGAAGTATAATTATATTAACAACAGAACAACTTACTGGGGCCAGCAGAAGAGCCTGCAGAGGACCGTTCCTGCCCACTCTGTTCCGCCGGAGTCTGGGGTGTTGCTGTCTTCTTGCCCCTGGGAGGTGCTGATGATCATGAAATAAACACAAACATGGATGATTGTTTTTTTTAAATATTTGATTTCTTTGACCACAATCTAAAATTATCTCGCGGAAACAAATTAGCAACAATTGCACTACATATATTGACCTATCTGATCTAGTCAACTAGGAGGATACTAGTACAGTATTGCTGGATTCCTAGACCGTCTACTTGGAAAGTTATGTAAATCACTAACTAAACCAACAACAAAAATGTTCTACTACAACTGCCAGCACTCAGCAGCATGCGACGTGACAGACACAGTCCGTCATCATGATTGCAGACCACTAAAAAATGTCCTACTACTAATAACAAGTCATAATATACTCAACCTATCAATCCATCACTATCTCTTCTTCTTAGTGACAGCAGGAGTACAAAGGAAGGACTAGGCTTGAGTCTCTAGTCTCTCTAGCATTACGCAGTTCTGTAAAGTACTACACTCACACATATTCAGGCTAAATGAGCACAAAGTTGCAAACAAGTAAGCATAGTAGCAACGCCACAGAGGAGGCGAGCACCTGCAATCACAGAAGCTATTTAAACATTATTTTACCTGCAATGTAATCGAATAGGCAGCATTCTTGCTCTTCGGGAAAAACATATATTAGCAATATAACACAGAGCAGAAGAAAACAAAGTAGTTATTAAATAGCTACTCACCAAGGCCAGGGATCCCCACGCCTAGCAGGTCCAGCAGGTCCTGCTCCCGGTCGAGGACGTCGGCCCACCGGTGCGTCACTTGGTAATAGGTGCGCCAGACCTCTGACTCCCTCCGCATGGCCCGGCACACCTTATCCCACCGCTGGTGATGCTCCCAGAGGCCAAACCCATGACCGGGCCTGCCCCTTGCTGCCACGGTCTTAAGGAAGGTGGCGCAGAACAAAATATATAAGAGCGGCCACCTCCACCACGGTGAAAATCTCCCTGGCCACTACATCCTCCCCATTCAATCGCCCGCATGGGAGCCGGGTACGGGGAGCGGGACCCTTCCCCTTGCTATTCCCGGCTCCCTTTGCCATGGTCCTGGACAGCTGAAACAAAAAATAGGAAAGAATAGGGAAAAAGTAAAGAAAAGAAAAGAGTTAAAAAAGTAGCTTTAAAAGTAACAAAAAGTAGAAAAAAACACAAAATATAGATGTAGAAAAAGAGAGGGATAGATAATGAGTAAAAAGGATCCAAAAAAATTTAAAGAAACAAAGGATTGGAAAGATTAGGGGAGGATTGAAAAAGCATGTCCAGAACCATAGCAATGAATGAAAAACAAGATGGCCGCACCCATTAAGGACCACGCGGGTAAGTTTGCGTGATATTTCCCCCGCTCCGTCCATCATCACCGCTTTTGTACCACTTTGTTCGCCATAAGTTGGCAGGGTATGCTCAGACGTGAGTCCCTTGCTCACTTTGCCACTGGATTCAAGCAAGCCGGGCTGAAGATGGCTGAAATGCCAGAACCGTTCATCAACACCCCTTTTGTACCACTTAGCTCTATTCTCCAACATGAATCACAGGTAAGATAACCATTTTGGGGAGGTAGAATAATGGGCTAGGACTCGGAGGAGAAACTGACAGTAGTACTAGTAAAGTACTAGTAGGCCAATTGAATTCACTAACTCTGTTAGTGGAACTTTTGAAAATTTTTAGACATTTTAGATAATTCATGCTGGTAAGTTTGAGGAAACCAAACGTGCCGTAACCCCCGCCCACCACCCCACAAAATAACATCAATGCGTACACTATGTTGAAGTATGTAAAATAAATAATTATATTTACCCTAACAAAAATAAACTAGTGCCACCCCTCCCTAACCCAAACAATTGTCCATTTCAAATAGTCCTCTGAAAAGTCCCAAATAATCCCCAACTCCCAATTCTCACATCCCAACAGTCTTTAAAAAAGGGGCAAGGGACACAGTCACTTACGGCGGTGTCCGGACAGGCAGTCCCGCCGCTCCTTGCGGAGTTCCTGGAGCTGTTGCTCAAGATTGTCCACCTTGCGCTCCAGGTAGTCCACTCTGTGGCATAGGCGGCGCTGGCATGCCATCCAGGCTCTGGGGGGGGGGCAGCTGCTGGTGTTGTTGCAGCTGAGCGGCGGCGGGAGGCTGTCCGAGCACGCCACCGTGCTGGAGGCTGCTGGCTGGTGAACACGGGGGCACTGGAGGAGGTTGTTGACGCCTCCTCCTCCTGATCTCGAGCCCACAGCCGGCAATATTCCACACAAATGGCCTCCAGCTTCCGGGCCCTGGCTCGGTCAGCCATCTACTGTCTGGTGAGCTTTTTTGGAGCATCTTTATGAAGAAAGAAAGAAAAATAATGTAACCAATACTCTTTAACAATAACACAAAATAATTCAACAGAAAGTTGTCTCACAGTAACACTAGCAATTTACAAGCACAGTATAACATTTTGGCATGTGTCTTTCCGCCGTCTTTGTAGGCCTGTAACAGTGGGAGTTTCAGGAATTCTACTACCAGGCAGCACTATGAACTCAATACATAGTCAGAGAGTCAGAGAGTGCACCAGTATTCTTCTTTTTTTCTCTAGTTTTGCGAAAGAAATTACTTGTAAGTGAACTTGTGGTAGCCGGCATAATGCCAGCTCAGTCAGCTTGCACCCAAGAAAAAGAGACACAAGCCATGATTATGCAGACTTGTATGCATTACTTTAAGCAGAACATGCAGGTGGGGATAGGGAAGCTCTTACTTTTGTATAGGGGTGGCACTGGCCATACTCGGTGACATCCAGGGCTACTGCTCAATGTAATTTATATTTCGCACTGCCCCCCCGGGCCTTCAGTACTACAAAAGGAAAATGAAGATTATTAATTTCTGATCATGTATCCAGCCGATCATATGATCTCTTTGCTTATATGATGGATGACTTTAGGTGCTTTGTTGTGATAGATTGAGTGAACAACAGTGATAGTCCACCCATGATTAACACAGCAGAAAGAAAATTATGAACATAGGAAGTGAGTGTGGTAACCATAATTGCCGGAGGAAGGGACTTGACTTGATATAATTGTCAACTATACAATACATACACAATACATGCTGAGCTTGCAAAGTAAACACTGTACTGTTACTTTAGGCAAGGGAGAGTTTCTGAACAATTACAACTTGTAGTATATGGATTTCCTCTGCTTTGCTACTCTGGCACGGACATACTGTTCGAACAAAGTAACACTCTTCATACACTGAGCGTCTGCTCTACATACACCTCTGCTATGTATGAGGAAGAAGCTACCATCCAGGCTTCCAAAGTAAACGTCTATCATTCTTCTTAATGTCTCAACTGTAACAACTTTACTTTTTCTCAACAACCAAATAACACCATATTAATTTTATGTGGTAAACCACCGTCTTGACTTGCATTTGTCTAGCGATTTCAAGCAGCAAATTTCCTTGCAGGGCAGGGTATCGTGAAAAACGCCGCCGCACTACATCTCCCAGAACACCCTGGGCTCTAGCGGTCCGGAGATCACAAACGGATGCTGGTATATAAGCGCCTCCCAGGAAGAGGTGGGTGCTTGTCAATCCTTCCTGTTCCCTTGACTGAGCCTGTTGTGTACTACAGAGACCTTGGTCCGCGGACGCTTTCCTTCCTGCTGGTGAGGACGACGCCGGAGTTCCGCAGACGCTTTCCTTCCCGCTGTGCGAGGTAGGATCTAATGTATTAGATAGCGCGGCTGTGCTATCAAGACTGCTCATTTTCATTTGCACTTTTCATGTTGCTTTCTTTGGCGCCATCATTTCGCGTGAGGAATTCCCTACTCGACATTATCTATCCGTAGTGACGCAAACTACAAGTTACTCCCCCCCCCCAGGAAGCTATCTCGAGACTTCTAGAGCACAAAGCTTTTCTCTGATAAGGCTGCTATTCTAGAGCTGTGAATTCAACAGCTGAAGATTGTTGCTGGGTATTTGTGCAACAGCCCATTTTGTTGTGGGACGGATAAAAGCCCAAACATTGCTGAGCATCTAGTAAGTGATTTATAGCACTAGTCCTGGCTAATGTGTATGGGTCAGCCTGATTGTCCTAGTAAACAAGCTCTCCTTTTTGTTTCAATAGCTGTCCTGTGTTAAGAAGAATCACACCTTAGACCAGACCGAGAGGGGTGCCCTATCAGCATTGTCCTTTCTTATTTTTTCCCCTTCCCTTTTCCCCCGGAGTGCGACCTGTCCTAATCGTGTTCATCACGTTGGGGAGTTGGTGCTTGAGGGAACTGGGAGGCTCCTCTTCAAGCTGTGGTCCCTGCTGGCTAGAAAAACAAAGGTTATTGGCATGTGCGTTTCTATTTTGGGCTACTAACTTTCTGGCAAACCCTGAAAATTTGAGTTTCACCCAAATGATATATTGCAATGCACACCACACCTGAATTTTCTGATTCACCCACACAGGCAGTCATTTTTTCTTTCTCCTCCAACCATCCTTGCTTCAAGCAGCCATGCATCTGATTCCTTCCTATCAGCCACCTCTGCCTGCATTCAAAAACACGTATCATTCTTTATAGTCATAAATGTTACAACTCGCTAGTCCTTCCATTGACCCTAAGTTCTTTCCCTTTTCGTTCATCACATCCCTCAAGTTCATCTGATATGACTTGGCTTCACAATAAAAGTTTCCCAGCTGATTTGAAGTCAAATAGAGGGGGCCATTGCTTACTCGAGAGCTACCGCCGCTAATGCTATTGCTAAGTCAAGGGTGACTGTCTTCTCCGTGATTGGCTAAAATGTAGTTCTAAATCAGTAACTGTTCTTAACAGTACAGTGTGCTTGTAGTAGTGTACTGTCTACTGTACAGTACATCATACACTCCTTTGCGAGCCTACTCTAAAATGTCAATAAGTAAGGAGTATAATAATAACTTACCACCGTCCGCCGCTTCTGAGCCATCCCCCTCAGCTCCTCCTGGTGGCACTTGTGGCGCCGCCGCATCCGCCCCTGGAGTCGACCCCTCCGCGCTGCTGGACCCGGCACTGGTGGTGGGAACTAGTGCCGCATTCGATGTTGTGATGCCTAGAAAATACAAGTCATATTTTTAGATACCATACACCACCCCCTATTTCGTCTCGTAATGGAAGAGAAAATGTTAAACAATTTTTAATTATTGGGACTGAAAAGAACTCACGGTTTTGGGGAGGGTGTTAACTTATATGCTTAGCCATAACATGCAACTCTTTTTGGCACAACTGATGAATGCTTGCTCTTTAACGTGCAACATTTTTATAATTACAGACAGAACCAACTACTCCTCATCACCACCAGGAGGACTTGAAGTTCCAACAAGGTGAGGGCTCCTGAGTCCCGCACCGTTACTTCTGACTGAGGTTTGTGGAAAGTCGAACTGCACCTATCATCAACAATGTCCTATTTCTCTTGTCCATACTTCTGTATGTGCAGAATAGTCCCTGAAACACTAGCGGTATGGTATGTGCTACTATCAAATTAAAAAGCCAAGTACTAAGCTTATTCTTGGTGGACATTGACATTTTGTTGTTGGAAATTTTCAAAGCACTAACATTAAGACGACTGGAATAGACAGCTAGGGCAACCCAGAGGACTGCACTGAGTGCCTCTAGAGCTATTGCTGGATCAGAGTTTTGTTTAACACCATTTGCCGACTGGGCAAGCTTAGCTACCTACACAGACCGACTCATAATAATAGTAAATAGTGGTAGCACAGAGAGTGATGGTAGAGAGGCAGGATAAGAATGTAGAAACAGTCTACAAGAAGATCAAAGACTATTTTGTAAAAACATAGAATTAGGAAACAGTTTGGAATGAATAGGAGCTGTAAAAGTTAAAGAAGTATAATTATATTAACAACAGAACAACTTACTGGGGCCAGCAGAAGAGCCTGCAGAGGACCGTTCCTGCCCACTCTGTTCCGCCGGAGTCTGGGGTGTTGCTGTCTTCTTGCCCCTGGGAGGTGCTGATGATCATGAAATAAACACAAACATGGATGATTGTTTTTTTTGAAATATGTGATTTCTTTGACCACAATCTAAAATTATCTCGCGGAAACAAATTAGCAACAATTGCACTACATATATTGCCCTATCTGATCTAGTCAACTAGGAGGATACTAGTACAGTGTTGCTGGATTCCTAGACCGTCTACTTGGAAAGTTATGTAAATCACTAACTAAACCAACAACAAAAAGGTTCTACTACGATTGCCAGCACTCAGCAGCATGCGACGTGACAGACACAGTCCGTCATCATGATTGCAGACCACTAAAAAATTTCCTACTACTAATAACAAGTCATAATATACTCAACCTATCAATCCATCACTATCTCTTCTTCTTAGTGACAGCAGGAGTACAAAGGAAGGACTAGGCTTGAGTCTCTAGTCTCTCTAGCATTACGCAGTTCTGTAAAGTACTACACTCATACATATTCAGGCCAAATGAGCACAAAGTTGCAAACAAGTAAGCATAGTAGCAACACCACAGAGGAGGCGAGCACCTGCAATCACAGAAGCTATTTCAACATTATTTTACCTGCAATGTAATCGAATAGGCAGCATTCTTGCTCTTCGGGAAAAACATATATTAGCAATATAACACAGAGCAGAAGAAAACAAAGTAGTTATTAAATAGCTACTCACCAAGGCCAGGGATCCCCACGCCTAGCAGGTCCAGCAGGTCCTGCTCCCGGTCGAGGACGTCGGCCCACCGGTGCGTCGCTTGGTAATAGGTGCGCCAGACCTCTGACTCCCTCCGCATGTCCCGGCACACCTTATCCCACTGCTGGTGACGCTCCCAGAGGCCATACCCTTGACCGGGCCTGCCCATTGCTGCCACGGTCTTAGGGAGGTGGCGCAGAACAAAAAATATAAGAGCGGCCACCTCCACCACGGTGAAAATCTCCCTGGCCACTACATCCTCCCCATTCAATCGCCCGCATGGGAGCCGGGTACGGGGTGCGGGACCCTTCCCCTTGCTCTTCCCGGCTCCCTTTGCCATGGTCCTGGACAGCTGAAACAAAAAATAGGAAAGAATAGGGAAAAAGTAAAGAAAAGAAAAGAGTTAAAAAAGTAGCTTTAAAAGTAACAAAAAGTAGACAAAAACACAAAATATAGATGTAGAAAAAGAGAGGGATAGATCTTGAGTAAAAAAGATCCAAAAAAGTTTAAAGAAACAAAGGATTGGAAAGATTAGGGGAGGATTGAAAAAGCATGCCCAGAACCATAGCAATGAATGAAAAACAAGATGGCCGCGCCCAATAAGGACCGTGCGGGTAAGTGTGCGTGATATTTCCCCCGCTCCGTCCATCATCACCGCTTTTGTACCACTTTGTTCGCCATAAGTTGGCAGGGTATGCTCAGACGTGAGTCCCTTGCTCACTTTGCCACTGGATTCAAGCAAGCCGGGCTGAAGATGGCTGAAATGCCAGAAACTGTCCATCAACACCCCTTTTGTACCACTTAGCTCTATTCTCCAACATGAATCACAGGTAAGATAAGCATTTTGGGGAGGTAGAATAATGGGCTAGGACTCGGAGGAGAAACTGACAGTAGTAATAGTAAAGTACTAGTAGGCCAATTGAATTCACTAACTCTGTTAGTGGCACTTTTGAACATTTTTAGACGTTTTAGATAATTCATGCTGGTAAGTTTGAGGAAACCAAACGTGCCGTAACCCCCGCCCACCACCCCACAAAATAACATCAATGCGTACACTATGTTGAAGTATGTAAAATAAATAATTATATTTACCCTAACAAAAATAAACTAGTGCCACCCCTCCCTAACCCAAACAATTGTCCATTTCAAATAGTCCTCTGAAAAGTCCCAAATAATCCCCAACTCCCAATTCTCAATCCCCAACAGTCTTTAAAAAAGGGGCAAGGGACACAGTCACTTCCGGCGGTGTCCGGACAGGCAGTCCCGCCGCTCCTTGCGGAGGTCTCGGAGCTGTTGCTCAAGATTGTCCACCTTGCGCTCCAGGTAGTCCACTCTGTGGCGTAGGCGGCGCTGGACTGCCATCCAGGCTCTGGGGGGGGCAGCTGCTGGTGTTATTGCAGCTGAGCAGCGGCGGGAGGCTGTCCGAGCACGGCACCGTGCTGGACGCTGCTGGCTGGTGGACACGGCGGCACTGGAGGAGGTTGTTGACGCCTCCTCCTCCTGTTCTCGAGCCCACAGCCGGCGATATTCCACACAAATGGCCTCCAGCTTCCGGGCCCTGGCTCGGACAGCCATCTCCTGTCTGGTGAGCTTTTTTTGAGCATCTTTATGAAGAAAGAAAGAAAAATAATGTAACCAATACTCTTTAACAATAACACAAAATAATTCAACAGAAAGTTGTCTCACAGTAACACTAGCAATTAACAAGCACAGTATAACATTTTGGCATGTATCTTTCCGCCGTCTTTGTAGGCCTGTAACAGTGGGAGTTTCGGGAATTCTACTACCAGGCAGCACTATGGACTCAATACATAGTCAGTGAGTCAGAGAGTGCACCAGTATTCTTCTTTTTTCCTCTAGTTTTGCGAAAGAAATTACTTGTACGTGAACTTGTGGTAGCCGGCATAATGCCAGCTCAGTCAGCTTGCACCCAAGAAAAAGAGACACAAGCCATGATGATGCAGACTTGCATGCATTACTTTAAGCAGAACATGCAGGTGGGGATAGGGAAGCTCTTACTTTTGTATAGGGGTGGCACTGGCCATACTCGGTGACATCAAGGGCTACTGCTCAATATAATTTATATTTCGCATTTCCCCCCCGGGCCTTCAGTACTACAAAAGGAAAATGAAGATTATTCATTTCTGATCATGTATCCAGCCGATCACATGATCTCTTTGCTTATATGATGGATGACTTTAGGTGCTTTGTTGTGATAGATTGAGTGAACAACAGTGATAGTCCACCCATGTTTAACACAGCAGACAGAAAATTATGAACATAGGAAGTGAGTGTGGTAACCATAATTGCCGGAGGAAGGGACTTGACTTGATATAATTGTGAACTATACAATACATACACAATACATGCTGTGCTTGCAAAGTAAACTACTGTACTGTTACTTTAGGCAAGGGAGAGTTGCTGAAGAATTACAACTTGTAGTATTTGGATTTCCTCTGCTTTGCTACTCTGGCATGGACATGCTGTTCGAACAAAGTAACACTCTTCATGCACTGAGCGTCTGCTCTACATACACCTCTGCTATGTATGAGGAAGAAGCTACCATCCAGGCTTCCAAAGTAAACGTCTATCATTCTTCTTAATGTCTCAACTGTAACAACTTTACTTTTTCTCAACAACCAAATAACACCATATTAATTTTATGTGGTAAACCACCATCTTGACTTGCATTTGTGTAGCGATTTCAAGCAGCAAATTTCCTTGCAGGGCAGGGTATCGTGAAAAATGGCGCTGCACTACATCTCCCAGAACACCCTGGGCTCTAGCGGTCCGGAGATCACAAACGGATGCTGGTATATTAGCGCCTCCCAGGAAGGGGTGGGTGCTTGTCAATCCTTCCTGTTCCCTTAACTGAGCCTGTTGTGTACTACAGAGACCTTCGTCTGCGGACGCTTTCCTACCCGCTGGTGAGGACGACGCCGGAGTTCCGCGGATGCTTTCCTTCCTGCTGGTGAGGACGACGCCGGAGTTCCGCGGACGCTTTCCTTCCTGCTGGTGAGGACGACGCCGGAGTTCCGCAGACGCTTTCCTTCCCGCTGTGCGAGGTAGGATCTAATGTATTAGATAGCGCGGCTGTGCTATCAAGACTGCTCATTTTCATTTGCACTTTTCATGTTGCTTTCTTTGGCGCCATCCTTTCGCGTGAGGAATTCCCTACTCGACATTATCTATCCGTAGTGACGCAAACTACAAGTTATCCCCCCCCAGGAAGCTATCTCGAGACTTCTAGAGCACAAAGCTTTTCTCTGATAAGGCTGCTATTCTAGAGCTGTGAATTCAACAGCTGAAGATTGTTGCTGGGTATTTGTGCAACAGCCCATGTTGTTGTGGGACGGATAAAAGCCCAAACATTGCTGAGCATCTAGTAAGTGATTTATAGCACTAGTCCTGGCTAATGTGTATGGGTCAGCCTGATTGTCCTAGTAAACAAGCTCTCCTTTTTGTCTCAATAGCTGTCCTGTGTTAAGAAGAATCACACCTTAGACCAGACCGAGAGGGGTGCCATATCAGCATTGTCCTTTCTTATTTTTTCCCCTTCCCTTTTCCCCCGGAGTGCGACCTGTCCTAATCGTGTTCATCACGTTGGGGGAGTTGGCGCTTGAGGGAACTGGGAGGCTCCTCTTCAAGCTGTGGTCCCTACTGGCTAGAAAAACAAATGTTATTGGCTTGTGCGTTTCTATTTTGGGCTACTAACTTTTCTGGCAAACCGTGACAATTTGAGTTTCACCCAAATGATATATTGCAATGCACACCACACCTGAATTTTCTGATTCACCCACACAGGCAGTCGTTTTTTCTTTCTCCTCCAACCATCCTTTCTTCAAGCAGCCATGCATCTGATTCCTTCCTATCAGCCACCTCTGCCTGCATTCAAAAACACGTATCATTCTTTATAGTCATAAATGTTACGACTCGCTAGTCCTTCCATTGACCCTAAGTTCTTTCCCTTTTCGTTCATCACATCCCTCAAGTTCATCTGATATGACTTGGCTTCACAATAAAAGTTTCCCAGCTGATTTGAAGTCAAATAGAGGGGGCCATTGCTTACTCGAGAACTACCGCCACTAATGCTATTGCTAAGTCAAGGGTGACTGTCTTCTCCGTGATTGGCTAAAATGTAGTTCTAAATCAGTAACTGTTCTTAACAGTACAGTGTGCTTGTAGTAGTGTACTGTCTACTGTACAGTACATCATACACTCCTTTGCGAGCCTACTCTAAAATGTCAATAAGTAAGGAGTATAATAATAACTTACCACCGTCCGCCGCTTCTGAGCCATCCCCCTCAGCTCCTCCTGGTGGCACTTGTGGCGCATGGAGTCGACCCCTCCGCGCTGCTGGCCCCGGCGCTGGTGGTGGGAACTAGTGCCGCATTCGATGTTGTGATGCCTAGAAAATACAAGTCATATTTTTAGATGCCATACACCACCCCCTATTTCATCTCGTAATGGAAGAGAAAATGTTAAACAATTTTTAATTATTGGGACTGAAAAGAACTCACGGTTTTGGGGATGGTGTTAACTTATATGCTTAGCCATAACATGCAACTCTTTTTGGCACAACTGATGAATGCTTGCTCTTTAACGTGCAACATTTTTATAATTACAGACAGAACCAACTACTCCTCATCACCACCAGGAGGACTTGAAGTTCCAACAAGGTGAGGGCTCCTGAGTCCCGCACCGTTACTTCTGACTGAGGTTTGTGGAAAGTCGAACTGCACCTATCATCAACAATGTCCTATTTCTCTTGTCCATACTTCTGTATGTGCAGAATAGTCCCTGAAACACTAGCGGTATGGTATGTGCTACTATCAAATCAAAAAGCCAAGTACTAAGCTTATTCTTGGTGGACATTGACATTTTGTTGTTGGAAATTGTCAAAGCACTAACATTAAGACGACTGGAATAGACAGCAAGGGCAACCCAGAGGACTGCACTGAGTGCCTCTAGAGCGATTGCTGGATCAGAGTTTTGTTTAACACCGTTTGCCGACTGGGCAAGCTTAGCTACCTACACAGACCGACTCATAATAATAGTTAATAGTGGTAGCATAGAGAGTGATGGTACAGAGGCAGGATAAGAATGTAGAAACAGTCTACAAGAAGATCAAAGACTATTTTGTAAAAACATAGAATTAGGAAACAGTTTGGAATGAATAGGAGCTGTAAAAGTTAGGGAAGTATAATTATATTAACAACAGAGCAACTTACTGGGGCCAGCAGAAGAGCCTGCAGAGGACCGTTCCTGCCCACTCTGTTCCGCCGGAGTCTGGGGTGTTGCTGTCTTCTTGCCCCTGGGAGGTGCTGATGATCATGAAATAAACACAAACATGGATGATTGTTTTTTTGAAATATGTGATTTCTTTGACCACAATCTAAAATTATCTCGCGGAAACAAATTAGCAACAATTGTACTACATATATTGACCTATCTGATCTAGTCAACTAGGAGGATACTAGTACAGTATTGCTGGATTCCTAGACCGTCTACTTGGAAAGTTATGTAAATCACTAACTAAACCAACAACAAAAAGGTTCTACTACGACTGCCAGCACTCAGCAGCATGCGACGTGACAGACACAGTCCGTCATCATGATTGCAGACCACTAAAAAATGTCCTACTACTAATAACAAGTCATAATATACTCAACCTATCAATCCATCACTATCTCTTCTTCTTAGTGACAGCAGGAGTACAAAGGAAGGACTAGGCTTGAGTCTCTAGTCTCTCTAGCATTACGCAGTTCTGTAAAGTACTACACTCATACATATTCAGGCCAAATGAGCACAAAGTTGCCAACAAGTAAGCATAGTAGAAACGCCACAGAGGAGGCGAGCACCTGCAATCACAGAAGCTATTTAAACATTATTTTAACTGCAATGTAATCGAATAGGCAGTATTCTTGCTCTTCGGGAAAAACATATATTAGCAATATAACACAGAGCAGAAGAAAACAAAGTAGTTATTAAATAGCTACTCACCAAGGCCAGGGATCCCCACGCCAAGCAGGTCCAGCAGGTCCTGCTCCCGGCCGAGGACGTCGGCCCACCGGTGCGTCACTTGGTAATAGGTGCGCCAGACCTCTGACTCCCCCCGCATGGCCCGGCACACCTTATCCCACCGCTGGTGATGCTCCCAGAGGCCATACCCTTGACCGGGCCTGCCCCTTGCTGCCACGGTATTAGGGAGGTGGCGCAGAACAAAACATATAAGAGCGGCCACCTCCACCACGGAGAAAATCTCCCTGGCCACTACATCCTCCCCATTCAATCGCCCGCATGGGAGCCGGGTACGGGGGGCGGGACCCTTCCCCTTGCTCTTCCCGGCTCCCTTTGCCATGGTCCTGGACAGCTGTAACAAAAAATAGGAAAGAATAGGGAAAAAGTAAAGAAAAGAAAAGAGTTAAAAAAAGTAGCTTTAAAAGTAACAAAAAGTAGAAAAAAACACAAAATCTAGATGTAGAAAAAGAGAGGGATAGATAATGAGTAAAAAAGATCCAAAAAAGTTTAAAGAAACAAAGGATTGGAAAGATTACGCGAGGATTGAAAAAGCATGCCCAGAACCATAGCAATGAATGAAAAACAAGATGGCCGCGCCCATTGAGGACCGCGCGGGTAAGTTTGCGTGATATTTCCCCCGCGAGCACGCAAAAATACACACGAACTCGTAATAGTGCTCCGCACACAATGCAAGCTTGCAAATAGCGCCCGGAAAAGGAAATACGCAATGCGCACAAGATGGCCGCGCCCATGTATGACCGCATGGGTAACTTCGCAGTCGGTGCCCTGCACGCAGCCCGCAAATACTCAAAAAACCCCACGAACACGCAAAAAAATCTGCAAATTCGCATAAATTCATGGATTTTGCGGATCACGAATTCGCGCATTTCGCCCATACTTACCCCATCAAACCATACAGATAATCATTCTGATACTCAAAAAAACAACTAATAACCCATATAGACACTCATGTAGCTACTCACTAACCCATGTAGCCACTTATACACAAATTGAGACACTGATACAGATATTTACATATTTAAACATTAGTCGCTAATGCATGTATTCACTGAGATATACTTAATAAGTCAGTTATACAATCAATTTTACAAAACAAAAACATTAAGACACTTATTTACCCATTTATTCTTCCATCATCCTTTAGATATACATATATAAAAAATATTTTTTTTCAGAAAGACACACATTCCCTGGCTGATGACATCAGTGATGTCATCAGTGATGTCATTTGAGATGTCATCAGTGATGTCATGAGTGATGTCACTGACCATGTCATGAGTGATGTAATATCTGATGTCATCAGCAGTGCATTGCGGGTGCGCAAGTTATAGTTAGCTGAACTAACTATAACAGGGGAATTTCAATAGTTTTGTATGAGTGAAATGCCCAGCTAACTATAAAATGTGTGAAACCTATGGTTTTTTCAGTGAATTTCTAAGTGTTTTTTAATGCTAATGCTAATTCCTAACTATAACGTATATATATATATTTTTTTGGTTGCGTTGTTGCTGAATTAAACCAAGCTGAAATCACCCAAGTCTGAAGTGCCGCATCATTGGAGTAAAATTGTTGTTTTTGGGCCATGGTCTGGCCCCCATGCTGAGCACCAGTAGTTGAGTGCAAAACAGGGTCTGAAGGATCACATTGTATGCAATATATTTATATATATATATATATATATATATATACATATATATATATACATATATATATATATATACACATATTACCTACTGGCGGTCGCCAGTAGGTATATATAGTTAGGATTTTTTCTCTATGGGATTTTTCAAAATTCTATGTCTAATAACTTTGGCGTTTGTGGACGGAATTGGCTGAAATTTTCAGGAAAATGGAACATTTTGTTTCTGAGCAGCCCCTGAAAATTTGGGGGGGGGGTTCGTCAAGAGGGGGCCGAGAAAAAAGGAGGGTCCCAAAACGCGTTTTTCCCATGTTCATTTCCATAGGGCGGTTGGCCTCACTTTTAGCCCGAACGGCTGAATGGATTTGCACGAAACTTGGCAAAATTGTAGGGATTGGTAGCCCGATGTGCCTTTGCTAGGTCTCAATATATGTGCTCCAGTGGATTTTGAGAAATTAACGTTCAAAAAAAGATATATATCTGTAAGTGCGATCTGGGCAGCGCTCCGGTTCGCGTACTTGACGCGTAACGGAACTTCGCGTAGCGAAGCTGATTGGCTTTCCGGTGTCTGTAAACATTCCAAACAGTCCGTAGCGGCCGCCATCTTGTCTCTCGGTAGGATCGAGAGACAAGAGGAGGCCAAAGCGAAGGGGCAAATGACCATAAGGGGGCATAGTAGATCCTCCCTGACCCCCTAGGTTTGATGTAGAGGCTTTAAAAGGGCCCCGCAGGGCAAAAAAAAAAAAAAAAAAAAATTTTTTTGCGTGGGGAGCGCCCGGTCCGCGAACCGGGAAGCATTCTGGGAAGCGTACTAAAAGGAAAAAAGAATGATAGACTTTTCTAATATTGTATGTTAATTGATTGTTTGTTTTGTTGATTATTTTTTAATTTCTTTATTTTTTAAGCAATTATTTATTATTGTGATTGTGTTTCAAAATTTAATAAAATGTCTAACATTTCACTGTCTGAAATGTCGTTATTTTCATTGAACATAGCTTGTAATGTTTGAGTGTGTAAAATGTCCTCATTTTGAAGGAGGACATCTACTGCTTGCACACATTGCAGTAGTTCTTGGTCCCAAGTTTCATCCATAAATTCTATATAATTTGGATCAATTATTTCTTGGTTGCTCTCTTGCAGGACAATTTGAAATGAAACTTTCTGTTCGCCTTCCATTTTGACTGAAATTTGGATAAAAAAAAATATATTAGTACAGATAGGGCACTGTTGGGATTAATTTTAGATAGGCAGTTTTTATCAGTGAATTTATCTTTGGGCAGTGTATAGTATCAGAGTGGAAGTAGGAATATAAAAAAGTGTATGTGATTTAACGTAAGTAAATTCATAATTATACAAGAGAAACCTAACTCCATCCATAACTATAACAGAGAAGTCTATCTAAATCTATAACTACTATAGAGGGATAGTATATAACTATCAGAAAAAGTTTACCATATTAACTTATAGTGCACAATATACTTCAGTTTTTAAAATAACAACTTACCTTTACAAAGAAGTTGAAGTGATTAGTGAAAATCCAATTGAAATGTACACCAGGAAGTAGTAGTCTAAATGGCTGTGTTCCCTTCTCTTCCTTTAAATATATTCAGGTATATAACGAATCAAATGTCAGGAAAAAAAAGTAGAAAATGAAAGTAACATTTTCTTTGGTTGTCAATTCCAACACTTCAGATGTGTTCTGTGAAGTAATTTACCTCACGGTATTTAGAAAGGTCTACAGGCTAAATGGCTAAATGGAATTTCAATCAAATTTGTGAAAATGGTAGGGATTTGTATGTAGTATGAGCTAATCTATATTTGGTGAAAGTGTCTCCAGTCGTTTTTCTGTAAATTACTTTCCCACCTTTTTTGATGGAGCGCTTCCCGGGGAGCGCCCCAGTACGCGAACTGGCGAGCGCCCCGGTACGCGAACCTGAAGCGTTACGGGAGTCCACCATTTTTTGTTTCGGTCGAATTAAGATACAAGATGGAGGGCACATAATGTTCAGAATGGGTAGAAGGGGACACGGTAGACGTATTTTGACCCCCTAGGTTTTCTGAGGATGGCTGAGGAGGCCCATATGTGCGAAAAAAAAACATTTTTTTTTAAAATTTCGCGCGGTTAGCTTCCGGTTCGCGTACCGGGTAGCGCTCCGGGGAGCGTACTTTGTTGAAAATTAGTGAAAAAAGTTAGAGTAAAATAATAATTGTGAGTGATCAGATGTAGGGTAGCTCTGAGAAGAGCTTTTGGGTTTATGGTACATTTAGGTACTTATAAGTAGGTACCAATGCACAGTCTTAAATTCAGAATGAAAACTCTGTTCCCTTCATCTGAGAAGTGAACTCCATCTCCTCTGTAGATATCTTGCATGTAGTAACGCAAGTTATTGTTGTACATGGAGCCCATTCCATGGTCTCTCATGTAAGCTGAAACAGATTTGTTTACATGCTTCCTCGACTTCTCAATTTGTGGACAAAATTGGTTCGACCACCTCCAATTCTGTCTTTGGCATATATTTGAATATACCATGGCAGTTTGAGGAAAAAGTGCCATTAATTGTTCAAAGGTGTCCTTTAAAAGCATTTCCAGACCTACCCCAGTCAAAGTGCCCAAATCATTACCTCCACAGTGCACAATTAACAGGTCAGGTTTTGGCAAATGCATAAAGGTTTTCACCAATGGTATCAATTGGTGACATTTTAATCCTCTGTGGCCAAACCACTTAATTTCCACATCTTGTAAATTGAGGTTAGGTAAATTTCTGTTCTCAGCATACCTCTGAGCCCAATAGATGTAACTATGTCCAACAATCCAGACAGAAAACATGGTGAGAGAAGGTTCTGCTGCAGTCAGATGAAGTGTGGCAATGAAATGGCAGTTGAAAAAATAAGAGTTTAAAATGAAAAAAACTATGGAGTTTCTGTGTTAATGAAGCAGTAACAGTGATTGGTGGATTTTGATTGCTGAAAACAGAAAGTTAGGGTGCATGGATGAGTTCTTTGAAAGATGTATTTTGAATGGTCAATAAAAAATCATTAAATGAAAGATTGCACTGGATATGCAGGTGCACTGAGAGTTCATAGTTCAATTGAAACATTGTTGTGTGAACTTGCAAACACCAGAGGTCTTCCAGGAGGTGGTTGCTATGCAAAAAAGGCAGAGAGGGCAGAGGGGGGAAGGGTTTTGATTTGAAAAAAGTGAGGGAAGAGTTTTGATTGGGTGACATGAGAGATATGTGTGATGAATTACAGCATTTCTGTGCTTTCTATAGCTGCAGCCTCTGGAGTGCATACCCTTTGTTCTGCTGAAGACAAATTGGTGTATTTCTGAGACTGTTTTGAAACTCATAAAGTATTTGCTAAGGTGAGAAAAGATTTATTTAATTTAGATAGAGAATAGTGTGTTTTAAGGAGAAAATTATGAAGAAAGTTGAGTTTTTAAAATGTTGCTTTGTCTCAAGTGTTTTACAAATAGATTATGTTTCTTTGAGAAATTGTAATTGGAGAAAATGTGAAGTATTAGTACTGACAGGGTGTTTTTGTGCATAGGAGCTGTGCAGTGTTTTCAAATTATGACTTGAAAATCGTTTTTGAGGAAAAGGAATGCTTTTAAAATTTATGACAAGGAAATAATGGTGTCTGCTTCTTTATAAGGCATTTGAGTGTCTCTGATGTTATTTTTCCCATTTTAATTTAAGACCTTTCCCCGTGGTGCAAATTCCTTCTAAATATGCTCGCACCTGTGCTTGGCAAATTTTGATTTTGAGTCTTTGAGTTACATAGCCATGTTAAAAGTGACCCAAAAATGCTGCAAAGTCAATCAAAAAACGCTTTCATGTGTCTTAAGGACATTTTCAGTCATTTCCCCATGTGCAGTGTTTTCAAATTATGACTTGAAAATCGTTTTTGAGGAAAAGGAATGCTTTTAAAATTTATGACAAGGAAATAATGGTGTCTGCTTCTTTATAAGGCATTTGAGTGTCTCTGATTTTATTTTTCCCATTTTAATTTAAGACCTTTCTCCGTGGGGCAAATTCCTTGTAAATATGCTCGCACCTGTGCTTGGCAAAATTAGATTTTGAGTCTTTGAGTTACATAGCCATGTTAAAAGTGACCCAAAAATGCTGCAAAGGCAATCAAAAAACGCTTTCATGTGTCTTAAGGACATTTTCAGTCATTTCCCCATGTGCAGTGTTTTCAAATTATGACTTGAAAATCGTTTTTGAGGAAAAGGAATGCTTTTAAATTTATGACAAGGAAATAATGGTGTCTGCTTCTTTATAAGGCATTTGAGTGTCTCTGATGTTATTTTTCCCATTTTAATTTAAGACCTTTCCCCGTGGTGCAAATTCCTTGTAAATATGCTCGCACCTGTGCTTGGCAAATTTAGATTTTGAGTCTTTGAGTTACATAGCCATGTTAAAAGTGACCCAAAAATGCTGCAAAGGCAATCAAAAAACGCTTTCATGTGTCTTAAGGACATTTTCAGTCATTTCCCCATGTGCAGTGTTTTCAAATTATGATTTGAAAATCGTTTTTGAGGAAAAGGAATGCTTTTAAAATTTATGACAAGGAAATAATGGTTATTGCAAAAACAACAATGATGGACAGAATGTGGATCAATGTCACACATTCACCCCAGTCCAAAGATCTGGGCCCAAATCCATCGTTTTTTTGCACCACACACCACCCTGGGTTAGACAATGGCGATATGCAAATCAGCGCTGACCCTGTGCCCCATGGGAACAGTCCAGTCCGAACTACAAAAGCCATGTCCTTCCCAGAACGGAATCAAGCATCCGAGGACCGGTCCGGTTTCGAGGTAACACCTCTCGTCAGCCCGGCTAGCTTGACTCCAGTGGTGTGTAGTGCCTGGGACTCACGTCTGAGCATCCCCAGTACACTTAGAGCGGTTATTGCAAAAACAACAATGATGGACAGAATGTGGATCAATGTCACACATTCACCCCAGTCCAAAGATCTGGGCCCAAATCCATCGTTTTTTTGCACCACACACCACATTGGGTTAGACAATGGCGATATGCAAATCAGCGCTGACCCTGTGCCCCATGGGAACAGTCCAGTCCGAACTACAAAAGCCATGTCCTTCCCAGAACGGAATCAAGCATCCGAGGACCAGTCCGGTTTCGAGGTAACACCTCTCGTCAGCCCGGCTAGCTTGACTCCAGTGGTGTGTAGTGCCTGGGACTCACGTCTGAGCATCCCCAGTACACTTAGAGCGGTTATTGCAAAAACAACAATGATGGACAGAATGTGGATCAATGTCACACATTCACCCCAGTCCAAAGATCTGGGCCCAAATCCATCATTTTTTTGCACCACACACCACCCTGGGTTAGACAATGGCGATATGCAAATCAGCGCTGACCCTGTGCCCCATGGGAACAGTCCAGTCCGAACTACAAAAGCCATGTCCTTCCCAGAACGGAATCAAGCATCCGAGGACCGGTCCGGTTTCGAGGTAACACCTCTCGTCAGCCCGGCTAGCTTGACTCCAGTGGTGTGTAGTGCCTGGGACTCACGTCTGAGCATCCCCAGTACACTTAGAGCGGTTATTGCAAAAACAACAATGATGGACAGAATGTGGATCAATGTCACACATTCACCCCAGTCCAAAGATCTGGGCCCAAATCCATCGTTTTTTTGCACCACACACCACCCTGGGTTAGACAATGGCGATATGCAAATCAGCGCTGACCCTGTGCCCCATGGGAACAGTCCAGTCCGAACTACAAAAGCCATGTCCTTCCCAGAACGGAATCAAGCATCCGAGGACCGGTCCGGTTTCGAGGTAACACCTCTCGTCAGCCCGGCTAGCTTGACTCCAGTGGTGTGTAGTGCCTGGGACTCACATCTGAGCATCCCCAGTACACTTAGAGCGGTTATTGCAAAAACAACAATGATGGACAGAATGTGGATCAATGTCACACATTCACCCCAGTCCAAAGATCTGGGCCCAAATCCATCGTTTTTTTGCACCACACACCACCCTGGGTTAGACAATGGCGATATGCAAATCAGCGCTGACCCTGTGCCCCATGGGAACAGTCCAGTCCGAACTACAAAAGCCATGTCCTTCCCAGAACGGAATCAAGCATCCGAGGACCGGTCCGGTTTCGAGGTAACACCTCTCGTCAGCCCGGCTAGCTTGACTCCAGTGGTGTGTAGTGCCTGGGACTCACGTCTGAGCATCCCCAGTACACTTAGAGCGGTTATTGCAAAAACAACAATGATGGACAGAATGTGGATCAATGTCACACATTCACCCCAGTCCAAAGATCTGGGCCCAAATCCATCGTTTTTTTGCACCACACACCACCCTGGGTTAGACAATGGCGATATGCAAATCAGCGCTGACCCTGTGCCCCATGGGAACAGTCCAGTCCGAACTACAAAAGCCATGTCCTTCCCAGAACGGAATCAAGCATCCGAGGACCGGTCCGGTTTCGAGGTAACACCTCTCGTCAGCCCGGCTAGCTTGACTCCAGTGGTGTGTAGTGCCTGGGACTCACGTCTGAGCATCCCCAGTACACTTAGAGCGGTTATTGCAAAAACAACAATGATGGACAGAATGTGGATCAATGTCACACATTCACCCCAGTCCAAAGATCTGGGCCCAAATCCATCGTTTTTTTGCACCACACACCACCCTGGGTTAGACAATGGCGATATGCAAATCAGCGCTGACCCTGTGCCCCATGGGAACAGTCCAGTCCGAACTACAAAAGCCATGTCCTTCCCAGAACGGAATCAAGCATCCGAGGACCGGTCCGGTTTCGAGGTAACACCTCTCGTCAGCCCGGCTAGCTTGACTCCAGTGGTGTGTAGTGCCTGGGACTCACGTCTGAGCATCCCCAGTACACTTAGAGCGGTTATTGCAAAAACAACAATGATGGACAGAATGTGGATCAATGTCACACATTAACCCCAGTCCAAAGATCTGGGCCCAAATCCATCGTTTTTTTGCACCACACACCACCCTGGGTTAGACAATGGCGATATGCAAATCAGCGCTGACCCTGTGCCCCATGGGAACAGTCCAGTCCGAACTACAAAAGCCATGTCCTTCCCAGAACGGAATCAAGCATCCGAGGACCGGTCCGGTTTCGAGGTAACACCTCTCGTCAGCCCGGCTAGCTTGACTCCAGTGGTGTGTAGTGCCTGGGACTCACTTCTGAGCATCCCCAGTACACTTAGAGCGGTTATTGCAAAAACAACAATGATGGACAGAATGTGGATCAATGTCACACATTCACCCCAGTCCAAAGATCTGGGCCCAAATCCATCGTTTTTTTGCACCACACACCACCCTGGGTTAGACAATGGCGATATGCAAATCAGCGCTGACCCTGTGCCCCATGGGAACAGTCCAGTCCGAACTACAAAAGCCATGTCCTTCCCAGAACGGAATCAAGCATCCGAGGACCGGTCCGGTTTCGAGGTAACACCTCTCGTCAGCCCGGCTAGCTTGACTCCAGTGGTGTGTAGTGCCTGGGACTCACGTCTGAGCATCCCCAGTACACTTAGAGCGGTTATTGCAAAAACAACAATGATGGATAGAATGTGGATCAATGTCACACATTCACCCCAGTCCAAAGATCTGGGCCCAAATCCATCGTTTTTTTGCACCACACACCACCCTGGGTTAGACAATGGCGATATGCAAATCAGCGCTGACCCTGTGCCCCATGGGAACAGTCCAGTCCGAACTACAAAAGCCATGTCCTTCCCAGAACGGAATCAAGCATCCGAGGACCGGTCCGGTTTCGAGGTAACACCTCTCGTCAGCCCGGCTAGCTTGACTCCAGTGGTGTGTAGTGCCTGGGACTCACGTCTGAGCATCCCCAGTACACTTAGAGCGGTTATTGCAAAAACAACAATGATGGACAGAATGTGGATCAATGTCACACATTCACCCCAATCCAAAGATCTGGGCCCAAATCCATTGTTTTTTTGCACCACACCCTGGGTTAGACAATGGCGATATGCAAATCAGCGCTGACCCTGTGCCCCATGGGAACAGTCCAGTCCGAACTACAAAAGCCATGTCCTTCCCAGAACGGAATCAAGCATCCGAGGACCGGTCCGGTTTCGAGGTAACACCTCTCGTCAGCCCGGCTAGCTTGACTCCAGTGGTGTGTAGTGCCTGGGACTCACGTCTGAGCATCCCCAGTACACTTAGAGCGGTTATTGCAAAAACAACAATGATGGACAGAATGTGGATCAATGTCACACATTCACCCCAGTCCAAAGATCTGGGCCCAAATCCATCGTTTTTTTGCACCACACACCACCCTGGGTTAGACAATGGCGATATGCAAATCGAAACCGGGCCGGTCCTCGGATGCTTGTTTCCGTTCTGGGAAGGACATGGCTTTTGTAGTTCGGACTGGACTGTTTCCATGGGGCACAGGGTCAGCGCTGATTTGCATATCGCCATTGTCTAACCCAGGGTGGTGTGGAGTGGAAAAACGATGGATTTGGGCCCAGATCTTTGGACTGGGGTGAATGTGTGACATTGATCCACTCTGTCCATCATTGTTGTGTTTGCAAATACCGCTCTAAGTGTACTGGGGATGCTCAGACGTGAGTCCCAGGCACTCCACACCACTGGAATGAAGCTAGCCGGGCTGATGAGAGGTGTTACCTCGAAACCGGGCCGGTCCTCGGATGCTTGTTTCCGTTCTGGGAAGGACATGGCCTTTGTAGTTCGGACTGGACTGTTCCCATGGGGCACAGGGTCAGCGCTGATTTGCATATCGCCATTGTCTAACCCAGGGTGGTGTGGAGTGTAAAAACGATGGATTTGGGCCCAGATCTTTGGACTGGGGTGAATGTGTGACATTGATCCACATTCTGTCCATCATTGTTGTGTTTGCAAATACCGCTCTAAGTGTACTGGGGATGCTCAGACGTGAGTCCCAGGCACTCCACACCACTGGAATCAAGCTAGCCGGGCTGATGAGAGGTGTTACCTCGAAACCGGGCCGGTCCTCGGATGCTTGTTTCCGTTCTGGGAAGGACATGGCTTTTGTAGTTCGGACTGGACTGTTCCCATGGGGCACAGGGTCAGCGCTGATTTGCATATCGCCATTGTCTAACCCAGGGTGGTGTGGAGTGGAAAAACGATGGATTTGGGCCCAGATCTTTGGACTGGGGTGAATGTGTGACATTGATCCACATTCTGTCCATCATTGTTGTGTTTGCAAATACCGCTCTAAGTGTACTGGGGATGCTCAGACGTGAGTCCCAGGCACTCCACACCACTGGAATCAAGCTAGCCGGGCTGATGAGAGGTGTTACCTCGAAACCGGGCCGGTCCTCGGATGCTTGTTTCCGTTCTGAGAAGGACATGGCTTTTGTAGTTCGGACTGGACTGTTCCCATGGGGCACAGGGTCAGCGCTGATTTGCATATCGCCATTGTCTAACCCAGGGTGGTGTGGAGTGGAAAAACGATGGATTTGGGCCCAGATCTTTGGACTGGGGTGAATGTGTGACATTGATCCACATTCTGTCCATCATTGTTGTGTTTGCAAATACCGCTCTAAGTGTACTGGGGATGCTCAGACGTGAGTCCCAGGCACTCCACACCACTGGAATCAAGCTAGCCGGGCTGATGAGAGGTGTTACCTCGAAACCGGGCCGGTCCTCGGATGCTTGTTTCCGTTCTGGGAAGGACATGGCTTTTGTAGTTCGGACTGGACTGTTCCCATGGGGCACAGGGTCAGCGCTGATTTGCATATCGCCATTGTCTAACCCAGGGGGGTGTGGAGTGGAAAAACGATGGATTTGGGCCCAGATCTTTGGACTGGGGTGAATGTGTGACATTGATCCACATTCTGTCCATCATTGTTGTGTTTGCAAATACCGCTCTAAGTGTACTGGGGATGCTCAGACGTGAGTCCCAGGCACTCCACACCACTGGAATCAAGCTAGCCGGGCTGATGAGAGGTGTTACCTCGAAACCGGGCCGGTCCTCGGATGCTTGTTTCCGTTCTGGGAAGGACATGGCTTTTGTAGTTCGGACTGGACTGTTCCCATGGGGCACAGGGTCAGCGCTGATTTGCATATCGCCATAGTCTAACCCAGGGTGGTGTGGAGTGGAAAAACGATGGATTTGGGCCCAGATCTTTGGACTGGGGTGAATGTGTGACATTGATCCACATTCTGTCCATCATTGTTGTGTTTGCAAATACCGCTCTAAGTGTACTGGGGATGCTCAGACGTGAGTCCCAGGCACTCCACACCACTGGAATCAAGCTAGCCGGGCTGATGAGGGGTGTTACCTCGAAACCGGGCCGGTCCTCAGATGCTTGTTTCCGTTCTGGGAAGGACATGGCTTTTGTAGTTCAGACTGGACTGTTCCCATGGGGCACAGGGTCAGCGCTGATTTGCATATCGCCATTGTCTAACCCAGGGTGGTGTGGAGTGGAAAAACGATGGATTTGGGCCCAGATCTTTGGACTGGGGTGAATGTGTGACATTGATCCACATTCTGTCCATCATTGTTGTGTTTGCAAATACCGCTCTAAGTGTACTGGGGATGCTCAGACGTGAGTCCCAGGCACTCCACACCACTGGAATCAAGCTAGCCGGGCTGATGAGAGGTGTTACCTCGAAACCGGGCCGGTCCTCGGATGCTTGTTTCCGTTCTGGGAAGGACATGGCTTTTGTAGTTCGGACTGGACTGTTCCCATGGGGCACAGGGTCAGCGCTGATTTGCATATCGCCATTGTCTAACCCAGGGTGGTGTGGAGTGGAAAAACAATGGATTTGGGCCCAGATCTTTGGACTGGGGTGAATGTGTGACATTGATCCACATTCTGTCCATCATTGTTGTGTTTGCAAATACCGCTCTAAGTGTACTGGGGATGCTCAGACGTGAGTCCCAGGCACTCCACACCACTGGAATCAAGCTAGCCGGGCTGATGAGAGGTGTTACCTCGAAACCGGGCCGGTCCTCGGATGCTTGTTTCCGTTCTGGGAAGGACATGGCTTTTGTAGTTCGGACTGGACTGTTCCCATGGGGCACAGGGTCAGCGCTGATTTGCATATCGCCATTGTCTAACCCAGGGTGGTGTGGAGTGGAAAAACGATGGATTTGGGCCCAGATCTTTGGACTGGGGTGAATGTGTGACATTGATCCACATTCTGTCCATCATTGTTGTGTTTGCAAATACCGCTCTAAGTGTACTGGGGATGCTCAGACGTGAGTCCCAGGCACTCCACACCACTGGAATCAAGCTAGCCGGGCTGATGAGAGGTGTTACCTCGAAACCGGGCCGGTCCTCGGATGCTTGTTTCCATTCTGGGAAGGACATGGCTTTTGTAGTTCGGACTGGACTGTTCCCATGGGGCACAGGGTCAGCGCAGATTTGCATATCGCCATTGTCTAACCCAGGGTGGTGTGGAGTGGAAAAACGATGGATTTGGGCCCAGATCTTTGGACTGGGGTGAATGTGTGACATTGATCCACATTCTGTCCATCATTGTTGTGTTTGCAAGGAAATAATGGTGTCTGCTTCTTTATAAGGCATTTGAGTGTCTCTGATGTTATTTTTCCCATTTTAATTTAAGACCTTTCCCCGTGGTGCAAATTCCTTGTAAATATGCTCGCACCTGTGCTTGGCAAATTTAGATTTTGAGTCTTTGAGTTACATAGCCATGTTAAAAGTGACCCAAAAATGCTGCAAAGGCAATCAAAAAACGCTTTCATGTGTCTTAAGGACATTTTAAGTCATTTCCCCATGTGCAGTGTTTTCAAATTATGACTTGAAAATCGTTTTTGAGGAAAAGGAATGCTTTTAAAATTTATGACAAGGAAATAATGGTGTCTGCTTCTTTATAAGGCATTTGAGTGTCTCTGATGTTATTTTTCCCATTTTAATTTAAGACCTTTCTCCGTGGGGCAAATTCCTTGTAAATATGCTCGCACCTGTGCTTGGCAAATTTAGATTTTGAGTCTTTGAGTTACATAGCCATGTTAAAAGTGACCCAAAAATGCTGCAAAGGCAATCAAAAAACGCTTTCATGTGTCTTAAGGACATTTTCAGTCATTTCCCCATGTGCAGTGTTTTCAAATTATGACTTGAAAATCGTTTTTGAGGAAAAGGAATGCTTTTAAAATTTATGACAAGGAAATAATGGTGTCTGCTTCTTTATAAGGCATTTGAGTGTCTCTGATGTTATTTTTTCCATTTTAATTTAAGACCTTTCCCCGTGGTGCAAATTCCTTGTAAATATGCTCGCACCTGTGCTTGGCAAATTTAGATTTTGAGTCTTTGAGTTACATAGCCATGTTAAAAGTGACCCAAAAATGCTGAAGATAAATGAAATGAAGAAGCAGACAGCATTATTTCCTAGTCATAAATTTTAAAAGCATTCCTTTTCCTCACAAACGATTTTAATTTCATTTTAAGTCATTTCCCCATGAATGTAGGTATACAATTGATTTATATGTTGTGTTTAAAAACGTTTTTTGAAATCAATTACATTTCTGGATATGTACTGCTAGAGCTTCATGCACCTTAAACAAACCTCTGGATAGGCTACACCTTATCGTCATCCTGAATTAATCATTTAAAATGCTAGGGACAGATTTATGATAGGTGTATGCCTCTTTTGCGCCACTGTGCGTCACTGTTGTGACGCAGTGGCAGTGCAAAAGATTTGCTATGTGGCGACAAAATTACAAATTGATGCATCTAGGCAGATGTGTCCTGCTGTAAAAAACCTGTGCCACATGAAACCGATGCAGCAGTGATGCAAAAGATGCACCATGTTGCAAGACAGGCCTCACTTCATCTCCAAGAAGATAAGAAGCTGAGTCTTCTGTAAATGTGAAAATTGTTGTATACACTGCTCAACTTCTGTGTACTCTTTGATATGCTAGACTCCATCTGCACTATGAGGTACCTAAGCAAAGGAAACACAGGTGATGTAATTGTAAAATGAGGAAAAGAAACTCCACATTTTTCAATTACATCACCTGTGTTTCTTAAGTTTACGAATGACATTGTGCAGATGAAGTTAAGGTCTGTCCACGGACACAAAAGAGGTCTGGCCTTTGTTCAAGAGTGAAGTGCACATGACTTACTTCATTGGTAGGCCTTCACATGTATTATCTCCTCTGTATTCTTCAACAAGCGTAAATTTGATCTGCAACCCTGAGTAGGACTCACCTTAAACAAACCTCTGGATAGGCCACACCTTATCGTCATCCTGAATCAATCATTTAACATGTTAGGGACAGATTTATGATAGCCGTGTGCCTCTTTTGCGCTGCTGTGCGTCACTTTTGTGACGCAGCGGTGGTGCAAAAGATTTGCTATGTGGCGACATATTTAAAAATTGATGCATCTAGGCAGATGTGTCATGCTGTAAAGTCCTGTGCCACATGAAACCTGCGTCAGTTTTCATATAGGTGTTTTGTTGCAAGGTATGCATTAATTTGCAAGAAAGCCCTGTAAAACTAACACAGTGAAATTTAGAAGATTTCACTGAGTCAGTTTATAGCATTGCTGAATCAAATGCTTATGCCTGTTTGAAACAGGCATAAGAAGTGATGCACCATGCAATGTGAGGGTTCCTCCTGTGCATTGCAGTAGACATGTCGCGCTTATGACGTGATTCCTGCAATGTGCTGCTTTTGTGGCACAGATGTGTGACGCATCTGTGCTGTTTTTGCTCAATGGTGCTCCACATTGTAAATTCGGCACACTATGGCTGGCAGAGCAGCGGTGCACATTAACTGGTGCATCCGTGGGGATGCGCCATTTAGCATAAATCTGCCCCTGTACATTTAAGTATGAGCAGGGGACACAGAGTCGGTGAGGCTTATCCAAGGTTAAGAAGAGATGAGTCATGTTCACTGAATACTTGGACATAGGCTTCACTTCCTCAGCATCGCTGGACATGGCTAAATAATAGCTGCAAAATGTTACTCTTGTTGAACAATTTTACTATTATAATCTCTGAGATTTGTCTCTTACTCTGCAACATCTCATTGTTGTTCTCTTTCTTTAAAGATAACGACAACATCAACCATGAGTGACAATCAGCAATCAGTTGATTATGACATTATCATTGAACTTGTAATTGAAACGTCAGTGGAAGTAGATCCCTTGGATGATTTAAATTCTGAGGATGATGAAGAAAATGATGAGGATGCCGATTTGTCAGAATTGTATGATATAGGGTGGGAAGCTGACGTGCTTGAGCCTATGGAACTATAAACATATAAAAATTTATAATAAATGAAAAGTAAAAATGTAAACAGTTTCATTTAAAAATAAAGACACCTTCAAAAACAGGTTATGTGTAGTGTCTTCAATAAAATATTAAAATATGCTCATAAAATTAGATCAGATTCACATATAAAACAGCACAGGTAAAATGAATATGAATTCCATTTCTTTTCTGCTATTTCTGTATTCTAAATTTGCCAAGCACTAAAAAATATTCTATGTAAAAATGTGAAGTAGTGTGTTAAGTTTTTGATGACTGTTATTGATTTACTGTTTGGTAATAGTGGTTAATAACATTTTTTATTATATTTTACCACAGATTCAACTGCAGATCATTTCAAGATTTCAGCATGCCAACCAAGGATAGACTTAGAAAGGCTGCAAACCGTCAAAGACAGCAGGTCCATGAAATAATGCAGCAGTCCTCTACCAAAAAAACTTGTCAAGTCACCAAGAAAGCACCAGGTAAGACCACAAAAACATTCATAAGAAATATTTGTAGTAAATAAAGTATTACTACAGAAAATGTTTCAGTCCAGAAAAAGAGAAGCAATTTAAACGGAAAGGAAAGGCCAATCAAAAATGTTACTGCTAGAGCAAGAGATAACTCTGTGCATGATAGTAGAAGGAAACAACAGTTTAGGGACATTCGTAAACGAATGTTCCGCAACAGGATAATTGGCAATTTGTTAAAAAATATTAAGAAAGGTCAACAGAAAGTGGTTTTTTATAAGAGAAAAAAAAAAGTTGAGAAAGTTATTGATCAGGCATTTGAAATTAAACGTAAGTTATTTATTTTGATAATCAATAGAATTAGGAAGCTAAACAAGGCAATTTATGATTTCAAAAGAAATAATAGATGGAAGAGAATAGTTAATCGTAGTAATTTTTGTGAAGTTTTTTCCGGAGAATGGATGCATAGTTCAAGTTGTGAGGCATTTTTTAATGAGGAGAGTTATTTCCAGGATAATGATTTGGTGCATGCAGTTGACACCAGTGGTCGAGCTTATGAAGTGAAAGATGGTTGTCCAGTTGAAAAAGAAAAACTTGTGACAACAGAGACAGAAGAGGTGTTAGGTAATGAGGTTTTAGGAAGACGTCCTAAGGGTCCTGTGTACACCTGGAAGTGTAGTAGTATTTGCAGTGTGCGACAGGATTCCTTTGTGATTTTGTACGGACATTTAATAAGAAAAGTTTGAAGCAGAAAATGAAGTTGTTGCAAGAATTAGATCCTTGCAGAGTGAGAGAAGTGACAGGTTTGCATGGTCATTCACTGGCTTGTCTTTCCTGGAGAGTATGCCAGAGTGTTTTTCATCATTTCAGGATGCTAGCAGTGCATCATAATAAAGTGAGGAAATTAGTTAGAATGTTGTATTATGCTAAGAGTCCAGCAATTATGCTTAAACAATTATGCGCTGCTCTTTTGCATGGTTCTGAAATAGATGTGAAGAATATTTGTGAAGAAATTGAGTTTTGTTACTTTGGAAGTAAAGAGGAGAATGTTGAAATTGACCAAGAAGAAGAGGGTAATGTGGAAGATAGCGTACAGGTTTCCAGTTCAGATAATTTTCAGAGGGAAATTGCGACGTTTCAGGTGAAATCAAGTGAGAGGCCTAATTTCACTTGTGTGTGTTGTCGACGCACTTATTATAAGAATCAGACTAAGTTAGTGGATTTATATGCAAAAAGTGAAAGGGAAAATAATAGTGAATGGAAGGATTTCACAACATACTTGATGGTAGAAAATTGTTTTGATTTGGGATTGGATCAACGTGTGTGTACTTATTGTTGTAGCAAATTAAATCAAAACCAGATGCCTGCTAGAGCAGTTCATAATAATCTGGAATTGGTTGAGATTCCTTCTGAATTGAAGGATTTAAATACTTATGAATCTATTTTGATTCAAAGTATCCATCCCTTTCAGGCTATTGTAAGAATGGAGCCAAAGACAGGGAAATTGCCTCCATCAGATTTACAGAGAGGATTAAAGGGAAGAGTTGTTGATTTGCCTCTAGATTTGAAGAAAAACATTAACACAATTGGAGTAGAAAAAGTGGAAGAGGACCCTCTGGTTATCTTAGTTAATGGGGTTCCGACAAAGAATAAGAAAATATGGCAAGATTTAGTGGATGTTAGGAAAGTCAAAAAGGCAACATTGTATTTGAAAAAAAATAATAAGTACTATAAGAATATATATGTTGCAGAAGAGGAAGTAAGTGAGGAAGAGGATAGCGATTTGTGTGCTGGTCAAATTGAGAAAGTAGAACCCTCTACTAGTGAAGAAATATATGAACATTATAGTGTTCATCCTTTGCATTCCAAGGAAGTCATGGGGAATGCTATTGAGTTGTTTCAAATGAAACAAGCCAAAGGGAGTCCCATTAGTGTTTGGGAGGAAAGTTTGGAAGCTCGGTGTTTCCCACAGCTTTTTCCAACAGGTCAGGGAGGAAGATATGATGAGCGACCTCATCAAATTCCTGCTTCTGAATACCGGACTTTGCGATTGTATGCAGGAGATGCTAGGTTTCGACAATGTATTCCCTATTTGTTTCATCTCCTGTTTGAAAGTGATCTGTCTGGACTGTCATATGCAGTGAACCACATCTTGAAAAGTGGTATACACATGCAAAACATCTCGGCAAGTGACTTTATGGATAAAGTCAATGTCCAAGACAGTATTTTGGATTCTCACCTGATTAATCTCATGGCGTGTCAGCGTGGTACTAATGAGTACTGGTACCGTCGTCATGGTGATTTAAAATGTATGCTGAGGAACTTAGGAACTCCCACATGGTTCCTCACTCTGAGCTGTGCCGAGTATGGCTGGGAAGACTTACTTGAATTTCTACGAGAGGCAAATGGAAACATCGAAAACATCGAATTCAAGACACCCGGAGAACTGTGCTCTTTGGATCCAGTCAATGTATGCCGGTACTTCAATCATAGATTTGAAGCTATGATGTCTTTCATCATGAATAAGAAGAATCCACCTCTTGGAGAGGTGTTGGATTTCTTCTGGAGAAAGGAGTACCAAGCAAGAGGTGCTCCTCACATACATATGCTGTTGTGGATCAAGGATGCACCTAAATTTGGAACAGATCCAGAAGGCTCAGTGATGAGTTTCATACAACAGTGTTCTACGTGTGCTGTTCCAAACGCAAAGGAGAAGAAAAGCCTAAGAGAAAAAGTTCTACGTTTCCAAAGCCATCGTTGTGGAAAGTACTGTCGTCGTAAATTCCGAAACAAGGACAAGTTCTACACCAAATGTCGTTTCGGCTTTCCACGACCGGTGATTTCTAAAGGAAGAGTAAACAGTTTGATGTCTTCGCTGCGACATAATGTGATGAAGAAATCACCTAAAAACACATACAATTTGAAGAGGAACGAAGAGTCCAAGTACATCAACGACTACAACCCAGTGATTTTGTCCATGTGGAATGCTAACATGGATATACAGTTTGTGGCTGATAACTGTATGGCTGTGGCTCGGTATGTGACATCTTACATCACCAAAAAAGAAAAGACAGAATTGAAGGATATGTGGGAGGACATTTCCCATGAAAAGAGCCTCAGTAAGAAGTTGTACAGTTTCAGTCTGAAGATGTTGTCGCATCGAGAAATCGGAGCTTACGAATGTTCTGACCGGTTGTCTTCAGCAAGTCTCTATGCCAAATCTAGGAGTATCGTTTGGGCGAGTCTTGTTCTTGCTGCAACACGTAATCGAGTTCTGAAACCTGTGCGGGAAATTGAGTATTTGGCGGAAAAGGAGCCAAACAGTACCGACATTTTGAAGACCAACATGTTGGATACATATTATCCAAATCGAAGCAGTCACCTCGAGAATGTTTGTCTGTATGAGGTTCTACAAAATTACATATTCAAGAGGAACATCAAAGAAGATACTGAGAAAGGAGTGTATGCTGTAATTGGAAGTGAGGGATGTCTGGTCAAGCAAAGAAAATGCCACTTGGTAAACCATCGAAAATTGAGTGGCGAATCTGCTGAAAAAAAGGAGTTTTTCTATTTAGCACTTTTGCAACTTTTCAAGCCTTGGCGTGCAGAAGAGGAACTGCTTGGAGATTTCCTCTGTTACGAAGACTCTTTCACTGCCGCCAAGGAGACCATAGAATGTCCTGCTTTTCCTAAATATGTAGAAATGTTGATTGCGGAAATCGAGCAGGAAGCAACGATTGCAGCCGAGATTGCCAGAGACAGTTCTCAGGACAGTCAGAGTTCTGCTTCATTGAGTCAGGATCCACTAGGAGGACCTGTTATCGAAAATGAAGCTGCCACTGCCATGAATGAAGTGGAAAGAGCCATGGCACATGCTCAGGAGGATGCAGTTAACTTAGAAGACTTGGAAAGACAACTCAACGTTGAGCAGAGGAAAATATATGACGAAGTTACCAAGCAAATTGATCATGGATTAAGTCATGAGAAGAAAGAGTGCTCATGTACGTCGTTGAAGCCTGTCAGACTGTAAGTGAGTGGAGAAGCGGGAACTGGAAAAAGTTTCCTCATTAAAGCAATTTCATGTTATTTGCAGGAAAGGACTGAGTCATCGCTGTCTTGTGTTGTCACCGCTCCAACTGGACTGGCAGCACATAACATTAAAGGGATTACTTTACATCGTTTACTGATGCTGCCAGTGGAGCATGACAACAAATTACAATATCACAAGCTATCTGGAGATGCGTGTTGTGAAGTTTCAAGAATCTTGAGGAAAATGAAACTTCTTATCATTGACGAAGTAAGCATGGTTTCCAATGTCATGCTTGCCTTTGTACATTTGAGAATGCAAGAAGTTCTCAAAACAGAGTATGATGTGTTATTTGGTGGCAAACACATCATTGTTTTCGGAGATCTTCTGCAGCTGACACCAGTGAAAGGACAACCTGTGTTCAAAATGCTCACGCATGAAGATACCAGGAAGTGCCTAGGGAGCATTGGCAACGTCAATATATGGTTAAACTTCAATTATGCTGAACTGCATGAAAATATGCGTCAGGCGAAGGATGAAGTTTACAAGAATATTCTACAAGATGTTAGAATTGGAAAAGTGACCGAGCATGGGAAAGAAGCTTTACATGCACGATTACTGTCAAATTTATATCCAGAACAAGATGTTGTGCCTGAGAATATTTTTCAGAAAATTACTGAGAAGAAATCTGGAATATGTTTGATGCCAACTCTTGCAGAATGTGCCATCTTCAACAACAAAATGTTGCATTTAGAAAAGCAAGAGATTGTGAAACTGGAAGCTATTGACAGAGTAGAGCATATGGGATCAACAATTATTTTGTCTGAGAATTTGAAAACAAAATTGGATTCATTAGAGAAGACTATATCTAAAACTGCAGGTTTTGAAAAGACTCTGAATGTGTGCTTAAACTGCCGTATAATTTTAAGAAGGAATTTACATGTTGAAAGAGGTCTGGTAAATGGATCAATGGGTAATGTTGTTGATTTTGTGAAATACAGAAATGGAATTGAATTTTTAAAAATTAAATTTGATGGCATTGAGGAAGTACAGCTAATTGGTCGTTGTTCTGCTAGATTTTTGCTTGTAAAAGACTTATATGTTCGCCGTAAGCAGTTTCCTGTTTGCTTGGCATATGCGGTGACAATCCATAAATCGCAAGGTTTAAGTGTAGACAGTGCATTGGTGAATATTGGCAGTTCTGTGTTCAAGGAGGGTATGGCATATGTGGCATTGTCACGAGTTAGAACTTTATCGGGATTGTACTTGATTGAGTGTGATGTCACAAGCATTTGTGCGGATCTAGATTGTGTTAAGGAATACAATAGGTTAAGAAGAGAGTATGCGCCACATTTGCCTCAATATCCTTTGTTTGAGAAACGTGTGGTAGGCCGGAAACGAAGAAATGTGACCAATACTGGGGAGGTTGTAGCAAAAAGACGAAAAGTTGATGAACCTGAAATTATAAGCAGAAACAAAAAGGATTCTGTTGAAGATGTTGTTGGTTTTCAATTTGAAAACAGTTCTGGTGTCAACTGCTATGCTAATGTAGTGGTTAATGTTTTGTTTTCTCTAGAAAATGTAAAAGAAGAGATTGTGGTCAATTCTGATCAAAGATTTTGCAGTTTGTTAAATTCTGTGTTAGAGAAATGTAGCACTGATAGAACAAAAATAGAAAGTGTGTCTGAAATTCGAAATCTGTTAGACAGATGTTCAGGTCAAACACAATTCTCTCAAAATATTCAGCAAGATTGTCAGGAGTTTTTAATGTATATACTTGATGTATTGCATGCTGAAGGTGTAGATGTAGATCACCTGTTTGGGCTTTCTTATCAATGGCAGCATGACTGCGAGAACTGTAGGGTATCAAGTACTACTAGTGTAGACTCAGAAAGATTTATATATTTAACTTTGCCAGACAGTAAATCAGTCTCTTTTAATAAGCTAGTAAAAGCAGCTGATCACAACATGGAGTGTAGCCAATGTAAATCTGAAATGATGTCAACATTATTTATACGAACATATGGCCAGTATGTAATTTTAATGTTCCAACGATGTAGGCCTGATGGAACAAAATTGACAACTTTAATTAAAAATTTTGTGGCTTCACAGTTGTCAATATCAGGAAGGACTTTTGTAACTGCAGCAATTATATATCATGACGGTCCTTCAATAACATCAGGACATTACACAGCTTATTTAAAGTCTAGAAATGGCTGGTCATTCTGCAACGATTCTGTTTTAATTTTCAAAAAAAAATTGCCGTATGACCTTAAAAATTCTTACCTGGTGTTTTTAAAACCAAAATTTTAGGGAAAGAATCTCGGGATGTGCTCTGAGGAATTTCAAGAGGTTCTAATGGCTCCTACACGATTTGGCCCTGAGGATAAGTGTAGTACAGAGACATAACTTCTTACCATAACACTGGACGTCATGGAAAAATAACTGCACTTTGAATGAGTTCAGAAAAACGATTTCTTTTTATAAGCTAATTCAAGCAGCCAATCAAAACATGGAGTAGAGGGAATGTAAGTCTGCAATGCTGTCTACTGTTTTATATTGCTTTGTGATTAAAAGTGATGTAGGGAATTAAATAATTGTAGTAGTCATAGAGGTAGTGTAAGTCTGCTTCATAGTAAGCAGTATCAGTGTCATAGGAAATGTAGAACATGAGTGAGCAAGAACGGTAAGATATTAGTAGTCCAGGATTGTGAAAATGATCTTCAACATTTTAATTCTGAAAGTTGCGGAAATATAAAATGACGGGATTGGCTTACAAGAATTCCAAGAGTTATAAATGGCTCTTACATGATTTGGCCTTGTGGAAACGTGTGGTAGAGAGCGAGAAGTCATTTATTGTATGTAACATATTTTTCAAAACGATGGAGGTTTTCTTTCAGAAAGTGGCGGGCTGAAAGTAATAACAGCACAACAGAGTGTAAGCTGTTCATAGGACATCCTTCGACGTCATGGAAAGTAAGTTAACTTTAAGGAGTTCTGAATTCTGATTTGTTATGTTGTATGGGTTTTTTAAACACAATCATTTTGATTGTGTTTTTTTTTCCCCGCTGTTATATGATGAATACCTTCAAGTCACTGTTGTTAGTGAAATTTGATACATTCTGAGAACAGCAAAAATAAACCATTTAACATGTATAATTAATTCTGTACTGTTTGCATTTATGATGTACATTTAGAACTGTGTAGGAGGCATGGACAAGGAGAGGCTTCTGTAAGTGTCAAAGTTATTGCATACAGTGCTCACATTCTACGTAGTCTTTCATATGATAGACTACATTCCCACAATGAGATACTTAAGCAAAGGGAACACAGGTGATATGATTGTGGAATGAGCAAAAAAAATTGCACGTTTTTCAATTATATTACCTGTGTTTCCTAACATTACACATCACATTGTGTAGATGAGGTTTAGGCCTGTTCCAGGAGACAGAGGAGGTCTGACATTTGTTCAACAGTGCAGTGGACATGACTCACTTCGTTGGTAGGTCTGCACATGTATTATCTCCTCTGTATTCTTCAACAAACCTAAATTTCATCTGCAACCCTGAGTAGGACTTACCTGAAACAAATCTGTGGATAGGTTACACCTTATCGGCATCTTGAAACAATCATTTAAAATGTTAGGATCAGATTTATTATGGCCGTGCGCCTCTTTTGCGCCGCTGTGGGTCAGTTTTGTGTAAAAGATGCACCATGTTACAAGATAGGTTTCAGTTCATCTCCAGCAAGATACCATCAGTTTGAAATGTATATAATTAGCACTGTGTAGGGGGCATGCAGAAGCTGAAGCTTTTGTAAGTGTCAAAGTTGTTGCATGCAGTGTGCATTTCTGGGTACTGTTTCATATGCTGGACTACATCTGCACTATGAGATACCTAAGCAAAGGCAACACAGGTGATGTGATTGTGAAATGAGGAAAAGAAACTCCACATTTTTCAATTACATCACCTGTGTTTCCTAAGTTTACGAATGACATTGTGCAGATGAAGTTTAGGTCTGTCCACGGACACAGAAGAGGTCTGGCCTTTGTTCAAGAGTGAAGTGGACATGACTTACTTCATTGGTAGGCCTTCACATGTATTATCTCCTCTATACTCTTCAACAATCCTAAATTTCATCTGCAACCCTGAGTAGGACTTACCTGAAACAAATCTGTGGATAGGTTACACCTTATCAGCATCTAGAAACAATTATTTAAAATGTTAAGGGCAGTTTTATGAAGGCTGTGTGCCTCTTTTGTCACTTTTGTGTAAAAGATGCACCATGTTGCAAGATAGGCCTCAGTTCATTTCCAGCAAGATACCGTCAGTTTAAAATGTATATAATTAGGACTGTGTAGGGGGTATGGAGAAGCTGAGGCTTCAGTAAGTGTCAAAGTTGTTGCATGCAGTGCGTACTCTTTCATATGCTGGACTACATCTGTACAATGAGATACCTAACCAAAGGAAACACAAGTGATGTGATTGTGAAATGAGCAAAAGAAATTGCACGTTTTTCAAATACATTACCTGTGTTTCGTAACATTACGAATCACATTGTGCAGATGAAGTTTAGGCCTGTCCAGGGAAACAGAGGAAGTCTGAACTTTATTGGTTGGCCTGCACATGTATTATCTCCTCTGTACTCTTGAACAAGTCTAAATTTGATCTGCAACCCTGAGTAGGCCTCACCTGAAACAAACGTCTGGATAGGACACACCTTATTGCCATCCTGAAACAATCATTTAAAATGTTAGGAACAGTTTTATGATGATTGTGCACCTCTTTTGCGCTGCCATTGCGTCACTTTTGTGAGACAACAGCAGTGCAAAAGATGCACCATGTTCCAAGATAGGCCTCACTTCATCTGCATCAAGATACTGTTAGTTTAAAATGTATATCTTTAGGACTGTGTAGGGGGCCTGGAGAAGCAGAAGCTTCTGTAAGTGTCAAAGTTGTTGAAAAACTGTTTGTCCTTCAATCTTTTCCCTTGTCTTTGCTAATTTTTAAATACATGTTTTAATATTTTTCAAATGTTTGTTATCTCTTTCACAGATTGAAAGTATAAAAATTACAAGTGAGTAAGTTAACGACAATTATAAGGTAAATGTTTTGTACTCTTTTCGTTACATTTCTATCACATTCAACTACTATTAGTTCCACAGCTTCATTTCTTTAACCCTCAGTTTGCTGCCTTTGCCACTTCCCTCATTCCTTTCTCTATTACCTACTTACTCTACTCCTTCCACTCCTTTTCTCAGTCCCTCTCTTCTCATAGTTCCTCACTCTTGTTCACTCACTCCGTCTCTATTACTCTTAGTGTCTTTGACTGATCACTCTTTCACTACTTGTTCATTATGCTTTTTCTGTGTAGTTGAAGCACACTAAGGGGCATATTATGAACACAGCCAATAAAATTATTGCTGTTTTTATCGGCAGAAAACTGCTGCAAAAGTGGTTTTAGCGGCAGTTTTCTGCCGCAAAAGCGGCTTAAGCGACACATTTCTGCCGATAAAAGCTGCAAAACTTGTATTGCCTATGTTGATAATATGGCCCTATGTTATTTACATTTCTTTGCTGTTTCAATTATTCTTTTTCTGTTACTTCTTATTTTCTGCTTTCTGTTTTTTCTCTCTGTTATTCCACATGTTTTAATCTTATTTTGAACATTCACTCATATTCTCTAAGAAACTCTTCTTTGTTATTGTTCTACTCTCTTTTTTTTCTTTCACTTCCTTATCTATTTTGTTTTTCACAATTATATCCTCTTCCCTCTTTTCTTAGGTAAATAAATCTATTAAACAGTATCTCTGGTTTAGACCCTATAGCTGTCTTTGTTTTAACATTACTCTCTGTTTACTTCCCTTATACTTACTCTTCTTTTTAAAAAAACAAATTTTTGGGTTCGCTCCCGGTTCGCGTACCGGTGAGCGAACCAGGAAGCGAACCAAAAGAAATACAGCTTGCCAGAGTGCTAAACATTCTAGCAATTTTTTTGGAAAGGAGAGGTAGTTCTGAAAATAACTTTTTTTTAATGTTTTTGTTGTTTTATATTTTTTTTTATTTTTCTGAACATTTTTTGTTTTTTTTGTATTTTTTGAACAGTTTTATGTTTTTTTTGTTTTTTTGGGAGGGGAAACAACAAAAAACAGGCATTGGAAAGGGCTCAACAGGAGCAAAAAAAAAATTTACTTTCTGGGGCGTTTAGAGCACTTGTGATTTTCATAAGCTCGGTTGATTAAGGTAATACTCATATTGCCACATGAGAGTAATGCACCGCAATACAAACAGGTAAACTTCATATGGACAAAGTTGTCCTGAATGTTTGGCACGGTTTCCCGTGCCTCTGGTCCTGTCAAATATACCTGTGTTGATGTCGTGGCCACAGGAGTTGATGGGTTGTCCTGCAGGTCACGCATCTCTGCCCGGCTGTAGTTTAATGGATGCCACCTGCTCATGTGACGATGCATGGTGTAGTTGCCGAAGCTATACTTTTTTAAGGTGCCTCTAGATAAGGCCTCTTTACATATGAGGCACGTCACATATCTAGCATTAACTTTCTTCTGCCCTTCAGGGATTGAAAAAAACTGCCAAATAAAACTGGTTTTACGATGAGAAACCCGGGGCTCCTCTTGTAAAAACTGTGGTCCTTCTGTCTCCTCTTCCTCTTGTTCATCCTCTTCCTCCTCTGTGTTGCTGATGAACTGTGGAGGTGGTCCTCTCTTCCTATGAGGAGGTGGTGGTGGTGGTGGGGGTCCACCAGCTGAAGCTACCAATGAAGCCATTGCTCAAATATCAAAAAAGGTCTTCCTCTCACAAAGATGAAAGTCAGAGTGAGGAAAGAAGGAGGGGTTTTCATCATTTGGGAAAAACAATAGTTCTAAACCAATGAAAAGTGTTATTTTTAGGTCACCTGACCTAGCCTTACATCATTATGAAACCAAAAGTGAAATGAACCAATGGAAAGTTTTATTAACAAGTCACATGACCTGTTACGCTTATGTTACGCGCTGCGGAACGCGCCCCGGATCGCTTCCGGGTCGCTGCGCTTCGCGCCTCGGTTCGCGCTCCGGAGCACTTCCGGGTGCGCTAACGCGGCGCGTCATAAGACGCATTACGCGGCAACGCGATACGTCGCGCTTTCGCGATGCGCCCCGGATCGCTTCCGGGGAGCTGCGCTTCGCGTCTCAGTTTGCGTACCGGAGCACTTCCGGGTGCGCTAACGCGGTGCGTCATAAGACGCATTACGCGACAACGTGATACGTCGCGCTTCCGCGACGCGTCACGATGTTGATTTCTAACGCGGCAGTTGCGCAAACGGAACGTTTACCGGTTCGCGGACCGGGTCGCGGCACCACATTGAGCTAACGGGAAGCTTCCCGGTTCGCGAACCGGGAGCGAACAAAAAAAAATAATAATAAAAAAAATTATTAATAAACATGTAAAATATATTTTTTGATTTAAAGAAGAATACATTTTACAGCTATAGATATTAGCTTTTAAAAAACCAATGAAATTCACTGAAAAAACAATAGGTTATAGACCATATATAGTTAGGAATTAGCATTTACAAAACCTTGAAAATTCACTGAAAAAACCATAGGTTATAGACCATATATAGTTAGGAATTAGCATTTAAAAAACCTTATTTTACTCACACAAAACCATTGAAATTCCATATATAGTTAGTTGTACTAACTATATATCGCGCACCCGCAATCCACTGCTGATCATGTCACATATTACATCATTCATGACATGGTCAGTGACATCACTGATGACATCACTGATGACATCTCAAATGACATCACTGATGACATCACTGATGACATCTCAAATGACATCACTGATGACATCACTGATGACAACATCCAGTGACTGTATGTTTCTGTAAAGTTAAAATATGTCTTACATATTGAAGAATGAGTGGATGTAGAAGTGTCTGGATGAAGGATTTAGTAGGTGCATGACTGACTGTATGAGTGAGTGAATAAATGTGTGTCACTGAGTGCATGGGTTAGTGACTAAACTGTCTTAATTTGTGCATCATTATGTCTGTTGTTCTGTAAACTGCTGCATGTGTTGATCAGTAGCTATATGAGTAACTATATGGGTTATTGATTGGTTGCCCAAGTATTTGTATGGGAGACTGAGTGTGTGTGTGGCTGGCTGGGAGATGTGTGACTCTGTGCAGATCAATGTGTTCTTGTATCAATGATTGTATAAGAGAGTAAGTATGTGTTAGTATATGTTTGAAAATGTAAGGTACTCTATGTTTAACTGTATAGATTGGAAAATGGAAGTGTGATTGATTGATTCTTTACAGGACTGACTAGGTTAAGTGACTCATCGTACCAAGGGGCTCCTTTCCTGGGCTCACTGTGCCACTGGAATCAAGCTATCCTGGCTGAAGAGGGTTGCAACCATGAAACCGGTCTTAGGATGCTTGTTTCCAGTCTAGGGAGGACCTGGCTTTTCAGTTCGGGCTGGACTGTTCCCATGAGGCACAGGGTCAAGACTGATTTGCATGTGGCCAGGTCTAAACTGGGGTGGCATGGTGAGCAAAAGAATGATGGATTGAACCCAGATCTATTGACTGGGGGTGAATGTTTAATTTGTTCTGCATTCTGTCCATCAATAGTGTGTCTTTTGCTTTCTCGCCCTTTGCTTTCTCGCCCTAAGTGTGCCAAGTATGCCCAGACATGGGTCCTGGGCTCGCTGTGCCACTGGAATCAAGCTATCCTGGCCAAAGAGGGGTGAAACCCCGAAACCGGTCCTAGGATGCTTGTTTCCGGTCCAGGGAGGACCTGGCTTGGCAGTTCGGGCTTGATTGTTCCCATGAGGCACAGTGTCAAGACTAATTTGCATATGGCCAGGTCTGAACTGGGGTGGCATGGTGAGCAAAAGAATGATGGATTTAACCCAGATCTCTTGACTGGGGGTAAATGTTTTGATTTGTTCTGCATTCCGTCCATCAGTTGTGTGTCTTTTCCTTTCTCGCCCTAAATGTGCCAGGTATGCCCAGACGTGGATCCTGGGCTCACTGTGCCACTGGAATCAAGCTATCCTGGCTGAAAAGGGGTGAAACCATGAACCCGGTCCTAGGATACTTGTTTCCAGTCCAGGGAGGACCTGGTTTGGCAGTTTGGGCTGGACTGTTCACCATGAGGCACAGTGTCAAGACTGATTGGCATATGGCCAGGTCTAAACTGAGGTGGCATGGTGACCAAAGGAATGATGGATTTAACCCAGATCTCTTGACTGGGGGGTGAATGTTTTGATTTGTTCTGCATTCTGTCCATCAATTGTGTGTCTTTTGCTTTCTCGCCCTAAGTGTGCCAGGTATTCCCATGTGTGGGTCCTGGGCTCACTGTGCCACTGAAATCAAGCTTTCCTGGCTGAAAAGGGGTGAAACCCCGAAACCGGTCCTAGGATGCTTGTTTCCGGTCCAGGGAGGACCTGGCTTGGCAGTTCGGGCTGGACTGTTCCCATGAGGCACAGGGACAAGACTGATTTGCATATGGCCTGGTCTAAACTGGGGTGGCATGGTGAGCAAAAGAATGATGGATTTAACCCAGATCTCATAAATGGAGTTGAATGTTTTGATTTGTTCTGCATTCTGTCCATCAATTGTGTGTCTTTTGCTTTCTCGCTCTGAAAGTGAATGCGTGCATGGTGCGCTGAATGCTGAAGGAAAGCACATTGTACCTGCAGTAGAAGAAACTAATTGAAGAAAATAGTGCTTACAGACTAAATAAGACATACTGTGTAGCAGAAGTAAAAGTGCCAGTCTTCATGGGAGGTTACAAATGAAGTCAAGGCGGTACTAAGGAAGGACTAACAAGCCTATTAGCGAATCAGAATCCAGCATTTACCAAGGACAATGACACAAGCCACTGATAAACATGGGCGGTCAGTGGGCGGGGCTTCAAGTCTACACTCGAATACATGCCTCGCAGAGCAGCACATGCGCTGCCTAGGCTTGACCTAAAAAAACAAACAATGATTTTAAATTAAATTGAAGGCATATATTGAGCATGTTGCAACAAAAATTAAGTCCCTACCTAAAGGCCAATGGCCAAATATTTAGAGATACCCTCTCGCCTGGCACAGTAAAACCATAGGAGGTAAAAGAGGCAAATCTTAATACACATACCAATCCTACTGTAAGACAATATGAAATGCAAAATATAAAATGCCTGTTATTTTATGTATTTATAGAGCCAAACACCATCGTAAGAACACTGAGTAGTCATGCACAAATCAATTCAATCAATAATACAATTTTATTCTTAAAAACAAGGTATTTGCCTTGTACACAATCTCATATATCACATATTACAATTTAATACAAAGAAATTTTACAAAAAACCATAAAAGTCGACGCAGCGTTTCGGTGCTTTTGTTGGAGATCTGACACCTTCTTCAGGGCGGTTTCTTATCTCTTAATGACTAAGAGTGAATCTTGTCTCTTTAGACACCCCCGGTCAAGACGTAATGGTACTGCTTGTTTGTTTTGTGCATATTTACAATCCTGCAGTTCCTTCAAAAACGGGCAATCCTTCATCGATTTAGATAGAAGAAAAGACACTGTTGCCGGCAACCGGGAAACGCACAAACGGTCGGATGTCCGAGCTTGTCTACATTTAAGATTGTCCCTATCTTTAGTAACGGGATTTAATTAGAAATGAAAGGCATATTGAAAGACGCCTAGATGCATTTCGGGGTACCTGAAAAAGTGATGACTTCAGGATTTTCATTTTAACTAAGCGTGATAATAAGAATCACGAAGTGTATGTAACAACGACAAATGAAGATCTACAATACAATGCATCTCCTCACACTTTAATATAACCTCTGTTACACCCAGTGTTAAATACAGAATATAATTTTTTAAACCATTGACACACCAATACTAGTTACTACATACGCACTCACTGATTCCTACGTCAACACACACATTCACTCATTCACCCATACAATCATTCATACATACAATCACTCATCTTTACAACACTATCATATGCACTCATACACCTATACAGACACTCACACTCTGCCACTCATCCATGGAGTTACTCACACACCTAGTCAGTCCTGTAAAGAATCAATCACACTTCCATTTTCTAATCTATACAGTTAAACATAGAGTACCTTACATTTTCAAACATATACTAACACATACTTACTCTCTTATACAATCATTGATACAAGAACACATTGATCTGCACAGAGTCACACATCTCCCAGCCAGCCACACACACACTCAGTCTCCCATACAAATACTTGGGCAACCAATCAATAACCCATATAGTTACTCATATAGCTACTGATCAACACATGCAGCAGTTTACAGAACAACAGACATAATGATGCACAAATTAAGACAGTTTAGTCACTAACCCATGCACTCAGTGACACACATTTATTCACTCACTCATACAGTCAGTCATGCACCTACTAAATCCTTCATCCAGACACTTCTACATCCACTCATTCTTCAATATGTAAGACATATTTTAACTTTACAGAAACATACAGTCACTGGATGTTGTCATCAGTGATGTCATCAGTGTTGTCATTTGAGATGTCATCAGTGATGTCATCAGTGATGTCATTTGAGATGTCATCAGTGATGTCATCAGTGATGTCACTGACCATGTCATGAATGATGTAATATGTGACATGATCAGCAGTGGATTGCGGGTGCGCGATATATAGTTAGTACAACTAACTATATATGGAATTTCAATGGTTTTGTGTGAGTAAAATAAGGTTTTTTAAATGCTAATTCCTAACTATATATGGTCTATAACCTATGGTTTTTTCAGTGAATTTATATATATATATACATAACCTATTGGTGGTTGCCAGTAGGTAGTTATAGTTAGGACCCAGTTACCATAGAAAAATGGCAATATTCTATTCCCAGTAACTTTGGCGCCGGTTAACAAATCGAAATTTTCAAAACTAATTCCTTGTTGATATCAGCTCCTATGTTGAAAGTTTGGGGGTGATTCGTCATTGGAGGGCCGAGAAATATGGTAATTTCCGTTGGAAACTTTAGATAAGGTTACAGGTCGAACGTGTGAACGGAATTACACCAAATTTGGAAGGGAGAAGAGTTTTGGTCTAGGAAGCGCGCTTTTGTTTATTTGGTGTAAATCCGTTCAGTAGTTTTTGAGAAATATCGAAATTTATAGATATTGATATTTGGAAATTCTGCCCTCTGATTGGCTGAGGTGTTACGAGCACGAGCTTGCTGTTGATTGGCTGCGAGCGATGCGAGCGGTTGCAACTAGGAAATGTTGGCCGTCATTTTGTGATTCCATTGAAGCGAGTAGGGGGAAAAAGGGTAAAAAAGTGGGAAAGGGTAGGAGCACTGTAACCTCTGTGGGGTGTTTAACCCCTTCGACGCTCATGACGAGCCCAGCTCGTCATGGAGTTTCCATTGGTTTCAATGGAAATTACATGGCAGAACATCAGGTACCCTTAGCATCCAAGTGGTTAAGGTGTGCTATAGAGGGGGTGTGAAGCAAAGTATTCACCCCTACTGGTGTGAAAGTGGTGGGCCATGGAAATTAAGTGAGGTATTACCTAGAGTCTGATGCTGCTAAGGTGAGCTAGGGCGGGACTCAGGGATTAAATGTGAGCCCAAATACTGTGTCTTATCAATCAATCAATCAATCACGGCATTTGTAAAGCACGCTACTCACCCGGGAGGGTCTCAAGGCGCTGGGGGAGATGGGTGTGCTACTGCTCGAACAGCCAGGTCTTGAGCTGCTTCCTGAAGGAGAGATGGTCTTGGGTTCGCCGAAGGTGGGTGGGGAGGGAGTTCCAAGTCTTGGCTGCCAGGTAGGAGAAGGATATTCCTCCGGCGCTGGCTCTGCCGATGCGTGGTACGGTGGCGAGGGCGTGGCTGGACGATCGTAGCTGGCGGGTGGGCGTGTAGAAGGTCATGCGGTCGTTGAGGTACTTGGGGCCCAGGTCGTGGAGAGCCTTGTGTGCATGGGTGAGGAGTCTGAACGTGATTCTCTTGCTGACGGGGAGCCAGTGCAGGTCTCTCAGGTGTCCGGTGATGTGGCTGTGTCGAGGGATGTCAAGGATGAGTCGTGCGGAGGCGTTCTGGATGCGTTGGAGTCTTTTTTGAAGTTTGGCTGTGGTTCCGGCATAGAGGGTGTTCCCGTAGTCCAGTCGGCTGGTGACGAGTGCCTGGGTGACAGTCTTCCTGGTTTCAGTGGGGATCCATCTGAAGATCTTGCGGAGCATGCGCAGGGTGTTGAAGCATGAAGATGAGACGGCGTTGACTTGTCTGGTCATCGACAGGGAGGAGTCCAGGATGAAGCCTAGGTTGCGTGCGTGGTCCGTTGGTTTGGGAGCGGTGCCCAGGGCCGGGGGCCACCAGGAGTCATCCCAGGCGGAGGGTGATGATCCCAAGATGAGGACTTCCGTCTTGTCTGAATTCAGTTTAAGGCGGCTGTTTCTCATCCAGTCGGCGACGTCTTTCATCCCTTCGTGTAGGTTGGCTCTGGCGGTGGTGGGGTCGTTGGTGAGGGAGAGGATCAGCTGGGTGTCGTCCGCATAGGAGATGATGTTGAGGTTGTATTGGCGTGCGATGGCTGCGAGGGGGCACATGTAGACGTTGAAGAGGAGTGGACTGAGTGAAGATCCTTGTGGTACGCCGCAGATGACTTCGGTGGCCTCGGATCTGAACGGAGGGAGGCGGACTTTCTGGGTTCTTCCGGCGAGGAACGAGATGATCCACTCCAGTGCTTTCTCTCGGATTCCGATGTTGCTGAGGCGCTTCATTAGGGTGCGGTGGCAGACAGTGTCGAACGGCGCAGAGAGGTCCAGGAGGATGAGGGCCGCTGTTTCTCCATTGTCGATCAGGGTTCGGATGTCGTCGGTGGCTGCGATTAGGGCGGTCTCGGTGCTGTGGTTGGCCCGGAACCCGGACTGTGAGGGGTCGAGGGATCCATTCGTCTCGAGGAAGGCGGCAAGCTGTCTGTTGACGGTCTTCTCGATGACTTTGGCCGGAAAAGGAAGGAGCGAGATGGGGCGGTAGTTCTTGAGGTCGGTGGGGTCCGCCGTTGGTTTCTTCAGGAGGGCGGTCAGCTCGGCGTGCTTCCAGCTCTCCGGGAAGGTGGCGGTGTGGAAGGAGAAGTTGATGATGTCTCGGAGATGGGGTGCGATGATGGCGTCGGCTTTGTTGAAGACGTGGTGTGGGCATGGGTCGGTTGGTGATCCGGAGTGGATGGAGTTCATCGTGCGGGTGGTGTCATCGGTGCTGATCGGGGTCCAGTTGCAGAGGGGGGTGGTGGCGGGCGTTGGTTCGGTGGTATAGTGCGTGGTCTGTGCGTCGAAGCTGTAGTGTATGTCGGCGATCTTGCGGTGGAAGAACGAGGCGAGTGAGTTGCAGAGGTCTTGCGAGGGAGTGATGTTGTTGTTTCCGGCGCTGGGGTTGGAGAACTCTTTGACGATGCTGAAGAGTTCCTTGCTGTCGTGGGCGTTGTTGTCCAGTCGTTCTTTGAGTGCCGTCTTCTTGGTGGCGTGGATCAGCTGATGGTGTTTGCGGGTGGCGTGCTTGAGGGCGGTCCTGTTGTCTGTGATCCGGTCGAGCCGCCAGGCTTTCCCGAGGGTGCGGCAGTTCTTCTTGGATTCCTTGAGTTTGTCGGTGAACCAGGGGGTTTTCTTGCTGCCGGGTCTGCTGGGAGGGTTCTTTAGTTTTGCGAGGTCATCGGCGCAGGCGGTCAGCCACTTGATGAGGTTGCTGGCTGCTTCGTTGGGGTCCGTTGTGCTGGTGGGAGTGTTCTGGTTGAGGGAGGCGGTGAGCTGCTCGGCGGTGATCTTGCTTCAGCTTCGGCGGGGAACCTGTTGCGGGTGGTGGTGGGTCGTAGTTCTTCTGAAGCTGAAGTGGACGCAGCTGTGGTCGGTCCAGTGGAGTCCGGTGGTGTGACTGAAGGAGATGTGCTTGCTTGAGTCCGAGGTTGGCGAGGTTGTCCAGCAGGGCGGTGGTGTTTCTGTCATTGTTGTTCTCCAGGTGGAAGTTGAGGTCCCCTAGGAGGATGTAGTCGGCGGAGGGAAAGGCGTGCGGGCTGATGAAGTCTGCGATGTCTTCGCTGAATTGTGTGCGTGGTCCCGGTGGTCGGTAGATGAGGGTGCCTCTGAGGGTGGTCTTGGGGTCAGTGTGTATCTGGAAGTGCAGGTGTTCGGCGGCGGTGAAGGTTTCTTCGGAGTTAGTCGAGATGCGGATGGTGTTCTTGTGTACGATGGCGATGCCTCCTCCCGTCTGGTTGACGCGGTCCTTCCGGATGATCTTGTATCCGTCCGGGATGGCTATGGTGATGTCGGGCGCTGAGGAGGCATTCATCCAGGTTTCGGTGAGGAAGGCGACGTCCGGTGCTGTCGCGTCGAGCAGGTCCCAGAGTTCCACGGCGTGCCTGTGGGCGGCGGGGTGTTGAGCAGGATGCACTTCACGTGGTTGCTGCTGGTGCTCGGCTTGGCGGGGGTGGTGCAGGTTCGGTAGCAGGTGAATCGGCAGGCTTGGCAGGCGAAGTGTCCGTGGGTGCGTCTCGGGGTTGCTCGGTAGCAGGCAGGGTTCCGGCCGGCATTGAGAGTGGCGGCATCGTAGGTCTGTCGGGTAGTCTTGCATCGGCGGTGGGGGCCAGGGGTTCTGGTGCTGGGCGCGGACCAGACGCGGACGGGCACAGACGGGCTTGCCTTTGGCACCCCTTCGGCGCACCATTGGCGCGCCCGCTGCGCGTCGACGCTGCGCGTACGCGTGCACTCTGCTATAAATGGAGAGTGGGGAGGGGAGGGGCGAGGGAGGAGCAGCTGGGAGGTGGGAGCGGGGTGGCGGGGGGGGCAGCGGTGCAGTGATGCTGGAGGGAGCGTGGGTGGGGCCGCAGGGGAGCAGCGGCAGGGAGCGGGGTGGGGCAGGGGACAAGCAGCACAATAAGCGAGCAGAAATCAGGAAAAATACAGAACTTCACAATAAAACAATAAAACAAATAAAATACCACAAGTGCACAGGACGGCGGAACGAGAAGCCAAGCGGCGGAGAAAAGGGGCGGCGATACAGGTGCCTATCACGAGCAGGTACCGAGGGCAGGCAGGGTCCAGAGGCAGGGGCAGGGCTCAGCGGCAGCAGGAGGAGGCCGGGCACACTCGGGGCAGGCCACGCGGCGGGAGGAGGGAGTGACCGCGTCTGACCAGGTCATATGCTGTGAAGTCATGTGGGGTGGCCGCTGCACTACCCTTGTGGAAGTAGTGTCAGCATATGTTTATAACTACTAGGACGAACTACTGACCTGTACTGGTCTGAAAGTCCTGGGTATGGAAAATATGAGAGGTACTGTCTAGAGTATCATGCTGCTAAGCTGAGCTGCTGCCGGACTTGGGGATGAAAGCGTGAGTCCAAACTGTGTGTCATATGCTGTGAAGTCATGTGATCTGGCCGCTGTACCACATCTGTCCAAGCAGTGTCAGCATGTAGTTATAGCTACTTGGATGAACTTTTGTTTCGAACATTGTAGCTAGTGTTTGGTGCTTTGGGGGCGTTATAGAGGGAGAGCAAAGGTAAATTTGCACATATGAAATCAATTCGGTATTTGTGAAGTGCTAACTACTCACTCCTATGGGTCTGATGGCGCTTGGGGCGTAAGCTGAGATGCTGACGGACTCAGGGTTAAGCCGTTGAACTACTGACCCCTACTGGTCTGAGAGTGCTGGGTACGGAATTTAAGTGAGGTATTGCCTAGAGTGTCATGCTGTGAAATTGAGCTGCTGCTGGACTCGGGGATGAAACCGTGAGCCTAAACTGTGTGTGCTATGCTGTGAAGTCATGTGCTCTGGGCACTGTGCCACATGTGTTCAACTTGTATATGGTGCTTAGGTGGTGTTGTATAGTGAGTGAGAAGGTAAATCAATACGGTATTTGTAAAGTGCTAGAGCCGGGGATCAAAGTGAGAGGTCTGTGCTGCAAAGTGAGATAGTCTGTCCGCTACACCACAGCTGTGTGGAGAATACATTTTGGCGAGGGTTCGGGAGTTGCCGTTATCTGGCGGGCTAAAGTTGTAATTTATAGGGTGGCTCTAAAAAGAGCCCTTGTTCATTAGTTGGAGCTACATAGAAGTGCCAATGCACAGCTTCAAGTTATTCAGGAAACCTCGGTTTCCCTGATCTGTGAAGTGTACTCCATCACTTCTGTATATATCTGCCATATCAAAACGTATGTTGTTGTTGTAGATGGAGCCCATTTTGTAGTCTTTGAGGTATGCAGAGACAGCTTTGCTGACTTTCTTCCGAGATTTTTCAACCTGAGGAGAAAATTGTTTGGACCATTTCCACTTCTGTCTTTGGCATATATTGGAATATCCGAATACAGTTTGAGGCAAAAATAACATTAATTGTCCAAAGGTGTCCTTCATAAGCATTTCCAAACCTACCCCAGTCAATGTGCCTAGGTCATTTCCACCACAGTGCACAATCATGAGGTCAGGGTGTTGGAGGTGCAAACTGGTTTTAACCAAAGGCAACGATTGGTGCCACTTGAATTCTCTCTATCCAAACCATTCAATGTCCACATTTTGTAAACTTAGGTCTATGTCAATACGTCTCTGTTCTGCATACCTCTTGCACCAGAAAACATAGCTATGTCCTAGGATCCACACAAGTATTTTGAAGGTATGGCTGGAAGGTGTGGAGAGATGAACGTAGCTCATACAGTTCCTTTGTAGAATACGAGATATGTTTAAAGATTGGGAACTAGTTTATTTTTGCATAGAAAACGGTACCTGATTGGGAAATGAAGAGCATTGTTTTTTAAAAGTAGGGTGCACATTCGTTTTGTGGAAAAGCAACTTTGTGATTGGTTAAGAAAAAGAAGTTTGAACGTGGAGTACATATAATAGGATAAAATTTGCTCAACTCAACCACACCTGCTACTTGCATTTGGAAGGCACTGTTCGAACTTAAAACAATTGTGAACTTTTAACCTGCACGTGCGGTTAAATGTTCAAGAAAATGTTGCAAAAAATATCGTTAGGTCTAAAAAAGTTGATGAACTTTTAACCACCACGTGTTGTAGAATGTTTTAGAAAGTGTGTTGATAAAATACGTTGCATTTCTGACTTCTATGTGTACTTGGATATTAATAAAATTGTTTATATGGAAAATTAGAAAGATAGTAATAAAGAGAAGTTTTAAAAGCTAAAAGAATCAAGCAACTATTCTAATTTGTTCTTTATTAGCTACTGGCAGTTGCCAGTAGCTAGTTATAGAGTTAGGACCGAGTTTCCATAGGAAGAACATTTTTTGTTTTGCTTATAAATTTGGCGTCATTTGATGACTCTTCATGAAATGATTGAAACAAAATCTTTCTTCACATCAGCTCCTTGTGTTGAAAGTTTGGGGGTGATTCATCAAGGGGGGACCGAGATACAAGGGGTGTCCCAAAGCATGTTTTCTCCATGTTGATTTCCATTGGAAAGTTTAGACAAGGCTACAGGTTGAACGGGTGAACAGAATTACCCCAAATTTGGGAGGGAGTAGGGTCTTGGTGTAGAAAGCACACTTTTGTTTATTTGGTGTAAATCCGTTCAGCTTTTTTTGAGAAATATTGAAATTTATAGAAATCAATATTTGGGAATTCTGACATCTGATTGGCTGAGGCGTTACGAGCAGGAGCTTGCTGCTTATTGGCTGTGATGGTGTTGCAACTAGGAAGTGTTGGCCACCATTTTGTGATTCTGTTGAAGCGAGAAAAGGGAAAAAAGGGCAAAAAAAGTAGGAAAGAAGGGTAGAAGCACTGTAAGCTTGGTGGGGGAGTGCGAAGTGAAGTAGTCACTCCTACCGGTCTGAAAGTACAGTGTTGCTCAGAGTGACATGGTGCTGATATGATATGGTGCTGCACTCGGGTATGAAACCGAGAGTCTAAACCATGAGGTAATTGCTGTAAAGTTATGTGGTCTGGTGTTTGTAGCATACGTGTGCAAGTAGTGTTAGTAGGCATTTATACCATAGAGGGAGTGGGAAGCGAACTAGTGACCACTACTGTGTGTTGATAGTTTACCGGAAGCGGGAAGCGAAGTAGTTACGCCTACCGGTGTGAAGACTTTAGGATTGTTGCTGTAAAAGGATGGGCTCTGGCTGCTGTAGTATACATGTGCAAGTAGTTTTAGTAGGCGTTTATGCCACACAGGGAGTGGGAAGCGAACTACTGAACGCTAACGTGCGTTTATACTATACCGGAATTGGAAAGCAAAGTACTCACACCTACCAGTGTGAAAACTCGGGGATCAAACCGAGCTGATTGCTGTAAAGTGATGGGCTCTGGGCGCTGTAGGATACTAGCTGCTGTAGTATAAGTGTGTAAGTAGTGTTAGTATGAGTTCATAATATACAGGGAGTGGAAAGCGAACTACTCACCCCTACTGGTGTGAAGACTCGGGGATTAAACCGTTAGTCTAAATTGTGAGCTCATTGCTGTACAGTGATGTGCTCTGGGCGCTGTAGTATACCTGTGGAAGAAGTGTTAGTTTACGTTCATACAATATAACGAGTGGGAAGCGAAATATTTACCCCTACCGGTCTCAAGACTTGTGGATGAAACCATGAGCTCATTGCTGTAGTCATGTGCTCTGTGTAGTATTCCAATGTAAGTCATAGTAGAATGTTAGTATGTAATTTTACTAGAATCTAAGTATGTAATGTTAGACTGTAGGGCTGTCATGACGGGAACCTTGCGGAATTTTTACATGGTGCTTAGGAAGACGGTTGCCTTGCAGTCTGCTCTTGTTAGTGGTTGTTTCAGGTGTCTTGTTTTCTTGTAATGAATCTACTTATTGGATCCACTGCTGTCTGCCTCTTCACTACATACATTTGGTGATGAGCTGGAGTAGATAAAAAGAAAGCACCACTCACCAATATTTCAAAATTGGTTGCGTTGTGCTGAAGACCCGTTTTCTTCATGTAGCTGTTTCTACTCATCCGAGGGTTGTCGGCTCATTGAACTGTCATCCAACTTTTGGTAGGATTTATATTTTGCGCTTCCTCTGCTTCTTCACTACATTCTGGTCGCTGTACTACACATGTGTAAGTAGTGTTAGTATGCGTTTATACTAACAAATGGTTCATAGTCCTTGGGATGGCGAAAAGTCAGGCACAGGTCATACAATGTCCCGGGGTGTGCATTCGCGGGACATTCGTGTTTTCTATTAGAGGGCTGGTGCATGGCTTCCACCCTGTGATAGCAAATAAATGTTTGACTACTTGAAGCGAGAGGAGGAAAACTTCGTATCGCTTTCATAGAGGGGATGCGGATGGTAAAAATGAAGAGAAAAAAACAAACCAAAAAAAAAAACGGGGTCTCACCCGTTCTTTTAAGTGAGGCCCCTGGTGGGTAATGTTCCGTGGCAAATCCAATTATTATATTGCGGGGTGTCTGTAGGACTGGGGATCTAAATGTCACATGTAAATTATGCGCAGACGGGAACAGAGACGTTTTGCATCCTAGGGGACCGCCACCTTTCCGGGTATTGTTTACTAAATGTTTGGGGGGTTCAAGGCCAACTGAAGTCCGGGGTCCTCCACACTCAGGGGCTTTATTTAAATATGCAGGGTGGGCCTCGGCAGTCCCTGAAGCCTCGGTGGTCCTAGGCAGTGCCTTATTTGTTCGGTAATCACACAGGTAGTACTTATGGTGTTATAAAGTGATACACTCATAGAACTCTTGCAGTTGTACAATTACCCAGGCTTCATTTGTATATTAGTCAGTTAGAATATGTTTGATAGGTGCACTCTAATATTAGATAATTTTATCCTTAAAATCTCTTATAAACAGATGATTTTCACAAAAACTAATAGACAAGTGTTGTCAGAAAAAGAAGACCTATACACTCAGTTATTTATTTGAAAAAAAAGTAACCTTTATAAAAACACAAATAAATAGAAACGTAACTTTAATAGAAGAAACAGTATAATAAAAAAAGGTGGGTTGGACTCCAGTGGAAGCAGCATAGGAAACCTGCAAGACACAAATGAAACATAAGTATGTGTGCGATGTGGAAGAGGTAAGGAAAGGAATTCTGAATGAAAGGCTGATAGTGAGAATGGAAGGGAGGGGGAGTGGGTGGAAGGGAGAAGGGGAGGGAGAGTAAAAAGAAGAGAGGGAGGAGGAGACAGAGCGTCGACCTACTCCACCCAGCCCTTAGTGTTTACCCTCCCATAACCCGTTTGTCTGGAATCGCGAGAAAGAGTGTGGTTCAGCAAGTCCTTAAAATGAAACACATGAGGCCAGACATTATGGGCTATATTATCAAGGAACAGCAATAATACTATCGCCGCTTTAGCGGCAGGCAACTGCAGCTAAAGCGGCGATAAGGGGTTGATAATATGCCCTTGTGAATTCCCATAGAAGCCCATGTTCTGGTGTGAACCTGGGCTTCTATGGGAATTCACAAGGGCATATTATCAGGCCCATTATAGGTGCTTTAGTGGCAGTTTCCTGCCGGTAAAGTGGTGATAATGTTATCAACGTTCTTTGATAATACAGTCCTACATTATTAGCTATGGGAAAATTGCTTGCATGCACCTGTGCACCCAGGGTGCTGCACCCTAGCCCCTTCCCCCGCACTGTGCTTAGGTTTTGCACACCGAGGCTTTACTGCTTACCTGCCACCAGCGGTATGTCCCACGACGTGTTGGTGCAAGCTCCGAGTCCGGTGTACGTTTGTACGGTAGACCAGTTCTCCGGTCAGGGACGATGTCTTGATACCACGATGGAAGGTGTCAAAATGCCCAGGGCATCATTGTGGGGTCAGCTCCCACTCCGCCCTTCTTGAGGCAATCAATGGAATGTCTGAAAAGGGAGAAATAATTTAATGGTGGAAACGTCTGCAGGTAAATGAAGGTTTATTTCATGAAGGTTTATTTCATTTCGCTTGATAGACAATAGGAGTTGGGTGCATCCTTCGTCTTTGAAGTACGATCTACCAACTGTTAGTGGTAATCGTGGTTCAAAGAGGAGATGGAGTGCTCGAGAATTCACAAAGTTAAATAATTATACGTTATGCGAATGCTTATATAGAAAGGAACAGAGCGCATGCTAGAAGCATAATGTGTGCGTGTAATGCAGTGGCGGAAGCCTGTGTGCATGTACACTTAGTAACGAGCTCACTACAGTGTCCTAAAACGCCACGTGTCTGTAGGGCATCACTGCCCGCTGGCTCAGGCCTACAGTACGGTCCAGCAGGTCCTTAAAATGAGACAGATGTGACTGAATGAAGTCAGAGATCACATCATTAAGCACGGCAACATTGCTTTTTCATACATGCGCACTCAGGGTAATGCACCCCACCCCTCGCGCAGCATCGTGCGCAACAGGTGTCTGTAGGGCAGCGCTGCCCGTAGGCTCAGGCCTACAGTATAGTACAGCAGGTCTTTAAAAATGAGGCAGAGATGTGACTGAATGAGGTCAGGGATCACCTCATTACACACGGCAACATCGCTTAATCGCATGTGCCCACTCTGGCTGATGCATCCCACTCCTCCCACAGCACCGCGCTCAAGAGGTGTCTGTAGGGCAGTGCTTACCGCTGGCTCAGGCCTACAGTATGGTCCAGCAGGTCTTTAAAATGAGACAGAGATGAGATTGAATGAGGTCAGAGATCATAACATTACGCATAGCAACATTGTATGTTCGCACCTGCGCAGCCAGGGTGATGCATCCCACCCGTACCGCCGTACTGCACTCAATTGGAGGCCCTGTACACCCAGGCTGCTCTGCTTACCTGCTGTCATTGTCGTGTGAGCAAACACTACAGGCAGCAGTGCTCACAATTCCGATGGAGTGTTGATTGCAGGATAGTGTACACCTCATGGATCCCTTTCGTAGATGACGGGCAGTAGTGCTCACAATTTAGAGCTCATGTTGATTGCCAGGATGGTGTACACCTCATGGATCAATTTTTTTCTTATTGCGCATTGTGATATGCGAGGTGGATGCGGCCACATCACTTGAGGCAGTGTGGAAGAACTGGGAGATGTGGCGTCGTCGTTATCCTATTTATACGTATGCAAAGTGAGCTGGGCTTGCGTACGCCAGGCCAGCATAGGGGTGTGAATAATTATTCAGGGGACCTGGGCGTTTTTCAGTTCCTGTCTGGCCAGGAAGTGTACTTATGTGTGTTTCTTTTGTAGTTTTGACCCCGCAGAGTGTGCAATTTATAATGATGTAGCATGTGTCGGGAGGGCGGAAAGTATCGTTAATGAGATGGTGTTTGAAATGATTGAATGATGAACATTACATGTCGTTGTCAAGATTGTGGATATGCGCAGACACGCATGTCAATGGTGTGCGGTATTATTGAAAGTGTTGCTATTGCGAAGCATACATATGTGAATTTCTCGATGCAGGGAGGATCAGCAGTGAGGCTACATCATACACAGCGATAACTCTCATTACAGTCAAGCAATACATGTCAAATGGGAATATGAACGTCTCACATATAACACACTACCATATTTATTGGTAAAACCTGACAACAGAGCATGCAGCAAAATAAATCTATACATTGATGTTTAATGTTTGTCACATGTGATCTAGGATGTGCACTCTGCCCATGGCTCCTGATACTTCTTAGAGACACAAATACCCAGGCCGAGATGGAGCACAATAATGTGCACATACACACACACACACCAGGGCATCGTGTAACACATATTTGTTTTTTGATGGAACATTTGAGATGCATAGCAATCACACGTGGAAGGCTAATGTACAGAGAATGAATATTGATCAAGATGATCGTTGCACGTTGTGTGTTGTATAAGATATGTGTATACAGGAAAACACTTTTCAAAAAAGCTTTCTAAGCAGAAGAGGTGTCTCTCATCAAACGCTGAAGAGAGAATGAGTAAAATGGGTGGGGTCATCCTACTGTTACAATGGGAAATGCTATGAACCTGACGCCATTTTGACAAAATATATTTATCATAATATAACTTTTCACAGTTAGAAATATATAAATGTTTAAAATATTTTAGATTATCGCTTGCTCTCATATACTGTTTAAAGTTATTTAGATATCGAGACAAAAAAAAGGGAATGGCGTACCAGGCGCAATACTATATGTCTGTGACATAACACAGGGCCTGGCAGCATGTACTCGTCGCATACGCAAAGCGCAGCGGGCGTGACCCAATATGTACATGACGTAATACGTAGCTTGGTACTGCATACCCGTCGGATATCAAAGTAGCACCTGGGGTGACTTCATGCATATATGATGTTACGCGGGATGCGGTGACACGAAGTCATCAGATACAAAATGCACATCATTTACGAGTTTAGCAATATGGTGGATAGGATTTGTGTGGTGATGGAGCTTGGTACGCTACCGGTATGGGAGTGCAGTTTTCTCCCTAAAAAAAAGATACATTTTTTGGGGAAGATATAAAACATTACATACACCCAGTGAATCAGTCACACATCTATGCACAAAGCCACGCCCCCCACCCACACAGATACTCAGGCACCCAAACAGATACTCAGACAACAAATCAATAACCCAAGTAGACACTCATGTAGCTACTCACAAACCCATACAAACGCTTACACACCAACTGAGAGACTAATACAGACTTTCACACAGTTTAGTCACTAACCCATGCATTCAGTAAGACATGTTCAATCACTCACTTATACAGTCAGTCACGCACCTACTAAATAATCCCTTCAAGCACTTGTAAATCCACTCATTCTTCAATACAACTTGGCATAGATATATATGCAAAATATTTAAACTTTAGAGAAACACTGATTCACTGGATGATGTCATCAGTGATGTCATTTGAGATTTTATCAGTGATGTCATCAGTGATGTCACTGACCATGTCATGAGTGATGTAAGATGTGACGTCATCAGCAGTGCATTGCGGGTGCGCCAGTTATAGATAGCTCAACTAACTATAACTGGCAAATTTCTCTGGTTTTATATGAGTCATATGTCCAACTAACTATAACGTCCCTGAAACGATTTTTTCAGTGAATTTCTAAGGTTTTTTAAATGCTAGTTCCTAGCTATAACGTCTGTAAAACCTATAGTTTTTTCAGTGAATATATATTATCTGCTAAGATATGGCACTGTGCTTCTCTCTTCCTAGTTCTGGTGCACAATCAGGCTGCCTGGCACAACTCACACACCTTTGCATCGTACTGTAAATGTGTCTGCTTCAAAGTCTTGCATAGGTTTTGTACTTTAAAGGTACCATTCCTGTAGAAAATACCATACCGTAGACAAACCTTAGAACTTTGCCCATGCTGAATGTTTACTCTACAGTACTATACACACATAAAGTCAGAGGAATTTGGATAAATAAAAACTATTCTTCTTTTTAAAGCCTTCCTCAATGAGAGCATTTTTTTGGTGTAAAACCCTGTCTAATATAGTTAGTAGATAGGGCTTTGTATAAAACAACTTGGGAATGTCTATGTACTACCCATGGAAATCCCCCTTGATGCATATTAATGCGAAGTAGTGCAAAGGTTTGAACTGTTTTGTGTTACTTTCAGGCCACTTTCCATGGGAAAACAATCTTTGCGTATGAAAGTAAATTCCAAATAAACATTTTGTACATGTTGGCACTTCTTTTGTACAATGTACATACATGCATGATGTAAGTAAATCTGCCCTAAAGTATTACTACACAAAATATAACTATGAAAAAGCTATATGTTAGTAGGATTAGTACACACATTGGGTGCAATTTTGTCACGCTCCATCTCGGCTGTGTTTTACCCTAACCTCTTAAATGATGCATCACCTTAAATTACCTACCCCTAGCTTGACCTTCTATTCCCTTGCATTAACTGGATACATTCTAGTGCAGTAAACTGAATGAAAGGGGTGATGTGGTTGCTGCAAAGAATATTTGCAAACAGAATCAGCTAATGTAAACGTTAAGAGGTTATGTTAGGCTGAAGAAAGCCAGATAAGATTTCATAAATCCACCCTTAAGTAATTCATGGTGAACATTGTCAGTTTAGAATCATCTGATCAACCTTGACAAATTTATTTCACGAAACTATAATGCAGATTAAGCTGTCATTCTGGTGAGATATCATTTGAGACCCTTCCTTTTTATCCTCATCCCAACCTTCTTTGCAATTTTTAGAGGCAGCCTCCCCTTCCAGCAAACACTATTATCTTTATTATTCTCACTACCTAATCTTCGTTGCTGTTAGAACTGTCAGCCTTAGGGTGGTTTTCCTCCAAACTATTTGTCATCACCCTTAAGTTTTTCTGATTTAGTTTTTGCTGGTCTCAGAACTCCATGCACTTTTCTACTGATAACCAATGTTAAAGTGCTTGTGCTCACTCCCTGAAACATGGTGAAACTGACTGGCATATTTAATTTACTTAAACATCCCTAGTATAGTGGTATACCATATACCAAGAGCCTGTGAATTAAATGGTACTAGTGAGCCTGCAGCACTTGCTGTGCCACCCACTTAAGTACCACTTTCAAACGTATCTGAGGCCTGCCAAACTCCCTTTATATATCATACAAGTCCCACCTAAGGTAAACCCTAAACAGCCCGTATGGCAGAGTGATTGTAATTGAAAAGTTGGACATGTAGTGTCTGTTTAAGTTTAACACGTTCTGGTACTGAAAATTCATCAAATTAATTTTTCACCACTGCGGGACCTACCTCTCCCATTGAATAATATTGAGTTAGCATATTGCATTTAACAAGTGCTAATGTTTGATTGGGAACAGGTAGGGAAGTAATGTCTGGTATCTGAGGAATTATAATTGCATAGGTTGACGTTTACTTGTTCCAACCATCAGGTGCTTGGAACCTGTTCCTGGGGTACAGTACTAGGTGTGAATGACAGTTTGCCTTTGTATAGTCCTCCAGATAGCTACACAAAAGAGGAATTATGTGTTCCTGGATATGCCAGCTCGAGCAAGTTGGGCGGAGGGTGGAGCTGGGGACAACCCCACTTACATAGCAATAGGCTGAGCCCTGCTCTCACTCGAGGAAATTCACACTAGCTCTTTGTTTATGTGGCCAAGCTGTAGCCGGGACATGGAAGCAGCACAATCTAGACACTTGTGAGGGAAGCCTCTAGAAGATGTTCCCTCTTCAAAGAAGGTACCATGAATAAAAAGTGGTCTCTCAGACCCACTCTTCAGTTCAACCCTGGAAATGTGGAAGGACTCTTAGAGACCTGGCTGTTGCTGTGACATTGCTGTATACTTCAGAAGGAATGCTTTGCTGCTGGAGACCTGCTCTGACCCTCACAGGTATGCCTAAATACTTGAGCCCTGCTCTTCTCCTTGAACCGGGGACTTCTAGAAGTGACTCCAAGGGCTAGTCAGCTGGGCTTCTGAACAGAGACTCAGGGAAAGAAAAGACTCCAACCATCTTGAACCCTCACTTGGACCCTGCCTTTGTTTTAACCCCCCCAAGTGGTGCCTCTCCAGTGCAGGGCCCTTAGAAGCGGTGCTAACGATGCCCATATTCAAAACTTGGGACTTCGAAATGTTTTGGGGAAAAAGTGCTCTGAGCACCGAGAGGAGACCGGGACCTTCCCATCGTCTATCCGCCCAAGGTGTATCGCTTGTCGGCTTGACTTTGTAGCAGCTCCTGCTTCATTCTTCTTGGCGATTCAGAAAAGGGGGTGGTGATGAACAGAGTGTCTGAATTAAGCAGACCACTCCTACCCAGTCCAAAGATCAGGGCTTGATCCATCACCGTTATTTAGCTCACTGCCCCATCCCAGCTCAGAACCTGGCTATATGCAAATTAGTCTGTCCCTGGCCCAGTGCATCATGGGAACAGGGCAGACCAAACTACCAAGCCAATTCTTCACCAGAAAGGATACAAGCTACTGGGGACCGGTTTCTGGCATTTCAGCCTCGTCGGCCCGGCTTGCTTGATCCTGATGGAGCAGTGAGCAAGGGACTCATGTCTGAGTATACCCTGCCACACCTATAGTGGCCAAAAACGATTCAGAAAAGGGGGTGGTGATGAACAGAGTGTCTGAATTAAGCAGACCACTCTTACCCAGTCCAAAGATCAGGGCTTGATCCATCACCGTTATTTAGCTCACTGCCCCATCCCAGCTCAGAACCTGGCTATATGCAAATTAGTCTGTCCCTGGCCCAGTGCATCATGGGAACAGGGCAGACCAAACTACCAAGCCAATTCTTCACCAGAAAGGATACAAGCTACCGGGGACCGGTTTCTGGCATTTCAGCCTCGTCGGCCCGGCTTGCTTGAATCCTGATGGAGCAGTGAGCAAGGGACTCATGTCTGAGTATACCCTGCCACACCTATAGTGGCCAAAAACGATTCAGAAAAGGGGGTGGTGATGAACAGAGTGTCTGAATTAAGCAGACCACTCTTACCCAGTCCAAAGATCAGGGCTTGATCCATCACCGTTATTTAGCTCACTGCCCCATCCCAGCTCAGAACCTGGCTATATGCAAATTAGTCTGTCCCTGGCCCAGTGCATCATGGGAACAGGGCAGACCAAACTACCAAGCCAATTCTTCACCAGAAAGGATACAAGCTACCGGGGACCGGTTTCTGGCATTTCAGCCTCGTCGGCCCGGCTTGCTTGAATCCTGATGGAGCAGTGAGCAAGGGACTCATGTCTGAGTATACCCTGCCACACCTATAGTGGCCAAAAACGATTCAGAAAAGGGGGTGGTGATGAACAGAGTGTCTGAATTAAGCAGACCACTCTTACCCAGTCCAAAGATCAGGGCTTGATCCATCACCGTTATTTAGCTCACTGCCCCATCCCAGCTCAGAACCTGGCTATATGCAAATTAGTCTGTCCCTGGCCCAGTGCATCATGGGAACAGGGCAGACCAAACTACCAAGCCAATTCTTCACCAGAAAGGATACAAGCTACCGGGGACCGGTTTCTGGCATTTCAGCCTCGTCGGCCCGGCTTGCTTGAATCCTGATGGAGCAGTGAGCAAGGGACTCATGTCTGAGTATACCCTGCCACACCTATAGTGGCCAAAAACGATTCAGAAAAGGGGGTGGTGATGAACAGAGTGTCTGAATTAAGCAGACCACTCTTACCCAGTCCAAAGATCAGGGCTTGATCCATCACCGTTATTTAGCTCACTGCCCCATCCCAGCTCAGAACCTGGCTATATGCAAATTAGTCTGTCCCTGGCCCAGTGCATCATGGGAACAGGGCAGACCAAACTACCAAGCCAATTCTTCACCAGAAAGGATACAAGCTACCGGGGACCGGTTTCTGGCATTTCAGCCTCGTCGGCCCGGCTTGCTTGAATCCTGATGGAGCAGTGAGCAAGGGACTCATGTCTGAGTATCCCTGCCACACCTATAGTGGCCAAAAACGATTCAGAAAAGGGGGTGGTGATGAACAGAGTGTCTGAATTAAGCAGACCACTCTTACCCAGTCCAAAGATCAGGGCTTGATCCATCACCGTTATTTAGCTCACTGCCCCATCCCAGCTCAGAACCTGGCTATATGCAAATTAGTCTGTCCCTGGCCCAGTGCATCATGGGAACAGGGCAGACCAAACTACCAAGCCAATTCTTCACCAGAAAGGATACAAGCTACCGGGGACCGGTTTCTGGCATTTCAGCCTCGTCGGCCCGGCTTGCTTGAATCCTGATGGAGCAGTGAGCAAGGGACTCATGTCTGAGTATACCCTGCCACACCTATAGTGGCCAAAAACGATTCAGAAAAGGGGGTGGTGATGAACAGAGTGTCTGAATTAAGCAGACCACTCTTACCCAGTCCAAAGATCAGGGCTTGATCCATCACCGTTATTTAGCTCACTGCCCCATCCCAGCTCAGAACCTGGCTATATGCAAATTAGTCTGTCCCTGGCCCAGTGCATCATGGGAACAGGGCAGACCAAACTACCAAGCCAATTCTTCACCAGAAAGGATACAAGCTACCGGGGACCGGTTTCTGGCATTTCAGCCTCGTCGGCCCGGCTTGCTTGAATCCTGATGGAGCAGTGAGCAAGGGACTCATGTCTGAGTATACCCTGCCACACCTATAGTGGCCAAAAACGATTCAGAAAAGGGGGTGGTGATGAACAGAGTGTCTGAATTAAGCAGACCACTCTTACCCAGTCCAAAGATCAGGGCTTGATCCATCACCGTTATTTAGCTCACTGCCCCATCCCAGCTCAGAACCTGGCTATATGCAAATTAGTCTGTCCCTGGCCCAGTGCATCATGGGAACAGGGCAGACCAAACTACCAAGCCAATTCTTCACCAGAAAGGATACAAGCTACCGGGGACCGGTTTCTGGCATTTCAGCCTCGTCGGCCCGGCTTGCTTGAATCCTGATGGAGCAGTGAGCAAGGGACTCATGTCTGAGTATACCCTGCCACACCTATAGTGGCCGAAAACGATTCAGAAAAGGGGGTGGTGATGAACAGAGTGTCTGAATTAAGCAGACCACTCTTACCCAGTCCAAAGATCAGGGCTTGATCCATCACCGTTATTTAGCTCACTGCCCCATCCCAGCTCAGAACCTGGCTATATGCAAATTAGTCTGTCCCTGGCCCAGTGCATCATGGGAACAGGGCAGACCAAACTACCAAGCCAATTCTTCACCAGAAAGGATACAAGCTACCGGGGACCGGTTTCTGGCATTTCAGCCTCGTCGGCCCGGCTTGCTTGAATCCTGATGGAGCAGTGAGCAAGGGACTCATGTCTGAGTATACCCTGCCACACCTATAGTGGCCAAAAACGATTCAGAAAAGGGGGTGGTGATGAACAGAGTGTCTGAATTAAGCAGACCACTCTTACCCAGTCCAAAGATCAGGGCTTGATCCATCACCGTTATTTAGCTCACTGCCCCATCCCAGCTCAGAACCTGGCTATATGCAAATTAGTCTGTCCCTGGCCCAGTGCATCATGGGAACAGGGCAGACCAAACTACCAAGCCAATTCTTCACCAGAAAGGATACAAGCTACCGGGGACCGGTTTCTGGCATTTCAGCCTCGTCGGCCCGGCTTGCTTGAATCCTGATGGAGCAGTGAGCAAGGGACTCATGTCTGAGTATACCCTGCCACACCTATAGTGGCCAAAAACGATTCAGAAAAGGGGGTGGTGATGAACAGAGTGTCTGAATTAAGCAGACCACTCTTACCCAGTCCAAAGATCAGGGCTTGATCCATCACCGTTATTTAGCTCACTGCCCCATCCCAGCTCAGAACCTGGCTATATGCAAATTAGTCTGTCCCTGGCCCAGTGCATCATGGGAACAGGGCAGACCAAACTACCAAGCCAATTCTTCACCAGAAAGGATACAAGCTACCGGGGACCGGTTTCTGGCATTTCAGCCTCGTCGGCCCGGCTTGCTTGAATCCTGATGGAGCAGTGAGCAAGGGACTCATGTCTGAGTATACCCTGCCACACCTATAGTGGCCAAAAACGATTCAGAACTCTGTCCATCACCACCCCTTGTTGTAAATAATTTTGTCCACCCTAAGCGTGGAAGGGTATACTCAGATGTGAGTCCCTTGCTCATTGCACCATCAGGATTCAAGCAAGCCGGGCCGAAGACGCCTGAAATGGCAGAAACCGGTCCCCGGAAGCTTGTTTCCTTCCCAGTGTAAGAATTGGCTTTTGTAGTCTGGTCTGCCCTGTTCCCATGATGCACTGGGCCAGGGACAGACTAATTTGCATACAGCCAGGTTCTGAAACTGGGATGGTGCAATGAGCTAAAAAACGGTGTTGGATCTAGCCCTGATCTCTTGACTGGGTGAGAGTACTCTGCTTAATTCAGAGACTCTGTCCATCACCACCCCTTGTTGTAAATAATTTTGTCCACCCTAAGCGTGGAAGGGTATACTCAGATGTGAGTCCCTTGCTCATTGCACCATCAGGATTCAAGCAAGCCGGGCCGAAGACGCCTGAAATGGCAGAAACCGGTCCCCGGAAGCTTGTTTCCTTCCCAGTGTAAGAATTGGCTTTTGTAGTCTGGTCTGCCCTGTTCCCATGATGCACTGGGCCAGGGACAGACTAATTTGCATACAGCCAGGTTCTGAAACTGGGATGGTGCAATGAGCTAAAAAACGGTGTTGGATCTAGCCCTGATCTCTTGACTGGGTGAGAGTACTCTGCTTAATTCAGAGACTCTGTCCATCACCACCCCTTGTTGTAAATAATTTTGTCCACCCTAAGCGTGGAAGGGTATACTCAGATGTGAGTCCCTTGCTCATTGCACCATCAGGATTCAAGCAAGCCGGGCCGAAGACGCCTGAAATGGCAGAAACCGGTCCCCGGAAGCTTGTTTCCTTCCCAGTGTAAGAATTGGCTTTTGTAGTCTGGTCTGCCCTGTTCCCATGATGCACTGGGCCAGGGACAGACTAATTTGCATACAGCCAGGTTCTGAAACTGGGATGGTGCAATGAGCTAAAAAACGGTGTTGGATCTAGCCCTGATCTCTTGACTGGGTGAGAGTACTCTGCTTAATTCAGAGACTCTGTCCATCACCACCCCTTGTTGTAAATAATTTTGTCCACCCTAAGCGTGGAAGGGTATACTCAGATGTGAGTCCCTTGCTCATTGCACCATCAGGATTCAAGCAAGCCGGGCCGAAGACGCCTGAAATGGCAGAAACCGGTCCCCGGAAGCTTGTTTCCTTCCCAGTGTAAGAATTGGCTTTTGTAGTCTGGTCTGCCCTGTTCCCATGATGCACTGGGCCAGGGACAGACTAATTTGCATACAGCCAGGTTCTGAAACTGGGATGGTGCAATGAGCTAAAAAACGGTGTTGGATCTAGCCCTGATCTCTTGACTGGGTGAGAGTACTCTGCTTAATTCAGAGAATCTGTCCATCACCACCCCTTGTTGTAAATAATTTTGTCCACCCTAAGCGTGGAAGGGTATACTCAGATGTGAGTCCCTTGCTCATTGCACCATCAGGATTCAAGCAAGCCGGGCCGAAGACGCCTGAAATGGCAGAAACCGGTCCCCGGAAGCTTGTTTCCTTCCCAGTGTAAGAATTGGCTTTTGTAGTCTGGTCTGCCCTGTTCCCATGATGCACTGGGCCAGGGACAGACTAATTTGCATACAGCCAGGTTCTGAAACTGGGATGGTGCAATGAGCTAAAAAACGGTGTTGGATCTAGCCCTGATCTCTTGACTGGGTGAGAGTACTCTGCTTAATTCAGAGACTCTGTCCATCACCACCCCTTGTTGTAAATAATTTTGTCCACCCTAAGCGTGGAAGGGTATACTCAGATGTGAGTGCCTTGCTCATTGCACCATCAGGATTCAAGCAAGCCGGGCCGAAGACGCCTGAAATGGCAGAAACCGGTCCCCGGAAGCTTGTTTCCTTCCCAGTGTAAGAATTGGCTTTTGTAGTCTGGTCTGCCCTGTTCCCATGATGCACTGGGCCAGGGACAGACTAATTTGCATACAGCCAGGTTCTGAAACTGGGATGGTGCAATGAGCTAAAAAACGGTGTTGGATCTAGCCCTGATCTCTTGACTGGGTGAGAGTACTCTGCTTAATTCAGAGACTCTGTCCATCACCACCCCTTGTTGTAAATAATTTTGTCCACCCTAAGCGTGGAAGGGTATACTCAGATGTGAGTCCCTTGCTCATTGCACCATCAGGATTCAAGCAAGCCGGGCCGAAGACGCCTGAAATGGCAGAAACCGGTCCCCGGAAGCTTGTTTCCTTCCCAGTGTAAGAATTGGCTTTTGTAGTCTGGTCTGGCCTGTTCCCATGATGCACTGGGCCAGGGACAGACTAATTTGCATACAGCCAGGTTCTGAAACTGGGATGGTGCAATGAGCTAAAAAACGGTGTTGGATCTAGCCCTGATCTCTTGACTGGGTGAGAGTACTCTGCTTAATTCAGAGACTCTGTCCATCACCACCCCTTGTTGTAAATAATTTTGTCCACCCTAAGCGTGGAAGGGTATACTCAGATGTGAGTCCCTTGCTCATTGCACCATCAGGATTCAAGCAAGCCGGGCCGAAGACGCCTGAAATGGCAGAAACCGGTCCCCGGAAGCTTGTTTCCTTCCCAGTGTAAGAATTGGCTTTTGTAGTCTGGTCTGCCCTGTTCCCATGATGCACTGGGCCAGGGACAGACTAATTTGCATACAGCCAGGTTCTGAAACTGGGATGGTGCAATGAGCTAAAAAACGGTGTTGGATCTAGCCCTGATCTCTTGACTGGGTGAGAGTACTCTGCTTAATTCAGAGACTCTGTCCATCACCACCCCTTGTTGTAAATAATTTTGTCCACCCTAAGCGTGGAAGGGTATACTCAGATGTGAGTCCCTTGCTCATTGCACCATCAGGATTCAAGCAAGCCGGGCCGAAGACGCCTGAAATGGCAGAAACCGGTCCCCGGAAGCTTGTTTCCTTCCCAGTGTAAGAATTGGCTTTTGTAGTCTGGTCTGCCCTGTTCCCATGATGCACTGGGCCAGGGACAGACTAATTTGCATACAGCCAGGTTCTGAAACTGGGATGGTGCAATGAGCTAAAAAACGGTGTTGGATCTAGCCCTGATCTCTTGACTGGGTGAGAGTACTCTGCTTAATTCAGAGACTCTGTCCATCACCACCCCTTGTTGTAAATAATTTTGTCCACCCTAAGCGTGGAAGGGTATACTCAGATGTGAGTCCCTTGCTCATTGCACCATCAGGATTCAAGCAAGCCGGGCCGAAGACGCCTGAAATGGCAGAAACCGGTCCCCGGAAGCTTGTTTCCTGCCCAGTGTAAGAATTGGCTTTTGTAGTCTGGTCTGCCCTGTTCCCATGATGCACTGGGCCAGGGACAGACTAATTTGCATACAGCCAGGTTCTGAAACTGGGATGGTGCAATGAGCTAAAAAACGGTGTTGGATCTAGCCCTGATCTCTTGACTGGGTGAGAGTACTCTGCTTAATTCAGAGACTCTGTCCATCACCACCCCTTGTTGTAAATAATTTTGTCCACCCTAAGCGTGGAAGGGTATACTCAGATGTGAGTCCCTTGCTCATTGCACCATCAGGATTCAAGCAAGCCGGGCCGAAGACGCCTGAAATGGCAGAAACCGGTCCCCGGAAGCTTGTTTCCTTCCCAGTGTAAGAATTGGCTTTTGTAGTCTGGTCTGCCCTGTTCCCATGATGCACTGGGCCAGGGACAGACTAATTTGCATACAGCCAGGTTCTGAAACTGGGATGGTGCAATGAGCTAAAAAACGGTGTTGGATCTAGCCCTGATCTCTTGACTGGGTGAGAGTACTCTGCTTAATTCAGAGACTCTGTCCATCACCACCCCTTGTTGTAAATAATTTTGTCCACCCTAAGCGTGGAAGGGTATACTCAGATGTGAGTCCCTTGCTCATTGCACCATCAGGATTCAAGCAAGCCGGGCCGAAGACGCCTGAAATGGCAGAAACCGGTCCCCGGAAGCTTGTTTCCTTCCCAGTGTAAGAATTGGCTTTTGTAGTCTGGTCTGCCCTGTTCCCATGATGCACTGGGCCAGGGACAGACTAATTTGCATACAGCCAGGTTCTGAAACTGGGATGGTGCAATGAGCTAAAAAACGGTGTTGGATCTAGCCCTGATCTCTTGACTGGGTGAGAGTACTCTGCTTAATTCAGAGACTCTGTCCATCACCACCCCTTGTTGTAAATAATTTTGTCCACCCTAAGCGTGGAAGGGTATACTCAGATGTGAGTCCCTTGCTCATTGCACCATCAGGATTCAAGCAAGCCGGGCCGAAGACGCCTGAAATGGCAGAAACCGGTCCCCGGAAGCTTGTTTCCTTCCCAGTGTAAGAATTGGCTTTTGTAGTCTGGTCTGCCCTGTTCCCATGATGCACTGGGCCAGGGACAGACTAATTTGCATACAGCCAGGTTCTGAAACTGGGATGGTGCAATGAGCTAAAAAACGGTGTTGGATCTAGCCCTGATCTCTTGACTGGGTGAGAGTACTCTGCTTAATTCAGAGACTCTGTCCATCACCACCCCTTGTTGTAAATAATTTTGTCCACCCTAAGCGTGGAAGGGTATACTCAGATGTGAGTCCCTTGCTCATTGCACCATCAGGATTCAAGCAAGCCGGGCCGAAGACGCCTGAAATGGCAGAAACCGGCCCCCGGAAGCTTGTTTCCTTCCCAGTGTAAGAATTGGCTTTTGTAGTCTGGTCTGCCCTGTTCCCATGATGCACTGGGCCAGGGACAGACTAATTTGCATACAGCCAGGTTCTGAAACTGGGATGGTGCAATGAGCTAAAAAACGGTGTTGGATCTAGCCCTGATCTCTTGACTGGGTGAGAGTACTCTGCTTAATTCAGAGACTCTGTCCATCACCACCCCTTGTTGTAAATAATTTTGTCCACCCTAAGCGTGGAAGGGTATACTCAGATGTGAGTCCCTTGCTCATTGCACCATCAGGATTCAAGCAAGCCGGGCCGAAGACGCCTGAAATGGCAGAAACCGGTCCCCGGAAGCTTGTTTCCTTCCCAGTGTAAGAATTGGCTTTTGTAGTCTGGTCTGCCCTGTTCCCATGATGCACTGGGCCAGGGACAGACTAATTTGCATACAGCCAGGTTCTGAAACTGGGATGGTGCAATGAGCTAAAAAACGGTGTTGGATCTAGCCCTGATCTCTTGACTGGGTGAGAGTACTCTGCTTAATTCAGAGACTCTGTCCATCACCACCCCTTGTTGTAAATCATTCTTCTTGGCAGCAGCAAATACTTTTCAGAAGCTCCTTACAGAAGGGGTATCCGGCCTTGTGGATCCCTCACCAGTAACAGCCTGCAGCTTTGTCCAACTGGAGATTTTTGACTTCCAATAAGGTCCGAATGTAGAAATCTTCAGAGCCGGATGATGCCTTCTGCTTGGGCAACGCCGGCTGACTGCCCTCGTTAAACTTTGCATGCTCACACATTTTGTTACAGAATTTTTTCCCAGTCCAAAGGTAAGCTGAGACTGCGCCCAAACTACTCTTTGTATCTATTGCATTCGGCCATAACTTTCGACTCTGACCCAGTCCTGTGCAACTAGCTATCCGCAATTGGTGCTTTGATCTTTTAGATAGGTTTCATTATAAACTTTAAAAACTCATTACTTTGGTTCTACTGATTGCATTTTTGTTGTTTTCATGTCAAATAAAGTAATTAAAATGTACTCTGTTATTCTAAATTGGTTATGGATTTTTCCTGTGTTTTTACTTTATTACTGTTTGTGTGCTGCGTACATACTTTACATATTGCCTCTAAGTTAATTCTGACTGCTTTTGTTCCAAGCTCTGAAGCTACCAGAGGCTTAAGCGCAGGTTAATTTAGTAACTTTAGTGGGTTACCCTAAAAGGGATAATGCTATTGCTTGAGTGGGGTTTTACCCCCTCAACCAATCAACCCAATTTCTCACAGTTGCCCTCCACATTTTCCTTTTCTGTTCTCATCAACAATCTTTAGTTCATTACGTTAAAAAAAAAATAATCCAATGCATCTTCCACTTCTAGCCCAGAACTTCTCCCATCACCACTGCCTGGTTTTCTCTTCTGGTTCTCCGTCCTATAAGATTTATGTATACATAGTAAATAGTTTACCTCACCCTGACCTTTTTTCCTTATAATTTAAAAAGATTTGAATGTTTGGTTTTGGATTCATCTCAGTTCAATAATCGGACTGGACTCCTGTGCTTCTTATGTTTTTCAATGTAGGTGTGGAGCTTCTGAGAGATCTGGTGAATGAGCTATTGGCATGATGGCACTTCATTGAAGTGGTTTTATCAGTCTTGGATTCATATGGTCAGTTTGTTTATACTCCCATTTTTTTAAATTTGCAATGTGTTAGAGTATTGTAAATTTGTTAAAACAGAACAGAAGGAAGTGCAAATCAAGGATTCCCTTTATTTCAAATTAAAAACAATTTAAATGCATGAGAAAGTAGAGTATTTTGTGTACTTTTTAGCCAGTAACCAAAAAGAATTCATTTTAAAGAAAACATTTCTAAGTGATAATTTATTCAAAAGGTTTTCTGTGAGACGCTAAAACACCCATTTACTTTGTTACTTAAATGTATTATACTTTGATGGATACATGCTCCACATATGGGAGTAGCCTATCATCTTAGTCATCAGCATTCCATGCTACATTTTTGCCCCATCAGGCAGTAGTTGTCCTATAACCTCATTTGGAATGATATCTAAATGTGTTGTTACAGGTCTTGTGCCCTAGTGGTTGTATTTAGTCCGACTGCTACATCTGGGCCAGCCATTCTCCAGGCCACGGCAATGTGAGAGTTCTCTGCAATGGCCTCTACCTCTCTCAATTAAATCAGGAACCCCTCACTCACATACCTTGGGCTGATGGAACAGGTCAAGAAATGTTTACAAGGCTGTTACAGTAGGTTAGCACTTTTCACCTACCTTCCTTACCCCCCTTGTATGGATTGGCATATCAAATTGGAGCTGGCGGGCATAGACCATTAATGTTATGCTATGTTAATTGTTCTTGTATAGAGCACATTCACCAATAGTTTCTTGGCACTTTTGACAAATACATACCTGCTGAAAAGAATTGAGTCAGAAGAGCAGCATAACTTAATAGGCTCGCATAAATACCCACATTTTCAAGTTTTTATTTAAATAATTTGAAGTCATTTTCATGGCTGATTTGTTCGACAAGGAGTTCCAAATTGGCTGGTGTTAATGCTGCAAAACTTCATCCACCTGATCTGCTCTTATGAACCTTTGGGGCCATGAATCAATTGGCATGAGTGCATCTCAAGTTATGTATGGGGATGTAATTGACTACTTTTTAGTCACAACTTTAGGTGCTAATGCTGTCATGCTTATAAAGACTGCAACAGATTTTAAAATGTGTTAATTCCTTCACTGGCAACCAGTGAATATTATTGAGCAGTAGAGTAAAGTGTGTATAATTTGGGAAGTTGGAATACTAATCTAGCAGCATCATTCAGAATTAGTTGAAGCCTATGTTGATTGGAACTAGGCAGGCCCAGGTATACAGAGTTGGCATAGTCCAGCCTGGGAATGATGTTCACCATTGCTATCATTTTCCGAGCTCGAAAGAGAGTAGTGACATTTTTCTATGCATATGTATCCAAATTATCAATTTACACCCTACTGATCCTACTTGTGGTTTTACTGTTAGTTTGCCACTGATGACAACACCTAAGCTTTTTGTAAGGATTGTAGGAAAATAATTCAATTCTCATGGCCAACATAACTGATTCCACAGGCCAGCCTTGTATTTAGGGATGATTATCTCCAGCTTATTGAGTTTTAGCTAATTGGCGCTCATCCAACCAGCAATAATTCTCATTGTGTTTTGAAATGTATCTTCCGATAAGGAAGTACCATCAAGAAGGAATTTCAACTGTGAACAATCAGCTTCATTTTATATTGTTAAGCCTTTAGAAAGAATCTCAGCTATTAATGGTTTGTTATTCAAAAAAAATATAAATGAGTTGATAGAGATGAGCCTTGTGGTATCCTACACTCTAATGTAATTGCTTTTGCTGAGAATTTTCCCCAGTTTCACTGCTTGAGTATGTTCTGTTAGGAAGGTCTTAATCCATTCCAAAGGTTTTCCTTTTGTTCCCGCTTCTTCTATATGGCTGACCAAAATCATATATTCGACGCTGTTAAAGACTTCTGATAGGTTTAATTGTACCTGGTCATCTAAAACAGCCATCATTACTAATTCTGTACAAGTATCAAAAGTCAGCTCGGGAGAGGAAGAAAGTCATGTGATGCCCTAAGTGCGAAGGGTATGCCCACACATGGATCTCATGTTCACTGTGCCGCTGGAAGCAAGCTGCACCTGAATGATGAGCTTTAATCAGAACGAAACGGGTCTTAGGTTGCTTGTGTTCCGATTGAGGAAGGACAAGGCCTGGCAGTTTGGGCAGGACTGTTCCTATTAAAACAGAGTCAATATTTATTTATCTATGTCTGAACCCATACTCAGGTGGTTTGGTGAGAAAAATTATGATGAACTGGAGTGTTGCCCCAAGTACTTAACAGTGGATAAGATTAATTTAAGCATTACTTCCATCACTTTTTGTATACTTCGTTACATGTTCAGCATTACTGATTTCTGTGGCCGGTGATTGGTCTACAATCCCTCAAAAAATGTGGCATATATGGGAGCTGTTTTGGCTTGGTTTTAATATATTTCTGCCCTCAATTTGCATATCTACCATCGATAAGATTGAAACTTGGACCCCTGTGCTTCTCATGGTATTCAATGTATGTGTGGAGCTTCTGCAAGATCTGGTCACTGGGTGTTCAATCCTCTTTGATCAATTGCTATCAACAGCCACATATTTGATTGGGTGTTTGGTCAGGGGTACATATGAGTGGATGGGTAACACTTAGGGGTCTTTTAGGATGTAGGGCGCCTGGCGGTGGTGATCCGCCCTACATCATACCCGGCCCGTCACACATTTCTCCCCCGCCATATTAGTAGGAGGTATCTGGAGATGTGGACATCCTCAGAGGTGTGAGACAAGGTTGCTTTTTAGCTCCACTCTTATTCATCTTGTATATAAATGACCTCCACCTCTTTTTACTTACCACTACCCCGATGTCCCCAAGATTAAATGCTATTTCTTACCAGCATTACTATATGCTGATAACGCAGTGTTGATGGCCCACACTCCATAGGTGCTTCGTCAACTAGTACGTTGTTTTGTACATTTTATAGCATCACTAGATTTGTGCACTAATTTTAACAAATCTTTTATTAAGTCATGTGGGCCAAAGAAGCAATTTTAAAAGTGGATGAATCAAGTCGAACTTGTGCAAGAACTTTTCCTTACCTGGTAATGGTTTTTGCTGATAATGGTTCATGGAAAGCACACTTAGCACATAGTGGGAATACATTCTCCAGAGCCATCTGGTCAATATTTAGTTTACAGTGACCCAGGAATGGGGGAGTCCTAGTTTCTTTAATTTAGATTTCTAAACAATGTCTCCCAATTACTTCCTAGGGGGCTGAAGTTTGGGTTAATGATAAGTGTCACCCAATCCAAGTGGAAGAGCAGATTCTGCAGAAAAGTCCTGGAAGCACTGATTTCTTGTTTGTATGTCATAGTGAACTGACTATCCCCTTGTTGAGGACTATATTAGTGCCCACCTGTTAGATTTGGGGGTCTCTAGTTCCAATGGTATTAACCTTTGTCCAAATAGGGACCCTTACTTCTAAGTCAGGATAAGGGGATTACACTCCTTAATAACCCATGCTCACCCCCTTGGTAGCTTGGCACGAGCAGACAGGCTTATCTCAGAGGCAGTGTGTTAAGCATTTGTGAATATACACAGTAATACAGTGAATACACTACAGATTGACACAACACAGGTTTTATAAAAATAAGTATTCTTTATATAGACTTAACACAAGACCAGAAACGACAAAAATCCACAATACTACAATTAAGATTGCTTTAAAGATGATAAAAGTTACTTAGTTCAAATTGATGATAAATGCGACAAAGTTCTCAACAAAGTACCTGGATGCATGACGCAAAGTAAACAAAAGGCTCACAAAAGGGGAGATACGTAGTTCCGTGATCCGGGGAAGATGATGTGTCGTGCCTCAATGCTTGCGCAGAGTAGGGGATGCGTCGTGATACTTACCGGTGCGGAGGTGATGCGTATATTCTCGGCCTGCGGGCCCATTGCAGTGAGCAAGATGCCGCCTTGATGCAATGCGATGATCCGGTTGCGTTGCAAGAAGATGGCACCGTTGATGCGGCGATGAGATGATGATACGCCCTGGCAGCCTTGCGACGATTCCGTACTTTGGAGCCGCGACAGGCCCTGCGACACACTTCTCCGTTAATGCGATGGTGACTCTTTCGATGGTGTCACGCTTCTCTGGTGATGCGACAGCAGGTAGCTTTGATGAACACACGCTTCCAGGGAGATGCGGTGGAGGCTCACTTCTCGGCGATGCGACGATTTCAGCTGCAGCGGTGACACGCTTCCTCTCGATGCGTCGGGCTTCCAGCTCCCACCGACAAAGAAATGTCTGGAGTTGAGAATTCCCAGCAAGGAAATTCAGAGGGGAGCTGGAGAAGAAGTATTTTGTCCCTGAGACTTAAGCAGGAAGCAAGCACAGTTCAAGCCCTTGGAGAATATTCTGTAAATGATGAAAGTCCTTTAAAAGTTCCTTCTCCTTTCCTGGCAATGAAGCAACCACTGCAGGCCCACCCAGCAAACAGCACACTGGCTGAGGGGCAGTAAAACTCCTGCAGCTTCCTTGGTTCTTCTCCTTGGCAAAAGGTTTATTGTTCCAGAAGTGATCTAATTTCTTTGGATCAGGGTCCCAATATTTTTACCCCAAAAACCTTTGTTCTCTGGCTAATCTAAACCAGTTTCTGAGCACTTTGTTTACATGACTCTCTTCTTCCTTTCACTGGGCAGGCCAGAGACATCAGCCACCCCACAGGAGGTGGAGCCAGCGCAAGGGAGGGAAGATACAGCTCTGGAGCACTTTGCTGACATGATTCCTCCACTCCTTTTACAGTGCAGGGCAGAGACATCAGACAAGCAACAGGAGGTGGAGCCAGCATTGTAGAGGGAAGGCCCAGCCCTATTCAGGTCCCAGGTGCAACTCCTCCCTTCCATCTAGATGCAGATCTCTCTTTTCACCACCGGGCTGCCCCAGCCTGTCTCCTGGAATCCCCCACCCCTGTCACTCACAAACCCAGACAAGGAATGCTCAACCTAGCAGAGGCAGGCCTGGACTGTTAGGCAAGAAAATACCTACTTTCTAAAAGTGCTATTTTCAAACAAAAAATATTAAAACCAACTTTACTAAAAGATGTATTTTATCATTCTGAGTTCAGGCATACTAAATTAGAATTTCTACCATGTTCCCTGAGTCAGTTAGGATTATAAGAATGTAATAATCTAACTGCCCATTCTAGCCTATGGAGAACAGATAGCCTTCAATGGTGAAAAATGAAAATGGCTGTAAATCACTGGATCCATGTTAAAATATTGATATCAAAAATATCGATGAAAAAAATCTCGATGTAAAACTATCGATGACAAAAATATCGCCCCCGTATACTTAAAAAGGTAAGTACAGTAATATTGACTCAAAAATATCGATGTAAAAAATATAGATGTAAAAAATATCGACTTTAAAAAAATAACATAAATTAAATTAATGTAACTAAATATTATTATTATTAAAAAAACTAAATGAATGTTAATATATATTTTAAATAATTATAAGAAATAAACTAAATTTAATTAATATAAACACAAAAAAGTGTACATATACATATATTACTAGAATACATTTGATTAACTATTATCTTTATTTAATTTATAAACTTTATTAATTATATAAAAATAAAATAAAAACATAAATAATTAACAAATAAATACAAATATTTAATATATTCTATATTTAACACATTAAACTATTAAAAAAAATAATACATACATTTTATAACAAAAAAAACATTCATAGTTAAAATAGTAGGTAGCAGGAGGGTAAAAATTCCTATTCCCACTCCAGTGATTGCAACAGTACGGAAAACGCTGGATAGCGTAGGGGTAAAAATTACTATTCCCACTCCAGTGAGTGCAACAGTAGATAAAGCGCTGGATAAACTTTAGGGGTAAAAAATACTTTTGCCACTTCAGTGAGTGTAACAGTAGGGAAAGTGCTGGATAGCATGGGGTAAAATTTACTATTCTCACTCCAGTGAGTGCAACAGTAGGGAAAACGCAGGATAGCATAGGGGTAACATTTACTATTCCCACTCCAGAGAATGCAACAGTAGGGAAAGCGCTGCATAGCGTGGGGGTAAAATTTACTATTCCCACTCCAGTGAGTGCAACAGTAGGTAAAGCGCTGGATAGCGTAGGGGTAAAAAATACTATTCCCACTTCAGTGAGTGTAACAGTAGGGAAAGTGCTGGTTAGCATGGGGTAAAATTTACTATTCTCACTCCAGTGAGTGCAACAGTAGGGAAAGCGCTGGATAGCGTAGGGGTAAAATTTACTATTCCCACTCCAGAGAGTGCAACCGTAGGGAAAGCGCTGGATAGCGTGGGGGTAAAATTTACTATTCCCACTCCAGTGAGTGCAACAGTAGGGAAAGCGCTGGATAGCGTAGAGGTAAAATGTACTATTCCCACTCCAGTTAGTGCAACAGTAGAGAATTCGCTGGATAGCGTGGGGGTAAAATTTACTATTCCCACTCCAGTGAGTGCAACAGTTGGGAAAGCGCTGGATAGCGTAGGGGTAACATTTAATATTCCCACTCCAGAGAGTACAACAGTAGGGAAAGCGCTGGATAGCGTAGGGGTAAAAATTACTATTCCCACTCCAGTGAGTGCAACAGTAAGGAACGCGCTGGATAGCCTAGGGGTAAAATGTACTATTCCCACTCTAGTGAGTGCAATAGTAGGCAAAGCGCTGGATAGCGTAGGGGTACAAATTACTATTCCCACTCCAATGAGTGCAACAGTAGGGAAAGTGCAGGATAGCGGAGGGGTAAAAATTACTATTTCCACTCCAGTGAGTGCAACAGTAGGGAAAGCGCAGGATCCCAAAACAATAAAAAATGAAAATATCAGCATTTTCAATACATTTTATTTCTAGTTTTAACATAATTAATATATAAATATAAATATATTATTATTAACAAAGATAAAAAATAATTATTTAGCACTATAAAATCCCCAACAAATACCTAAAATTAATTACACAATTACATTTAATATTTACTAATTAGTCCATGAAAATTCTTTTTCATTATTTATTAATTAAACAATTAATTACTTACCAGCTTTCACACCATTTACACATATAAACACCACAACACACACCTAAAATTAATTACACAATTACAATTAATAATTAATAATTAATTATTTGAAATTAATGTTGTATTATTTATTAATTTAACAATTAATTACTTACCAGCTTTCACTCCATTTACACATATATATATATATATATATACACCACAGCACACACCTAAAATTAATTACACAATTACAATTAATAATTACTAATTAATTATTTAAAATTATTTTTTTATTATTTATTAATTAAACAATTAATTACTTACCAGCTTTCACACCATTTACACATATATACACCACAGCACATACCTAAAATTAATTACACAATTACAATTAATAATTTGTAAATAATTAATAGCAATTAATTTCAAACTATTTAACAATTAATCAATATAAAATGAATTACTTACCACCCTTCACACCATTTACATATATAAACACCACAACACACACCTAAAATAAATTAAACAATTAACATACTTAATTATTAATTAACTAATTGAAATTAATTAACAACTAATTATTAAACTATGATTAATTAATAAATGAACACATTAATTAATACATTAATTTTACATAATTAAATTACTTCCCCCCCTATTCCCCTATAAACCACACAGCCCGCTATGGAACTAATAACGCAAAATTAAACTTAAAATAAACTAATAAGTAGAAACATTCTAAAACATATAATAAAGTGACAAACAATTCTTATTAAATACACTAAAATACATAACATTATTAAAAAATCGATATTTTAGTAAACTATATTTTTGTAAACGATATTTATTACAACGATATTTTTGTAATCAATATTACTTACCTGTCAGTCGATATTCTTGTCAGCTATATTTTTGGGTCGATATTTCTTCCAAACAATATTTCTGCGGCGATATTTTTGTCCCACAATATTTCCCCATCGATATTGCTGCTCTGCACCAATTCACTATTAGGACATGCTATACACATCAGACCATGTCCTACCTTATATTTAGAATGCACCCTGCCCATGGGCCTACCATAGGGGTGTCTAATATGAAGTAAAGGGAAGGTTTAGGGACTGGCAAGTGGGTGCACCTGGCCAAGTCGACATGGCAGTGCTAGACTGCACACAGGCCTTGCAATGGCAGGCCTGAGACACACTTTACTGGTTGCTTCTGTGGGTGGCACAACCAGTGCTGCAAGCCCACCAGCAGCATTTAATTTACAAGCTCTGGACACACGTGGTGAACTGTACTAGGGGCTAACAGGTAAATCAAATACCCAATCTTGGATTCACCAATTAGTACATTAATGTAACATGGGGAGCACTTGCACTGTGGCACAGAATAACTGTGGCACAGTGCCCAAAGCATATAACCAGCAAAAACATATCAAAACAGCGGAGGCAATCCGTCCAAAATGGAAGGGAGACTCACGTCAATGATGCCAGGTCTAACACCACCCATTGATAATATGGCTTGCAATTTGGAGAAACACGAGGGAGGTCTCACTAGAGACATCAATAAAGATTGCCTCTCTTGTGATAAAGGTAGAAACATCCCTACGCTGGTGCATGTAGAATCCTGCATGCTAAAGGTAGGATATAAGCTAGTGTTCAAAGTAGCCCTCACACTATTAGCAAAAAACAGCTGCAGAACACCTGGTTTAAAATAATACAGGCAGAGAGACTTTAGATTAAGTCTGCCACACAAAGAGTGAATGCTTATCTGAACATAAATTTGGGATGGCACATCCCGATTCGAAGGCATTTGACAAGTCTAATGGGGCAATGGGAGCGTAGTTTGTTGTTTAGTTTCAGGGCCGGTACGGTTAAGTATCTGCTAAGCTTCCCACTAGGCTTTCAAGCAAACTTAGACTGCTGTCCCTGCCCATGTAATGGGAGATCGGGTCAATTAATGCTAAAAATTTTATTATTCTGTGATTTTTATTTATTGTATATTAAAAGTATTTTATTACCACTAATTAAGAGGCAATGCATTACCGACTTTAGAGAAGCTTATAATACTCTGCTCCAGTTGAACAATTAGGAATGCCTTTTCCATGTCGGATTGTTCTAGAAATTTGCTGTGTGGCCCCAGCTTACAATGACCGCTTTTTAGTTTTAATGATAGAATGACATGGTGATTTTACTATTTCAAGTATTCTGGAATAACAATGAAACAAAAGTGTATGAATGTTTTTAAAAATGTATTTACCCCTTGTGTATGTAGTTTTATGGCTACTTTTGCATCCAAATAAAGATTTTTGAAATTGAAATTGACTTACTTCCTGGTCAAAATGACTTCAAGAACCATTGGTTACATTGAGTCAGAGTAATCATGCTCTGAAGAATTGCTTGCCTATGCATGCAAATGTATAATATCGAAGCTTTCGATAACGTGTAATACAGAACAGTTTCAAATGGATGCAATCTGTTATGCTGTGAAATTTCTTTTTGAGTGTTATTTGTTTTTCTGAGAAAGGCAGATGAAGAAAGAACTTTCCCATAAGGAATTTACATCAGCATTGGATGGAGGCAGGAATTGATTAAATGGCCTGTTCTCCCGTCTGGTATAAAGAGTCCTGCTTTCACATCGGACTCTGAAACACAAAGGCAACATCAAAGTAAAAAAATATAAAACAAAAACATTGGCCCAGTAAGGAACTCGCTTATGTGGGGATGTGCTCCTTTTGAAAGAGCAAAATGCAGTCATTCAAAGGAAAGTTATCCAGTGGCTGAAGTGGGCTGACCCGCTAACCCATGGTGTAGTGTGCAGAAGCAAAATGTGAATAACACAACCTGAAAATCGTGTTAAAAATGCAAATCCATATGATCCAATGAAAACTATCTCAGCTGGCACTCAGACTGATCTGGTCCCCGTCTATCCTATGCCAAATCACGAAAGTACTAAGGAGGATTCGACTGTCACTCATGCTATTGCAGAGGGCTCTGTATTAGGATCCGTGCCAGCTCAGGTTCTTGAACTGATTGAAAAGAAATGTACCCTATTATGGCAAAAACTGGAAGGTATGGACACTGCTATAAATAACTTAAAGTGTACTAACGCAATCCAACAACCAATTACCATAGAAAAAGTGGGTTCAAATATTGTAGTAGATGGTAACCAAAGTAGAATTTTGCAAAATCCAGATGGTAAATTGAAGGATGGCCGTATAATTATATATTGCTCTGAAAGATAAAACACAGAAAGATCCTAAAGGTTTGAGTGAGAAATGTGGGGGTTTGCATCCTACTTATTCTGAACATTTAGATTCAGTCACCGTACCAAGCATCATGTCCAATAATCCAGTAGATGACTCAATTAACACTTACCTGAAACCTAGCAATGATGTGTTGAGTTTACTGCCAGCCGCGTGCCCATATGTTTTGATTTTGGCTGGTGTACCTGTCCTCAGGGAGGGCCAAAGGGAGACGTGAGCTGAGTTACACATCAAAACCGTGGATTGGTTAACAAAACTTGAAATATTTCATCTGTCTGCTACAAGAGAGATTTTAATGGTTCAAAAGGCTGGGTGGGTGGGTGCATGCCCCAAGCACATTGATGGCGACTGTAGTGTAGTTAATTTTCATCGGCCACAGATGGATCGCTACTTACTAAACCACCGCGAGACACTACATACCCAGAGTATTGGCTCTTGTATTCTTCCTCTGGGATATTTTTACAAACCTCCACTTGGCTCACTTATAAATAATCCCTTTCCACCCCCGCTGTTCAACAGGTTTGATACCCTGTCAGATTTAAATACCCAAGATTGACAATTATCTGCAACACAATATGAACCAAATTTAGCCAATGGGTATCAGATTCTAATATTTGCTTCCTCAACCAATATTCAAGATAGTCAGCTAGTTCCAGCTAGGGATCAAGACTGGACAGGTTTAACAAGCAAAGAAGAAGTGGTTAGGCCTCATGGTGTATTGGATGTAGTACCATTACTTGTGCTTAGCGATAGTGTGGTTGCTGTTAAGGGTCAACCAGCTGTTGCACCCTAATGGAATGGATTCCCTTAAATGTAATAGCTACATTGACAATATGGTCAATGGAAGTTTAAAACTAAGGAAAGAGACGGAAATAGCAGCCAATCAGCAAATAAGGAACAAAGGACAATCAGAATTACGATTCACTTCCTGGAATATAGCAAAATTGACAAGAAAACAAGTGGATGTAGAGTGGCAGGAGTACAACGAGCTAAGCGAAATATTACTATTGCAAGAAACGTGGGCTCTGGAAATTCCTCATAAAGTAGGATTCAAAACATATAATGTTAATGCTATTCCTTCGGTCAGAGGGAGGCTATCGGGAGGTCTTGTTATATGGATAAAATATCCTTATGTATTGATATAATTCAGTTGGATTTTCCTTCACAGGATCTAGTTGGTGTGAAGATCCAAATGCAGGACAAAACTGACATATATATATATATATATATATATATATATATATATATATATATATATATATATATATATATATATATATATATATATATATATAGTAAATATTTATAACAGACCGAGCTTAGCTACTGTAAAATCACCTGTAATAGAACAATTAGACCAATTTCTATGTTCAATTAACCCAAGGGCAAGGGTAATCATGGGAGGAGATTTTAACCGTACATTTGAACCTATTGTTGGCTTTGAAAATATTTTCAAAGAAGAAGACATGGCAAATAATATTCCCCCATTGGAAAGTAGCCCGGTAGTACCCTGTTCAGTTGCCGTTGCACAACTAATGAGATTAATGTCAGGACATGGACTCCGAGCCTGCAATGGTCGACTGCCTTCTGATAGCCCAAATGCAGCTACATTTAGCAGGAATAACTACAAGAGCTGTATCGATTACATATTGGTATCTATTAACCTTTGGCCAATTTTACATCATCTGGATGTTGAGGATAGATCAGGCAGTGATCATTACCCCCTATGCTTGACACTGATATTCCTTTTTTTCACCCAACCACTTTGAACAATGGAGATATTAACCCTACTGTCACAGAACCACTATTAAGTAATAATCGCAGAGCCTTAAAGTTGCCTTCTATAGGGGGAAATGACGAAGCTATGCAGCAAATATATGATACCTTTGCATATACTATTGCACCGTACGTTGAACTCCCTGTCGCCGATTTCCCAATTATGAATATTCATCACACATTGGTAGACGCTTTGACACCTATCTTAAGCAAGATTCCTAAAGATTGTAAAAGGGGGAAGACTAATTTAACTAATTTAGAAAATCCCTGGTATAATAAAGAATGCCGTGAGGCAAAAAAGGAACTTATCTTGAGAACAAAAGCAACAAATATAATGGCTTTAAGAGAGAAAAGGAATAAGTACAAGAAATTGTTAGCTCAAACTAAGAAAAATTGGGATGATAGAATATGGACAGAACTGATCAGTGCAGCCAAAGCTAAGGACCACTCCAGCTTTTGCTGATTGATATCCAAAGGAAATATGGCAGGGAGATGCAGGAAAGACCTTTTTTTAGTTGGGAAAACATGGGTCAGCCATTTCTCCTGCCAATACTCAACATCTGTGAGTGACACAGAATTTGAAATGCAAGATTATGTCACACTCCCAATCACAGCCTCTCTACACTTTAGTTTGGAAGACACTCTATCAGCTATGGATGCGGTAATACCTGGAAAAGCTTGAGGTCCAGGCAAAATACCAGGAGATTTAATGAGGCATGATAAAGAGTTCTGGGACCCCTATATTAACTTTTTAGGTAATTCAGTTGCTGCAGATGCAGCTATACCGGAATCATGGAAAGGGGCTGAAATTACGACAAATTTTTTAAAAAGGTAATCGCCAAGACCTTTCAAATTATCATCCAATTAGTTTACAAAAAATATATGCCCGACAAATTTTAACATAATTAATTGTTTGGATTGAGGAGAATAGTATTTTATCAATTTATCAAGCTGGTTTCAGAGTTAAAACAAGCACAATTGACCAGGTTTTTAGAATCCTCTGCATGAGTTGGAAATATACAGTGCTTAAGAAGGGTCACATGTACATCGCCTTTGTTGACCTGAAGGCTGCATTCGATTCAATCCCTACAAATCTCCTCTGGAAATCCCTAAAAAAAACAAGGGGTACCGGGGGAAATACTCATGCAAATCATAAGATTACATGAGGATAATTTTGCAAGGGTCAGATGAGGTCCGAATGGTGAGCTTACTGAGCAAATCAAAGTAAACAGGGGTGTAAGGCAGGGATGTGTTTTGGCACCCACCTTTTTTTCATTGTATGTAAATAAGAATCCGGAATATTTATTGGGCTGCGAACATGATTTTCCCAAGTTAGGTGGGATGCCAGTGCCGGCCCTCCTATTTGCAGACGACACCGTTCTAATGTCCCAAACTGCAGAGTTTAATAGATACCTTTGATGCATATTGTGAGACTAAGGGCCTGGAAATAAATTCTAGTAAAACGAAATATATGGCAGTTAATTTGCACAAGTCTTTTAAAAAAGAACTTAACTGTCAAGGGGCAAAATATAGAATATGTGCACAATTTTAATTATCTCGGCATAATCTTGGATACTAAAATGTCATGGAAAATGCAATTGGAGAAAAGCAAGAGCATCTTACTCCAAAATTCTTTACCCATAGTAAAGATACATGAGAGTAGCATGTCTAAAGCAGTTTACCTAGTCCGTGAAGTATATAAGTATATAGTATATATATAAGTATATATATAAGAATAAGGCACAGTTGGCTTCTCAATATGGGGCAGAGCTATGGGGACCCTCAGGTAATAATACTTTTAATGGTGGAAGAAAATAAGTTCTATAGGAACATTTTGCAACTTCCAAGGCGTACACCACCGTACACCACTAATACCCATTGCAATGGATCTTAATATACGCCGTATGGATCACCAGGCAATTTTAAGACCATTATCGTATGCGTGACTGTGGTCCACAGAGGAGCTAGTGCACTATAAAGAAGGGTTGGAGGAAATTCTAAGGCTTACCCACGGAGCAGGTCTGCCGTGGCTTAAGCATGTTCACTCCTGGTTTACTAAACTGGGGTCAAAGCATTTCTGGGTTGAGCCTACACAATTGACTATGGATTCCAAGAAAATACTAAAATCAACCTTCTGGACCTATATTCAAAACAGTGTGCTATGTAGTTCAACCATTGGTACATTGATAACATGGTTCCTTCCAATTAAACAAATCTGAAGCTTTGAGTCCTTTATGGACGAGGTGCAGCCCCAACTAGCAAAGTCATTATATCTGAAATTTCAATATGGAATTCTGCAAATAAACTCAAACATATTGAAATGGACGTGCAAGCAAAGGGAAGAAAATACTGAGTGTTGTGCCCTATGCCAATCAGGGGCAAGAGAAGATGATCTCACTTTAATATACTTCTGCCCAGCTTACATAAAATTTAGACAGAAATGGATTAAACCTATTTGCCGGTTACTGGGTATTAGATCTTGCCACAAGGCAGCAAAAATTCTGAAAATGGATACCTTCCAAAAAAATCGTTTTTTGTATTAGTAGGTTTTTGTTTGATGCAGGTTTAATAAGGGCAAAGGAAGGATTGAAATGTTAGCATATGGTACAGAAATGTTGCTACTTCAGCTTTGAATCTGTATTTTTCTCTACCATCTTAAGTAAAAATATTACTTTACGTGACTGAACTTGCACTTTAAGATTTAAAAAGATAATTGGTAGATTGATGTTCCAATTGCACATACTGCACTAAAGCATTTGCACATTTTCTATTGATCTTTTTATTCAAGCAACTTATTAAAAAGGCTGCGAGCCATATGCAAGTAGTTCTTGGAATCCTATCTTCCTATAATGGTATTTGTTGCTTCTCCTCAGTATGTTTTATTTATGTAATAGAGTTTAATCTTCTCTGTTTTTAACTTTTGGCTTGACGGTACCTTTTGAAATGTATTAATATTATGATGTTTAAAATGCTATTGTATATCTTTTATGGTTTTTGCAACCGAAATAAAGATGATTGTATTGAGTAACACACCTACAGACCAATGGATGAAGAATGCTGGCTGAAATCCCCTTTAAATAAATATATTGTACATATTTTGTTTATAAAACAAACGATCTTGGCTAACACCAGAACTGAAAGAAGTCTGGTTCTGTCACCTACCCAAAGAAATGTACTAAACAACTAATCTTAGTTCCGGAGTATCGTGCTACTCGATATACAAAGCGATTCAATGCCTCGTTGGGTGTGGTAAGAGCTATTTAAATACATTTACAATTACAATGAGAGGAAATAGCTTCATAGCTATGTCATGGTACTTGAACCTATTTTCTCAGAAAACATACATATGGACTTTCCTAAGGACACTCTCACGTCGTAAATAGTGCCCTTTGAACCCACTGATCATAAACAAGCTCAACATACAGACATCCACACGACAAACCCCAATCCAGAATAAATTAGATATTCCAAAACAGAGCCCTGCCCCTTTTTCCTGTGGTACCCCTCTCATTGCATTTACTAACTTCCTAAGAACACATCAGAAAAATCAAAGGTTCGTTATTTTTTCATGGTCTCAACCAGACTGGAAAAATTGGTTGATATATGCCCCTCTATTGTGTGCCTTAGGAAATGGTAGTAAATGTTTTATTTTTTAAAAATGATTCCCTTTAAAAGCATTACTGTGTGGCTTTTGTCTCTGGCAAACTTTGCAAATAAAAACAATGTGTTATGTTGTATTCTGTTTTTGGACCGGACTGTGTCTTTGTAGGGATTTTACTTTGTATGTGTTCCTGGGAGGAAATGCTAATGTTGAATCTCATCGACATCTCTGTATTAACCCTCGTGAGTTCTAAGTAAAAAAGTATTGACTATAACTAAACAAATGAAATCAAAGTATCCAAGGCAGCCAATCAAATTACCTGATCGCTTGGACCTGTGTGAGGGGAGGGAGTGGAGGCTAAGGAAGTTTCATTCAATAAATCCTCAGGAAAACAAAATACTGATGGGTGGAATGCTTGAATCGATATCAGTCATTCTTGGCTGCATTGAAGTCCGACATGTTTTGCCCTCTATATCACTGTAGACAGAGCCAAGTCACGGGCACACTGGGCTTGGTTCTGCTCCAACAGGAGCTTCCCAGTCTGAACGGCCAAGTCAAGTCCCTTCCAGATGTGGACACAAGCAACCTACGGACATCTGCTCCTCATCAGTGAGGTTCAGCTTAATACCTTCCGGATATTAAGGATGGAATGGTCAACTCTTGTTTGGAAGGAGATGGTCTATAGTCTGGGGCAGGGGCATTGTTTGGGAAGTGAGACTGGAGAGGTGTAAGGCTGGTTTTCCAAAAGTTATCATGGTGTACACTGCTAAGGCCCTGATTTACCAGTATGTAGCATTGACGGTAAGATCGCAACACAAACTAGATGAATCAAAATATATTTGCTAGATACAAGCAGAGCTCTCAATGAGATTTCAGCAAAGAAAGTCGTCATTCCTCATTAGAGATACAACAGAATGCAACGGGGTGAGAACAGTGCAAATACCCTTAGAAATCCTACAACCTAAAGAAACCAGGCAGACCCAAAGGGAAAGTGCATCATCACATGACATTCCTAGGTGTAACATAATTTCCACAACATTTCACACTTTGTCCAACTTACCAACGAACGGTTCCCATCACGTAGAGATTGGACCTGGAAGGTGTACCTCCAGTGCAAATTTCAGACAAAAAAACCCCACAATGGCGTGCCTTGCGTCATGCAAAACCTTTTTCTATAGTGTGACTGATGACGCTTTGTAAATATGGGCCTGCAGTGTTTTAACCTATTTTCGCAATGGTACACTTATATTTTCAGCAGTGCTCGACTCACAAAATGTAATAATTTGGGCGCAAAGATGCAATAAATGAGAACTGAGAGACTCATGAAGTTGGGAGGGGAGAGGTTTGGGGAGTATTAGGTGAGGAAAGATGACATGTTGAATAGTAAACCCCACTCTTGAAGGATTTCAGCTCTATGCAAACATTGGGATTCCTTTAAATTTGACAAAAAACAGATCACTCACCACTAATTGCAAAGGAGAGGCATGCATAGCACCAATCAGACAGTTCTGAGTTTAGTTCAGTGACGGTCACCACTTTCTGTCTACAAACCTCCCACTAAGTAAGAATCATATGGAGTGCAATTTTATTATAGTCTGGCAGGAAGATGATTTTTTGGGGCCCACCACATCAAAGCTGGTGGCACCCTCGTATTTGTGCATTCCCGATTATCGAGAATTCACCTAGAATTTCCCTAACCTGATCCACATGTAAAGCACCAAGGGATGCCTCCGAATTTCCTTCCATGGAGTGTGCAAGAACCTCTTGACGAAAGAACCTTGGGAATACTTTTGCCAATGCAGTATGCATTGCATGCAGTCATGCATTGCACCAGCTAAACACTAGGGGCCTCATTTATGAAAAGTGACGCATCGCTGCGTGAATACAGCGATACGTCACTTTTCACAGTGCCCTCCTTGCGACACCAATGATGCGTCATATTAACAGTATGACGCATCATGGCGGAAGGAGTTACAGATACGTCAGTATTTCTGACGTATCTGTATGGCGCAAAAGTGATGTATTGCTGGAGTGTGTCACAAAAGTGACGCAACTCCAGCAGTGTGTCCTTTCACATGGGGCAAGCCCCATGTGAAAGGGCCTGCGTCAGTCTTACACCTGCTGTGAGGCAGGCGTAAGAAATTGACGCATTTGTGTCCTAGAAGTGGCGCAGTGAAATATTATAGATTTCACTGCATCACTTCCATGACCCTTTCTTGCGTCAAACCGCCCCCCTTGCATACATTATACCTGGCGCAGGTGTAATGTGGCGCAGGGGTTTACAAAGTGACTCATCTACCTAAATGAGGCCCTAGATTTTGATTTTATTGGGGGGGGAGGTTATGCCCTCGAACACACTGGGTGGGTCGGTATTTAAAGGTTCTTTGAAATCACTGCATAGAAGATCCAAGCAAAATGACCATTCAGGGTCACTAGGCAGAGAGCACATCTTTTAAAAAAATTAACTTTATTGGCATTTGTGAATCATATAGACATTTCGTACAGTCATACATTGGAATAAAAACAAACGTTTCCCGCCCGTCCCTTCCGTTCATTGTAAAAAAGGAGGAGAACAGATCACCAATCCCCTACATATAGGCAATTCACATTTCAGATAGAGGAATATAGATGAGGGCGAATCCATGCAACGCATGTATGTTCATGCTGGTGGCACATTGGTGCACCTCATTTTTCTCCTCGTGATGACTGAATAGACCATGCCAATTCCAACTCCCGAACTTACCCCCCATTGACTTCCGTTTCAAGCTTAGAGTCACAATAGAAACATTACTATGTACATGATTGTCTTATGTTGCTCATTAGAGCATAGCCTCTGTTTCATTTGCGTCCCCTCCCTGGGCTTCCCGGCACCAGTGTTACATCCACCACACCTGTAGAGCTCTGAGTTCCCGGGGTCTGTTCCTCTCTGAGCTCTGCTAACATTTGGGACCATGCCTGGAGGTCATCTACAAACTTTTTATCTTTACGAACAAGGTTCATTCACACCCTTTCTGCTGTCGCCCACTCACATACATCTTTCATCCATTCCCCTACTTGTGGGGGCCTAGGTCAGAGCCATGTTATAGCAATGCACCGCTTTGCCAGCACCAACTCCAGTAGGATGAATAGCCTGCTTAGTTTCTTCTGCTTAGGCTTAGGTATTAGGCAAAACAGTACTTGTCGGTTCTCTTTAGGAATTACCCATCCCATGACCCTCTGAAGGCGTGTGATCAATGTGTCCCAATAGCGATATAATGTCGGGCAAGCCTAAACCATGTTTAGAAAGTCAGCTGCTTGCGACTTACATCTCAGGCATTCGTCCTTACCGGTTGGGTAGATCATATGTACGTGGGGTGAGGTATATCTAGTGAACTAGGTTGTATTGTAGGAGCTTAAATCGTTCATAAGACCTAACTGTGCAGACCCCTTCATGGACATTCTCCCATTCCTTGTCAGGTAGTGGTTTCTCAAGCAGATTATCCCATCTCAACTTTACATTTATTACGCACAACAGCTACCCACAAAGGGTTTCCCGGTGCAAAATTTGTAAGGATGTATGAATAAGGTGGGTGGAGACAAGAGCCTAGATGTTAAATAGCCAGGTTTTTAGGATTTTGCGAAATTTAAAATAGTTATCTTTGTTGCGTACTGAGAAAGGCAAGGAGTTCTATAACACGGGCCCTTGGTAGCAAAAAGATTTGCCTCCCATACGGGATAGCTTAATTTTGGGGATAACAAACTTTCTCTGTGTAGAAGAACGGAGTGATCGAGGTGGAAGATATGGGCGGGCAAGTGACATAAGGTATTTCGGGCCTTTAGCGGAATTCATTTTGTGCACAAAAGAGAGTGCTTTAAATTTGATTTGGTTTTCAACCTTCAACCAATGAAGGTCCCGAAGATATTGGGGAGTAGGGGTGTATCTAGAAATATTGCATATTAGCCTGGCCGCTGAATTTTGATTTACCTGTAGTTTACGGGTGGTTGCTTTATTTGAGCCTAAATAGAGGACATTCCCGTTGTCAATCCTTGAGGTGATCAAGGCATTGACTACGGTTTTCTTTTTGGCTTGGGCAACATCCAGCATATCTTTTTCAACCATTTTAGAATGGCAAAGCACGTAGTTGCGTTTTTTTCAGCTTGTTTGTGCATCTTAGGAGTCATCAATGATGACACCTAGATTGCGCGCTTGTGGGACTGGGACATGAAGCATGCCCATCTCATTTGGCCAATGTTGGGGGCCCCACAGGCTTTTGTTTTTGCCTAATATAATAACTTCTGTTTTTTCCCCGTTTAGTTGGAGAAAATTGTCCTGCATCCAGCCTGCTATTTTAACTAAACCGTGTTTGAGTGTGGAGGGGGCATCCATGTTCTCAGATGTAAGGGAGAAAATTAACTGTGAGTCATCCGCATATGAATACATTGATAGACCAGCTTCTTCTACCACCTTAGCCAAAGGGCTCATATACAAGTTAAACAATAGAGGACTCAATATGGAACCCTGTGGTACACCATGTTCAAAGACATAAGTGTCCAAGTATGCTGTATGAGAGAAGACCTGAAACATCCTTCCAGTCAAAAAGGAATTGAGCCACTCTAGTGCTGAACCACAAATAGCTAGAGAACGAAGCGTATTGATTAAAACAATATGTGATACAGAATCAAAGGCGGCACTTAAATCCAACAATATAAGGGCCACAATAACTCCCTTGTCCAAAAGGCAGCGAATGTATTCCGTGACTCTCAATAGAGTGGTTTCCGTCGAGAAGCCCACTCTAAACCCAGATTGACAGGGAGGTAGTAAATCTTGTGTGGTGACGAATTCAGTTAAGGTTTGGTGCACATGTTTTTCTAGTATCTTGGAGAAAATGGGTAGCAGGGAGATAGGCCGGAAGTTGGAGGGCTGATTAGGATCAGTTCCAGCCTTTTTTAATAGTGGATGGATCATGGCATGTTTCCATTCCGCAGGCACAGTGTTTTCTTGTAGGGAAGTGTTAAGTAGGTCTGTGATAGTGTCAAATAAATGTAAGCCAAGCTTTTTAAGTATCGTGTAAGGTTGAGGATCTTTTGGTGACCCCGATTTAATGGTATTAAGCAATTTAAGTAGAGTCTCAGTATTTAGTCTCGGCCAGCTGTGTAGGATACTTCCAGGATTCTGAGAAGCATCTAAGTAGGATTTGCTAATTGAATTTTGAACAGAAGGACACAGTTGTGTAATGTCAGAGGGGAGACCCCTATTCTGGGCTGCTGTAATTCCTTGATGGATTTTGTCCACCTTTTGTATAAAAAAAGATGCTAGTGCTTCACATTGCAATCTATTTAGGTCTGGAGGGGTGGCTGCAGTTTTCGTTTCATTTCATTTTCAATCTTTATTTCGATCTATTTGGATCATAAAAGAAATACAGAGAATATACAATTGGTTTAAAATAATACCAAATAGGAGAAGGATTGAAAAACGTTACAATAAACCAGTTAAAATCAATTACAGTGTGTTACATTTAAAATCATCAATACAGTTCATTTATCCCGATTCTGTTTCAAACTTCATATAGCGGGTGCGAGTGTGCCACATTACTGTTAGAAATGTTGCCACCGCAAACACAATCGGGGGTGATAAGTCTGTTTTTAAAATTCTATAGGCTGGGAGGTAGTGTCTAAATCCTAGGTTTTTGAGAAGGGGGACAAGCCAATATTTCCTTGATCTTTGATAGGCGTTACAGAAAAATATAATGTGCAAGTCATTTTCCTGGTGGTATGAGCATGACGGGCGCTGTTCTCTGAACGATGTCTGGGCCCAGCGTTTAGTAAATGCCCTGATGGGGAGTGTGCCATAACACCACTGCGTGAATAGCTTTCTGGTCAGAACGGGAGTTATATCACCTAGAACATGCTCTAAATGGTATGAGTCTTTAGATTTGATAAACGAAATTGTAAGGGACCCCTCCCGTTTATTCCCCGTTGAGGCCAGTAGCTTTAGCTCGTAGAAATCCCTCGAAAGAAGTTTGCGTGGGATCCTACTACATGTGTTTCCTGGATCTAGCCACAGTTCTGGTCTTCCTAATGTCTCACATGTTTGTTTTATATATCTCATCCAGGGGATTTGTGTTGCCTTGGGTAGGCGTAGGATCTCTTGCAGCTCATCCCTATAGTTCATAAGTTCTGGCGTACTCCACATACGTCGCCAGAAGGTTAATGGTTTTAGTCCCAGCTCTTCCGTGATTGGTCTAAGACCCAGGTCCAGTCTCATCGGGAGAAGGGGGGTACTTGTCGGTAAAGCCGCCAACTGTCTAATGAATTTGTTTTCGGTGGTCAGTAAATTTTGTGCAGGAGTATGACCCCAGAGTTCCCCTCCGTATAAAACAGCCCCTCTTGCCTGCATTTTATAAATTTGGAGCACAGGACCAAAAGGTTTGTAGGTAGACCCACTGGCCATCCTGCAAATGCCTCCCGTTAGCTGGACCAATTTCATGTTGGCCTTGGTCCGGTGCATGTCCCATGTCATATCCTGATTGATAGTTACCCCCAGGTATTCAAAAGTAAGAACCCTCTCGAGTCTTAGTGCACCTATGGTAGGGTTGGGGCGTGTCGAGGGGGGGGTTGAGAATCATATATTTCATTTTCAGGGCGTTGATCTCAAGCCCCCGCTCCACGCAAAAAGCTGCGAACTCATCCAAGACCCGTTGTATTCCCATGGGGGACTTGGACAGCAGCAGGGTGTCGTCCGCAAACATAATAGCTGGCACCCTGCTGCCGTTTAGCTTGGGGGCATCAATGTCACCCATCCTGATCAAATGGACGATTACCCCATTGACAAAGAGGCAGAACAGGGTCGGTGGGAGCACACAGCCCTGTCTCACCCCCCTGTCAACGGGGAACCTTCCAGAAAGAGCCCCGTTTCTGCCGCACCTGACACGTGCGAAATTCCCCTGGTGTAGCCTTATGAAGATGGCTAGGATGTCAGCCGGGATGCCCAACTCCGCCAGTACGGTCCATAATCTGTCTCTTGGCACTAAGTCGAAGGCGGCTCGTAAGTCCACGAATACCGTGTACAAACTGCCGTCTTCCAGAACAGAAGATTCAGACGGAAGATCTGGTACGTGGTTGAGACCCCCCTTCTAAATCCCGCCTGATAGGGACTAAGAATGGTGAATTCCTCAATCCAATTTTGGAGGCGATCTAGTATTAGCCTGCCAAATAGTTTCTGGGGAACGTCTATGAGGCTGATGGGCCTGTAGTTGGCTGGGAGCAGGCTGCAGTTTTAGATCCTGCAAGTTCTTTTACCAACTTAAATAAGGTTTGGGAGCGATTTAGGGCCTCCGCAATGGTGGAACACACGTGGTCTGCTCTTGCCTTATTGCAGAGGGTCCGATATTTGTTTAATCTACTTTTATACTAGTTTTTCGCCTCTGGGGAATAGTTTCTCCTCCATCTGCGTTCAAAGGTTTTACACTCAGATTTTTCCTTTTTTAGTAGCTCAGTAAACCAGGGGGCAGGAGGTCGTAGGCCCTTGTGCTTCGCCATGGACATTGGGAGGCAAGTATCAATTGCCGTCAAGAGCCAGTTCTGAATTGCTGCAGATAATGAGTGTACAGATTGTTTTGAACAGTGTGAGTCTAAGAAGGTATTCAAAGTTTCCATGTCAAGTTTTTTCCAGTTTCTTATCTGCCTTGGTTGATGCGAGGGAACATTATACTCAAGTGGGACTACTTGGAGTGAAAACCTAATCAAATAATGATCTGACCAGCTGAGTGGCAACGCCGGAAGAACATTAATTGCCTTAAGATTGGAAAAGATATGGTCAAGTAAATTACCTGCAGTATGGGTTGGTCCTGAATTTAACAGGGTTAGGTTCTGGGTGGCTAAATCGGATATAAACTCCGAGGTAGTGACGCAAGCTAAATTCTCTAGATGTATATAAATATCTCCAATAAGGGAAAAATTGGCAGCTGTCATCACTAGGGGACTTATGATTTCCGGTAGAGCAGTTGTCCATGCTGTGGCGGAGCCGGGTAGATGGTAGACCAACAAACCAGAGAACGTGAAGTTGGGGGTGATGGCAAGTTTGAAATCGCATTGGGAAGGCTCATGAAGTCATAGTTGTACTCTTTTTTAAAAAGCACAGCTATGCCGCCCCCTGTTTGATTGGGGCGGTCAAATCTCTCTATTGCATAGTTGTCAGGCACAGCCACCGCAATGTCAGGTCCTGAGCTCTCGTGGAGCCATGTTTCGGTTAAGAAGAGGGCGTCAGGCTTTTCATCTACTAACAGGTCAAAAATGTCAAACTTATGTTTGGATGGTGACCTGAAGTTTAGGCTAAGAAAGGAGAATGTTTTACATCTGGATTGCCTGTGGTCGCTCTTGTGACTCTTCCTGTCCTTGATTAATTTACGCCTGAATTTAATTGATAAGCCGCAGTTCGAACAAGTAGAAGTTTCACCCTTCAAATGTAGTTTAGAGCAGTTCTGTTCTATTGGGGTCCTTAGGGCCATGAGCTGTTTAGAACAATATACAAGATGGGGAAAATCGCTCTTGTTGGAAATGTTTGTGGCTTGGGTGAGATACCAATCCTTTAACCTGCACCATGTGATGCATCACTTTCAATTTATTAGTGCTTGGGGGCTCTGCTGGAAACCTGGGCCAAATTTCCCGGGTCACACTTGAAATCTTCTCATTCTGTAGGAATTGTCCCGCTCCAAAATTAAAAGTGGCCATTGCCTCTTGTCGGGTGATAAATCTCCCATCTACATACAGGTCTCCCAGTGTTTAGCACCCTTCATCCCTCCACCGTCGCATGGACATAAAGAGAGCACATATTTTACTGTCATGCTGATATCTACCACCTTCTGCTACATTCTTACTACAGACTTACTGTACCTAATAGCCAGTGGAAGGGAATGGTGAGATGGTGACTTGGTTTAAAATAGTTACACTCTCTCAAGTTACCCTCTCTCAATACAATAAAATCGACCAATAGATTTTGAAACCTACAGGCTACAGGTTCCAGTGCTAGTAAGTGTGGGTGCGTGTGTGTATGTGTGTGTGTGTGAAAGAGAGAGCATGAGAGGGAGCATTTTTCTGTTAGAAGAGGCAGATCAAAATTAATCAGGTGTGGCACATATATATGTATTGAAACATGAGTTCTGGTTGAAGCAGAAAGGAGCATATTCTCAAGGTTATATTGCACATTATTCAGATTTACAAACTCAAACAGCCCTATTTATGTAACTCCAGTTGTAGTTTCGAGCAGATCGTTTCCCCCACATATATGGTTTTACTCACACAAAGATGTTTGTGTCAGTAAATCTATAACCATAGTGGTTGAGTGGGTGTGAAGGGGGTGTTCAAAAGCAAATCAAATCAGGTGTTTGTTAAGCGTGACTACTCACCCGTAAGGGTGTCAAGGCGCTGGAGGTGTGGGTGTTCGCAGGTTCCAGTCCATCAAGAAGGGGGTCTGTCGAAAAGCCAGGTTTTGAGGTTTCTTGTGAAGATGGGGAGCGATGTTATCTGTCTGATGTGGAGCGGAAGATCGTTCCTGGCACTGGCTGCGCGGAAGGAGAAGGTGTGGCCTCCCGATCTGGTCTTTCTGGTGCGAGGGACCATGGCATTGGAGAGCTGGGCTGATCGTAGGGTCCTTTGGGGTGCGTGGAATTTGAGTTGGCTGTTCAGGTATGCTGGTCTGGTGTCGTGGAGGACCTTGTGAGCATGGGTCAGCATCTTGAAGGTGACAGGAATGCGGGGAGATGATGTCCGTGATGGAGTTGGTGAAAACTCTGTGGGGTCCAGGGACTTGGTAGATGAGGGTTCCACAGAAGGTGGAGGTTAGGCTGGCCAGTTTCTTGAAGTGAAGGTGTTCCATCTGGTCTGTGAACTCATCTGGGAGTGTGCTCAGGTGGAGGGTGGATTTGTGGATGATGGTGATTCCTTCTCCAGGGCAGGTGGGACGGTCCTTCCTGGAGATTTTGTATCCTTGGGGAATGTCGATGGCGATGTCCGGTCCTGAGGTGGTGTTGGTCCAGGTTTCGGTAAAGAATGCTACGTCCAGGGTAGAGCTGTCGAGGAGGTTCCAGATTTAGATAGCGTGTTTGTGGAGAGATCGGATGTTGAGGAGGATGCATTGCAGGGTCTTTGGTTCAATTGTGTTCTTGCGGGCGGATTGCGCTGGGTCAGTGGTCCTGGCTGTGCTGCAGGTGTGCCGGCAGTGGTGACAGCTGAAGGGTCCGTGGGTGTCGGCTGGTGATGCTAGCTTGCAATTGTTGTTGCGGCCTGGGTTGAGACCGTGGAGTGCCGCTGGGTCGTAGCATTGGCGGTGCAGAGATCCAGGGTTCCTGGCGCTGGTCGCAGTCGGGTCACGGACGGGCGCAGATAAGCTTGCCTTTGGTGCCCCGGCGGCACGGCTGCGCAGCGGCTGCACAGTGGCCGCACAGTGGCCGCCATTAAGTAGGGGTCGAAGAGGGCTGGACAGCTGGGAGGCGGGGAGGGGAACTGGATTGGGCCAGTCGCATTGTTCGTGCTGTGGGGGCGGGGCCACGGGGGCAGCAGCGGCGTGGAAAAACAGGCTAAAAATGGCAAAACGAAAAAGGCAAAAAAGAGAGAGAAAAGTGCAAATAAGGCAGCAAAAATGCAAGAAAGAGTGGAGGAAAGACACAGAGGACACAGGAGAATGAAAGAGGGAGATTGTTAATAGGGTAAAAAATGAGTGAAAAATAAAGGAAAGACACAGGAGAGTGAAGGGGGAGCTTGACATGAGGGGAAAACAATAGAAAATGGAGGTTAAGAGCCAGAAGGAGAGTGAAGGGGGGGAGATAGAAGTGAGGGAAAAACGAGCAAAAAAAGGAAAGAAAAAGCGGAGCAAGAGAATGGAGACAGAGGTTTGTTTATGTTTATGTTTATGTTTACGAGATTTGTATTGTGCAACAAATACCCTGAGGTGTCTCGGCGCATAAGAAACTTCCTGGGCCAGGAACCAGCTGGTGGAATCATTGATCGAATAGCCAGGTTTTCAATGATCTACGGAAAGCAGTGAGGGTGGGACTGGTTTTAATGGACATAGGCAGGAAGTTCCAGAGCCTGGGGGTTGCCACCAGAAAACGTCTGTCTCCCCAGGTGGAGGTTCTGGTGCGAGGGACTGGTAGGAGGAAAGTGGAGACTGAGCACAGGGATCTTTTGGGGACATAGATCTGGAAGGCGTTCCTGAGGAAACGTGGTCCAGTCTCATGAATGGCCTTATAGGCGATACAGAGTGCCTTAAACTTGATCCGACTCCTGACTCGGAGCCAGTGCAGGTGTCGTATGGCCAAGGAGGTTGAGTGGTGTCTAGGGATGCCAAGCAGAACTCTGGCTGCCGCGTTTTGTATAGATTTAAGTTTGTTTAAGATCTGTTCTTGCGTGTTGAGGAAAAGAGCGTTACCATAATCCAATTTGAAAAAGACAAGGGTGGTAATAAGTGTTTTCCTTGTGGAAGCTGGCAGATATGGAAGAAGCTTCTTGATTTTCCTCAACATGTAGAAGGAGGATGAGACCACTGTGTTCAGGTGGTGTTTGAATGACAACTTATCATCGAACATGACTCCAAGGTTTCTGACCTTGGCCACGGGGAGTGGCGGAGGGCCCATTTCCTTTGGCCACCAGATGGATGACCAGTCTGGGGAGAGGTTACCAAAGGTCATGACCTCGGTTTTGTCCGAGTTTAATTTCAGGCAGTTGCTCGACATCCAGGAGCAGAAGGCTAACATCGCCTCCTGGAATCTCGAAGCAACTGCGGGTCCGTCCCTGTGTACAGCCAGCACCAACTGGGTATCGTCAGCATTGGTGGTTAGACGCAACCCGTGTGCTTTAATGACCCCCGCCAAGTCCGCCACATATATGTTAAATAGTATTGGGCTTAGCGAGGAGCCTTGGGGCACCCCGCAAGGTAAGGTGAAGAAGGGTGAGTAGAACTCACCCAGCCTCACCGCCTGCGTGCGGTTGACCAAAAATGAGACGAGGAGATCTTTAGCCAGATGGTTGACCCCTAAGGATGCAACACGGTCGATCAGGATGGAATTATCGACTGTGTCAAAGGCTGCGGACAGATCTAAGAGTATGAGGACCGCCGCCCCACCTTGGTCTAGGACGGCCCTTATTTCATCAGAGGCCTTTATCAGGGCAGTTTCTGTGCCGTGGCCCTTCCTGAACCCAAATTGGGTATCGTTTAGGAGTTGATGATTGTCGATGAACTCAGAGAGCTGCTGGTTCATGAGTGATTCAAAAATTTTGGCAGGGAAGGGGAGGCAGGCAATAGGTCTGTAGTTAGCGGACTCACCGGGGTCAAGCGAGGTTTTTTTTAGCAGAGGTTTAATGACTGCTTTCTTCCATATTTCCGGATAGATCCCTGTCCGGAAGATGGTATTGCAGATGTCCGTCAGGGGAGGAGTGATAACCTCGGTGATGGAATTAGATTTGGAAGGAGGGCATGGGTCTAGGGGGGAGCCTGACCTGATGGATGTGGTGAGTTTACTAATATGTTCCGCTGAGACCGTGGGAAAATTGGAAAAGGTCGGTCTAGGAGAAGGGGATGGGCGATGGGAGTCAGAAGCACCCGGACAAATTGGGGGGGAGAAGGTGGAGTATATATTAGTGACCTTGGTTGCAAAAAAAGTGGCTACCGAATTGCAGAGATCTTGAGATGCCTCAGTAGAAGAACCTGCGGAGGGATTGGATAGGGTGTTAACAACTTGGAACAGCTTCTTGGCTGAGTTTTGAGCGGACTCGATTTGTGCTGAGAAGTAGGCACTCTTGTGTGTGATGATAGATCTCTTGTATATCGTCAAAGCATTTTTGTAGGTTTGTTTATCTATAGGACTATAGTGTTTGCGCCAGTGTCTTTCAAGGTTCCTACAGTGTTGTCTAAGCAGTCTGAGGTCCTCGGTGAACCATTGCGCGGATGGCGCTGCACGATTTGGGAAGATGGCTTTGGTTGGGGCTACCTGGTTAACCACCTCCTGAATCCAGTCCTGGTACCTATTGGACCCTAAACTATGGTTAGAGGAGGCCTCATAGGGAAATTTGGTCAGGGTGGTGGTAAAGGGTGGAATATCAAGATTTTTCCATACTCTAGTAATCTTGGGAAAGCGGGTTTTGGCCTGAGGAGGGTTAGGATTATGGGCTCACAAAGAGAAAATGACTGCGAGGTGGTCCGACCATGCTAACGGGAGGACCGTGAGCAGCGAGATGTCATGATTATTAGTAAATAGACCATCGAGCGTGTGTCCTGCTTGATGGGTGGGACCAACGACTAGTTGCTGTAATCCAACAGATTGCTAATCAGTAATTAGTTGGGTGGTGTCTTTATCACCAGTGGCTTTCAAGTGAAAATTAAAATCTCCTAGAATAGTGTAGTTAGATGGTCCTACTGAAAGTTCCGTGATTTGGTCAAGAAATGAGAGAAAGCGAGTGCGTGGGCCGGGGGGACGATATAGAAGGATGCCTTTAAAGACTTGGTTATGATTAAGGGTGATAGAATAGGCAAAGGCTTCACAGTCCGAACGGTGAATAGATTCTATTTCAGTTGGATATATAGCTTTATAAATAATAGCTAGGCCGCCGCCTTTGCCTGTGGCTCTGTCCTGCCTCGGTCCACTGGTCCACCAGGGATGAGGCGCAGGTGAAACCTGCGGGTGGAAGAGGTCCTCGAACACCAACACTCGAGAGTGCAGGGGCTCGGGGAAGGCCTCAATTAATGGTGGAGCTGCGAGGGAGGGTGAGCAATTTCACTGACAATGAGTCAGAGCGAAATGACCTGTGGGGTTGGAAACATCCACCAATGTATATAATGTTGATGTTCTCAAATTCCTCTCTGATTCCCTTCCCACCCTGAAAAAGTGTTGCACCGCCGACACTCAAACTGGGATCCTGAGCTCTTGATTCAGCAGCTCTGGCCTCTGCACTGCATCCTCTCCACTCCTGTGATATTTGTCAGGGAGCTCTTTCCTTCGTCTCTTTGTCCCCAATAGTGATTGATAACAACAATTAATTATTCATTACATATTTGAAACTGATGCACAATACAGCACACATAAAAAGAGGAAAATGCCATGTGTGATTTCAAGTTATTTTATGGTATTAGCCTTGCTCATTATCAACTTCTGGGGAGCTACATCTGCTACGTGGATTTAATGCCAATAGTGACTTGCTGCTCTCAATCTCCAAGTTGCCGCAACACAAGTAATGATGGCAGCGCAGCATTCTCCAATTATTTTTGATTATTTATGAAGTCTGCCAGCACTGTACGCTATCTAACACTCTTTAGTGCGTGCACTACCGTGTGTCAATGACCGTTACGGGGTGTGCTACGTAGCACTACTGCCTGAGCACACGCCATGCCTCTCACAGCAAGTCCCTGTCCCTCGTCTGTCATGTTTCCTCTTTCTCCCTGTTGCAGCTGTAGGACCTAAATGCTCACCCAGGTGTAGGTCTCTATTTACACAGTTAATTTCTTTCCAAGGAGCTGGTCTGATGTTAGCGCGCGATAAAAAGCAGACATTGTTATGCTTTTACGTTGCTAACAGTGCTTAACTAGTATTATAAAGGTAGCATAGCTTTTTATTTAATTTATTGAATTACTTTAATTACATTGAAAGATACTCACTCTTTCCGATATTAGTTTAGCACTTTTAACATTGTAAGTACTGTACATACAATTAATAACTGCCTTTCAGCACGTTGCAAAGCACGCAAAGAAAACAATATTTAAGAAAATATTAGTAAAACGCACAAGTGCAACATTGACAAAGACACGTACTTAAATTCAGTTAGGGATGGAAGTGTTTATTTATATCTAAACCGGAACATGTTACAATATTACTGTACAAATGAGTTTGATATTTGCTACCCCAATATTGCTGAGCGCTAATATGTAGTGTTCCATAAATCATTCCAATCATCAAGGCAACAGCTGTATCTCTACCAATTGATCAATTACAGTGCCATCATTTCATATTTTTATGTTTGTTTTTAATGTCACGCTTCAGTGTTTCACTAATGATTTGCTTTTTATAAACATTGCTCAACTTATTTGTCCAAAACTTAGTTTTTTTGTTTTTTAACACCCATATCTAAAATAAAGTTCCTATCTATTTGCTTTTTTATCACAAAAGTGCAAAGCTATCCACACAGTTCCATGCTACACAATCAACATCCACACATTTCCAATCCACACCACATAATTCAACACCAAACCACATAAATCAACGAAACTAACCAATTACACTACACACCACATACAGACAATCCAATCCACAAAATTCCACTTCATACCACATAATTCAACAGCATACCTCATAATTAACCTCCACTTTAAACCACTCCACAAGACAAAAATACCGGTCCACATAATTCCAGTCCATAACACACAATCCCCCTCCACATAAGTCCACTCGCCTAATCCCACATAATTACTATCCACATAATTCCACAGCACACCATACAACATAATTCCACTGCACACATTCACTCCACACCGCACAATTCCATGCCACACAACTAACTAATCAAATCCACATAATTCCACTACACACCACATACATATACTCCATAACACATAGGTAAAGAACATTGCCATTTGCAATGGCAGTAGCTCTAAATCAAACAAATGCAAGACCGATTGCATTTCCAATGCTTGTTTCATTCTACCGCTTACTTCGGTTCCATGTTTAAATATTGATTTAAAAAATATAGATGAAAAAAATATCGATGTAAAAATATTGATTACAAAAATATCGACTCCCTATACTAAAACAGGTAAGTACAGTAATATTGACTCAAAAATATAGATTTAAAAAATGTAGATGTAAAAAATATCGACTTTAAAAAATAACATAACTTAAAATGAATAAATAAAATAATATTAATATTATTAACAAAATAAATTAAATTGTATATATATTTTAACTAATTTGAACAAATAAACTTAATTTAATAAATATAAACACAAAAATTATGTACATATACATATATTTACTTAAATACATTTTATTAAATAGTATCTTCATTTAATTTATAAACTTTTTTAATTATATAAAAAAATAAACACATATATAAATAATGTAAAATATAATATTCTATATTTAATTAACACACTAAACTATTTTAAAAAACTAATACATACATTCAATAACAAAATAAAAACATTAGTAGTTAAAACGGGTAAAAATTACTATTCCCACTACAATGAGTGCAACAGTAGGGAAAACACTGGATAGCTGAGGGGTAAAATGTACTATTCCCACCCCAATGAGTGCAACAGTAGGGAAAGCGCTGGATAGCGGAGGGGTAACAATTACTATTCTCACTCCAGCGAGGGCAACAGTAGGGAAAGCGCTGGATAGCGGAGGGGTAAATATTACCATTCCCTCTCCAGTGAGTGCAACAGTAGGGAAAGCGTTGGATAGCGGAAGGGTAAAAATTACTATTCCCACTCCAGTGAGTGCAACAGTAGGGAAAGCACTGGATCCCCAAAAAAATGAAAAACAAAACCTTCAACATTTTTTTACATTTTATTTCCAATATTAACATAATTAATATATACATTTAAATATATTATTATTAACAAAGATAATAAAAAATAATTAATTATTTAACACTATAATAGCCACAAAACACACCTACAATGAATTGCACAATTACAATTAATAATTATAAATTAATTAATGTAAAAATATTTAATAATTAATCAATAAAAAAATATTACTTACCACCCTTCACACAATTTACACATATAAACACCACAACACGATCTAAAATTAATTAAACAATTAACCTAATTACTTATTAATTGACTAACTGAAATTAATTACCAGCTAATTATTAAACTTTTATCAATTAATAAATTAACACATTCATTATTCAATACATTTTATAAAATTAAATTATTTCCCACTCTATTCCCCTATAAACCCACCACCCGCTACAGAACTAAAAAAGCAGAATTAAACTTAAAATAAAGTAATAACTATTAAAACTCTGAAACATATATTAAAGTTAAATATGTTATATTTATTCATATCGCGCATGGCTTCCCCAGCAACAGGGCATCCCAGCGCTTACGGACATACCTAATTATAGTGCGGCCAAATGGAAGTGTAGGTGCCAGATCACCAGGAAATCCTAAGCAGAAGAAAACAACCAGGTTTTGATGTGTTTTCGAAAGAGAAGATGGTTGGAGATAGTACGTATGCTTAAGGGAATAGAATTCCAAAGTTTTGGAGCGAGATACCTGAATACCTGATACCTAAAGTGATAATTAATTCTCATTAAAAACACTAAAATACATACAATTATTAATAAATCGATATTTTTGACAACTATATTTTTGTAAACGATATTACTCACATGTCAGTCGATATTCTTGTCAACTATATTTTTGTTCTCGATATTTCTTCCCCACTATATTTTTGCGGCGATATTTCTGTCCCACGATATTTCTCTGTTGATATTCCTACTCTGCACCCCTTACTTCCATCACCATTGTAAGTTTACTGTTATAGCATTTATTATGGAATAACAGTGCAGCTTATCGATTAGTCGTTTTAGGCCGATTTTGGTCTGTTTAATCAAGGTGACATCGTTAACATACAATAGGTTTGAGATCTGCATAGTACCTATTTTGCTGCTTTGGAAATTCCTTTGTTTAGTTTAATCGAAAGATCCACAAAAAACAATTTAAATACAAATGGAGCCAGCACACATCCTTGCTTTAGCCCCTGGTCTATTTGTATTTTCCTAGAAAGCCTTGATCCATCCCCGATTCTTACCCTCGGCCAGGTTTTCAATAAAGTAACTAGATTGATTTTAGTACAAAGGTGGGCATACCACAGAATAATCATTTTTGTCATAGCAGGTTGTTGTTTACACTGTCAAATGCTGACATATAGTCCACATAACATAAATATAGTGGCTGTTTCTTATAGTTCTGTTTATCCATTGCTAGGGCCTGGCATTGCAAATTGGTTTCAGTTTCCTCTCCCTGGATGAATACTGTCTGATTTGGGGGAGAATTTTGTTTTTGCCAGACCATTTTGAAAGTTCTAAAAACAGCAGGCTGGCAAAATGTTTAGCCTCTATATCTTGGAGAGTAATTCATGGGTAATTATCTGCTTAATGTCTGTTGCGTTCCTTAAAGATAGGGTTTATTATTGATCCCCTCAAAGCTGCAGGAATTGACTGCTGTTGCATTGCACAATTATGCATCGGTGTCCACCTGCTGGCCCAAAATATTATATCTGCTTTAAATTAAGCATGAGGGAACCAATTGATCTTGGGGCCCCATCATTCTTGCCTTTTTGAATCACTTGCTGCCCTTCATCCTCCAAGAAATTAGTGGCAATATATCGAAAGGGCCAGTCTGAGGGCCTCCTTCATATGGCTTAAACCTGCCTCAGCATGGCATCTAAATGAAGCAGCACCCAGAGGGACTAATAGGAGTCTATAAAGGAAACTATTCTTAAGCCAATGGAAAATGACTGAGTTTCAATAACCCCAAATTCCTGCACCCTAAAACCCCACCGACAAACATGTATTCTTATAAATCTGAATCCTTTCTGGTTTATGACCTAGCCTGTGGGAGAACAAAAAATGTAGCCTCAACTACTCCGGTAAATTGTTGTGATCTTCAAGTTAAAAGTGAAGCCCAGTCCAATGCAGCATTATAAAGAATTCCCAGGTAATTGAAGGTCTTAACCTTACCTACTTGGGCACTCCCCATATAATAAGATTTAATCTTAGTATTACAGTGGCTGCTTGTCATAAATGTTTTAGAAACATTCACCTTAAGATTCAAGACTCCAATGAAGGTTTGAAATGAATTTAACAACAGGTGTAGACCATTTTCTGCTCTTGTAATGAACACTGTGCCATCTCCTTATGGCAAAATTAGAATCAAATAATTACCCATCTGAGGCAGGTCCTTGCCTTTAAGCAATAAATGTCGGTATACCCAGTTAATATATAACCAAAACAAGAAAGGGACCAGAATGCAACCTGTCACACACCATGGCTCAATCGAATGAGAGAGGTTCATTCTCCCTGTGGGCCATAAGGGACCTTGACTTGAGAACTCCAATGTAAATGCCTTAGCAAGGTAACTATTTCTTGTCTACCCTCATATTTTTCATCCGTGATCATACTTGGATTGATTTACCAAGTACAAGGCACAGGAGAGGTTTGTGGTAAAAAAAAAAAAATAATCTGTTTCGCTTTTTCTAAAACAAAACATACTAATCATTCAACCAGTAGATTTGTGGAGTACCACTTGTCACCCATGAGGGCATCCAAACACTGGCAGGGTCCAGTTGATTGGCCAAATAGCCAGGTATTCAGGGACTTTTGGAACGCTGTAAGAGATGGGGAGGTCCGTAGATGAAAGGGTAGATTGTTCATTGTCTTTGCTGATAGGTAGGAGAATAAGTGACCTCTACATCTGCTATGTCAGATGCGGGGGTGAGGGTTAGAGAGAGATGTGGCGCTGTGGTGTCTTTAGGCATAGGTATAAGTAGGTGAGTCTGCAGTTGTGTGCATGGGTCAGGAACTTGAACTGGCATATTTTCTGTACAGTGAGCCAGTGGAGTTCCTTGAGGTAGGAGGTGATGTGGTATTGTCTAGGAAGAACCAGGACAAGTCTGACTGTGATGTTCTGTAAGGTCTGTAATGGTCGGAGTTGGTGATCCGTAATCCCTGCGTAAAGAGAGTTGTCATAGTCCAGTCAGCTGGAGAGGAGGGCAAGGGTGATGATGCTTATTGAGCTTTGGGGTAACCATTTAAATATATCTTATGAGGCATGCTCAGGAGGAAGAAGCAGAAGGAGGAGACAGAGTTGACCTGAGTCATCATGGTAAACTTGTTGTCCAGAATGATGCCTAGTTTCCTAACGTGATCAGTGGGGGTAGTTTTGAGGGCCATGGGGAGCTTATGTTTCCGTTAATCTGTACCTTGGTCTTGTCCGTTTTCAGCTTCAGGCAGTTGTCCATCATCCAATTTGTCAACATCTGTCATGCGGTTGTGTGTCATTGGCTTAGGATATGATGTTGAGTCCGTGGGTTTTGGCGATGCAGACCAGAATGTGTCATATAAGTGTTGAAGAGGGTGGGGGTGAGTGAGAAACTTGTGGCACTTCACAGACACAGGTAAAGAGGGGAAGGCGATCTATCTGAGAGCGGCTCCTTGGATGCCTTTTGTTGTGAAGCCTTGTGATGAGGGTGTGGTGTAAAACTGTATTGAAGGCTGTCGAGAGGTCTATGAGAATGAGAATCAGAGCTGCAGTTTGTCCTCAGACAGGTAAGGCTCAGATGTTATTGGTAGCCGCGAGGAGGGCTGTCTATGTTCTGTGGTTGCTGCGGAATTCGGATTGGAAGGAGTTGAGTAGGTGGTTCCGTTCCAGATGTGATGAGAGTTGTTGATTGATGGCTTTTCCTCATACTTTGGCTGGGAGCAGGGAGATAGTTCAGTAGTCGTTGAGTTTGCTGTTTTTTTAATGATGTCCTTAGTAGGGCATTGACTTAGACATGATTGAAGTCCTTGGGGAAGGTGACCGTGGCAATAGAGGTTTTGAGCAAAGTGGGGAGTTCATGGCTGATTCTGATGATGGAGGCAGTGTCCTTTGAGGCAGGCTGGCTCCATTTGGTTTGTCAGATGTCTGTAGTTATAGGGGGGTATTGTGTTGCTGGAAGAAGTCAGTGGCGTTGGCCTGGGATTTGAAGTTTCTGTAGATGTTGGCGATCTTGTCATGGAAGGCATTTGCAAGGTTGTAACAGAGTTCCTATGAGGGGCTAATGGGGGTGGGGTTGCACACTACTCACGCACCGGCGGTGTCACCCCTAAGGACTCTGGTCAATGTAGTAAAGTGGTCGCGATGCATCATCTTTCGATCTTCTGCTATCTTCGCTGTCTTCGCCATCCCTGGACACGTGTTTCGGGGTATCACCCCTTGTCAGCAGGGATAGGTCGTTTACTGGGGTTGCCGATGGCTGCCAATATCTGCCAGGTATAGTACCGCCGGTGTGTGAGTAGTGTGCGACCCCACCCCCATTTGTAACTTTGAAGCTCCCGTGAGCAGTCTGCTGACGAGCCTGGGATCCCGCACCTACGCGCCTGAGTGGTACTATACCTGGCAGATATTGGCAGCCATCGGCAACCCCAGTACACGGCCTATCCCTGCTGACGAGGGGTGATACCCCGAAACACGTGTCCAGGGATGGCGAAGACAGCGAAGATAGCAGAAGATCGAAAGATGATGCATCGCGAACACTTTACTACATTGACCAGAGTCCTTAGGGGCGACACCGCCGGTGTGTGAGTAGTGTGCGACCCCACCCTCATTTGTAACTTTAAAGCTCCCGTGAGCAGTGGGCTGACGAGCCTGGGATCCCGCACCTACGCACCTGAGTGGTACTATACCTGACAGATATTGGCAGCCATCGGCAACCCCAGTACACGGCCTATCCCTGCTGACGAGGGGTGATACCCCGAAACACGTGTCCAGGGATGGCGAAGACAGCGAAGATAGCAGGAGATCGAAAGATGATGCATCGCGAACACTTTACTACATTGACCAGAGTCCTTAGGGGCGACACCACCGGTGTGTGAGTAGTGTGCGACCCCACCCCCATTTGTTCCTATGAGGGGCTAAGGTTGTTTGTTGCAGTTGAGGGGATGGAGAATGTGTTGATGATGTTGAAGATCTCTTTTTTCTGCTACTGTAGCTTGTTTTGATGTGTGTTCTAAGTCCTTTTTCTCAGATTTTCTCAGATCTCGTGGTAGAGGTTCAGGGCTGTCTTGAAAGCTGTCTTGTTAGTTGTGTCCTTTCCCATTGTTTACAGTGTAGTTTAGCGGTTCTGCGCTAACCTGCTTAGTGGACCTTCTGTGGGTGCTGGTGCCGATAGAAGCAATGCAGTTGGTGTAGCTGGTGATACAATTGTTGAAGTTTCTGACATTTCTGTTCAAGGTTGTTGAAGATGTGTTGGGTGGTGTTTAGAATTGAACATAATGGGAAACCCAATCTACCATTGAGGGCTTGGGCAAATCAAATGAACAGGTAAAAAGCGCCTTCGAGGGATTTATTTGGAATACTCTGTTCTATTGCTTTTGATATATATTTTTAACTGCAAGAATTATTGATAAACTCGCCAGAGAGATATTATTCAAATGTCTTTTATCTAAGAAATATTTGTGTTGCTTGTGAGGACATAAGAACCAAAGAACCAATCTCAAAAGAATAAATATTCAAAACACGGGTAAGTATAGAAAAAACTTTTATCTTTTGAAATTGATCAAGGGTACTACATAGTTATACAAACAATGTAACAAGAGGAAAATAAATGCAATTGTATAATCCTTCAATGTCACTATTGTAAACACTTCTTCTCATTGTACATTATTTTCCAGAAGAGAGTGTGAGTGTCGACATTTCTGTCTCTATGTATTTGTCCATGAGACCATCTTCAGGACTATCAGAAATTTAACAGTTGACCCCTAGTAAAAAAAGAAATAAATAATAATTACCATGCGTGGATTTTAACTATTCATTCCATTATTTACAGAAAATAATTGATACACCCGTGCAAGAAAATTATCATTTCACAATTCACAAAATTTCACAGTGGAAATGTTGGGCTTGGAAATGAGGTTGAGCTGGGTCCAAGTGATGATTAGGATATCAAGTGAGAGGGTGGAAATGAAGTCCCAAATGGTGTGTTTGCATAGTGAGTGTATATTGAGAAGGGAGCATGAGAGTTGGAGTTTTTGTTTCTATGATGTGGTGTGTTCTGGGTGGGGCTGGTTGGTGGGCTGGTGTTTATGCTATGGCAGGTCAAGGGGCAGTGGTTGCAGGCGAAAGGTCCTACCGTGGAGCGTGGGGCAATGCAGTTGCAGTGTTTATTGAGTCCTCCGGTGTCAAGGGTGTAGCGCTATGCGATGGTACATCTTGTATTCATGTATGTAAAGGATTTATAAAGCGCAGGAATCACCCCGGAGGGGTATCTCCTCGCTGTCTTAATGGGAAAGTCAGACGAGCATGTGCAGATAGAAATTACACTCTGAATAGTGCCGTTTTCAGGAGTTTCCTAAATCGTAAAAAATTGGAGCATTTACGCAGGTCCACAGGTAGGGTGTTCCAAAATTTTGAGGCCAAATGGGCAACAGTTTTGCCGCCTGTCCTAAGCTTCTTAAACCAGGGAACCACTAACAGCCTTTTCCCTTCTGATCTAAGATGATGATTCAGACAATAGACTTTGAATTTATCCGCTAGGTAGCTGGGGTTTGTGCCATAGAGAGCTTTATGGGTGAGACAACCAAGCTTGAAATTAATTCTCTGGTGGATAGGAAGCCATTGAAGCTGTTGTAATAAAGGTCCTACCGAGGTATGAGGAGTTATTTTTTTTGTAGTGCCTGCCGAGCGGCCACATTTTGAACATTCTGCAGTCTGCTAAGAAGGGACTCATTAGCAGATGCTAGCAGAGCATTGCAGTAGTCCAAGCGGCCAATAATCAATGCCTAAATCAAGGTTCTTCATACAGAGAATGGCAACAAGTGAAACAATCTTCACTGGAGGCTTAAGGTATGATCCCCGTCGTAGTCATAACTTGGTCCTTCATGGACAGCATAACATCTACGCGAACCCCCACGTTTTTTGCCACTGGGGTTGGAGAAGGGGCTGTACCTAATGTAGCAGGCCACCACCTAGAGGACCAGATGGCCTGAGCTGTGCAAAACTAACAGGATTTCCATCTTAGATGCATTTAACTGAAGACAATGGTCCGTCATCCATTCTGATATAGCTAACATACCCTTAGCAAACCGCTGCTCAATATCCTCAGAGTCCTTATCGAAGGTCAGAAACAGCTGGGTATTGTCAGCAGAAGAGAAAGGAGTAAAACTGTGCTCCCTGATAACCTTGGCAAGGGGGGCCGGGTAAATATTAAACAAAGTCGGGTCCGATATGATCCGTAACCCCAATAAGAGTAGTCTCTGTGGAATGATTGGGTCTAAACCCAGATTGTGGAGGATCCAAAATAGTGTGGTTATCAGGGTAGTCCATTAGCTGAGTGTTGACATAGCTCTCCACCATTTTACTCATCAGCGGGAGGAGCGAAATGGGACTGTAGTTTGAAAGTGTGTCAGCAGACAGCTGATCTTTTTTCTTAATAGGACTCACTTGAGCTGATTTCCAGTCCAATGGTAAAATACCTAACATGAGGAGGTTTTCGGAATCTCCGTGATAGGGGTGACTAGAAGAGGGGCAAGCAGGGCATATTTTTATGCTGTCATAATATCTAGGGGAGAGCCCGATTTCGCTGTACTAAGCATGGCTTCCACCTGAGAGGTCTGGATAGCTTTGAAACAGTCCAGGCCCACATTTAATTCCTCAACTACTTGAGAACCCAGGTCAGTGGGCTCAGCAAGATTAGAATTTTGAGGAAATTCATTATAAATCCGATTGATTTTCTCTAGGAACACAGCAATGCTATCGCAAAGGCTCTGATAATGGGTGATCAGTTGGGTGCAGGCTTAGTGAAGGACTTTATATAATTCCTTTGTTGAGTTTCCTGCCCGGTTCAATTTAAATAAAGCATGATTTTTCCATGCACCTTTTGGGTTCTTGTGGTAAGCAGCGAGGGCCAGTTTAAAACTAAGTGCTTCATCGGGTGCGTGGGCCACAGGTCGGTGCCCTGGGTGCAGTCCAGATTCGGATGGGCAGAGATAGGCTTGCCTTTGGTGTGTCTGCTGTGCTCACCTGCTGTGTTGTCATGCTGCATCCTGCATTAACTAGCTCCTGGTTTGGGTAGGACTTCTGTTGGAAGGAAGAACAGCGAGTGGGTAAACCTAGGTGGGAAAACCAGGGCACCAACAATGTCACTGAATCAGGCTGGAACAAGCAGGAACTGGAAGCCACCTAGGTGTCCAGGTTGCCTACTCAATTATGACATACCATGGAGACAATTCACCTGAACTGAATGGGCTTGTGATACTTCATTAAGGATACCGACCTCCAGTGTTATTGACAAAAAATGATCAAAATCCAGTTTTTACGACAGTGGGCCCACCAGTAATGTATACACTTTAATTCAGCCACCATCAATGAGTTCTCTTAATGAGCATTTTCCTATGGGAGACCCTGGTGTAACACCCTCTAACCACAACTGTTTTTCGGTATTCAGTTTTTTCATTCCTTTACCTTAGGAAGCAGGATAAACGGCCAAAGACTATGTGCTTCCTACTTAGGGAACCAGTGGTGACTATGAGATTGTATCCCCCACTGGGGTAACAATTTTCTTTTATTTTTACCTGTTGTACCAGATCAGATAATCTTCAACCATCATGGTTGTTCTAACCACCTACTGACAAACCTCTCCCTAAACTGCAGCCAACTACACGAGAGGTGACTCGATCGCCTTTCACCTCCATTCAATGTTCATTCAAACTTTAAGTTGTTGATATCCATGTTTCACCTCCAATCTATGTTTATTTAGACTTTAAGCTGCTGATATCCTTTTTCCACTATTCGCTCATCGAACATTATAAACAGAGCCTACGTTGTCGCACATTCAGTCAAACACTAACCATAAGGGTTAGCTCTCTAGTGGCTCAAGGACCGGAAGTACCCTTTTTGCATTCTCTATCCGGGTCAATCAGAGCATGCAAGCCCTGAACAAACATCGCAATCAGCCCTCAGGGTCAGCGCTCTAGAGGTACTTGGACTAGTTACGCCCTTCTAATATTCTGTATCGGGTCAACCAAGGTAGTGTTCATCCACGGACACATGACAGCAGGCAGCACGCAACGGTTCTTCCGGGTCTACGCGCATGGCAATTAGACCACTGTTTGCGGGAAAGAAAGAACCAATTAAGGCCAGTATTAATAGAGGCCCCTTGTGGTCTCATTGTATCTACGGAGCCGCAAGGAGAATACATTTGTACGAGGTAGTACCCTGGTGCATGTAAGTACGGCATAGTCGGAATAGGGAAGTCAGCCTTTGGACCCTTGACTTCTCAGATTTTAATATCCTGTCTATATGCACAATGGTCTTGAGACCATTCTAATGCCTATTTTCTCACCTGCCGAGTGCAAAAGGCACCTTGTCCCCCTCGTTTCTAAGGCTCATGAGGTACTCGCCTTCCATACAACAAGTATGTATCCCTGTGTATCATAAATTTTTACATACCAAATCTGATTACAATATTTCTCCCGACCCTACAGAATCAACCATGGAGTGTTTCATATAGAGTGTGTGTTTACTGTTAAATGTTTGTGCATCTTGTATTGTCTCTTTTTTACAGGACACTGCACCAGTGTAAATAGATCGCATCTATGTCAACGATGATGAAGCACTGTATATATCACTCCTTTGCAGGTCACCACTGTTGCACACAGAATGCAATGCATACCTGACGTTTTTAAATGCTGTGCTTCTCTTTCAGATTACCCTTAAGGACTTTCCTTTTGGTATCGTATTTTATATTAAGACAAATCTGTCTCTAACATGTAGCATTCACCACCTTTTTATATAGCACCATACCAATTTTGACATTGTCAAACGAGCTATGTGAGAACAATAGGGATCTGTTAACCTGTCCTGAAGAAGAAGCAGTCCGCTTCGAAACATTTTGACACACACAGGAGGCTTTGTACATTGAAACAAGATACCTCCGACCCACACCTTTTCAATAATACCGGCACCATGGAATATTACATTTTCTACTCCACAGGAGCTAGGGATTTTTTAACACTCACTTTTCACTCACCCCCAACACTTCCACTCACTCATTCCTACACCACACACAGTGAACAATACTAGTACTACTGCGTATCCGTAGGTAGTAGCATGCCCCGTCCTGTAGAGGGACGCCAAGACCCCTATGATGAAGCATGACACCAAGGGCCCTTTTGGTGTGTGAGGGGTATTTAAGAAACACTATAGGGTCCATTAGGATGTTGGGCGGCGGCACCGCCACGGTGCTGGCGGTGTGGAAAGATGCGTTTTTCCGGCCGCGAGCAGCGGAACTCAAGTCCGCCATATTAGTATGGCCACACATAGGCCAATTCCCGTCCCCCGCGGAGCGACGTGCAACGCCATCAAAGTGAGCCCCCCACCGGAGCAGTGGGAACCAATGGAGACTCTCCGCCGTGCGGAATGACGTCCGCCCGCTCCACAAATTAGGATGCCCCAAACAAGCAGACGCACCGCAGCGGAGACACCGCCCAACCAGAGACGGCGGAAGCTCGACAGCGGAGCACGAAACCAGACTCCCGGTCCACACCACCCGGTCATGACCGCCATGGATCCTGCCCTACACGTTTTTCCGGTGCTGTACCTGCTACATCACCAGCAACTCATGGACCGCAGCGGACGCCGTCGTAGGTACGCTACTACACAAATATAACACACAACACACAGGCTGATACAGAGTCCAAATCTACATCAGACAACATGCTGGGGACAGGAACACTATATAGACAATACAAGGGAACCCAGGGTGCAGTAAGCTAGAGACCTTGGGTAGATACTAGTTAACAGAGACAATGGTCCCTAGACAGAAGTTGAATCAAAACACAATAAATATAGACTAGAGAGTGCTATATTATTTTCTTTGTCCAGCCGGACAGTTTAATTTCTAGTAATCAGAAGTATAAAAATTACGATACAATGTGGTACAAGTGGGACACCAGCCGATGTTCAACTTCCACACTAGGGAAACAAGAACAAAACAAGGTTGTAGGCAAAATAAGGTCATCTGGTTATCATAAATCATAAGCAGATAATCCAACAGAAACATATATGCATGCAAACAGTCATTATTACACTATGCATTTAGTGTTTTGGGTCGACGACGTTTCGAACCATGTCTAGTAAAGGTTCATCCTCAGGACATTAAATAGTTTGCCTAAAGAAAAACAATGCAGCTGTAGCCCACTAGGTGGGAAGAATTTTTGCTAATCCAATGATACAGAAAGGAAACGGGGAGGGTAATAGGGAAAAATTGGGAGGAAACAACATACAAGGGTAAAAACATGTCAGTACTGTACTGGTATTCAGGTAAGGGCTGCAATGATTACATATACACAGTGTCAAGTCAATAAGTGGGTATGAACACCATACATTTCTCAGTGTAAAAGGTGATTCATGCAGCGTGCAACAGTGTTGTGCCCATGGGTGGGCTCAGGGGTTACGATCAGGACGGATGTCCAAAGTGCAAGTTAAATAAATAAAGGTAATCGGGTGTTCGACACGCATTCAGGTTGGACACGGTACATGGGGTGAATAATAGGCGAAAGAGCAACGTGAAATTGACCGATAATTTGTGCACATAGTGCCGTGATCTCGTTGCGATCCAATACGAGTGAGGGCGAAAGTGCACCGGCGCGAAGTGTATATAACCGAAGGTATAACAGCGTGATGCCGTGATCACTAGTTGAGACAAAGCTTACCGAGTCAGGCAAGCAAGCTGGCATTCTTTACTGATAGTGCATGAGAGCGCGGGTCTGGCGATCTAAAAAGAAACCGGTGAGGGTTGAGCATCAGGCATCGTAGCCTACTAAAATAAGAAAAACCTAACCGGGACCGGCGCGGTGCGCTTACCAGGGTATAGATAATCCCTGTCGTCAAATCTAGTATGGAAATGTGGATACGCAATCTGTATAGGGTAAAAAGGAAAGTTAGTGCCTGGTGATAAGTGATAAACAAGAGAAGCAGGCATGTGAAATTGAGGGCTTACCAAGGCTGAAAAGTCCTTGTCGGTGCCGTCTAGGGGGGGTAAAAAGTACTCGTATAAGGCTCAAGTACCTCTTGTGTGAATAGAAGCAATGGTAGCCCTGCAAGTAAGGCCACGCACTCAAGCTTACCAGAATTAGGCGGGGTACAGGTCCACAATGGGGGTCCAAGTACTGCGTGCTGTGCTACGCGCTCTTGGCTCGTTGTGCTGAATGCCGGTAAAAGAAAACAAGGACGGCGATCACATGATGTTCGTCCGGCCTATCAGAGTGAGGCAGAAAGTATCGGCCATATTGGGTAGAGAACGACCCGCAAGCCGGGCCCAGCGCTAGAGAGGTACGAAATAGTAACAGGGGCGGCCATCTTAAGAAGTGAAGGTGTCAGGGTGTGGGTGATGAGTGAGGGGATAAGGGTGGTGTCCGTAACTCGCACGATGAAGTGAAGAGGAACGTGTCACGTGCCCAAGTGTCAGTAATAATGACTGTACTCGAAAGACAAGACAGTATAAGGCAGCACATAAATATATGTTGTTCCAGAACCAAGAACAAATTCTAGCGAGGGCAGTTCATGATAATGTGTGAAACACAGTTAGGCGGATGGTAGCTACAAATGATCAGATAAAAAACAGTCTGTAACGGAGGACAATCAAATCAAAGATGTCCAGTCCTCCATCCTGTTCAAACCAGTGTGAAGGCTCTTGGTCTTGAGGATCCAATGTAGTTCCTCCTTATTCAGCAAGCAGTGTATATCGCCTCCACGTGGGGGGAGTATGATCTGGGTAATGATAGTCCATTTAAAATCCGTGTCAGTGTGTGCAAGTTCAGAAAAATGATCCACCAATGGAGCGTTAGGAGTTCTGCAGCGGATGCGACTCCTGTGTTGGCACATTCTTGTCCTTACTTTCTGGGTTGTTTGCCCTATATAGATTTTGGAACAGGGACATATAATAGCATATATAACATTCATACTGTTGCAATTTGAAAATTGTCTGCGTGCAAGCTTAACATCGTTAAATGTAAATTCTTTACCTTCAATAGTGGTATCGCACATTGAACAATTGCCACATTTCGCGTGCCCAGTTAGGCGGGGGAGAACCCACATATTGTCTAATGTACCATGCTGGTCTGGGGCAGGCAGTGCTGCGCGCACTAAGTGGTCTCTTAGGTTTTTTGATCTTTTAAACGCGAACATTGGCTTTACAAGTTGCAAGGTGCCAGCGTTGACAACTGGCCAATGCTTCTTGATGCTTTTTGTAATTGAATTTGAGGCAGGAGAGAATGTTGTAACACAGACCAGCCGGTCCTGTGTCTTTTTAGCTTTAGGTTCCAGCAAAACCTCCCTGGGGCAGTACCAGGCCCTCTTGAGTGACGTTCGTATCAATCTACAGGGGTAGCCCCTGGCGCTAAGTTTAGCGCTCAGTATGCTTGCTTCTTTGAAATAGTCTTCCTTGAGGTAACTGTTCCTACGTAACCTCAGGAACTGGAAATACGGAAGTGAATCATGAAGAGCCCTGGGATGGTTGCTCTTGTAACTCAATAAGGTTTTCCGTTCTGTCGGTTTACCGTACAAACTGGTGATAAGTACGTCACCCTTTACTTGTATATTCAGGTCTAAAAATGGAATGTTAGAGTGGCTCGTGGTCAAGGTGTAAGTTAGGCCACTACAATTGCTGTTGAGGCAGTGGAGAAATTGGGGTAGTAGTGCCTCAGAGTCTTTCCAAATCAGGAAAATATCATCACTGTACCGCTTCCATAGGGCAATGCCACTATGGAAGGGGTTCGTTGGGACCAGGATGCGCCCACACTCCAAGCTGTCCATATACAAAATGGCCAGATTGGGGGCAAAAACCACCCCCATAGATGTACCTTTGATCTGGCCATAGTAATGGCCATCGAAGAGGAAATAATTCTTGGTCAGGCATATTTCCAGCAATTGTAAGAAGAACAGAGTGGGTGTTAAGTGTGGTCGGGGTCGTCTGTTAAGGACCTCTGGGATTACCAGCATTGAGTCATGCTGGGGTATGTTGGTGTACAATGATTCCACATCCAGTGTACAGAGTACACTGAGAGTGGAGTCATAGGGGGCTCCCTCTATCAGATTTATCATATGCATGCTATCCCTAATATAGCACTGGGCGGTGGGTACATAATCCTTGATAAAGTGGTCCACAAAAAGGCCCAAGGGCTCTAGGACAGATCCGCAACCCGACACAATGGGCCGGCCGGGTGGGTGTTCTGTATTTTTGTGCACCTTGGGGAGCGTGTAGATCACCGGGGTGCGCGGCGATTTGGCGTTCAAAAAGATAGCACAGATTGCATGGCTTTTTTCTGCTCCATTCCCCGCCTTTGTCATTTCCTAATGCACCCTTCCGACCACCCTCCACCTTCTCACCCACTGGGAGTATGGTCCCAGCGGAAATCTTAACCTTTGAGAAGCTTGTCCTTAGTGATATTGCTAATTTGGAGAAACGTCACTCGTTTATTCCTTACAATATCTCATTGGAAGAAAAGAAGGCAATAGCTACACTTAAGTCTAAACCTGAATTGATTATCAAGCCAGCTGACAAAGGCGGACGTATTGTTATGCAAAACCTCGAGACATACAAGTCTGAAATTCATCGCCAGCTGAACAACCCTGCACATTATGTCAGACTCCCTAGGAATCCGATAACGGATATTCAAAAACTAATATTTGAGGTCACCAAGGAGGGACTTAAGCTGGGTTTCCTCAGCAAAAAAGAACATATCTTTTTGAACGCCAAATCGCCGCGCACCCCGGTGATCTACACGCTCCCCAAGGTGCACAAAAATACAGAACACCCACCGGCCGGCCCATTGTGTCGGGTTGCGGATCTGTCCTAGAGCCCTTGGGCCTTTTTGTAGATCACTTTATCAAGGATTATGTACCCACCACCCCGTGCTATATTAGGGATAGCATGCATAGGATAAATCTGATAGAGGGAGCCCCCAATGACTCCACATCCAGTGTACTCTGTACACTCAATGTGGAATCATTGTACACCAACATACCCCAGCACGACTCAATGCTGGTAATCCAAGAGGTCCTTAACAGACGACCCCGACCACACTTAACACCCACTCTGTTCATCTTACAATTGCTGGAAATATGCCTGGCCAAGAATTATTTCCTCTTCGATGGCCATTACTATGGCCAGATCAAAGGTACATCTATGGGGGCGGTTTTCGCCCCCAATCTGGCCATTTTGTATATAGACAGCTTGGTGTGTGGGCGCATCCTGGTCCCAACGAACCCCTTCCATAGTGGCATTGCCCTATGGAAGCGGTACATTGATGATATTTTCCTGATTTGGAAAGACTCCGAGGCACTACTACCCCAATTCCTCCACTGGCACAACAGCAATTGTAGTGGCCTAACTTACACCTTGACCACGAGCCACTCTAACATTCCATTTTTAGACCTGAATATACAAGTAAAGGATGACGTACTTATCACCAGTTTGTACCGTAAACCGACGGAACGGAATAGCTTATTGAGTTACAAGAGGTACCATCCCAGGGCTTTTCGTGATTCACTTCCGTATTCCCAGTTCCTGAGGTTACGTAGGAACAGTTACCTCAAGGAAGACTATTTCAAAGAAGCAAGCATACTGAGCGCTACACTTAGCGCCATGGGCTACCCCCGTAGATTGATACGAACGTCACTCAAGAGGGCTTGGTACTGCCCCAGGGAGTTTTTGCTGGAACCTAAAGCTAAAAAGACACAGGACCGGCTGGTCTGTGGTACAACATTCTCTCCTGCCTCAAATTCAATTACAAAAAGCATCAAGAAGCATTGGCCAGTTGTCAATGCTGGCACCTTGCAACTTGAAAAGCCAATGTTCGCGTTTAAAAGATCAAAAAATCTAAGAGACCAATTAGTGCGTGCAGCACTGCCTGCCCCAGACCAGCATGGTACATTGGACAATATGTGGGGTCTCCCCCGCCTAACTGGGCACGCGAAATGTGGCAAATGTTCAATGTGCCATACCACTATTGAAGGTAAAGAATTTACATTTAACGATGTTAAGCATGCACGCAGACAATTTTCAAATTGCAACAGTATGAATGTTATATATGCTATTATATGTCCCTGCTCCAAAATCTATATAGGGCAAACTACCCAGAAAGTAAGGACAAGAATGTGCCAACACAGGAGTCGCATCCGCTGCAGAACTACTAACGCTCCATTGGTGGATCATTTTTCTGAACTTGCACACACTGACACGGATTTTAAATGGACTATCATTACCCAGATCATACTCCCCCCACGTGGAGGCGATATACATCGCTTGCTGAATAAGGAGGAATTACATTGGATCCTCAAGACCAAGAGCCTTCGCACTGGTTTGAACAGGATGGAGGACTGGACATCTTTGATTTTATTGCCCTCCGTTACAGACTGTTTTTTATCTGATCATTTGTAGCTACCACCTGCCTAACTATGTTTCACACATTATCATGAACTGCCCTCGCTAGAATTTGTTCTTGGTTCTGGAACAACATATATTTATGTGCTGCCTTATACTGTCTTGTCTTTCGAGTACAGTCATTATTACTGACACTTGGGCACGTGACACGTTCCCCTTCACTTCATCGTGCGAGTTATGGACACCACCCTTATCCCCTCACTCATCAACCACACCCTGACACCTTCACTTCTTAAGATGGCCGCCCCTGTTAATATTTTGTACCTCTCTAGCCCTGGGCCCGGTTTGCGGGTCGTTCTCTACCCAATATGGCCGATACTTTCTGCCTCACTCTGATTGGCCGGACGAACATCATGTGATCGTCGTCCTTGTTTTCTTTTACCGGCATTCAGCACAACGAGCCAGCAGCGCGTAGCACAGCACGCAGTACTTGGACCCCCATTGTGGACCTGTACCCCGCCTAATTCTGGTAAGCCTGAGTGCGTGGCCTTACTTGCAGGGCTACCATTGTTTTTATTCACACAAGAGGTACTTGAGCCTTATACGAGTTCTTTTTACCCCCCCCAGACAGCACCGACAAGGACTTTTCAGCCTTGGTAAGCCCTCAATTTCACTTGCCTGCTTCACTTGTTTATCACTTATCACCAGACACTAACTTTCCTTTTTACCCTATACAGATTGCGTATCCACCTTTCCAAACTAGATTTGACGACAGGGATTATCTATACCCTGATAAGCGCACCGTGCCGGTCCTGGTTAGGTTTTTCTTATTTTAGTAGGCTACGATGCCTGATGCTCATCCCTCACCGGTTTCTTTTTAGATCGCCCGACCCGTGCTCTCATGCACTATCAGTAAAGAATGCCAGCTTGCTTGCCTGACTCGGTAAGCTTTGTCTCAACTAGTGATCACGGCACCACGTTGTTATACCTTCGGTCATATACACGTCGCGCCGGTGCACTTTCGCCCTCACTCGTATTGGATCGCAACGAGATCACGGCACTATGTTCCCAAATTATCGGTCAATTTCACGTTGCACTTTCGCCTATTATTCACCCCCTGTACTGTGTCCAACCTGAATGCGTGTCGAACACCCGATTACCTTTATTTATTTAACTTGCACTTTGGACATCCGTCTCGATCGAAACCCCTGAGCCCACCCATGGGCACAACACTGTTGCACGCTGCATGAATCACCTTTTACACTGAGAAATGTATGGTGTTCATACCCACTCATTGACTTGACACTGTGTATATGTAATCATTGCAGCCCTTACCTGAATACCAGTACTGACATGTTTTTACCCTTGTATGTTGTTTCCTCCCAATTTTTCCCTATTACCCTCCCCGTTTCCTTTCTGTATCATTGGATTGGCAAAAATTCTTCCCACCTAGTGGGCTACAGCTGCATTGTTTTTCTTTAGGCAAACTATTTAATGTCCTGAGGATGAACCTTTACTAGACATGGTTCGAAACGTCGTCGACCCAAAACACTAAATGCATAGTGTAATAATGACTGTTTGCATGCATATATGTTTCTGTTGGATTATCTGCTTATGATTTATGATAACCAGATGACCTTATTTTGCCTACAACCTTGTTTTGTTCTTGTTTCCCTAGTGTGGAAGTTGGACATCGCTTGGTGTCCCACTTGTACCACATTGTATCGTAATTTTTATACTTCTGATTACTAGAAATTAAACTGTCCGGCTGGACAAAGAAAATAATATAGCACTATCTAGTCTATATTTATTGTGTTTTGATTCAATTTCTGTCTAGGGACCATTTTCTCTGTTAACTGGGGACAGGAACACATCCACAAGGGCACCCACACACAACCCACCTGCCAACAAGCCACCCCTCTGCATCCTGGACACACATCTTCCACGATCACGCAGCAATGTCCTGGTCACATCACTGCAGCGGAGAACACCTGGGAATGTATGCGCACAAGAATGAGGCAGGGCCTGTCCAAGTCATGGACAGGGCACAAAGACCCCAGGGCCACACCTCCCCCACCACACATGAGCACTCCCCATGTAGGAACATGCCATGTGCCCATCCTGTGCACACCCATGCACAACAACAAGCCTGGTCAAACCACACCCTGAACCACACAAAAAACAACCAGGGAGACAGCCACAGCAGGAGTGGCTGCACAGGAACACACAACACACAGCACAGTAGCACAGGGCTAGGGAAACACACACACCACAACACCACCACACAAATGGAAACAAACATGAGTACAAGCACCAAATTAACTCATACAAGGAACACATGGATACACAGCCTGCATCGTCACACATACAAACCAGAGACTAACACACACACACATACACCAAATGCCAACAGCAATGGAGCCCAAATAGAAAAGCCAACATGGGATTTACACAAATGGAAGGTCATGGAGACACACAACAAGCATGTGCACATCACATGCAAGATATGGAACACAGAACACCCCCCTCAGACCATCAGACCACACATAGCTGGTACAGTCAGTGGAGTCAAACCGCAGGCACCACAGTGCAACCACACAGGGAGACTGCAAGGCAAACCAGGTAAAGGCACAAGGAACAAAGGAAGGCCTGGAAGTCAAACAGGGAACAGCCACATGTGCATACAACCACCTCACAGGAGTACAACAGCACAACACACATAGCCCATTAACATACACCATGACTGCCAAACACCAGGAGGAATGTACACAGTGTGGGTGGGGATGTTTGAGGGGTGCCTTTCCACTTTTTGGGGATTCAAAATGGCTTCCCTGTACTGGGATTAATGGGAACAGGTGTGGACACAACAGGCACACACACCAACAGAGGCGCATCAGGTGCAGACACTGGCATTCCCCCTGGTGATGTGCTTGATCCTGCGGAATGCTTTGTCTGGCTTCGCCTTAGGCCCTCAATCCCCTGTTTGCCAGGTATACCCCCTACAGTGCCCTCCTTCCCCTGTTTACAAGGTGTACCCCCTACAGTGCCCTCCTTCCCCTGTTTGCCAGGTGTACCCCCTACAGTGCCCTCCTTCCCCTGCTTCACTGGGCTTGGAATGGGAGTAGAGGTTGTGGGGAAAGTGCCTCTCAGCCCTTCTTAAGTATACCCTTGCCATGCACCACCTCCTCAGTGGGCACGTAAACTGCATGCCTTGCTTTGGCCAAAGCTTTAGGGACCGGAGAGTCCTTAGCTGGGGATGCCTCTGAGGCCTGAGGTCTGTGTCTTAGCTTTTTGGGCCTTGCTTTTCCCTGATGGCCTTTTGACTTTGCATTCTGGGCTGGCTTTGCTCTTCTGTGGGGATGGTGTCTGCGGGCGGGCCCGCTTGGGTTGTTTCTACTGTATGCCTCGTGTGCTGTATAGTGACTGTGACCCATGTGAACCGTGGTCACTATCATCAGATGTGGCCACTAACTGGGGTGTGGACAAAGGCCCTGGAGCAGGAATGCGAGTATGTGCCTGTTGAAGGGCAGACATAACTGTGGACGACAGAGCCTGGACAGTACAGTGCAGCCCACCCATGTCGGAGTTATGCCCTCCATGTAGGCAACCACCTGGGCTAATTTTTTGTCATGGTCACTGAAGGCATTGAGTAGAGCTGTCTGGCCCACACAAAGCTGGTGCAGAAGCTCAACAGACTCAGCACTGAGGGCAACAGGGGGGTCAGGTGCAGGGGTGGCAGTGCCAGGTGTAAATGAAACTCGTCCCCTCTTACTGACAGGGACATGGGCAGCACCAGAGGAAGTGGATTTGAGGGTGAGCACTGGCGGCTGTGTGATAGAAGATGATGCAGAGTCTCCATTCCCTCTGCCCACCAACATGGATGCATCCCTACTGGCATCAGATGATGTGGTACTTTGTATCTCAGGCATGGATTCCTCCTGCATACTACAGTCCCCCTCTGAGGCGCTGGTGGCATCTGTGTCACTGGGCTCCTGGGCAGCTGTAGTGTTAGTCTCAACCCCACTGGTGTCCGGCTCCTGTCCCTCCGTGACCAATGATGAATCTGCATGAGAGACATATGCAGGGTCAGGTTAGTGGCAGCAACAGGACAAAGCAATGCAATCAATGCAGAACAAAAGAGGTCCAAATCTACCTGTTGCACACCACACTCTGCAATCACATTGCAGCAACTCACTACATAGACCCCAACAGTGCATGTAATCCTGATTATCTGTCATGACTGAGCCATGTTAAGGCCACACAGCACAACACCCTGCCCTTGGCTGAAGTCTACTAGACACACAACGTGCTTTGCCCACACTTGCGGACATGTTGGGGGCACACCACGTGTTGCCAGTGACAGACCTGGATGGAACAGGAGGGGACAACCCAGACACCGATTACAACATGACAGTCAACAATGGCAAGAGCTACTAAATCCTAGACTGGAAATATTTATCCTAATCCTCACACAGCGCCAAGACGCCTCAGCAATAGTGCACTTAATAAATAATTCATTCAGTCAGTCAGCCCATGAAAACCACCATGTTGCACTCTGGGGCCCAAAGGCCAGTGCACATTGTTGTCAGATGTCTAGACCTCAACATTCATGGTGCATGCAATAGATGCATTGATGAGCTCACACTCAGATTGAGAATACTGATGTTGACTCCCAATTTGATTGTCCCGACTACCCCAATGCTGAAGAAAGTTGAAGAGCACAACTCAGACTGCAATGGAAATGCACATCACGGAGGCTTACTTTCATAAGACCAGTTTGGGCAAATGCATGACACTGGCACCCAGCCCAGCAGCCACTTACAAAACACTGCACCACTCCACCAAAACTCATAGGCCAGCGCTGGCACAGGCCCTGTCTGCATGCAGCTGCTCTCAGCCAAAGTCAACCTCACCAAATACTCACCCCTGCCTTGCTGCTGATGCTCCTTTAGATGTGCATCCAGCTCAGGATGAGTCACCCCCAAAATGCGGCCCATCAGTGGTGTCATGCTGCGCCGTGCCAACCGCCCAGTGTGAGGAAGCAGCCCCAAGGTCATCTCTGCCATGTTCTTTGCCAGCCAGCTGATGTCGTCCCACCTCTTGTGACAGTGGGTGCGCCGTCGGTTAGATACCCGCAGAGCTCACACCTTTGCTGCAATGGCCCTCCACACGGCCTTATGCTGGTGTACCTTGAGCTGCAGGCATGGGAGACAGGAGGGGGAAATGATCAGTAACACAGTGTCATATACCAACATCTATCAGTACAGTAGCAAGACACAAACTTATTACAAAATCTACTATCTGTCCATCCCACACTAGAGTACATCTCAAATGGGCACTCTGCATGGGCGAAACTGATGTGATTGCATGCAGTTGTGAGTGGGTTCAGAGTCCCTGCACATCTCACACACATACTGGGTGCCAGCATTGAACCCACTATGTGGCTTGCACACATCTCCAGTCCTTTGCATGTCTGGGCACCACATACATCACATATCAACCTGTGTCTGGGGTGGACTCACTGTGTGCAAGACTGCGCATCACTCATTGTTCATGCCCTGTGAATATCTCAGTATATCATGTTTGTGGCATTGAAGGACATGGACTTACAAACAAAATATTGATCCACACAAGTCTGGTTGTGTGCAATCTAGAGGGCTGAGATGGTGCATAGCTGGATTTGCCGTCAAAAACACAATAGTGAGGCCCCAGTAAGTGGGTGGGTACTGTGCTGAGCATCTGGTCTCACACTGGGATGGACAACAGGGGCACACACAGCCATTCATCCAAGCAATCATTGTCCTGGCACCTGCATGATCAACATACTACATCACTGTATGGCTGACAATGCAACACACTTCACTCATACCTAGAACTGCAGGCATGGAGACCTGTGACATTGATACACACACTCCTTACCCCTGGAGACAGCATGTTTGTCAATGCTTGACACAACCTCACAACCTCAGGCATATACTGCATCAGTCCAACTACATGTGTGCCCCCTCACCCTATACCTCCGCTTTTGATGACTTACCATGACATTTGGGGCACCATACAGCCTTGGGTACTGTGAGAGCACCTCGTCCTCCAGGACCTCCAGCTCCTCGCTTGTGAATGAAATGGCACAGATCTTCTCTGTCCTTTCCATCCCTGTGGACATGGAACACCTGTGGTGGAATTGGGTGGTGAGGGGTCTCAGGCAGCAGCCCCTGGAGGCAGCAGCAGGTCAGGGGTCTCAGGCAGAAGGCTCTGGAGGCAGCAGCAGATGAGGGGTCTTAGGCAGCAGTCCCTGGAGGCAGCAGCAAGTCAGGGTCTCAGGCAGCAGGCTCTGGAGGCAGCAGCAGATGAGGGGTCTCAGGCAGCAGTCCCTGGAGGCAGCAGCAGCAGGTCAGAGGTCTCTGGCAGCAGGTGCTGTGAGCAGTGGAAATGTGAGGCTCCCTCCCACACATATATAGCCCCCTGGGGTCGTTTCAAAGGTGCCAAGCTGCAACAATTGGTGGTCCAGGTCTGCCTCATTCAAAATCATCCAATGACGCCCTCGGCAGTGGCGGAGCACGCCTACGGTGATTTTCAAAATTGCATCATGCCACCGCAATCATCGTTCCCATTGGCTCCAGGGCATGCTCCATGGCGGTGATACACCACAGGGGCCCGGTGTGCGCTACCACGATGGTGCATCTTCCAAAAGCATCCAAAGACAGGCAGTAGCTACCGCAATTTGGGTGCCATACATCACATGAGGCACCGCGATTTGGGTGGCGGAGCATGCCCACGCCCATTTGGGCATGTCTCCATGCCAATGAGTACCACACCTGTGTGAATGGGGGTTGCTGGTGACACACCGCCGGGGACAGGCGGTATCTGCCGCGATTTGGGGGACATACATTGGCAAGTGACATCGTGCACACTTCAACAGTGCACAGTGGCCACATGGTGAAGGGCACATCAGCGTGCTCACAATGCCAATGTTCCATTGACTCCCCTGGTGCCTACACATGCCATGGTTGTATATGTGTGACGTAGATTGGTCTGTAGTCCCTCACATGTCACGAATAAATCAGATGGTCGATGAGGCAGGACAGTGTAGTAGTGGAATCTACAATGTGTATACATATCAATGTGTTGAGGTGCAGTGATTACCTTGGCCATGCTTGTCTCACTGTATGATGTAGTGACTTACATGTGCTCTTCTGTCTGCAAATACACGCAATTGTCAGTTTACCGCCAACTGTGGTAATTGGGTAATGGATGTTTGCCAAGTTTGATAGATGCATTGAGGTGTGTCAGGTACAGCAGCTAAGTATGAGACTGGTGTTTTTTTGTTACACATTGGCTGGATGCCACGCTCCCAGGCGTACACATGTGAAATGTGGCCATATCACTATGTGCATTCACATTGACCTTGTGTATTGTAAGTAGAGAGGTGTGCACTTTGTGTAGCTCAAACGTCCACCCATGTAACCTGGTGTGTCACTCAATTATTAAGTCAGTCTTTGGATTTGCTGTGTCATCCAGAACGTGATATGCTGTGGCCATCTTGTGATGTATTTCATTGACATGGGTCTACTTTCATCTCAACTAGGAGGCGGCTAAATCTTATTCGTCACTTGACAGTGCTGGAGGACATGGAGGATGTGGCGATCATTCGCAAATTCCGTCTTGATAGATCCACCCTGAAAACCCTTTGGGATATGTTAGAGCCCCACCTACTGCCTCCCCGGACATATCCAACAGCTTTCACCCCAACTTATTAAGTATGGCAGCACTCCATTTTTTGCCACTGGATCATTCCAGGAGACAGTGGCCAGCACTGGTGGGATGTCTCAACCGATGTTCAGCATGGTGCTGCGTGATGTTCTGTCCGCCATGATGATATACAAGGACAGATATATCCATTTTCCAGGGGTTCTGAATTGCCAACTGTGAAAATGTAAATTGTAAATTGATACTTGTATAGCGCACTACTCAACCGCAAGGGTCTCAAGGCGCTTGTACGAATACCGCTGTGGAACCCATCCTTGCTTTCCCTGTGAGGTGTCCACTCCTGGGCACCCCCAAGGTGGAGGCCAGGCATCCTTAGCATTGTGGGGGCCGTTGTGGAGATTAAGCAAGCTATTGCCCAGAGTTGCAGAGTGGGACTCCATGATTGGAATAAGCAGCGAGGCGAGAATTATCAGATCCGTGAAATTTTGAGCCCAAGACCCGCCGAGGCGGGGAATTGAACCCTGGTCCCGGGCTAGACCTCTGCATTAGGGTCTGCCGCTTTAACCATTGAACCATTGTTGGGACTTCTATCCCCTTAGGCAAATCCCCCATGTTGTTGGAGCCATTGATTGCAAACATGTCGCTCTTGTGCCACCACAAGCAAGTGAGCACATATTCCGCAATCGCAAACAATACCACTCCATTAATGTGCAAGTGGTGTGCCTGGCAGATATGATCATCTCGCATGTGTGTGCAAGATTTCCCGGCTCAGCCCATGACTCGTACATCCTGCGTAACAGCATTGTGCCCTGGCTGATGGCTAATCTGCTTCCAGAGCGTGCATGGATTGTGAGTGAGTGTGCCTAGTTTTATGGCATACTGGTTGTGTGACCTGCTGCCCTCTGCCTGTGCAACATTGCAACGTTGCAATGTCTATTTGTCATACCTAGGTGACTCTGCATATCCCAACCGTCCATGGCTGCTGAGCCCACTGCGGAATCCCAGGACCCCGGCTGATATCAGATACAAAGAGGCCCATGGAAGGACATGTCTTGTGGTGGATCGTACTTTTGGTCTGCTCAAGTCATGTTTCCGCTGCCTGGACAAAACAGGAGGTACACTGACATACTCGCCACGGAAGGTGTGTCAGATTGTAGTGGCATGCTGCATGCTCCACAACCTGGCCATTCGCAAAGAGATTCCTCTCCTCCTGGATGATGATGAGGACCCAAGGCCCCCACCTGCACAACAACCTGAGTCCAGTGATGAGGACAATGGAGAGGAGGAAGGTGGTGACATGCGTCAACAGCTCATCACCCGCTACTACACTTGAAGGTGTGTGGCAATGTACAACATAACCATTGTCTGCTGATCTTGCTGTTGTCGTGAAGGGCTATGTTTGTATTGTAAAAACTGCCAGATATCAACTCAGCTGTGGGTGGATATGTTACTGTGACGTGTCATCTGAGAACGATTATGGGACATGTATGTTGATACTTGTTGCCCATTGTGTTGTCTGCATGTTGGCGTATGTGGATGGTTGGTCTTGTGTAATGTCTATGATGCCACACTCACACCAGTGAATGTTGTTCTGTTGTGTTTCCCTAGGTGCCGTGAGCTTATCCTTGCCTACATACAGTATGTACTCGTGATACATTATGGACATGTTGAAGACTGTAAATCCTGAACTAAAGACAAAGCTAACACAATAACAATTTGTAAGGTATTTTATTTACAAAGTTAACATGTGAGGGGGTGTTCAATTTTACATAGAGGTGGTGGCAGAGCAGTGAGTTGACAGTCATGGTAAATGAGATGAAAGAGTAGATCCCACATTCATGTGGTGACCCAGTCCAACAGACAGATGCCATTCCCAAGGCAGTGTGGGGAAGGACAGTCCAAACAGTCAATGCAGTGGGGAAGAGGGTTGGCATCAGGGCTGGCAACGTGACTGGCGTTTGGCAGGTGCCTTGCCTCCAGAGACTCCCAGGCTCTTCTTAGGATGGCCCCTTGGTCGTTTGGCAGGGGGGCCCTGCTGCAGGGCCAGTGGCATCTGAGGACTCACCCCTCTCTGTGGGCTCAGGGGAGGATGCTGAACTGTCATCCTGCGGCACACCAGAGAGAGGTGGAGGTGTTGTTTGTGGCACAGGCCTGTCCCTCAGTAACCCCACTTGCTGGCCCACGAGGTCCACCATTTGCCCAAGGCATGTGTTGATAGACCTCATCAGCAGGATGAGCTTGCGTAAGAGTTTGTCCGACCGGCTACTTTGCGCCTGGGCCTGTTGGTATGCCCCAAAGACTCTGGTGATGTGGTCCAGGGATTCGCTTTCAGCCTCATGGTGTCCTGGGCTGACCCTGGGCGTCCCACCTACCCTGCTGCCACAGACCTGTCGCCTTGCCACTGTGGGTCCCCACACACTCTCCCCACCGTCCTCAGACAGGGAGGGTGTTGCAGGAGGCACTGGTGGTAGTGGTGGTGGTGGTGGACGCACAAGCCGTAACAGCAGGAATCTGCTGTGCAGTTGGTGTTGTAGCAGATGTGGTGGTGGTGAGGATGGGGTCCTGGGACCTGTTGCGTCCTGGCACACCAGATGGGCCTGCCTCAAGCTCATCGTCCTGAAAATCCTGGGAGTCTACATCCGAGAGTCCATGTACCGTGGGAAAGACTGGCTCTGCTGGTCATTGGTGTTTTCCTCTGCAGTAAGTTCTTGGTCACCTGTGGATTAGATAGGAAATGACACCAACCTAAAATTAACAGAGAGTCAAGAAACAAACAATGTACCCAAATAAAGATGCAAAGGAAATAGTTGTTAAACTATACGAGTTCCCATCAGTCTACCATCGAGACCGCCCTTCATCATCTGGGATCTCTTGTGCATAAATTCTGTCACATTTAAGGGTAAAAAACCTGTGCTGGCAGATGACTACGCCAGGCGCAGGAAAAACCACAATGTTGTTTACAGATGTGAAACAGAATGGCGTGTCTGGTGGGGAACTGAATAGCAGTGCTTAGAAAAAATGTGAGTTGTGAAAAGAAAGAGAAAAGGCTCTAAAATTAGGTAGTGAGCGGGAAAACAATTTTAATAGACACCCTCACACTCCTAAATCAATAAAAACAGTGCAAAAGTGGTTTAACAAATAGCCACTAAAGATGTAAGGTCGACATGTTTCTGCAGACGCATGGAGTCTAGCGATCTCCTGCTGCTTCTTCGGGACCATTAATGCTACTGCTAAAACAAAATAACATAAACCATATCACCTGAAAGTGTATGTATAATCATCTTCTCATCCTAAAATTAGGGGAGAAAATAATAATATAAGGGTACAGAGTCATGTATACATATGAAAAAATATTTGTAAAAATTTTTTTTTAACGTGCACATTGTGTGTCAACATTATTATATGCTAATCATAAGCTATTGTTGCCCGGCACTTAGACCGTCAAAATCAGTCACAAATCACCAATTCAGCCAATTTGTAGATTAAAGTTCACTCACCCACTTGATGGGAAGGAACAACTCCACCTCACCTGGCACGAGCTCAGGTAAATGGATGCACCGCACTAGAAAAAGACAACAAATAAAAAGATGTATCTACATCTAAATATGTTCCTAAACTGACCAGTCTAAGCATGCGCCGCAACAAGCGTCACATTCCTGCCAGTGCCAGGAAACATCACCTAGTCACTTTCGCTGTATATTATGGATAGATAATTACAGGTCGATCGGTTCAGAAGCAGAACTAAAGTCACCGATCCCTCTTTCATACACATGTGAACATGCGCATAGACTTAATGTAAATAGATAGATACAGGTCGATCGACTTAGATGCTGGAAAAAATTCACGACCCTCTCTCACACATAAGCATACTCTATGCCTTACCTCTCCGTCGGTGCACCGGTCGTCCCTCTAAGCTCTATCGTAGGGAGGAACCGACCCGGTGCACCGGCGAGGTAAATAAGCCTCTCTCACTTCCGCAGTCAGAGTGCGACGTTGCCCGACGCGCCCCGTGCGTAGTGACGTCAAGCGCATTCTCCTTGGTAGGTGCGCTATTAGTGACGGGAAATGTAGTTCCCGAGATTATTGTTTACGGCGATACTGCCTCTCTGGCTCTCGTGCCCAGTGCGGGCTTGGAGCGCAATATCACAAACGTACTTCAATTGATAGACACCCTGTTTATGCCGGGGAGTGTACTCTCTTGCTGTTAGATCGAAAAAGGGGGACGTCAGTGAAAGTGGTAATGGTTCTAAAAATACTGAAATTGATCATTTCGTCACCCTTGTTAGTTTCTAATCATTTTATACATAAGCTGACGATCAGTGTCCGCCCTCTTATGACAGAAGGTATCCACAATTTCCCCGCTCTCTCGAACATTCAATAAGAGACAAATGGATATGGTAAAAACCATACTCGGCTAGTCATACCTCCATATGGACAAATGAAGACCAACTCGTCCTCTGGACCAAACCATAATAAATTCACTATATATGTCAACCCTTGATGTGTACTGAAAAGGGTTAGATCATCACTCAAAAATAGATATGATTTTTCAGTAGTGACCCACATGTCATTTATCCGTCACAAATCCTGTGTTATCAACAAGATAAGGGTAGGATGAGTATGTTAGTGAAACACACCTTGCAATTAAAGGGACATCCACGGGATTGCATCATTTAGCCCACATTCGTCACTACGAAGACGGTAGACCCATTTTTGTTCACATTTGAACAGAAATTTGGCAGTGTCAGTTACAGACGGTGGGATCCACGGTTGGTCTAATACTGTCCACATGATGTCGGTAGGTAGATGGCCCACCTGCAAGAAATGGTTGGTCAGTTTGGTGGCTTGTTTGCAGCACCGTATTGAACTTTTATGTTCAGAAATTCTGAGCTTTACCTTTCTGGTGGTCATCCCCACGTAGTTCAATTTACAAGGACATGTTATTAGATAAATCAAGTTGGAACTATTACAATTAGTGAACCGTCTTAATTGCCAAGGTCTGTCGGTGCCTATATCTATGGTGAGTGTTTTGGTCGTTTGTGGACACGCCGCACAGCCACCACAGGGATGGTGTCCGGTGACTGCGGGCATGTTCCAAAGGGTACCGACAGCTCGTGGAATCGTGATTTTGGGCCTTGTATGGACCAGCTGGTCTCTCAAATTTTGGCCTCTCCTAAAGGCAAACAGCGGAGGAGGTATAGGGTCTGTACCTGTCCTAAGAATAGATAGGAAATGGTCATTGTAGTGCACTCTGCAAGCATTGTGTTAGCTGTGTGTCATCCACTGTCTGTACACTTCACAATTGACTGATCTTCACATTGTTTACTATGTGCACTACTGTGCCTCCTAACATGATGCAGTGGTACATATACTATTTGTACATGGTGTGAGGTATCAATGCATGCCATGCAGCTCATGCAGGAATCATGTTCACGAGGACCTGTTGCCATGTAGGGACCAGCACACCCTTTTTTCATTGTTGACTCCATGTTGATTTGTCTACCCTGGCAGACGTCACATCTGGCCATGGAGTGGGCATTGTATTGTCCTGCATGCCTATGTCCTGTTGTGTACATATCTTGATTTGTAACCCCAAACATGCTTTCTCTTTTTTAAAATGGTCATTCTCGTTTGGGCCCCATGGCTATGCACTCATCGGTGTGTGCTGTGCATGATTGTGCCCAAACTTCCTTGTGCATCTGCATTGGTGTGTGACTCGTTGGTAGCTGTGACAGTTCCCTTTGCTAACCTGTATGCACACTGTGCATGGCAAGCGGGTTCAGTGAACATATTTGTGCTATGAGAGGGCTGGTGTTGAAATATGGCACAATTTCTGGAGTGAATAATGTGTGGGTGCACGTACTGGCTACTTACCTGTGACGTCCTCACATTTGGCTTTGTGGCGTGGCACATTTGCAATCAATGCCATCATTAATGAATCTCTTAATTCTGGCACTGTCCCTACTGAATGGAAGAAGGCCACAGTCAAGCCCCTTATGAAGAAACCAAATAAATCCCCAACCGACCTATCCAACATGCGCCCAATCTCCCTCCTCCCAGCACTTGGCAAAATCACCGAACAGTTAGTTCATGAAGAACTAAAAATCTTTGTGGAAAGCAAACGCATTCTGCATCCACAGCAATCCGGCTTCCGCCCAGGCCATTCAACGGGAACTGCACTTATCGAATTGTCAGATACCATCAAGTTCTTGCAGGATGAGGGCAGACAAGCTGTCCTCATCCTGCTCGACTTAACCGCGGCTTTTGACACCATCTCTCATGCCATTCTCATTAACAGAATGCGTGAGATTGGCGTCGCTGGTTCCGCTCTGGCCTGGATTATTTCATTCCTATCCAATCGATCACAAACTGTCTCCTTAGGCCCCTTTCTCTCTGGCGAAAGATCCACCACCTCCGGTGTACCCCAAGGATCAATACTGAGCCCTCTCTTCTTTAATATATATATGGCCCCCCTTCTCACGTTGATCGAATCCCATGGGATCCTCGTGACTTCCTATGCCGACGACACTCAGCTTGTCGTCACTATTGACAAAAGACACCCTGACGCTGCCCTTAGATTCCAAAACTGCCTCTCCCAAGTCTTTTCTTGGCTTAACCTGAATCATCTTAAATGTAACAGTGCCAAAACTGAAATAATACCCCTCGGCAAAGGCACCCTTTTCTCCCCTAAAGATTGGTGGCCTCCTAACTCTGAAGCACCGCCGAGTACGGTCACCTCAGCCCGCAATCTCGGAGTCCAATTCGACTCGTCCCTCAGCTTCGACGAGCATGTGCGCATTACCGCGGGTCGCTGTTTTAGCCTGATCAGGCAGCTAAGGAAATTCTTTGACTTTCTGCCCATCTCCGCCAGGAAATCAGTCGCGGTGGCTCTCATTCTCTCCCGGCTAGATTATTGTAATGGCCTCCTAGCAGGCATTAAGAAATCCTCCCTTAAGAAATTGCAAAGTGTGCAACACGCGGCTGCCAGGCTCGTCCTGAAACTCCCCCGCAGGTATTCGGCCTCTGCGGCTCTCAGCACTCTCCATTGGCTGCCCCTCCATAAGAGAATTCTTTTTAAGCTCCTTGTTACGGTGTTCAAATCTACCAGGAACACCGGCCCATCCTACCTGACCAAGCGCTTCCCGCGCTATACTCCGACTCGTTGTTTAAGGTCCTCAGGAGCGAATTTAATTTCTGTACCCAAAATTAAACTAAAAACCAAAGGTGGGAAAACTTTTGTTTTTTTGGCAGCCAAAGCATGGAATTGTCTCCCCCCCAACCTTAGGCATGCCCCCTCAGAAAGCCTTTTTAGGAAACTCCTGAAGACCCGGATCTTTTCTCAGTCTGACTCATCGGTACTCGCAGCCATCTGATCCTTGCTCCCCATTGCTAGTTCTCTGTTGTGCTTAGCGCCAAGATGCTCCTTCCGGAGCGATAGTCGCGCTATACAAATTCTAATAAATATCAAATATCAAATAAGGGAGGAGTATATTCTGCTCAATGGTGTCATGGGACCGGAGAATATGTCTACCTACCTACTGATTTCGTTGAGGTGGTCCATTAGATGACACATGCATCTTGTGGTATGGTGTGCTCCATCGTGCTGTACCGGGGAACAAGGGAGCATGGTAGGAGTATAATTGCAGACCTCCCACCCCCAAACAGCCCTCCCAGGGAAGATAGCTACCTACCTGTTATGCCGTTTGGTGTACTGCAATGGCTTCCAAGTGCTTCTGGGTGGGGTTGGAGAGGGATCCATCTTGATGATGCTGTGGGACAGGGGGCATGGTGGGAATAGTGGTACAGGCCTCCCACCCCCAAACAGCCCTCCCAGGGAAGATAGCTACCTACCTGTTATGCCGTTTGGTGTACTGCAATGGCTTCCAAGTGCTTCTGGGTGGGGTTGGAGAGGGATCCATCTTGATGATGCTGTGGGACAAGGGGCATGGTGGAAATAGTGGTATAAGCCTCCCACCCCCAAACAGCCTGCCCAGGGAAGATGGCTAGCTACCTGTTATATTATTTGGTTTACTGCAATGGCTGCCAAGTACATCTGGGTGGGGTGGGGAAGTGCTCCATCCTGCTGTGGTGTGGGCCAAGGGGCGTGGTGGGAGTAGTAGTGCAGTACTCCCACCCCCAAACAACCCTCCCAGGGAAGATGGCTACCTACCTGTTATGTTGTTTGGTATACTGCAATGGCTGCCAAGTGCTTCTGGGTGGGGTGGGGGAGGGATCCATCTTGATGATGATGTGGGACAGGGGGCATGGTGGCAGTAGTGGTACAGGTCTCCCATCCCCAAACAGCCCTCCCAGTTGAGACGGCTACCTACCTGTTACGTCATTTAGAGTACTGCAATGGCTGCCAAGTGCTTCAGGGTGAGGTGGGGTAGGGATCCATCTTGATGATGATGTGGGACAGGGGGCTTTGTATTAGTGCTGGCTGTCTGTACACATGCCCCCATGGTGATGTTGGTGGCTACGTTTGGGGTGAATGGGAGTGGGTGATTGTTGGATCTGTGAGACATGTTTTTGTGAGCGTGTGGTGCAGATGAATGGTATTTATCCTAGGTGGTGTAGCTTAGTAGTTGTGCAATACAGTACATATCAGTGTGGTGGTAGTCATTTGTTTGTACTTACCATCCTTCACTCCCCCGGTTAGTCCTGTGAGACTCTCTGGATGCAGTATGGCGAGCACCTTCTCCTCCCATGGTATAAATGTTTTTGTTGGAATGGGAGGGCCACTGCCAGTCCGCTTGGCCAGCTCCCAGCTCTTGTCCTTCTTTTCTTTGACAACCCTCTTCGGGTCATGCCGCCGCTTCGTGATCTCCTTCTTTGATTGCGGGGTTGTCCCTACTGCATTGACCCTTTGTACTATCCTTTCCAATATTTGAGTCCTTGTGGCTAACGGTGTCTGTTGGACCAGGCTACCAAACAGTTGTGGTTCTACTCTGACTATCTCATTTACCATGACTGATAACTCACTCTCTGTGGATTTGGGCATATTTGCTGTGTGGACATGGTGTGTGATGCGCAAAGTGTTTGTGGGTACAGTGGTGTGGGTGGTGTATGTGGTGGTGGTGTGTGAGGTGTACTATGTGCTGGGGGCTTGTTGGTGCTGGTGTGATGGTGTTGATGGTGGTGGTGATGTGTGTGTGCTGTGTTCTTTTGCCTCTCCTCTCAAATCTGGTGAATGCTCTTCTCTTCTAGAGTGTTGCTAAGGATTTTGGCCAGGTTAGGGGCTGGTTTTATACTCAGCTCTGTGGGTGTGTCCAAATGGGGTATTCCTGTCAGGTGTGTTGTGGGTGTTGTTCTGGGAATTGTATGTTTGTGTTTGGCATGTGTTTGTTTCATTGGGATGTGATTTTGTGTATTTGGGGTGCATGGCTACTTTGAATAGTTGAATGTTTGGCTTTTGGGGTTTCTGCATCGTCCGCCGTGTTTTCTACGGATCGTCTGCAGCGGTGGGTATGCTTCAGCTCTTCCGCTGGCTCTCCCATTCATTCCAGTGTGTGACCGCGGTGGTCGGAAATAGCGGATCGTATCGCGGGACCATCGGGGATATCCTAATTTTCCATGCGGTGTCTCCGCTATGCTTGCGGCGGGTTCTTGATTTTCCACTGCTTTTCCGACCACCGCTGTCAGATTTTGTCCATCACCGCCCACGATGGGTGGTTTTTCATGGGCCGGTTATGCCGTGGTCTATCTTTTTTGGCGGTTGATCCTAATTTGATCGCTGTTTTTTCCACGGTCACGGAGGGCGGTTATTTTCTGGTTCCATGGGGGTCGAGGTGATTTTCTGACCGCCATCCTAAAGAGCCCAAAGTGCTTCCATCCATTGTAGGTAATGCACATGACCCTTGATTAAAATAATCCTCTACCAAATCCCTCAAGGGTGAATCCTAGTGTTTATGATACATTGCAAGGGGAGGTCGAATCCACCCCCGGTGCTCGGTTAGGACACCATCTCTCCACTCCATCCTTTGTTAGTTATAATATGCCTACTCAGAACCTTATGATAAGATCCTCAGTATGAGTGGCCCAGTGTGGGATGAGTTATTCATCTGCCCCGATAAAGCTGATATTCCTGGCATATGTTTTTAACTCGTCTGATAAATAATTGCTTTCCTGCATGTTGCTCACCAAAATGTGGAATAACGTGGATTTTTGTTTCCTCCACATCAAAATCTAGACGTACCGGTATGTGCCAAGTATTTGTCCCTAGTAAATTGTCCCTGACAAAATTCACCCAGGGAAAATTGTTGTGAATATGTTAATTACTCCTAAACGCTTGATTACAATCCTGCAGCTCATGCTCATAAATAGGTGATGATTTCTTTCTTCTACAGAATTCTTTTTAAAAGTTGCTTCTCTGTGCAAAGCCCAGCAGTCCAAGTTCAAGTCTTGTAAAGATTCTTCTAAAGATTTACTGGGCTTTATAAATTCTACATTGTCTTTGTTTGGCACATTAAACAAATAGAAAAAATACTGAAACGCACATTGCTTTGACAACACACAAAACACAATACCAGCTTCAACTACCTTTCAGATCTGCCAAGTAATGACAAATACAGAGCTTCAGATGCAAAGCTTTATTCAAAACTTTATCTGACAAAAATATTTTATGAGCATCCTGTTGTATTTAATCTATGTTATGACATATTGCCTGATCTTTTCGTGCTCAAAAATAAATATTTAAAGATGTTGATCTCAAGGCTTTGTATAAAGACGCTATGAAAATTAAAATTTAAACAAAATTAAACGGCCAGCACTAATACACTATCAAATATAGAGGCATGGCAGATATGTTATCAAACCATCGCTATCAGCAAAGGTCCACCGGAAATATCCAAGTGCATTTCAGTGATATTGACAATTTCATATCCACACATACCTCAAATGAACTAAACTCTACTAGAATCCCTTACTATTTTATCTGGAACGAAATGGGCCTCATTTAGACAAAAGTCTTTTCACCCACAAACTATGTTCCAAATAAAGAAAACACATCCTGAAAATCACCTTAACTTTGACTAGAATGGAATAGTCTGTACGTTCTCAAGTAAAATTGCTGCAGGCCTTAAATACATGTAGCAATGTGTTCTAGCAGACATGCCATCAGGCCCAAAGCAGGTGAGAGACCCCCGATTTTTCAAGCCACAGATGGCTTTACTTTAGTTTTCTCCCACCTGACATACAAGTCAAGAGAGAAAAATATAGCATCCACTCTGATTACTTATTTTAAATCGCCATCTTTCTGCTGTGCAGACTTTTGTATGTACGTTCTAGTAGCTAAATATTTGTAATTGGGAAGCAGGAAAGACAGGGGCATATTTACAAAAGAAGGCGGAGCGCAGATTAAACCAAAATAGCTAAAGTTGCGCTCTTCCATTGTGAACATTGCGGTGCATCACTGTGTTTTCCCTAGGGCTGGCGCTGAACTCAGCTGGCTAGCTCCATGCAGGCAGTCTTGTACCATAGTGTAAGAGTGCCCGCACTGAGGGAATGATTGTTTACGTGCAGGGAGGTATCCCTTCCTGCACATAAACAGTCATTCATGGTGTTTTATTGTTTCTATGTCTCCTGCACAATGCGGCAGACATAGAAACAGCAAAAATGAAGAGAAATGAAGCCTTTCTCTAGGTCTTAATTTTGGCACTGCCTCCTATTTACGCCATCCTTGTAAACAGGGGGCAGAGTCAGAGTCAATGGGTGTTGCGTTGGAATGCCTACCGCAACATCCATTGCCCACCCCATTCACACTAAGTATAGCATGAACGGGTGCCTTATTTACAAGGAGGCGTTAAGCCACATTTAGTGGCTTAACGCTGCCTCGTAAATAAGGCAGAGCACCTATCGCCACAGGAACGTTGTTAAAAGTGACGTTCTTGTGGCGATAGAGGCTTGTAAATATGCCCCATAGGTTCTAATTCTAATACCACCAAGACCAACTCATCCTTCCGTCCTGAGAGGTTGCTAAATTGTATGCTGTGGAACTGGACAGTAAGGGATGGATAGCTTATTTCAAGAGCTAGCCTGTGAAGTGTGGTATCAAGTGCTATATACAAAAACAAGTTATTACAGTGTGATCCTTGCAAAGCGACTTCATCCTGCTGTGTGGCGACATCAGACAACCTCTTGGTCTTGGCACAACCGAATTTTAAATCCCATAAGCACATACTCGAAAAGCAACTATTGGAACTTAGGGGCATATTATCAAGGGGGTTTATCTCCGCTTTTTTGGCTTTAAAAGCCAAGAAAGCGGAGATATAATTATCTCCCTATTACCTAGCTGTCGCTAACACCAGTTAGCGACAGCTAGTAGGAGATAGCAGCCATCTTGGGCCCCGCTTTGCATGTCAGTGAAATTTATCACTAATGACACGCAAAGTGGGCGTGCCAAGATGTTAGCGACTGGAAACAGTCGCTAACATCGCTATCTCCTATTACCAACTTTTGGAGATATTCACGCTAAGCGCGAATATCTCCAAAAGCTAACACCTGCCCCTGAGCAGTTCTTAGCCATGTTATCCAATGGTAGGTGGATAACATGGCTAAGAGCATTAGCTCGGTAATGCATGAATATCGCTAACTTTTCAGCGATATTCATGCATTTCGGCCGATTTTTATCGCTTAGGAGATAAACCTTGATAATAGCAAGGTTCCTAAGCGATAAAAATCGCCGCAGCTCGGCGATAAAAATATTGCCGCTAAGCCAACATGGCGATAGTTATCGCTAGTTGTTGGTAATATGCCCCTAAGAGTGAAAGAGTGTGGACCAATTGCAAGAAATAATGTGATATGGTAGCCGTAAAGCAGATGTTAGATACCATGAGATTATATGGTGCCCCAATATGCTGCTTGCAAGGATGAGTCTGGGGAGCAACACCGCTATTGGCAAAAACGGTCATACCAGATACACGTTGCACTGCAAGACTGAGCACAACAAGTGAGCCTGACCCTCTCCGAGAGAGTTTGGGTGAATAACATAACCCCATCTCTGCCATCTGGAAACCTCACACATCTACGTTTTCCTGTGTTCTCTTGCAGCTTGCACTTTGGTCCTTCACGGTTCCGGTGATTAATTTGAGCTGGTGGTTGCAGGTGTGGCTGGCACTCTTTTTTGGGGAACAGCACTCATTTTTATACATCACACATTTAACAGAGTGGAGTACTGAGCAAAAGAACGATGGATTTATTCTAGATCTCTTGACTGGGGGTGAATGTTTGATTTACTCAGCATTCCGTCCATCATTTGTTGCTGTAGCACGATGTCTTCTCCTGGGCACCAATCACACTGCCTGAGCATACTGCACTGCCTTTGGAATCTGTCCCAGGGCACATCTCTTTCAAGGGTCATCAAGCCCTAGCCAGTAAGACATTCATGAGTGGAGGTATTCTTGACAATAATGTGTGATAAACAAGAGGATATTCATACTTTAGAGGCTGTTTGCGATTACTGAGTTGCCTTTTGACTCTCCTCTCACAGTTAGCTGGACTACATACACTAACACCATTTCTTCGCCAACTCATGCACCTGTCTGATTTTTACATCAATATCTACACAGACCTCTAAAATGGTGCCCGTGCTCGTATCTGCAACTATTCATCCACTCTGTTAACTACACTGATGCTCACGCTCAAACGTATACCAGCACGTGCATCTGTACTGCTTTGGCTTGAGCCCTGGCACCTGAACCCATTTGCACCTGTTCTGTACCTAAACCCAACATTTCCATGATTGGCACCTGAACAAATGTCACCCGCCCTACTCCTGCACACACATGTATCTATACTGCACCTCTACAAGCTAGTCCCAGCCTTGGACTTGGCACCTGCACTACTACCATAACTAACACTACCGTGTAACCTGCACTGGAGTACCTAGGCCACCATACTTATATCATTGTAACACATCTTTATATCAGGACTATGGGAAATTTGAGTAATTTGCTTTCACTTAATAGCGTGAAATTTTGGTAAACTTACAGGTATTACGCCAAATGCAATTTTGCTCTATTTGTTACCGTAAAATGCATTTTTGGGTCAACATTTGATGCAAGGACACAATCTGTGCTCCAAAAGTAGTGCGAGAAATAAGCACCCGTACGTACACCTGCTGCATGTGTTCTATTGTTCCAATGCATTTGCAGTACATTTTTTTTTTACCACAAATGGTGCAATTACATGAAGTGACATAATGGCATGCGTTTGGGGATTTTGCATAACATGCATAATATGAAATTACTACAATTATGAGAATTACACAGGCATAATTCAAATGTTGCCCAATTCTACTTGATATGAAGGCTCTCATACAAGAGCAGGACGTGGTCCACTGGACAGGGAGACATGAACACTGCAACATGACTTAAACATACATATTGTGATAGGAAGACACAAACATACTCCCTGGGAGAGGAAGCCACTGACGCACACACACAGGGACAGAAGACTGAAACACAAGCTTAAAATGCCTGAAATATGAAACCCTCTAATCACACTCATGTATTTAAGGGAAGGTCAAATGACTCAATCACTTCTAAGGAGCTCCTGCTATTAGGAAAATACACTACCAGCAGATATTAGTCTGCAAACTGAGCCACTCAAAAGCTCCAAGAGACCATGCAACTGGAAAGTACAAAACAAAAACGCATAAGAAGAAACAACACAGCATGACATTTCTTTTCTTTCACATTTATCTGTTTGAGCTTTTGCTTCTTACAAGACTACTGGGCTGAATTTATCACATTCTGAGTGTCTCCTTCATTGTCTCATATTCTCTGGTGTTGAGCTCAAGTGTTTCTCCAATGTGAACCTTGTATTGACTTTGTTGGAGGACCTCTATATGCCTGCAATCCACTGCATTTCTAGGACTCTCATTTCCTTAGGAGTTCAGTTCTTCATTTTTTTTTCATTTCATCAAACTACGATAATACCCTAGAGAGATTTGTAGGATAAAATATAGATTTGGGCTAGATAGAAATTCTCCTGAGACTATTAAAGCCCTACTCTCTGTCTAGAGTTCCTTTACAGCATGGGTACTCACAAACATTTTTCCAGGGGCCACAGCTTTGGTCTGTGATGAGACTAAGGGGCGCATTGATCCCATCAAGGAGGCGGTTAGGTTTGGGGAGGAGTTTGTGGTAAGGTGGGTATAAGGGAAGCTAGGCACATACATCTAGGAGCCGAATACGATGTTGTTCGGAAACTCTTCCAACCAAATCGGTTTCAGAATAGTTTCTGACCAAATCGGGTTCTGCGAGTCCGACCGACCATTTATGATGCTTCCATACATCGTTTAGTCAGACTTTCATCAACTTCAATGGGAGCCTGTGTTCCGAACGAGAACATAGGCTCCTATTGAAAAAAGGGGTGGTTGGGGAAAACCATGCACTCTGTGACAGACACCCTATGGTGCCTGCCACACTGTGCATGGTGGTAAAGAGGGGTCCCATGGGTACCCCCACAGGCCCCAACCAGCCTCCGTGTGAAGGGGGGCATGCAACAGATTCTGACAGCCGTTTCATGTCAGGCAGCTTGAGTCGGGACAGCTGTCCAAATCATCATTGTAATCGCTAGGTCACAAAGCGTGTCCATAGAGCTGTAAGATTCGGCTCTGAACGATTCGAGCTGTCCAAATCCCGTTCGAAACTGATTCGGACAGCCCGAATGGTTTCCTTGCATCGGAATAGATTATTCGTAAATCTATCCGATTCAGTGGAAAACATGGGTTCTGAATCGGATTCTCAAGATCCGAATCACAGTCGGAGCCTCTCCGAACAACATCATACACAACCCCCTAATGTCTGAATTGCACAATGTGAAACCAAAAACTTTCGAATTAATGCTAGCTTCTCCACTTAACTAAACTTTGTGATCCTAGGTAATTATTTTATTTCACTTTCCCTCTTTTTTCTTCATTATGACATAAGGACCTAAAAATACATGACTTTAGGATGTGTGCTGTACAAAGCCTTCTCCAGTGTTTCATTTCTTAAACTATCTGTTGTTCACTTATAATAGAAACCCCAGTCCCCAAAAGGTGTGCATGACAACTGACTTGTCACTTCATACACCACTGGCATTGTTATAAGGATGTAGAGAAGAATGAATACTTCTCAGTTCATGTTTGAAAACTAGCACATTAAAAAAAATACTTTGTGACGTAGCCAAGATAGCGGGCATGTAAGACGTGCTTTTCCCGTCTCTCCGACCCCGCAGCCAGCCTTGGCTGCACCTGATACCCAGAATGGCCCAGTGAGACCATCGTACAGACCACTGTGGTGAGTGGACAGCGGGGCAGAGGACAGAAATTTGGCCTTCTTTTCCCACCATCAGCAATCAAGGTCTGCGATAAGACCCAGAGAGGGCCAAATGCAGTAAGATGACTGATGTAGACTAGAACAACAATTGCAGGAGCAGTGCTGCTTCAGGGGGCCGCCTGAGATGGTGGTGGCCCGTCCAACCCCCTAATGCACCCGGGACTAGGAGGCATATTTACAACCTCTGTCACCACAGTAACATCACTTTTAATGATGTTCCTATGATGATAGGGGCTGTGCCTTATTTACATAAGGCAGAGTTAATACATATTTCGCAGGAAAGGGGTGGGCAATGGGTGTTGTGGTGGGCGTTCCACTGCAACACCCTTTGATTTTGATGCTGTCCTATTTAGCTGTCCAATTTACAAGCGTGAAAATTGCAAAAAACACAGTTGATGGACAGAATGTAGAACAATGTCATACATTCACCCCAGTACAAGGATCTGGGCCTAAATCCATCGTTTTTTTGCACTCCACACCACCCTGGGGTAGACACTGGCTATTTGCAAATCAGCTCTGACCCTGTGCCTCAGGGGAACAGTCCAGTCCGAACTACCAAGCCATGTCTTTCCCAGACCGGAATCAAGCATCCAATGACCGGTTTCTGGCTATCAGCCTTCATCAGCCTGGATAGCTTGACTCCAGTGGTGTGGAGAGCCTGGGACTCACGTATGAGCATACCCAGCCCACTCGGGGTGAAAATCGCAAAAAACACAGTTGATGGACAGGCCCAGATCCCTGTACTGGGGTGAATGTATGGCATTGTTCTACATTCTGTCCATCAACTGTGTTTTTTGCAATTTTCACCTCGAGTGGGCTGGGTATGCTCAGACGTGAGTCCCAGGCTCTCCACACCACTGGAGTCAAGCTATCCAGGCTGATGAAGGCTGAGAGCCAGAAACCGGTCCTTGGATGCTTGATTCCGGTCTGGGAAAGACATGGCTTGGTAGTTCGGACTGGACTGTTCCCATGAGGCACAGGGTCAGAGCTGATTTGCATATAGCCAGTGTCTAACCCAGGGTGGTGTGGAGTGCAAAAAAAGATGGATTTAGGCCCAGATCCTTGTACTGGGGTGAATGTATGACATTGTTCTACATTCTGTCCATCAACTGTGTTTTTTGCAATTTACAAGGGTGGCATAAATAGGAGGCAGCGCCAAAACTAAGGGCAGGGAAAACCTGGTTTTAATATGGCAAAACGAGCAGAAATGCTTTATTTCTCCTCGTGTTTGCTGTTTCTAGTGTGCTGCATTGTGCAGCACACATAGAAACAGCAAAATGCCATGAATTATTGTTTATGTGCAAGAAGGTGCCTCTTTCTGCACATAATCAATAATTAAAAAAATGATGGTGTGCAACTTCTATGTGTGCTGCACAATGCAGCACACATGCAAGTTACAAAACGTCATCCTGGATTGTTTATGTGCAGGAAGTGACACCTACCTGCACATAAACAATTCTTCCCTCAACTCAGGCACCCTTGCACTGTTGTGCAAGGGTGCCTGCGTTGGTGCAAGGAAGCTGATTTCAGCGCCAGTTCTAGGGAAAATGAAGGGATTCACAGTTTTGTTGTAAATACAGTGCATACCTGCGTTTTCAGAATGGCAGAGTGTGGCGTTAGTTATTTTGGCTTAACACTGCACCCCACCATTCTTTTGTAAATATGCCATAGAGGTGTATACACTCTCACAGTAGCCTCTGACATAGAGCCAGTGGCTTTATCAGACCACAATGCAGTGTCCCTTACTTTAGAGCTTCCTCCGATGGAATGACCCACAAAGACATGGTGACTTCTGGAGACGCTCTTACAGCGACCTGTGGTCATATCACAGGTCACACAGGCAATACAAACTTTCCAAGACTTCAATGAAACCCCAGAGACCACCATTCCACAGTTTGGGAGGTCCCTTGAAGGCTGTAATAAAGTGTGAGCTCATGGCGATCTCAGCAGCAGATAACAAGGTCCCCAAAGAGCAAAGGGACCAATTGATTTCCCAAATTAAGAAACTAGAACGGATACATTGTTGAACGGGTGCACCGAGGATATGGCATCAATTACATGCCACACAAACCCATCTTGTGGGTATAGATTTAGATAGGGCTGAATATGCAGCTCCTAGGTTAAAACATCCCTTCTTCACAGGGGGAGATAAATGCGGACGCCTATTAGACAATAAATAAAGGGCCCAATGACAACAATCAGGAGTCCACTCCTTGAAGACACCAAAGGTTGGGGAAACGCGGGATGATAAATCTATAGCATCAGCATTTCAGGATTTTTATAAAGGCCTTGATCGAAAATGGTGGGGAGGGTGGGGAAATGCCGGGCGAAAAATTTATAGCATCATCATTTCTGGATTTTTATAGAGGCATTGACCCCCCAATGTCCCGCCACGTATTTTCAGGGAGTTAACACGACCTGACTCCTCCCAATGCAGTTGGCATCACTAGACTCTCCTATTATGCTGAAAGAGTCCATTTTGGTGGTAGTTCGTCAAAAGCCTTTAAAGTCCTTGGGAACATATGGATTCCTGGCAATCTTCTATAAAACTTTCTGCCAGGTTTCAGCCCCCATCCTCACCAGGCTGTTCAACTTATTGTCGGGCCTGGGATCCGTCTCCTCTTCGATGATGACAGCGGCTATTTTGGTTATCCCGAAACCAGGGAAGGATAAACAGTACTGCAGCTCATACTGTCCAATATCTCTTTTAAATGTGGCTATTAAGCTTTTTACCGGTATACATGGAGTAGGACTAGGACCCCAGATGCCGGGCATCATTATTCCAGACCAAGCTGGATTTATCCACCAAGGGCAATGAAGCGACAATACGAAGTGTATACTGCATCTGATTAATAAAGCTACTTATTCAGATGATGAGACACTGTTGCTAATGATCGACGCATAGAAAGCATATGATCGGGTAGACGGCTATACCAGGAACAGATCCTTTCCCATTTTGGCTTTGATGACGATTTTAGAGCAGGGGTTGCGAGCCGTTGCAGCTCGCCTACGCACCAGTAAAGGTCAACGGCTTAATATCAGCAGAGGCACTTGACAGGGGTGCCCTTTGTCACCCGTGCTATTTGCTCTTTACATGCTTGACAGATGCTTACCTGATTGGACACACGCTGCTGCTGGCGCTGCTGCAGGCGCTTCGCCGCGTTTTTAACTTTCCTCGTTTTATATCTTGTTTGGATTTTATTTTCAGCACTTATTCCCTGATTTTAGTAGGGTCCTGGCCCCCTCCTCTTACTGCACATAATCGGCTCCCTCACCGCCGTTTTGGCGGGTCTGGATCCCGGGGGTGGCTCATTGTGGGCGCCATTTTGGATAGGGAATAGAAAGATAGCTTTGGGCGCCATCTTGGAGCGTCCTCGCGCTCGCGCTTTAATTGGCGAGCCTATTTAAGGCGAACTCAGTTTCAGGGCAGGCCTTGACAGATGCTTACCTGATTGGACACACGCTGCTGCTGGCGCTGCTGCAGGCGCTTCGCCGCGTTTTTAACTTTCCTCGTTTTATATCTTGTTTGGATTTTATTTTCAGCACTTATTCCCTGATTTTAGTAGGGTCCTGGCCCCCTCCTCTTACTGCACATAATCGGCTCCCTCACCGCCGTTTTGGCGGGTCTGGATCCCGGGGGTGGCTCATTGTGGGCGCCATTTTGGATAGGGAATAGAAAGATAGCTTTGGGCGCCATCTTGGAGCGTCCTCGCGCTCGCGCTTTAATTGGCGAGCCTATTTAAGGCGAACTCAGTTTCAGGGCAGGCCTTGACAGATGCTTACCTGATTGGACACACGCTGCTGCTGGCGCTGCTGCAGGCGCTTCGCCGCGTTTTTAACTTTCCTCGTTTTATATCTTGTTTGGATTTTATTTTCAGCACTTATTCCCTGATTTTAGTAGGGTCCTGGCCCCCTCCTCTTACTGCACATAATCGGCTCCCTCACCGCCGTTTTGGCGGGTCTGGATCCCGGGGGTGGCTCATTGTGGGCGCCATTTTGGATAGGGAATAGAAAGATAGCTTTGGGCGCCATCTTGGAGCGTCCTCGCGCTCGCGCTTTAATTGGCGAGCCTATTTAAGGCGAACTCAGTTTCAGGGCAGGCCTTGACAGATGCTTACCTGATTGGACACACGCTGCTGCTGGCGCTGCTGCAGGCGCTTCGCCGCGTTTTTAACTTTCCTCGTTTTATATCTTGTTTGGATTTTATTTTCAGCACTTATTCCCTGATTTTAGTAGGGTCCTGGCCCCCTCCTCTTACTGCACATAATCGGCTCCCTCACCGCCGTTTTGGCGGGTCTGGATCCCGGGGGTGGCTCATTGTGGGCGCCATTTTGGATAGGGAATAGAAAGATAGCTTTGGGCGCCATCTTGGAGCGTCCTCGCGCTCGCGCTTTAATTGGCGAGCCTATTTAAGGCGAACTCAGTTTCAGGGCAGGCCTTGACAGATGCTTACCTGATTGGACACACGCTGCTGCTGGCGCTGCTGCAGGCGCTTCGCCGCGTTTTTAACTTTCCTCGTTTTATATCTTGTTTGGATTTTATTTTCAGCACTTATTCCCTGATTTTAGTAGGGTCCTGGCCCCCTCCTCTTACTGCACATAATCGGCTCCCTCACCGCCGTTTTGGCGGGTCTGGATCCCGGGGGTGGCTCATTGTGGGCGCCATTTTGGATAGGGAATAGAAAGATAGCTTTGGGCGCCATCTTGGAGCGTCCTCGCGCTCGCGCTTTAATTGGCGAGCCTATTTAAGGCGAACTCAGTTTCAGGGCAGGCCTTGACAGATGCTTACCTGATTGGACACACGCTGCTGCTGGCGCTGCTGCAGGCGCTTCGCCGCGTTTTTAACTTTCCTCGTTTTATATCTTGTTTGGATTTTATTTTCAGCACTTATTCCCTGATTTTAGTAGGGTCCTGGCCCCCTCCTCTTACTGCACATAATCGGCTCCCTCACCGCCGTTTTGGCGGGTCTGGATCCCGGGGGTGGCTCATGGTGGGCGCCATTTTGGATAGGGAATAGAAAGATAGCTTTGGGCGCCATCTTGGAGCGTCCTCGCGCTCGCGCTTTAATTGGCGAGCCTATTTAAGGCGAACTCAGTTTCAGGGCAGGCCTTGACAGATGCTTACCTGATTGGACACACGCTGCTGCTGGCGCTGCTGCAGGCGCTTCGCCGCGTTTTTAACTTTCCTCGTTTTATATCTTGTTTGGATTTTATTTTCAGCACTTATTCCCTGATTTTAGTAGGGTCCTGGCCCCCTCCTCTTACTGCACATAATCGGCTCCCTCACCGCCGTTTTGGCGGGTCTGGATCCCGGGGGTGGCTCATTGTGGGCGCCATTTTGGATAGGGAATAGAAAGATAGCTTTGGGCGCCATCTTGGAGCGTCCTCGCGCTCGCGCTTTAATTGGCGAGCCTATTTAAAGCTCCCATCTCCCGCGCAGCGGGACGCGCAGGTGAGGACGCCGTCGCTTAGCCGGAGTCGTGCCAGAGTCCTGCCCGTCTGCGCTCGTCCGCGCCGAGGCAGCGCGAGGCTGGGCAGGCTCTGTATAGCAACACATCATTGTTTCGCCGCCTCTGGCTGGGATGATTTCCTACACACGGTCAGAGCTGCTGGTCATAGGGCAAACGTCCAAAGGAGATGCGTGTAAGCCGGTGGACCCTTTAATTGGCCCATACAGCTGCGCCTGTAATGGTTGGTCTCTTAAGAGCCCTACTAAAATATGCTCCTTGGAGAATGCCGCCCCAACCACACGATTACGTGTTGTATCGCGAGATCCACGTATTTGGTGCCTTAATGTTAGATCACTTGTTAAACATCACTTGTCTATCTATGACCTGATAGAGAAAGAGGATCCCGATCTTTTCTTAATGACAGAAACTTGGCTCCAGGACCCCGACTCTGCCATATTGAATCTTGCATTCCCTCAGAACTATACCATCTTCACTTCTAACAGGACCACAAGAGGTGGCGGTATTGCTATGGCAGTCAAATCCTGTTTTCCGGCGGAATGGAAGCCGTCAGGGCTACCCGCTTGTGAAAGCGCCATTTTTAAAGTTGCCTTTTCCCATCAATTTACTTTCAGTGGCCTCCTTGTATACCGCCCCCCCGGCAATGATTCGGTTTTTAGGTCTGCGCTGGCAGACATGGTCAGTCCTATAGCACTCGGCTGTGCCAATTTTAATATTTTGGGTGACCTCAACATCCATTTTGATAATGGATCTTCCACTATCGTGAGCTCTTTACTGGCGGATCTGGAAGCTCTCCAACTGACTCAGCTCGTTACCCTTCCAACCCACTCGGGAGGCCATATTCTTGACCCCTTCTTTTCCACACTAGATGGGTTAAGGTTGTCAGAACCGAGGCTGATGGGGTGGACTGATCACCTGTTAATAGAAGCTTTCTGTCCAGTCCACGATAAGCCTTTTATATCCACAGACAGGCCTATCTTTAAAAGGCCTTGGCATAAGCTTACGTTGGAAGAGTTCTACGGTATACTAGAGCGAAAACCGCTGAGTACCTTCACGAATGTGGATCAAGGATATCAACATTTCTGCGCTTGGATTACAGATGCCTTGGACGCTCTTATACCTTTGCGGTGGTCGAAAGGCCGGACAAAAACACCTAGCCCCTGGTATAATGAATCTCTCGCAGAATTGAAGAAATCCTGCCGTAAAACAGAGAGGGAATGGAGACGTTCCTATGACCCCGCGCTGAAAACTCGATATTTTACTGAGCTGAAGCTCTATCATAGAGCTATCTGCAGAGCAAGAGCTGCATTTTACGCGCAAGAATTTGCTACCAGCCCCAATCCTTCAAAACTGATTTTTAAGGTATTGAAGGATCTTATGAAAAATAGATCCTCATCAGAGGTGATTTGCACAGACTTGCACTGTGACAAATTGGCCTCCTTTTTTGTGGAGAAAGTGGCAAAAATCTATCGTGGGTTTGACACACTCCACAAGGACACACTCCACAAGGATCGATTGGCTTTTACCCCTGTCATGGCAGATTTTGAGCCTCTGGCTATTCTACCTGAATTGTCTAGTGAGGCCTTTGACAGGCTCAGCCTTAAGGTCAAGTCAGGCTCTCCTGCGGACCCGTTAAAGCCAGCCTTCATTAATACACTTTCCCCGCTTTGCCGTGACCCCATATTGAACCTTATCAATATGTCACTGTCTTGTGGAACGGTACCGGTGGCATGGAAACAGGCAGTGGTCACTCCGATATTAAAAAAAGCCAACTCTGATCCCCGACTGCCAGAGAACTATCGACCTATCTCCCTGTTGCCTTGGATTGCCAAAGTAACAGAAGCCCATGTCAACTCTGTTCTGTCCGAACATCTGGCTCGTAACCAGATTCTGGATTCCAGTCAGAACGGCTTCCGGTCAGGACACAGTACCGAGACGGCATTACTTTACATCACGGAACATCTTCGCCAGGTACTTGACTCAGGTCATACTGCAGCGCTTATACTACTAGACCTAAGCGCTGCCTTCGATACTGTGTCCCACCATATACTTATCCAACGCTTACAGGAGGTGGGAGTGACGGATGTCGCTCTCCAGTGGTTTCGGTCTTTTCTGGCAGACCGCTCCTTTAAAGTGGCTATACCACCTGGTCAATCTGCCACCTATCCTTTGGAGCTCGGGGTACCACAGGGGTCTTCGTTGAGCCCAACAATGTTCAACCTCTATGTGAAACCGCTGGCTGGTGTCGTCAAACAGTGGGGTCTTACGATGACCTCATACGCTGACGACACACAGCTAGCGGTGACACTTAGTGAAGACCCTGAGGTGGAGGCCCCCAGATTCCGTGCGGGTCTCTTGGCAGTAGCCGGCTGGCTCCGCACCAACTGCCTCCAGTTGAATGCCACCAAAACGGAGGTATTGGTTCTAGGGAAGCATGCGGAGCAATGGGGAAATCAGTGGTGGCCTTCGGAGCTTGGTGTCACTCCTATTCCAGCTACTGGAGTGAGAAATTTAGGAGTATGGGTAGACTCTGCGTTGACCTTCAGAGATCACACCATGAAGGTGGCTGCCACGTGTTACGGAATTTTGCGTGGTACTAGGCCGGTCCTAAAGTACTTTGATCCCCCTACCAGACAGCTTGTAGTCCAAGCCTCAATACTTTCTCGGCTGGACTACGGCAGCTCACTGCTATTAGGGGTGAATCAAGCGGAGGCCTCTAGGCTCCAAAGAGTACAAAATGCCGCGGCACGAGCCATTGTGGGCCTGCCCAGACACTGTTCAGTGTCTGGTACCATCACGGCCTTGCACTGGCTCCCGGTCAGACAGCGCATTAAATTCAAGGCGCTGTGTCTGGCCTTTAAAATTCTAAAATTTTCGTCGCCGCCGGCACTTGCTCCTCTTCTTATACCCTACAAGCCTTCTAGATCCTTGAGATCAGAGGGGCTTCATCTAGCCATCTGTCCACGCTTCAAGCTGAGCAGAATGGGTGGCCGATCCTTTAGGGTGCTAGCGGCAAGTTTATGGAATTCACTCCCTGTTCACATTCGAGCCCTTGAAGATTTGCTCACCTTCAGGCAGGCGATTAAAACCTTCCTGTTCCCGGCACCTAGTTAATTCCTTTTCTTTTATCATGTGTTATGTTACAGCATCTGTCAGAGCGCCAGGACGCCCCTTTGCTGGGGCAGCTGTGCGCTATAAAAATACCAAATAACATAACATAACATAACATGGAGCCCATGGCTCAGTGGATCAGATATAATCCTGACATTAGCGGAATTGCCTTTGGGGGAAACAGCACAGTATTAGCTTATATGCCGATGATGTTTTAGTTTCATTAGCTAATCCCAGCCCTGCCCTACCTGCTTTTTTTGATGAATTGTCCGCATTCCTCTCTGCATCGGTACTCTGCGTCAACGTCAATAAATCTCAGGCCCTCGCCCTATTGATATCCCAGATGAACTTAGCCCGATTGAAGGCCCAATAGCCCAAACAATGGGCCCACACAACAATCCCGTACCTAGGAATTCAACTCACTTCTTCAGGCCGCCAGACCGTTATACTAAAATATAGTTCCTTACTTCACCGGATCAGAAAGGACTTACTTAGTTGGAAACACCACCGCCTTTCCTGGCTTGGACGAGTTGCTGCTCTTAAAATGACTGCCTTGCTGAAAGTTCTGTACCTCTTCCAGATATTACTGGTGATACCCCCGAAAGAGATGATCCACATATTGCAGAAAGAAATGAATCAATTTGTATGGTTGAGTAATAGACCTTGAATGTGAAGAGACTTGAGTAACCTACCTTCAAATACGGGAGACCAGGGTGTGCCCATCCTTCAGCATTATTTCCAAGCAGCGCAGCTTCGCTATCTGATGGAGTGGAGCAGAGACCAACAGAAAAAAATTGCCTATACCAAGACAGCACAATGGCAGGGCTTCCCTTTTGGAAGGTACCTACCTCAAGAAAGCTCCTAGGCCAAAGAGTCTGCAAGTGTCCCCTATCACTAGAATGGTCATGGAGGTTGGTGACCAGGGGGAGATGCGACGAGGTCTCACACCGCTTCTCTTCCCTCTCACCTCTTTCATCCCTGTTCAACAAACCTGAGACTGAAAGAATGTATTATTTACAACTATGACACTGGGTTCTACATTCATCCTATCAGCCCACAGTAGGTAGATTGCTCATGCCCTACGAAAAAAGGTTGGCGATTACAATTACTGCTAAATGGCTCATCTCAGAGTTATATTCCTTTATATGCAAGCCTACTCGGCCTTCGAGTATCCCAAGCCAGAAGAGGTGGGAGAGGGAATTAAGGAGAAGATTGTCCCCTGTAGGAGTGTGGAAAAATCTATTACAAAGCTACTGGTATCTTACCCCTGTATGTCTCCACAGAGGCAATGCACAGCGAAGCCCAGACTGCTGGACGGGTTGCGGCTCCTCAGGCACTATGCTTCAACTGTTGTGGGATTGCACGGGACTAACAGAATATTGGAGGAAAATCCTACATGACATAGTCTTACACCTAGACATACAAATACCCAGGTTCCTCACTTATAATATGTTGGGTTTACTCATCCCCTAAACTTCCACTCAAATCCCTGAGAGGCAGGCAAATGGGATTAGCACTGGGAGTGAAACTCCAGAATATCTTTGCTCATTGGGGTTCCAAGGTACATACCTACATACCAGGGGTGGCTTCATAGATTATTGTATATATTAGGGATGAAGAGGATTGCTTCATCTCTTTCCACTTCTAGGGTTTCCTTCGGAGAGATCTAGGGCCATATGTAGGTGGGGTAATACCGGTCGGTAACGGTGAAATTCTGTCAATTTCACAGTTACCGACCGGTATTTAGGGATTTGAGATGTAGGAGGCCGCAAATAAGGAATCAGTAATTTACTGATTCGTTATTTTAAGGAATCAGTAAAATACCGATTCCTTAATTTAAGGAATCGTCAAATTACCGATTCCTTAAAGCCTATGTAGGTAGCACTCAAGTGAGTGCATTTTAGCCTTAAGGATTCGTTATTTACCACCAACTATAAGTTGGTGGTAAATACCGAATACCTTTGAAAAAGCAATTTTTTGCTTTTTTCTCATTGCCATGTGGCAGGGCATGTATGTGCGCCAAATGTGCACACATGCAAGATTCAGGGGTGCAACAGGGTGCCAATGTGACACCCTGCCACCCTTGAATATGTTCCCCCTATTACCGATTCGGTATTTACCGAATCGGTAATAGTGACTTGCTTCCCAATCATTCCTATGGGCCTTATAAGTTCCTAGTGCATGATACCAGTGGTACCCAGGGCATGGGTGATATAGGGGTCACCAGGGCCTAAACCACTGTTTGTGCCACCCTGAGTGACCCAAGTTAACTACTGATAGCAGGCTTGCCATTGCAGACTGCATGAGCAGTGTAAAATGCTAAAACCCAACTTTTCCCTCAGTATGTGTGGCAAAGTCAATGCACTATTTTTAATATATGCCAGTCACGCCTTAGGAAGGCCCCCTAAAGCCCAGTAGGCAGGGTGCAGTATATTAAAGGTGTGAACATCTAAGTGCGAGCTTATATGTCTCTATAGCAGGGGTCTTCAAACTGTGGGGAGCGACCCCCAGGGGGGCCGTGGAGCGATGCAAAGGGGGTCGCGCCTTCACAGCCATACTTCTGCCCAAGCACAAGGGCTTCAGCCCCCCTCCTCCCTCGTGTGTCTCTCAAGCCTGGCTGCTGCTGCAGTGTAACTCGAGCTGTGGGCTCGGCTGGGCAGTGTCTGGAGTCATCTTCAGCCGCTAGAGTTTTTCACATGTCTTTAAAGACCATTTGCATATTTACATGCCTTTGTAAACTGGTTACAGAGGCTTAGTTTTTTTCCTGGGTCCAGTACCCCCTGGGCCCCCACTCGGCCTTTCCTTACATTTGTATTTTACAATTACTGCTGTAGAGCGAGAATGATTTAATGAAAAGGAATATAAAGTAGGGTTGCCAAAAGAACAAGCATTTGCAATGCAATAGGTTTCGCATTAGAAAAGTTTGAGCTATTGGTATTGTAAATGACATTTTTTATTTGTGTTGGTTTTGAAAATAGCGAAATTAATAGCTTTGTCATTTACAATGCCAATAGTTTTAACTTTCACACATGTGACACCTATAGCATTTGTAATGCAATATGTGTTTTATTTACATGACTTAGATGTATTGATATTACAAATCACAATGACTTTTATTTTTTTTAAATAATTAATACTGAAATAAAAGCTACTGTAATTTATAATGGCAATAGCTTAAACTTTTGTAAATAACTTTTGTGAAGATTATGTTCAGTGTATTTTATTGTGACGAAAATCCAAGAACAGAAGTGAAATATTAACACCTTTTTGTGACATTTGTAATAAAGCTTGAAACATTGAGAGAACATATTTGAACCAGTTGTTGTTGAATGGTTGCACAGATTGATGCAGTGGTGGCGCTGAGTGATGTGGTGGCGACGAGTGATGCTGTGGCATTCAGTGATGCTGTGGTAGCGCATAGTGATGTTGTGGGGCACCTTAGTGATGGTGTGGTGGTGCTGAGTGATGCCGTGGTGATGCGATAGATAGATAGATAGAGTGAGTCCGATAGATAGATAGAGGGAGGGTGATAGATAGATAGAGGGAGGGCGATAGATAGAGGGAGGGCGATAGATAGAGGGTGGGCGATAGATAGTGTGAGGGAGATAGATAGAGTGAGGGTGATAGATAGATAGATAGAGGGAGGGCGATAGAGAGAGGGCGATAGATAGAGGGAGGGCGATAGATAGAGGGAGGGCGATAGATAGAGGGAGGGCGAAAGATAGAGGGAGGGCGATATATAGTGTGAGGGAGATAGATAGAGTGAGGGCGATAGATAGATAGAGTGAGGGCGATAGATAGGTAGATAGAGTGAGGGGCGATAGAGAGATAGAGTGAGGGGCGATAGATAGATAGAGTAGGGGGCGATAGATAGATAGATAGATAGAGTGATGGCGATAGATAGAGTGAGGGTGATAGAGTGAGGGTGATAGAGTGAGGGCGATAGAGTGAGGGCGATAGACTAGAAATCTTTCTGAGTGAGTCCGATAGATAGATAGATAGAGGGAGGGTGATAGATAGATAGAGGGAGGGCGATAGATAGAGGGAGGGCGATAGATAGAGGGTGGGTGATAGATAGTGTGAGGGAGATAGATAGAGTGAGGGCGATAGATAGATAGATAGAGGGAGGGCGATAGAGGGAGGGCGATAGATAGAGGGAGGGTGATAGATAGAGGGAGGGCGATAGATAGAGGGAGGGCGAAAGATAGAGGGAGGGCGATATATAGTGTGAGGGAGATAGATAGAGTGAGGGCGATAGATAGATAGAGTGAGGGCGATAGATAGGTAGATAGAGTGAGGGGCGATAGAGAGATAGAGTGAGGGGCGATAGATAGATAGAGTAGGGGGCGATAGATAGATAGAGTGATGGCGATAGATAGAGTGAGGGTGATAGAGTGAGGGCGATAGAGTGAGGGCGATAGAGTGAGGGCGATAGACTAGAAATCTTTCTGATGTTAATTGTTGTATTTTGGTTATAAACGGGTGAAATCTTTCCTCAGTGTTACTATGTGTAAAAAATGTCAAAATAATGAAGTAATGCTATCCCAAAATACGCGGCATCACATACCATCACTTACATTTTCTTCCCACACAATTTAGTCAAGTCTGTCCCGTAATTTGGACCTCACCTGCCTCATAATTCTAGTAGCCCTGCCTACAGGTTTAGAAATTTTTGTCAGGAGGGGGTCCTTACGCCTCAAAATGTTGACAGGAGGGTCTCGGCATCCAAAAGTTTGAAGACCTCTGCTCTATAGTGACCTTCACCATTAAAGGATAACATACGTTGATAGACAGTCCATAGCAAAACATGGGCTGGCACCCGGGCAAACACGAGGTTGGCAGCTCCATTATGGTACCACCTAAATATGTTGTGTTTGGTATCAAACAACGTGCCTCAGCACCCCTGACACAAATCTCGTGTCAAGGATGAGGTGGCATGGGGGTGTGGCCATCAAGCATCCAAAATGACCGCTTGCTACTGAAGCTCCGTCGGCCAGCACAATGTTTCAGGCATTATCCTCCTTATGCTCCAATTTTGCTGACCTGAAAACGGCACTCCCGACCGTATGAAAAGATCCGGAATCCGGCAGTCCAGATCTGTGGCTCGGAGGGGCCTCCACTCCTTGGTTTTGGTGGCGGCATGTGGGGGCCGCGGAGAGACGAGGCGCGCTGCCCGGGGCCCTGCTGGTATCGCCTGACGTATAATAACCGACCCGGATTGGAGGTGAGCTGGGGCTGTTGGTCGTTGTGGTCAGGCCGGTGGCTGTCACTAGCTGGCAGATTTGGTTCCCCCCTCCTGCTGCGCCACATCGCAACAACTCGGCCGATGTGCACAGCTACGCCTGCCCCGTACCGACCAGCACCATCCAGAATGGGAGACCGCATTGGGGACAGGCCCATCAGTCTCTCTGCCATGCAGTTGAAATGGGTGCAGGGGCACAGTAGACAGGAGGGGGTAGCCTGTTTGGTTACATAATCGAGTTTGCCATGGCCGGCTCCTTCTCCCTCCCCCCATTTGAGGCCTGCTTGCCACTTTTTGGATCGCCACCATTGATGCCCTGCTGGATCCTGATCCCTGGCTTCGTTGTCACGCTTGCCCAGGATCTCTTCTGGAGGGCATATAGGACACCTCACTGCCCCATCACGCTTGTTTTTATGGCCACTGACCTCCGCAACCAGTGCACCTTGGGCCTACCTGCCTGCAGTGCGCTTAATAAATCTCTGGGGAGTAGCTCGCAACATACCCCCTAAATTCCATGACGCACCACTTCAAGACATTGCTGGCGGTGGGGTGGGACAAGCAGTGACAACAGGCAGTGAATGGCCTTCTGCACGATCTGAAGCACACACAGCCCGACTACAGGACCTGCGGTAAACTAGATTAAGGTCACATATTTCTCTTTAGCCCGCAGCTGTACTTCTCCTGCCTGACGCCTGGTGAGGCGTTGGTCCTGCTGACTGCACTCGGGACCTAACGGTCACTCTACATCCACATTCCATCCCCACGTCGCAGCATGGGCTGCAAAGATCCGAAACAAAGGACCCTGCCCTTCGGGAAAGTAGCAGACAACACCTCCAAAGAGGCCACTCACCATCGCAGACAGCGCCCAGGGTGTGGAGGATGTGGAGGACCTTCTCACACTGTCCGCGTCGATGCTCCAGGAGATGAGGGCAGGATTCAAGGCTCTGGACAGTAGATTCGACGCACTGGACAAAAGCCTGGTTGACATGGGAGCCAAAGTCCAATCACATGACCGAGTCCCGCGTATCAGACATCGAGGACAGTACGGCGCAGTCATTAAAACGCCTTGATAGAGTGGAACGAATCTTAAAAGAGGTTGCAATAAAAAATGACTACCTAGAGGCGCGCAGTTGGCGCATTTGGGCGTGCTGGAGACTGCTGCTACCGGCAGGAAGGACATCTTCGTGGAACACTTGCTATGTGATTTGTTTGGCAAAGGGGCCTTCACCCCGGGATTTTTCATAGAACAGGCGCACCGATCCCTTGGCCCTAGGCCTAATCCTGGCCTCCCACCGAGACCCATCATTACGAGAATCATGAACTTCAGAGATCAAGAGTCCATCTTATGCCTGGCCTGAGAGTGGGGTGACATCAACTGGTAGGGCTCTAAATTTTCTTTCTTTTCAGACTTCACTGTCATGGTACAAGAGGCCTGCCGCAAGTTCAATGGGGTGAAGGCCACCCTTAGAAATCTGGGATTGAAATACGGAATGCTTTACCCTGCCAGGCTTAAGGTGGATGTGGGAGGCCGCTCCCACATTTTTGACACTCCGACAGAAGCACAGGAATTCTGCCACACTTACAAGAACAACAATGGTGTCGAGACTGTCGGGGGTCCTTCTCCTCTGCATAGCGGCTCTAAAGCCAGTATGGAACTCTTTTCAAATACAAGGACCGGCTAAAGAAGGATTCCTAACCTTTCATTTTGATTATGTTGCTATAATGGATAATGCTTACTATTCATCTGTGTTGTTGTAAGTTAGTTGTTTGGCTGACGTGGCGTTGCCACTCCTAATGATGAACACCTTGTTCTGGTTTTTGTTTCAGTGTATATGAAAGTGCCCTTCCAGTGGATTCTCACACATTCGTAAAGTTAGTTGGCATTTCAAGCTGGTGATTTGGGCATGGTAATGCCTTACATGGGAATGGGTAAGGCTGGGTGGTGAGAGGTGGGGGAAACTGTGCGATGGTTACGTATTTTCAATGATTATACAAGCATGTCACTGTCACATGACGATTCCTTAGCATTTTGTTCACATATTTCTTGATGTTTACCCGCTATGGCTCAGCTAGGTAATACGGTTGGACCCTCTGCACTGTCCCTCATGTCCTGGAATGTACGAGGCCTTAACAACACCTGCAAGAGACACCAGGTGCTCAGTTATTTACTGTGACATAATGTCGACATTGACTATTTACAGGAGACACATTTACCAAAGGCTGACGCCACACATGTGGTTTCTAGTTGGGGGACACACAGATATTTCACCAATTATAGCGGTTACGCCACGGGCGTCACCCTCCTAATACATACGAAAATCCCTTGCAGTCCTGGCATGGTAATAGAAGACAGTAAAGGCTGGTTCCTTATTGTCACAGGCAAGCTCATGGGTCACTTTATTGCCCTGATAGGCATCTATGGCCCGAACGCTGACACTCCCGATTTGTTTTCACTCCCTACATATACACTTGTTGAAACTTGAACCCAGCCTGATTATAATGGGAGGAAACTTCAATGTATTATTAGACCCCAGGCTAGACAGCACCTCCACATCCCCTGACTCCAAGCCACGCTCCCGTCCTGCACTGCAGTCTACTTTGGGAGCCAATTGTTATTTGGGCAGATACTTTTTTGAAGAGTCCTCCCTTACCTGCATTCTTCACCCGATACCCGGGCACAGCCGCTGCTCGTCTCCCTCCCGCCGCCGCCACTCAATCGCGGCCGCTGTGCGGAGGGAGACTACGAATCCCAGCATCCCTTGCGGCAAAACCGGAAGCGGCCACACGTAATCTGGCGCCTGGAGGTGCTCAAATACAAGCAGAGCCCCGGCGGAGCGGGCGAGTCTACTTTGGGAGCCAGTTGTTATTGGGGCAGATACTTTTTTGAAGAGTCCTCCCTTACCTGTATTCTCCACCTGATACCCGGGCACAGCCGCTGCTTGTCTCCCTCCCGCCGCCGCTACTCAATCGCGGCCGCTGTGCGGAGGGGGACTACGAATCCCAGTGTCCCTTGCGGAAAAACCGGAAGCGGCCACACGTAATCTGACGCCTGGAGGTGCTCAAATACAAGCAGAGCCCCGGCGGAGCGGGCGAGTCTACTTTGGGAGCCAGTTGTTATTGGGGCAGATACTTTTTTGAAGAGTCCTCCCTTACCTGCATTCTTCACCCGATACCCGGGCACAGCCGCTACTCATCTCCCTCCTGCCGCCGCCACTCAATCGCGGCCGCTGTGCCGAGGGGGACTACGAATCCCAGCGTCCCTTGCGGCAAAACCGGAAGCGGCCACACGTAATCTGGCGCCTGGAGGTGCTCAAATACAAGCAGAGCCCTGGCGGAGCGGGCGAGTCTACTTTGGAAGCCAGTTGTTATTGGGGCAGATACTTTTTTGAAGAGTCCTCCCTTACCTGCATTCTTCACCCAATACCCGGGCACAGCTGCTGCTCGTCTCCCTCCCGCCGCCGCCACTCAATCGCGGCCGCTGTGCGGGGGGGGACTACGAATCCCAGCGTCCCTTGCGGCAAAACGGGAAGCGGCCACATGTAATCTGGCACCTGGAGGTGCTCAAATACAAGCAGAGCCCCCGCATCGCGGGACCACGCGCGGGTTAAACGCGGGTTAAGCCCGGGCCAAGGGCGGGCCCGTTTAAGCCCGTTCAAGACCGGCCAAGGACGGGACGGGCCACCCCTCTTGCATCTGCCCCTGCGATCAAAGGTCAGCTCTCCTTCTTTCTGTTAAATCGTAACTGGCCTTTTGTATTAAGGAGTTCAATCGACAAGCCCTCTAAAAACAATCATGTCAACTGTACCATCTGACACCCCAAATATTAGGAAATCAACGGGGGGTTCATTATTAGGCACCCTAGATAATTTCCTAGTTAGGGTATCATCAGCCCTGGCCAAGGATATCGAACTTACTGAACAGAGACTTTCCTTGGAAATCCCATTTGATAAAAGATCTTCACTGGGAAGCCTGGCGAGGGCAAGATCACCTACTCGCCATCTACCTAACTCTCAAGACACACCGCCTCCCTCTGGAGTTGTAGAGCAAAGTGACACTTCACAGATAGTTGATATTCACGATATTAGTTTAAACTCCCCCACTGGGACGGTTGTTCAAAACACCGCCAAGGCTACACTCTCCCCTAACATTAAAACTCGCTCAACCTCCAATGCAAAATTATGCCTCCCTCAACGAGATGCGGGAGCGGCTGTTAAAAGGATGCGCAGTGGCGCACAAACCACCCTAGGAGGCAAAAAAGCCAAAACTGGCAAAACGGCTGTGCCCAATGAAGTCCCAGCCGCCAGACTTCCACCTAGTCCACTCTATCCACCAGCGATTGCCATAGAAGAGAATAGTGGACCAAAAAACGTTCTGGGAGGAGAAGACCAACCTGATATGGGCCCACTGTTTTGGAAGAAACTGGAAAGTACGTTCAAAAAATCCTGTACCCCAATCACCACACGATTAGATTCAATTGAGAATAGATTAGTCTGCCTTGAACTCTCAGTCGCATCACTCCAGAAGCTAGTGGGTTCGAGGGCTAATGACCCTACTCATAGGCAGACAAAAAATCTACACCTAAGGCCAACCGATTCCAACACAGCTGCAGCATATAAAAGTCGTACTGTCCCCACCCAAAGATCTTCTGCCTCAACCTCTACTGATGCCTTAGCCCCCAGCTTGCCACCAGGAGCAAACACTGCTATAAGGGACAAACCCCATCAAACAGCTGCTGCCAGCACAGCACCAAGACTTCGAAAACTCCCCCTGGTCCAGAACACTGATCCCCTGCCTAACATCGATCTCCCACCTCAATCAGCGCCCTATGTGGTGGTTTTGGCGGGGGTCTCAGCTCTGACTCAGGGAAAAAGGGAGTCCTATGCAGAACTTAAAAACAAGTGTACCTTCTGGCTTAACCAGAAACGACCACTCCCAACAAACATTACAGCAGAAATTCTCTTTGTTAGGAGAGTGAACTGGATTGACAAGAGCAATAAAACCATGGTGGGGAACTGTGTTATTATTAATTTCAGAGACTGGAGGTGCGTCGAATTTATTTGTAATTGGCCCCAAAACACTCTGTTGCCTGGAATTTTTACAATGCCACTGTCCCATTTTTATGAGCCCCGGTATCTAACTGCAAGAGATACATTCCCACAGGACGAAATGCTGAATTCACGCCCTTTAGGGAACATCATGCTGTTTAATAGATTTGATGCCCTATCGGGACTGGGGGACTGCGACTGACGCTTTGAGCCCCAAACGTCGGTACAGAATAGTATAACTTTAAATACTGGGGGATCTGTGGAAAAGGAATCTGGACGAGAGTTTGCCCAGCCACCACTTGATGTTAGATTGGAGTTGAAGGGTGTAGAAGACCTTACTGACTTGTTATCCACTAGTGATGAACTCCCCTTGGATAGGGATTCATCACCAAGAGGATTAGCATCAACTTTACCAACAGCATACATTACTGGCCCCACCTCTGTACCATCCAACATACCACGAAAAGGGCCTACGAAAAATTCTAACCTGGAACATAGCAGGCCTTGCCGCCAATCAGGACAATCCTGACTGGTGTGCTTTCGGTAGACCGCCATGGGATATGTATATTTCAGGAAACTTGGGCTCTCAACCCTATACATAGACTGGGTTATGTTACGTTTATGGAGCCAGCTCTGCAGGGCCCCAGAGGTAGACCATCGGGGGGTTTATGTATTTGGGTGGGTGTTCATCTTGGGTTTTCGGTAAAAAGAATAGATACTAACAGCCCTGATATAACCTGCATTATACTGTCACACATTAAAACACCTAAAATGGCACTAATTAATATCTACTCGAGGCCAGCAGGACAGGGGGGCACTTCCAAAACCTTAGACTCTTTGTCCTATCTTTTGTACTCCCTTCCGGGAGATGTTGAGTTGATGATTGGTGGTGACTTCAATTGTCATTACGAACCACTTATTGGAGTCCACCATACCCTAACAGATGAGGATGAACTTTGGTCAATTCCCCACCCAAAAATGTACCCAGCTAAACAATGGTCATCCCCGGTACTTCAGCTAACCTCCATAACCTATTCTTTTTCTATTAGAGCATGTAATGGGCGTTTTAAGGGGGACAGTCCAGGCCAACCAACCTACAGTGGTAGGGGTCACTTCTCTGTAATTTTTTATGGTTAGCATGCCCCTATGGCCAGGATCCTCAACTTCCAAATCTCTAGTCGCACGGAAAGCGACCATAATCCCCTGTCAACCGAGATTAACTTTGACATGACTACTGAGGCCACCGAAACTTATGAAAATAGTGACCTCAGAATAATTCAAGGCGGGAGGAGAATCAGATGGGCCAACATGAAGAAATCCACTGAAGTTCTGGGTAAATTGTACCTGAGTATAATTCCCCTCCTAGAAAGGGCAAATTTAATCATGACCCAACCAATTAGTAACAGTGTACAAAGGTCCCTGGCAGGGTTGAACGAGGAGCTAACTGATTTACTGGCGAATTCCTTTTTATAAAACTACCCCTATCAAACCCAAGCCATTTGCTGCAAAACACCCTTGGTTTAATGGGGGATGTAAAGAAATGAAGCAGGGGCTACTTACGGCACTGAAACAAGGTTCCCCGGCCGCCGTGACTGAAGCAAGGCGTGCCTATAAATTAATGATTTTAATGCAAAAAAAGAGTGGGAAGAAGAACGATGGTACACCATCAGATTTGCACTTGAGGCCAAAGATATACGGTCCTTCTGGAACCTAGTTCACACAGGGAAACCAGAAGGTAGGGCCTCAATTGATCCAAAAATACCAGAAGAATCTTGGTCCTTACATTTTAAAGAGTTATATTCTACTCCCCCAACATTAAATAGTTTAGCCCCTACTGTTTTGACGGATATGGACCCTAATTGCCCCATACCACTTTTTATCTTGGATGAGGTTCTTATTGCAATACACTCTCTGCAATCTAACAAAGCCCCTGGGTTAGATAGGATCCCAGGCGACCTCTTCAAAGAAGAACCAGTAGTATGGGCCCCCTATCTGCTATTACTTTATAACGCAATTTTGCAGGGCCTACCTTTGCCAGCCACATGGTTGGGGGCGGAGATTATTCCCATTTTTAAGAAGGGTTCTCCGTCAGAACCATCTAATTACAGGCCTATTAACCATCTAATTACAAGCCTTATCGATGTCAGTCAGAAAATCTATGCAAGACTACTTTTACAACGCTTACAGGATTGGGTAAGCGATAATAATATACTGACCCCCCTCCAGGCAGGCTTTAGGGCCAAAACGTCTACCATCGACCAACTCTTCCGGCTCCAAGTTCTTTATTGGAAGCATGTTATCCTGGACCGGGAAAGCTTATACTTGACGTTTGTGGACCTAAAGTCAGCTTTCGATATGGTGGATCATAATCAACTTTGGGCAATTCTATCATCAATGGGGGTGCCACCCTATTTATGCCACCAATTTAAACACCTACATGATGGCACCTACGCCAGAGTGCATTTTGGGAAGCATGGTCAGCTAACAGTGCCCTTCCCGGTTGAGAAAGGGGTTAGGCAGGGCTGTGTCCTTGCCCCTACTCTCTTCTCCCTTTTTCTTAATGGGCTCATCGAAGACTTATTATCAATAAAAGATATTGACTCCCCAAAATTAGCCTCGATGAGGTTTCCTGCATTAATGTTTGCAGGTGATACTCTGCTCCTCTCAAAATCCCCTATGGGTATGCAGAGGGTTTTAAACCAGTTCATTAAATTCTGCAAACACAGAAAACTAGTAGTCAACATCGATAAGACTAAGTATATGGTATTTAATGCCAATACCACCAACTGTCCTCACCCTATGATGGAAGGTAGACCGCTAGAAAGAGTCCCAACATTTGACTATCTACGGTTGACTCTCACAGAAAAAATGGGGTGGGGAACACAAATGGCTAAGGCAAACTTAAAACTAGTACAGACAACTGGGGGAATTTTAAAAGTCCAAAAAAACAGTGTGAACAAAATTATAAGTGCCCCATTGGAAATCTTCAAAGTTCAAGCAAGATCTTCTTCCCTTTATGGGGCGGAACTTTGGAGACATGTTCCCTCTACTGACCTAACTATTTCAGAAAACAACTTTATTAGGCAAATCCTAACCTTGCCCAGAAGCACTCCTTTAGTCCCACTCAGGCTAGACATGAATATTAGGCCTATAGCCGAAGTTATCGCCTCACGCCCCCTCCTTTATTGGAGGAGGCAGTGGAGCACCCCTGAGCTGGAAAGTTACAAAAGGGAACTAAAGGTGGTTCTAGCCTCCCCAGTAGCAGGTAAAATTCCATGGCTACGTTTTGTAAGACAGTCTCTTGCTCAAATCGGATACGAAAATCTGTGGCTAAATCCTGAGGTCGTATCCTTTACTATTTCCAAGAAAACATTGTCCAGTGCTGTGAAGGACTTTAGTCTCTGGAGGACCATTAGCTCAGTATCATCAACAAGCTTGACCGGTGCCTTCCTGAGCCATAAGTCCACATACAGCTTTGAACAAGAAATAGACGTAATCCAACCTACTTTAGCAAAGAGGCTCTACTTACAGTTCAGATTTGGAACGCTGCCCCTCTATTCTACGATTGATAGGTGTACGGGGGGCACAATCCAGTTATGCCCCGGCTGTGGAATTGAAAATGAAACCACCCTGCATGTTACCCTTTTCTGTCCAGCCTATTCACACATACGTAGAAAGTGGATAATACAATTATGTAATAATCTGGGCATAAGGGACTACCAAGTCTTCTTTAGGATTTTAAAGCCCAACACGAATCCTTTGATAGTGTCTGCTATCACCAAATTTTTGTTTTCTATGTGGTCTATACGAAGGAAATCACTTAAATGATATGGCACTTAATGTTTTTACTTGCTGAGACGTGACAACTACTTTGGATCAACAAATGTTATCTTAACTTCTAAAAAAAAGAAAGAATTTTAAATTATTAAAATTTTTATTGTCTTAATCAAATTGTCTTCGCCTCTCCAATTGCAAATGATGTATTTTAATTCCATATTTACAAATGAACTGTGGAAAAGCGAAAATGTATATTTTATGTACTTTTATGGTTAAAAATTAACCGAAATAAAGTTTATTGAATGATTGAATGAATATCTGCAGACAACTTCTTTTAATAGACATCTGGCGGAAACACTATCCTACCAACACGTCCTATACCCATTATTCTGGTTACCATAATACCTGGACCAAAATAGATTATTGGCTAGTCTCCCCGGGAATTGCTGGCTAGTTCCGGGCTTTGGAGACATTGCCATGGACACATTCTGACCATTCACCGGTGATGCTTCGGTTAGAGGTCCCTCGCCCTGAAGGCTTCAAAATGGCAGTGGCAATTTCCAAGCAGAGCACTGCAGGACGGGGTCTTTAATGCTGAGGTACGAGAGGCCATTGAGGATTATTTCACCATGCATACTGGATCGGTAGATACTTGGGCAGTTCTATGGGAAGGTTTTAAAGCATACATAAGGGGTGTCTGATCTTAGTGAACAGGAAGATAATTTGTCTGAAATTGCACTAGTTTATCTGGAAAAATAAATGCAGGATTTCCTGGCAGAGCCCAAATCCGAAGCGAATGTTGTGGGCGCGAGAAAAGTACTCTCGGGTTCCTTGGCTCCTGGTCTTGACGGATTTACCGGAGACTTCTATAAAGCCTATAAGGATATCCTTGCTCCCCAGTTGATAAAGTCTACGCAGAGGCGCATGAGAGGCATTTAATTTCTCCCACACTTCAAGAAGCAGTTATTATTCTCCTTCCCAAGCCGGGCAAGGACCCTTCACTATGCAGTTCTGGAGTTCTGGACTTTTTGGTTCCGTCCAGAGGTGTCAGGGACAACACCCGAAGACCCCGGAGTTCAACCTGTCTCGGTGCACAAACAAACAGAAACACGGGCTTCTCGATGGTGGCGTCAAAGACCAAAGGTTTATTACTGCAGGGACACAGAAATCACAGAAACTACACATGGGCAGTATCTAGGAGCCTGTTCAATTTGTACAAAGAGGGTTGCTCCTTATATACTGAATATTGGGCTTCAGGCAAATTCTTTACATGTTAGCACATTCCAAAACCTTTGTGTCTTGTACAATAAATATTTGGCGTTGCACAGGAATCGTCAACAATATCTGATGTCAAAACATTACGAACGAGGGGTTCCCACTATTCCATCATAATCCCATGTCAACTTTCCATTCAAGACCCGGACCGCCTCATCGTAAATTTCGTTACCTCCCCCTAATAAAGGCCCAGAAGGAAAGGAGCAGAGCCAGGTGCAGAAGATAGAAGAGTAGGATAAGAGATGTTTGTGGGTCGTAAATGGGCACGGCTACCAGCTTCGGCCGCCTAATCATGATCAGACCAACGAACACGAGAACCAGTATAGCAGGACTGGCCTCAGGCTGGGGAGGCAGCTCTTGCCGAGTCATGCTGCCACAGCGTTGCTGGCCTAAGGTGCACGTGTCACTAGCAAGGTGAATTGCCGGCTAAGGCCTACGTGTCCTTAATGGAAAGAGGTCATTGCGTGTCCATTGACTATGTGAGGGCAAGGAATACAAAATGGCTTCCTTGTTCTAAGATGGATGCCACGGGTAGATCAGATATGTGTTCATAACGGGAGTGCTCTTGCTCATAGCATAGCGAAAACACCAGGATATACTAAATGGATCATTTGCGGTTCACTGATACCAAAATTATGCATTTGCGACAATGTTACAAACACGGGTAAAATCGTCACGGAACCTCAGACCCTCCTTTTGCCCTTATATAGGCAATTACTCAGTCTATGTCTGAATCTAACTCTATGCTCATTAGGTCAGTGACATGTTGTTGCATCATCATTCTGTCTCGTGTCTTTTCACCTAATGCAGGTGGTTTTCTGAAACAGGTTGCAGCACAGAGGCTACACAAAGCGGGACCACATTGGATAATAAGGCAGCATGAGAACAGAAATACTAGGATGACACCAATGACCATCAGAACCTTCCATCCCCACGCTGATACCAGAGTCCACAACCACTCCATTAAGGACCAGTTTCCCTTGTCTACGTGTATAGAGTCGGAAATCTTGTGTAGCTTAGAGATCGCTTCATAGACGGTTGGAGCATTATTGGGAATAAAAACACAGCAGCTCGATTGGATCATTCTGCATACCCCACCTCGATCTGCAAGTATTACGTCTAGAACCATACGGTTCTGCAACGTCATGAGACGATCCGCCTGAAGCTCAGCTGTTAAGTTACTAAGGGCACCAGCAGTTTCTGTAATAGTAGATTCAACTACCCGTGTTAGTTGACGTAGATTTCTACTATTGGCCATAGGCCCCCAAAACGGAAGGAAACCTTTGAAGAAGTCTCCAGCTTCCTGACCAGCGGTATCTTCCTTGCTGAAGACACCCCTTGCTACTCTGGTCTTGTGATAATCAGAGGAAGCAGTGTATGTCGGAGGTAACAATCGAGCAATATAACATGAACCTGAGAAGTCAGCAGGCAGCCATGTATACGCTCTGTCTTGACAGATGAAGTAAGTACCCCTAGCAGTAAGGAAGGCAGGGGAGGAGTTAGACGGAAATACGTAAGTCTCAACGCACTCACTCCTCCCTAGCTGAGCTCTCAGATTTCTCCCATTTCCTTGCAAACAGACCTGACCTCGGTGAGGCACGACCCAGACTGAAGTGGAGCTTTTACGCTTGCTCTCTCCCAAACTAAGGCGATACTCGGTAGAGTTCCAACTCAAATACACCCGTAATTCATCTCTAGGGTAAGATGGAGTATTATTGACGTCTTTAATCATGTCAATAATTCCCTGGACTAAAGCTTTGTTGGCTGAGTTGTATTTAGTGGACCGTGGTGGACGCGGAGGATAGGTCTCAAGGGCATATGAAAAAATGGTCTGAAAGGCCTGAAATGATCCATTATAGCTAAAAGGCAAGACTAGATAGGGAATGCCTTTATCCATAGTGTGAGGTATCAAGCCACACACCCAGCAGTCTGTAGTATTAACTACCAGTTGGTGTTGATGCAAGAGCTGTACAAATGTATTGTTAATAAATTCTGAGCGTCGAGCTTGTTCGTGTTCAGGAAACGAGTGAAAAGAATGCATAGAAGAAACCGTAGAAGTAGTAGGATCAAGGGGAGGTACTGTAGTTACCGGCATAAAAATCAAATGCACACCAAAGATGATTCCACCCACCAACGTTATCAAAACAATTAAAAATTTAACTGCACATTGCATTAGAAAGCATTTGCTGTGAAGTATTCAGTACAGTCTATTTCTGCGAACATAAATTACATTCTTTCGTTGCAGCTCAGGAAGCTCCATCTTCTACAATCCGCTCGTGACCACTGATGATGTGTACGTAGATGAAAATGCCTCTATCAGTCCTGGGAGTTCCCAGAACTAACAGAAAGATCGACCTTATGTCTGACCCCCGCAGATTCAACTAGGCACACAGCCACGACCCTACGGCTACCCAGACGGCAAGGCAAAATTTTAAAACAACAAAAATAATAGTAAACTTCCTGGCTGGAGGCAATGTATCAGAAAATTCAAATGTGAAAATTGGCAGTTGCCTGCTTTATTTGTCCATATTGCGAGGTCGCAAGTTGTATCTCAGTTTTGCAGGAGCTGTCTGATCTGGAAACAATATATTTTCAGCCGACGCTGCAATGTTCGCGTTTGCAGATGACAAATGTTCTTTTGGTGCAGATGGCAAGTGTTCAGGGTTCAAAAGAGCAGTTTCAGGAGGAGAGTCAGAGTTTGATGTATCAGTGATCAGTTCTGCATCACTGAAAGGGATGAACCTGGGTATTTGTTCTGCTTCAGAGGCACTGATTCCTTTCTTTACCCAGTTGTCGTAAGGAAGTGGCAGAGGCACACGTTTGACATGTGTCGTATGAATCCAATTCTTCCTTCCGGCCACTCGAATAGCAGTTCTCGTCGCCAATAGGACTTGGAAAGGGCCAACGAATCTGGGCTGAAGATTTTTCGTTCTTGCAAAATTTCTAATGACTACTTGATCCCCAGGTTTCAGCTGATGACCTGGACTCTCCGGTGGCTTTGGCAATGCATCGAAAACCTGTTGGTGAATAAGGCTCAATTTAGCAGTCAAGTCGAAAAGATAATCAATTAACATTGGGTATTCCAGCTGCTTAAATTCTTTCGGTCTAGGTACCCCCCAAACATTTGCAGGACGACCAAAAATTATTTCATATGGACTAAGCCCTACTCTAGAATGTACAGTTGCTCTTGTTGATAACAAAGCCAAAGGCAGTGCATCTGGCCAGGGCAAACCCGTGGATGCTTGTATCTTAGCAAGTTTCAGTTTAAGGGTGCCATTGTAACCCTCAACTAAACCCGCGGACTGGGGGTGATTCGCACTATGAAACTTCTGTCTAATCCCTAGGCCGGCACACACACTCTGCATAACTTTCCCTACGAACTCACTTCCGTTATCTGACCATACAATCCGTGGCATTCCGAATCTGGGGAAGTATTCTTTAAGGAGGATTTTGGCAGTGGACAAAGCAGTATTGTCCTTTAGCGGGTATGCTTCGATCCATCTGGAGAAAGCACAAACTACCACCAGGACGTATTTCAGATTATTACAACGATCCATGTGAATGAAGTCTAGCTGGATCACTTCAAAGGGGCAGGAAGGAGGAGCGAAGTGACCTGCAGGTGTGGGGATTCCCTTGCCAGGATTATGCATCAAGCATACCATACAATTTCTCACCACTCTCTCTGCACACTTACTAATCCCATCATTCTTCCAGACCGGAGCCAACATCTTACAAATCCCCTTAGAACTGATGTGCGCTGCTCCATGTGCCATCGTTACTACTGCAAGCACATACGCATCAGGCAACATCCAACGCTGTTGTTCCGACAAGTCAATCCAACACCCACTCGAGTCCAATTTACCCGTGCTCTCTTTCCATGCACGCTTTTCCTCCTCAGTCGCCTCTTTCTGAATTTCTTTCACGCTTTCCACTGTGTCTTCACACATTCCAGACTCAGAAATCCATCTTGCAGATGTTGCAACATACATTCTACTCATCATATTTCTAGCTGTCTGTTTTGCAGTCTCATCAGCAAAAGCATTCCCACGACCAACATCATCTGTGATTGCTTTATGAGCACTGCATTTCACAATCGCAACTTCAGTCGGCAAGGTTAGAGATTCCAACAAGTCATTAACTAGCTGGCCATGTTGAATCTTAGTCCCATGGGACGTAATGAAACCTCTCTCTTTCCACAAACGGCCAAAACTATGGGCCACGCCGAATGCGTACTGACTATCTGTGAACACATTCACTCTCTTTCCCTTAGCTAAAACGCACGCTCTTGTCAGCGCGATCAATTCTGCAGCCTGGGCAGAATTCTGACTCACTCTCGCAGTCTCCACAATCGTACTCAAAGTCGTTACTGCATAGGCAGCAGTCACATCACCATTCTCCAATTTGAAGCAAGACCCGTCAACATACAACGTGCCATCTGGATCTGATAATGGAGTGTCTTTTAAATCAATTCGTCCTTTTGTTTCTTCCTCAGTTTTAAAACAACAGTCGTGTGGTTCGGAATCACTCGACTCTTGGCTAGTCGGCAACAATGTTGCTGGATTCAATACATTGCATCTTTTGATCTGAATATGACTCGCTAACAATGTCAGTTCGTAACCTGATAATCTAGCACTGGTAAGGTGCTGCGTCTTGGTTCGGTTCATGAGTGTATCCACAGCATGAGGAACCATAACTACTAGCATGTTGTTCATTACTAAACCAGCAGATTGTCGGATGGAGGCTGCAGCTGCGGCTGTAGCTCTCAAGCAACTAGGCAACGCTCTAGCTACTGGATCTAATGTTGATGAAAAATACGCACAAGGGCGTTGTTTATCACCAAATTTCTGTGTCAAAACACTCAACGCGCAACCTTCTCTCTCATGGACATAGAGCGTGAATGGTTTACTGTAATCGGGTGTACCCAATACAGGAGCTGAACACAGTGCATTTCGTAACTCAGAAAAACTCTCCTGGCATTCGGCAGACCATGGCACTGGACTCGGAACATTTTTCCCAGTCAAAGCTACCAACGGTTTCGCCAAAAGAGAAAAATTTGGGATCCATTGCCTACAATATGAGGTAATACCTAAAAAGGCACGTACTTCTCTCTGCGTGCTAGGAACATTCATCTGTGTAATTGCTTTTATTCTCTCTGGGGTCAACTTCCTTCCCTCCTTTGACAAGAGATGACCTAGGTAGGTCACTTCTTGGCAACAGTATTGCATTTTTGAAGGTGACACCTTGTGATTCAAATTTGACAAATGATGCAATAAAGAAATTGTAGCTGTTTTGCAAGTTTCCTTGTCATCGGCAGCCACTAGAAGATCATCGACATATTGTATTAAAGCAGAACCAGGAGGAAGTACAACTGAGTCTAACTGGCTTTTTAATGCTTGACTGTAGATGGATGGGCTTTCACAATAACCTTGTGGAGCGCGTTTAAACCTGAAGCTTCGTCCTCCTAGAGAGAAACCGAAGATATCTCTGCTTTCCTCGGCTATCGGAATGCTGAAAAAGGCATTTTTCAAGTCGATAACTGAAAACCATGCTGCTGTAGCAGGAATCAACGTTAACAATGCAGTAATGTCTGGATCCACAGGAAACTGTGGAATCACAATTTTATTAACCTCTCTAAGATCAATTACAAATCTATATACTGGAGGTTTTGTTGGGTCAGTTCGTTTCAGAATGGGCAGTACAGGACTATTGCAGACATTACCTCTAGTTTCTTCTATAACGCCTTTCTTGATCAGATCTTGTACTATCAGTAGGAGCGCACGCTCACCTTCACTAGATATTCTGTATTGTGGAATTCGTGGAAATTTTACATTTGCTTTCAAAGTTACTACATATGGTGGAATTTCTAAAAGACCTACATCATTAGGACCAGTCGCCCAAAGAGTATCAGGGAGTGAACGCAGCTCTGGTGGAAGTGCATCCATCGACAAATACATTGGAGAGATGATTCTTTTACCCAACGTAAGCTGTACTCCTTCTGGAGAACAGTACAATGTCGCATATAGGCGTTTTAACAAGTCTAAACCAAGCAGATTTTCATTACAACCTGTCGTCAAAATCAGGGGTGCTTTCAATTGTCGGGGTCCAACAGAAATAGACAAAGGACCAGAAACAGGGTTGTGAACAGGGGCGCCTGAAAAACCTACTGAAACGTTTGTTGAGCCAGACAAAGGTGCGCCAGGGAGTTTCGCATGTATGATAGAACTTTTTGCTGCACCAGTATCCAACAGAAACGGTTCGACTATACCTGATGTTGCTACTGCGACATAAGGCCCACTCTGATCTACTGGAACTGATACTACTCCCTCTCTTTGTCCATGGCTGTCCTAGTACTCCCTTGGCTGACCTTCCTCACTAGCTTCATAGTAATCTTCAACATGATACTGTTGAGACCTATTCTGTTGGGCAGATTGTCCATTTCGTTGGTCGAAATAATTAGAAGGGCGATCACTTGTCTGTGGAGGCATAGCACCTCTTCCTCGACCTCTAGAGTTTTGCATATAACCACCACGACCTCTTTGAGCTGCCCCAGCATTATTTTGTGCCCGTACCGGACACTCAGTCTTATAATGGCCTTCCATTTTGCAATAAGCACACTGATTCCATTGGTATTGTGGCCTCTGAGAATTATACTCCGTTCTTTGATATGACCCTTGCTGTGTATTGGTCTGATTGGTGCGAGGCGGATATGCTTGCTGTAAAAGAACTTTAGTTTTTAACTCTTTCGTCTTTTTATCTGATTTTTCTTTCTCCTCTTTGTCCCTATTTTCATAGTACTGGGCAGTAGCAAGTATTTGCGCAGTCGTAGAGACAGCCCACGCACTTTCAGAATTCTTTAATTTACCACTAAGTTCTGGCAACAGATTGTGCACAAATTTATCAACAAATAATCTCTGGCCTCCTTCTGTGCTCATATCCTGACCACTGTGATCCACGAAAGTCTCCTCGAATCTTGTGAAAAAGTCGGAGACGCTTTCGTCTTTCTTTTGTTTGCACGCGGACAATTTGTCCCAGTTAACGCGTAATGCTGGCATTAGGGTCTTCATTAAGTCGATTATTCTACCGGGCAAATTAGCAATTAAGGGTTCAGGTTTAGAACCACCTATTTGTTGACCATCCGCTGCAATTATAGCTGCCCAATCACCACCTAGGGCAACTGGATGATTCTCTCTACGAATTTTAGCCCAAATTGGTTGCGGTACTACATTACCAAATAGCAGATCTATGTCAGCTAGATTTAATACACAAGCGTCAACTGTCTGAGCCAACTCTTTGTAGTACCCTGCAGGATTTTTACGCGGATCTGGCAAGGCCTGTTTCACTGCTAATACTTCAGCTCGTTTCCATGGAATATGTATCCATACTCTCTGGAATTGGGCTGGAGCGGCTGCAATACCAAGGTTTACATTAGCTTGCACAGCTTCACGCCAAATTGGTGGAACCTCTCTCATTGGATATTGACGATTTTGTTTCGTACTACGTTTCTCTGACTCCCTCAGAGAACGAAGGGATGGGTCATTCCTATAACTTAAAACCAGTTCCATCGCTTCTTTTATATTTTGTCCAACTATCATACCTGCAGCAAACTCTTTCTGAACATTAATTAATTCTTCTAGATTTGATTCAGGGTCATCCTCTTCTAATTCCTCATGTAGAAGGAAACACATTTCATCAAACACATATCGTTGTGTCGGTTCATTCCATTGCATAAATGTATCTAATACATCTTGTACATTATATCTTCCAACTTTCGAAATCCATCTAAGAGCAGTGGAATCTAGTATTCCTCTTTCTTCAGTACTGGGAAGCTGACTACGTCTCTGCACAGAGTCAGAGGTAGGAGTCTTAATCAGAGTTTTATAGAAGGGAGATAGAATGTTAGAGACAGAATCAGTGATTCTTCGACGAACAGAAAGTGGAGTCATAATATTAGCAGAAGCAGTAAATAGAGTAGCAGTTGGAACAGATAGATTAGAAACAGTAGGAGTAGCGGGCAAAACAGCTTGTGAACTAGCAGGTGTGAGCGATACAGATATAGGTAAAGGAGCCGGCAACCCTGAAAGAGGGGGTGCCGAAGGAACATTAATAGTGACCACAGGAGGTACAGGAACTTGATTCAGAGGAGCGGGAACACCAGGTTGTCCAGCAACCGGTAATTGAACATTCGGTATAGGTGGAGCCGTAGCACCCTGTGCATACGGTGGGGGTGATCGTAACAAGTAAGATAACAGGGGATCCTTTTCAGGGTCCTCTACTATCTTAGCTGTACTTGATGGCAAAGCAGGATAGCACTTGTCTATTGCTAAATTATGCTCTCTATTGGCCACCTCCATCGCTTTCTCAGACTCGTTGAGTTGCAGCTGCTTAGCAGACTGTTCTAAAGTCAACTCTTGTTCTTTCTGTTCTTTTTTCAACTTTTTAATTTCTCTCTGTTTAGATTATTTTCGCCAATAACGGAAAGAATCAAACATTGCCGGCCGGGCTTTCTTCTTGAACAATTTCGTTTCTAAATTATCAAGAACTTGAGGTTCGAAACTACCATGCAGTGGCCAACTAAGGACACCATCTTTCTCTGTGTAGTGGATCCATACCTCGTTATAAGAGATAGGGCCCACACCAAATTTGCAATATAGATCATAAAGGGGAGTTCCAATCGGAGGAACCAAGCACGAGTCCTCCAACTGGGAATCACTGTTGCAACTAAAACAAGACAACATACAATTTTTCCGACTTACCATTTTATAACCCGGAACACAAAACAGACGAAACACAAATTAAAGAAAGGTGCGCACTTGAACCAAGAACTTAGGCCTACCAGAACTGACAAACGTATCGATACCCGAACTGAACTGAATGATTATCGTAACCAGAATAACCAGCGACAATCTTATAAAACCGAACCAAACCAAGAACTAAAAGGATTAGCAAAACAGAAACAACCCTTACGAAGTAACCAACTATCAACCACTTAATACTTAACTGAGGCACTGAAGACGTCACCAAGGAGAAACCCGTCACGTCTCGCCGTACTAAGGACTGCACCTCGGGTCCAAGACAGGGCGACGGTCAAGGCAACGAACCACTGCAGCCGTCTGAACGGGAACCCTCGTGGAAGAGAACGTCGGGCCACTTTTGCGATATGCCGGGATCGATGAAGTGGGGCGCCTCCCTCTGAAATCTTCACACGAAGCTTCTCGAACTCTTCAGGCTTTTGGACCGGTACCGAATGACGTCGCCCCACGTTGGGCGCCAATTGGAGTTCTGGACTTTTTGGTTCCGTCCAGAGGTGTCAGGGACAACACCCGAAGACCCCGGAGTTCAACCTGTCTCGGTGCACAAACAAACAGAAACACGGGCTTCTCGATGGTGGCGTCAAAGACCAAAGGTTTATTACTGCAGGGACACAGAAATCACAGAAACTACACATGGGCAGTATCTAGGAGCCTGTTCAATTTGTACAAAGAGGGTTGCTCCTTATATACTGAATATTGGGCTTCAGGCAAATTCTTTACATGTTAGCACATTCCAAAACCTTTGTGTCTTGTACAATAAATATTTGGCGTTGCACAGGAATCGTCAACAATATCTGATGTCAAAACATTACGAACGAGGGGTTCCCACTATTCCATCATAATCCCATGTCAACTTTCCATTCAAGACCCGGACCGCCTCATCGTAAATTTCGTTACCTCCCCCTAATAAAGGCCCAGAAGGAAAGGAGCAGAGCCAGGTGCAGAAGATAGAAGAGTAGGATAAGAGATGTTTGTGGGTCGTAAATGGGCACGGCTACCAGCTTCGGCCGCCTAATCATGATCAGACCAACGAACACGAGAACCAGTATAGCAGGACTGGCCTCAGGCTGGGGAGGCAGCTCTTGCCGAGTCATGCTGCCACAGCGTTGCTGGCCTAAGGTGCACGTGTCACTAGCAAGGTGAATTGCCGGCTAAGGCCTACGTGTCCTTAATGGAAAGAGGTCATTGCGTGTCCATTGACTATGTGAGGGCAAGGAATACAAAATGGCTTCCTTGTTCTAAGATGGATGCCACGGGTAGATCAGATATGTGTTCATAACGGGAGTGCTCTTGCTCGTAGCATAGCGAAAACACCAGGATATACTAAATGGATCATTTGCGGTTCACTGATACCAAAATTATGCATTTGCGACAATGTTACAAACACGGGTAAAATCGTCACGGAACCTCAGTTCCTATAGACCCCTCTCTCTCTTGAACCTGGACTATAAGATACTGGCTAAGGTTATCACCAGCAGACTCTCTCAACTAATGGAATTTATTATTTCCCCAGCACAGTCTGGATTCATCCCACACCATTCCACAACTCTCAATCTCCGGACCCTCTTCACTGTCATACACAGGATAGACCCAAAAGTCCCTGCTGCGGCTGTAATGTTGGATGCAGAAAAGGCCTTTGATTCTTTAGAATGGACCTTTTCCTTTCGGTAATGCATCACATGGGGATGCCTGCGGGATTCCTGGTCACTACAGCCCTATTGTATAACAGCCCAAAGGCTGGGCTCCGTATAAATGAAACACTATCCCATTCCTTCTCGTTGACACGTGGCACACGACAAGGATGCCCTCTCTCCCCCCTTTCATTTATATTAGCTATGGATCCATTAATTAGACATTTTCAAGAGCGACATTTCCACCAGGGTCTACAATTTAACACAGGACCCTTATTAGTTTCACTATACGCTGACAATACCATTTTATATGTGCGTCACCCTCAGGACAATCTCAAGCCAATCATCAGGGAAATACTCAGATTTGTCCGCTTTTCAGGACTAGGCATCACTGGCACAAGTCTGTAATTTTCCCATTAACGAGGAGAACGACTCCCTGGGATTGTGGATTTCCTCTTGAATGGTACCATGATTTGGCCAAATACCTAGGTATCCACATACACTTAGATACTGCTATTATTATCAGCTTAATTATGGGCATGCCGTGAACGCCTTGGAGGCACAGGTGGAACGCTGGCTGCGCCTTACGTTGTCAATGGCTGGCACGGTCGCTATACTCAAAATGATACTGTTTTCCAAATTTCTGTATTTATTTAATGACATCCCCACCCCTCTCACTAAAATTTTCTTTTTGCAATTGCGTACACATCTTATAATACTGGTTTGGGGGGTAAGAGGCCTCGTGTCAACTGGCAGGTACTTACTCTTCCGTATGACAGGGGTGGTGAGGGTGTCCCTGATCTCCATTTATATTATCCAGTGGCTCAGTGTAGCTATGCATTTGCGTGGTATCACCCAGATGAACAAATTCCTTTTTTGAGACCTGAGGCTGACTTTGTGCTTCCCCGGAAGTTGTTCACTGTTCTGCCGAAGGGTGTCCCCAGAGATCCAGCCAACATGCAAACCGTCTTAACTGTTAGCTGGGCTTGAGACAGGTTACAGAGACTCCTTGGAGTCAGCACACTGTATTCACCGGCTCTACCTCTCCCAAATCCTCTATTACTCCCCATTACAGACGAAACACTTGTACAACGCACTTTAGCCAAATTCAACGTCATAAAGATAGGAGATCTATATCCAGATGAACATATCTTCTCAGTATCTGAGGATACCCGATTCCAAGACAGATCCTTCATGTATACCTTTGTAATGAAATGCATTCGCTCAGCATTGAGAGCCACACTACCCTCTTATTCTATTGCACGGGAACCTATGACCCCAATGACATTGATAATTGAGAGCGAAACAGGTACCCACCTCATTACTAAACTGAATAGGTCTTGTTCTTGTCTAAGACCGGTGACAGATGTTAAAATACGCACTGCATGGGAAAAAGTTCTTGGCCGTCCCATTACAGACGACCAATGGGAAAATGCTGCATGGTAACGAGGGAAGTCTCCCTAAACAGCAGGCACAAACGTATTCATTTTAAGTTCCTCCGCCGATTAAACCACACACCAGCCATGTCACACAAAATTGACTCCTCCAGACCCCACCACTGCTTGAAATGTTTTGCTCCACACGCAGACTTCGCCCATCTTACAAGGACTTGCCCCAAACTACAGACATATTGGAAACAAATTCTTGACACATTGAGAGCCATGACGGCGCTGACACTTATTCCCAAAAAGATCAGGAGATTTGTAGCCATTGGGCTACTGCTAGCTAAACAGGAAATACCAGACTCAAAACCCTCAGCTCCTTCCCTCCTCAAACTTGGGCTCCATAAAATTTTCAGCTGGATGTCCACCAATCAGCTGAAATTAAACAGTGAAAAAAAACGAGATCCTCCTGTTAGGAAAAAATAAAGAGCTATGGAACTCCTCCCATTGGCCCCCCGAAATGGGAATTTTCCCCACTCCAGTAAGCCAGGTAAGAAACCTAGGAGTCATCATTGATAGTGCTCTATTATTGGAAAAACAGGCAAACAAAGTGGCAGGCCTTTGTTTCACCATTATGAAGTGGCTGAAAAAAATCTTATGGATGCTGCCTCTTGTCACCTAAAAAAACGTAGTCAACGCACTAATTACATCGCGTCTTGACTACGGCAATATTCTATGTCTGAGCTCAAACTAGGCAGTTATCAAACAGCTACAGCTGGTTCAAAACTCAGCTGTGAGACTCCTGTGCAGAATTCCAAAAACGGCTAGGGTGCAAAGCATCTAAATGATCTACATTGGCTCAGGGTGGAAAACCGCATCAGTTTTAAAGCCCTGAGCTACATGTTCAGGATAAAATCAAAAACGGCACCGAAATATCTGCAATCACTAGCCACTCCCTACCTACCTGCGAGAAATCTGCGTTCCCAAACAGCAGCAATTTTCGCGGTCCCCAGGTTCAGACTGACAAGAATGGGAGGAAGATCTTTCTCTGTCAGAGGGCCTATTCTGTGGAACACACTTCCTTTACACATACGTAAAGAAGAAAATTACGCCAAGTTCAGAAAGAACATAAAGACCTGGCTCTTCCGGAAACAATTATGCTAAATCATGAGCATCATATAACTTCTGTTCAACCATATGTCATAGGCGCCGGGAAACCCTTTTTGGGTAGCTGTGCGCCATACAAGTTAAAAAAAATATATATATATATGCCACCCTCATGCCAAGTTTGTCACGCCCAAAGGACATATGGGGCCCATATAATATGTACATTGAACAGGAACGCCAGAAACCTGCCTCTCAAGTAGAAAGTGGCATAGTCCCGGAGGGGGAGGGATGATGGACCATGACTTTGAACATGCTAATATCGCATGGTCTGATAGGTTTCCGAATTACTCTACATGTGCATGGTTGGGGACATGGTTGGGGACTTCTACATAATTGCTGTTTTTTAGGCAGGGACTAGCTATGATTGGCCTCTGTGGTTTTGGGGGGTGAGCGGACGGGCCGAGGGGATCGACACGAATGAGATTGGTTATTAAGAACATCTTACCTGCTGTTATGCCTGAACTTCATTCTAAATACTACATATATGTGACAATTGATTTGTGACAGTGTACTAGTAAGTTGTGCATGCATGAGGCTGCGTATGCATCCCTGAAGGTAGAGGCACTCCTAAGGGTTCATTAAAGACTCCAAGATTATTCAAAGGTTGTATGTTATTCTTTATTTTCGTAGTTTTTTTTCGATATTAGTGGCATATCCAAAAGTTCAAGATTGAAATCATAATGTTTTCATTTAGTGGAACTCTGATGCATTTCGGGCTATTCTAGCCCTTTCTCACGGAGTACTGAAAGAAGAAGATGTAGATGACAGTAAGGTGGCTGGATAGTCGAACGAGGAAAACCGTGAGGGTTACAAAACAAACAAAACAAATAAAACGAACAAAGTGCTCGTGATATGGGAGAGCAAATAAGCGGGTTGTGAAATGGACTGTGTAGGAGATACATTAGTAAGGTTGTGATATGGGTAGTATTTGGGGTTTTATATGGACATGTGAAGAGGGGGGGAGGGTTGAAAGGTGGCGTGAGCCTGGTACTTACTGAGCTGTAGTGGCGTAAGCGGCAGGGAATCTATAGAAAAAGTGGTGGGAATTAATTAGTAACCGGTTATTTAAATGTTAATTCCTGCTGGAATCGCGAGGCATTAGAGAGAACTTACTTCATGGCGCGAACGCCGATGCCTTAAAACGGAGTCACGGTGTGGTCGGGTCTTGAGTGAAATGGCGTGTGGACGCAAAAGGTTGACGCAGACTAGGTAAATAGAAGTAGTGAAGGAGAAAGGACTAACGTGATGTGTGGGTGGGGGCTAGTGATAGACATAGAAAAAGGTGATTGTGGTGGCCATCTTAAGTGGGGGGTTGGATAACGAAGTGCAGGATACAGGAATGAGGAGTAGGTGTGAAAGGATGCATAAAGAGCAGTACATGTACATACATGTAAACATCACAACTAAATTCTGTACGATCGTTAAGTCCATGTGGCTTCAATGATGGGAGGCGATAGATCCATTCTAATTCCCGTTGTAAAAGGAATTTTCGATTGTCTCTTCCCTCTATTTTCATGATGATTTCTAGGACAATGAATTTCAGTTGAGCGATGGTGTGGTGAAATTCTAAAAAATGAGTTGCTATATTGGATTTGTCGTTCTTGGTGCGAATGTTAGATTTGTGCTCATTAATGCGCACTTTGATTTTTCTCTCAGTTTTTCCTACGTAAATTTTTCCGCAGGGACACTTAATGGCATAGATTAAATTAGTGGAATCCCAAGTGGCATTGACATTAAGTTGAATAATATGTCCTTTCATAGGATGTCTGATGTTGTTGCCTTTAATTATGCAATTGCAATTATTGCAGTTTAGGCATAGGCGAGTGCCTTTGTTTTCTTTGGTGACGTCAGTTTTTTTTGTCAGTATTTCCTTGATGTTGTTGCTACGAGTGTAGGCGAATAGAGGTTGTGTCTTAAAAATGTCTCTGAAATCAGGGTCCATTTGTAGTATGGGCCAGTGTTTGAGAATAATTTTTTTGAAGGTGGCGCTAGCCGTAGAATATTGGGATACCAGGACTATGCGTTGGTCTTTGGGTTTAGTAGTTTTGGTTAAAGTTTCTTGTCTGTTAATGGCTGCTGCGCGTGTAATGGCTTCTTCAAGGATGGTTTCGGGGTAACCTCTATTTTCAAAACGATCGTGCATTTCTTTGATTCTTTGTTGAAGTGTGGTTTCATCAGGTACGATGCGTTTAACTCGTAACATTTGTGAATATGGTAGGTGTTTCTTGAGTGATCCCTGGTGGAAACATGTATAGTGCAGTGTGTTGTTGCGGTCTGTAGGTTTACGGTATAAGTCTGTGATGAGCCCATGTTTAGTGACTTTGATGTTAACATCCAGGAAGGAAATGTCTGTTTCACTTATTTGCCTAGTGAGTTTAATTCTTTCGTCCTTTGTGTTCAAAGAGGTTAATGCTTTAAGTAGAGAACCTTTAGTGTCTTTCCAAATCAGAAAAAGGTCATCGATGTATCTAACATATAGTTTGATCTTATCATTAAGGTCTTTGTTGCCATATATGTGAGTGTTTTCAAAATTTTGCATATAAATGTTAGCGTACGTCTTACAGTCATCTACATCTTCTTCTTTCAGTACTCCTTGAGAAAGGGCTAGAATAGCCCGAAATGCATCAGAGTTCCACTAAATGAAAACATTATGATTTCAATCTTGAACTTTTGGATATGCTACTAATATCGAAAAAAACCTATGAAAATAAAGAATAACATACAACCTTTGAATAATCTTGGAGTCTTTAATGAACCCTTAGGAATGCCTCTACCTACAGGGATGCATACGCAGCCTCATGCGTGCACAACCTACTAGTATACTTCAGGCGCCACCAGGACAGAGACGCCACCTGAGAGAGCACCCAACCTATCAAACCTCAAGCTAATCCCATTTCAGCTTCTAAACACTGAACAGCTGTGCACCCTCTACCATGACTTTTTGTCACTACCTGACAGTGTACCACTCTGAATCACTTTTGTTTATTAATGTATAAAAAAAAATTAAAATAAAGATTTTTTTAAAAAAAGCATGAGGTGACATGCACCCAGGTGGCTACCTTAAAGGTTGCCCACCTGGTTGCACTAGACTTTTCTGTGCTCTAACTGGCAGTCTGTGCTTTGACAGTAATCTGACCCCTTGCCGGGAAGTTTGAAGTCTCCCAGGAGTCAGAAGCAATGGCCTGGCCGGAAAGGAGGTAATATCTCCCTTCCTGAAATGCTGGCTATTGAAGTGGCACAAAAAGGTGGTGAGCTTCAAAGGCTTGAAATGACTGTGATATGCAGTCAGGCTGTCTCATAAAGGAGGAAATAGCCTTCATCCTGCCCCAGGCACATTTTCACCAGGGCAGGTGGCAAAATTAGGTATTCAGGAAGCACACGCCCCAAGAAGGATAGCCCAACTCCAGGGTGAGCTACCTGATATGTACAGTTATGGGATTGTTCTGCCATTTTTTAAAGTATTTGAATAGTAGGTTCTTTGTAGAAAAGGTAACCTACAACCACAGATGTGGTTATGTCAGGGGCAGATTAGGCGCTGGGGCCAGTAGCCGAAGGCCACTTGCACCCACACCCTAAACGCCCCTACATCTAGGACTTAAGGGCTACCCCTGGCACAATTCTGAAACCACCTGCATCAAGTAGGACAAAGAGGAGACCTGAGTCTGTCACATCAGAACTTGCACAAACCAAAAGAGGGATACTCTGCACCTGTGACAACACTCCGGGAACTGCACGACCGAGACTCGTCCTATGCTAAAGCTTGGTTCCCTCAGACAGGGGAACCCTTGTGAGAGCCAGAAGCAATCTCAGACTCCCCTAGACTAGTAGCACCAGTCCCCTGCAGGTAAAACAGAGCCACAGATCTCAAGAATTGCTGTACATCGGGCCCTCCAAGGGATTGACCAAATCCAGATGGTTTAGTGCATTACTGGAAATGTAGTCCTGCCCCCCCGCAAAGTTTCATGCAGCTACCGTTTTCCAAGGGATCTCCAGATGTCGAAATAACCATCTGCTGTACTTACCACTGTAAAGGCTTGCTGGTCGCCAGTCTAGCAACTGACCCCTCACTCATTCAATCAATCAATCAATAAATCTTTATTCAGTAAATGAAATGGCCATAAAAGAATCAAAATCAAAGGCCAGTAATATTAATTTCAGCCATAAAAATGGACAATAAAATTGCTCTTAAAAATAGGGGCATTAAAACAATTAATACAGTTAATCTGGTCTCGACTTCCTGGACACCCAGCCAGCTTTTAAAAAGGATAAGATCAAAAAGGTCGCCCACTCGGAGGGAAGCATCTGAAAGTACATCAAGGCATACCTAACTTGTTTAAAATTCAATGATTTCAGCAATTGGATTAAAAAACGCTTCCAAGGCCAGCTGAAGTAAGGGCAAAACATTATAAAATGGAGCATAACCTGCGGAGACAAACTGTCGCAGCCGCAGGGTGACCTTCTCCTGCCCAAACCCACCCACATGGGGATGCCAGCATGTGATGCAATTGGTTAAACCTAAACCTAGCCAATAAGAAGCTATCATGCTGTGAGCGAACCAAACCTAGATACGGTTCCATCCCCTGCACAGTTTTTTAAAGCATGTGACCCCTGACAGAAGGCTTCTGTAGTACTAAACCTTCTCTCTCCAAACAGGAGCATTCCAAGAACAACCTTTTGAGGATTCCCAATTCCTGAACAGTGAATGAGGTAGGGTTGGTATGAATGTCTGGCCTCCCTATAGAAAACAAGGTTGCCTTCACATGAGCAATTCAAGGTATGCTAGATACTCGGTCAAGCGTCAGGCAGTCCTCAAGAATCAAACAGTTTAATTTCAGCTCTACCCTGCTCCAAATTTTGATCCAGCTCATGAGCGGGCTTAGAGCAATGAGATCCAAGACATAATTAAGACCCAGTTCCTCAAGTACAGAAAAAGCTGCGGTTGAGTGGGGGACCTGGCTCAACTTATGCAAGAAAAGATTCTACATTGTTGAATCTGATCCAACTAACACCCCCCCAGACTTCACCTTAATACCGCAGCTGTGCAATACACTTGGCCTGGGAAATATTTAGGAGATCCTGTGGTACCCTAGACCTAAGCTCATGAGAAAATCTAAAAAACATCCCCATAGTTTTTACAGACTCTGATCTTTTGGCAGCATTCAAGGGTTTCCAACAATTATGAACATCAAATAAAACACCCAAATAGGGGAAGGCCTTGACTTTGCTCAGGGTAAAATTAGATACCTTGATGGTCTTGCTCCTTGTTGATTTGGATCCCGCTACCATTATGTGGGCCTTCAAAAAGTTTACTGGCAAGCCCAGGAGCCCCGTAAGAGACAAGCACGGTAAACAGAAAAGGGGCCAATAAGCACCCCTGCTGAACCCCACAACTCATTTGAAATGTTCAAGTGCACTTAGTACCTTGGAAAAACAGCACCAAGGCTTAGGTCATTGAGTGAAGATCAGCTAAGAGAGCCAAAATACTGGAATCAACCCCATCTCGCTAAGTAAAGCCCAAAGCTTCGCTCGGTTCACCCAATCAAAAGCAGACCCCTTCACTCAACTCAGCATCGAGAGGCAACTCCATAAAACTATTGTTTCACATCAGCAGTGGCCCCGTTGTTAAGATTTTCCCACCTGTTCCCCCACACCACCATTTAAGCACTAAAAGCAGCCATCCCGCCGCTCTTGTTCAGCACCAGGGACAACCAGGGCATCTCTGCAACCGGGCTCAATGTGGCAGGTAAAATTGAACTGACTGTTGTGGCTTGGTCCTGGGACCTTCATAAACTTTACACTCCTGGGGTTCCATGCAACTCAACCTACAAGTGACCCATTTTCCCTACCACTTTTTCCTATTGACCGCAGTGCAAAAGTTCAGCAGTATTAAAATAGTCATTTAAGTTTTCTTCTAAAATCCATAACTCCTGTTATATGTATCTGATCACGTTATTTTCGGTGTCTAATTTAATCTAAGAATCTACTTTACTCTTATAAATTGGTGAGGATTGTCTTTTGAGCTTTGTTAATTACTTATTGTTCATGTTGGTACTCTAAAATGTTCAACACATGTTCCTCTGGTTATACCTGACTGCTTTTTGCCCCACTACCAGGACTGGCCTAAGGATTTAATATTGTGAATCCAAGGACCATCTTTGGGGTCTGTGAGAGTATTGCATAGTGAGGCCTAACCAGCATCACTACATAATACTCCACCTTCCTACACTCATTATCTTTCCTGTTTTAAAAACCTTGCCAGTTTTGTATGTCCCTAGCGATGTTTTTAAATAAATATGCAAAGTTTTGAGACAATCGTCTTCTCCTCTTCTCACACCATCTGCTATGTTCCGAACAAGGAAAAATGCTTAATTTTCTTAAGAAAAACTTTGCTTCAAATAAATATATAATGCTTGTCCATGACAAATATAGATATAAAGTTCAAAGTTGAACAGGTGAATGACTTATAAACGGAATCACTTCTGTAAAACTTTGATTCGAGTTATAGAAAAACAGAAAAATTAAAACTCAGTTATAAAAACATAAAAGACAAGAGGGAATATCTCATCTGCTTTAGCACAGCACACTTTATGTATGGCCGTCAGTGAGAAGAACGAGAAAGCAAACGAAAGACAATGAATGAGGCCTTTAAAAGTGACAAAGACTTTCTTATTTCCACCTCATTACTGCTTAAATTAGAGGTATTACACAAAATCACACCTTTCGTTTACATTACTATATAGTGGTAACATCTGACTAAGTACTTCATGAAAAGTCATCTTGTGAATGCCTATTTAACATATCGGAATAGGGACATACATTTGAGTTTTCAAGAATGCTGTTAACTTAGCAGTCACACAAAACTTTGAAGAAGCAATTATCACGAAATATACCTGCTTCCCTTTATGTTTACTGCTGTGTGTTGCTGTTCTAAATAGCTTGCCAGAATATTCGTCTCTATAGACATTAAGATATTCTCTTGAGTGGAACGTCTTAGGTCAGGCAGTTGAGTCTGGCCGATATGAACATGTGTTGATGCAAAAGTCAGCGGGGTCCTTCCTTCTCAGTTGGCTTTTATATCTAGCTTTACAGATCTTAAATTTCATTGCAGTGCTGTTCACACTCAAAAATCCATCCTGATGAAATATGTTTACCAGGCGATTGAAAGTTTTCGCTGGAGGAATATACCACGGGATGACTTTTGATTTAGTGTGAAGTATACATTTCAAAGATTGTTGGTTTATTTTAGTTAGTCCTATTTTTTTAAAAACCTTTTTGTACTTTATTATCTTTAAAATATTAGGTGTACATCTTAATCCTCACATCTTTGCCTGTATCTATAGCCAGAATGTTCTTTCCAGGGGCCTCTCCTGTTAGTGTCTTCAGAGGCCATATTGTGTAACATTAACAGAAAAAAACCTTTTATAATAGTTTTGCCAGGAGGAAATGTAAAAACACATTTTTGGGAAAAGAACATAGAAGTTCTTTAAAAGTGAAAGAGGCTGATAAATCGTATTTCGCCATTTAGCAAAAAAATGCAGGAAGCTTTAAAGTTGTGGCTGAACTATGTCTGGCTGAACTATGCCTGATGAGATGTGTTGAAACTCTTAAATGTGATTCCATCAGCTCCAAGCGTTCTATATTCAGAACCACTAAAGATGTTCTCCTTTGGGTAGGCAGCAGACTTGTAATGTTTGTTTATGTTATTAGTGTTTTGTATTTTTATATGACATACTAAGGTCAGGATCTTCAGTACTCTTAGGCATGGGAGGAGGCCTTCCTATACTCACGTTGTGCACAGGTCAAGAGTTCATCCGTTGCCATCCGTCATCTTTCTCTCCCCTGTCTTTCAATCAGAGGAGCGGATGTGGGACGCCGGCTAGATTGCCGACTTTGGTGCTGGAAACCAAGGTTCGAGTCTCAGGGTCAAGTACCCATCCGGTGATTCTGGGCAAATCATTTAATCTCCAAGGGCCAGATTAGGTAGCCAAATACCGGTCGGTAACGGCCGAATTTACCGAATTTCGGCCCTTACCGACCGGTATTTGGACATTGAGATGTAGGGAGTCCAAAAACTCCCGATTCAGTAAAAATTCTGAATCGGTAGATTTACCGCATCGGAAAATATTCCGATTCGGTAAATGTACCGAATTAGTAAATTTACCGAATCGGAAAATATTATGAGTCGGTAAATGTACCGAATGGGTAAATATACCGATTCGGAAAATAAGAAATGGAAAAAGTAACACCCTTGAGATGTAGGTGACCCCTAAAATACTGATTTTGTTGAAAATTCGGTATTTAAGAGTCGGTATTTAGCATGGATTGAAAGCAAGTGGTAACCAGGTGCAGGCTATAAAATAGGGCCCCAAAATGCAACAGTGCAACCAGAATGGCGGCATTCTACGTCATACCAAGGCGACTACGGCTACAGGCAGCAGGAGAGAGGGAATGGAGAAGGGAGGAGCAGGTCTACAGGCAGAGGATTACACTCTTCCAACTGACAGAGCCAGAGAAACTGCAAAGGTACAGACTGCACCCCAAACCATCCTGGACCTGATCAGGGACCTGCACCCACTCCGGGAGCACCCAAAACCAAGGGCCCACGCCATCCCACCCCATGTGCAGGTGCTCTGTAGCATACACCTGCTTGCATCTGGGAGTTACCAGAGTGTTGTTGCTGCGGTAGGTGGGGTGTCCCAGAGCTGCCTGTCCCGTTTCTTCAGGAAGTTCCTGGATGCCATGATGCAAAGAATGGAGCATTACATCCACTTCCCAGACACTGATGCGGACCTGCTCAGGACCAAGACTAACTTTTACCTAATGGCAAATTTCCCACACGTGATTGGCTGCATTGATGGCACCCACATCCCAATATGCCCACCTGCTGCCACTGAGCACATATACAGGAACAGGAAGTCATCACACACAATAAATTTACAAGTAATCTGTGATGCCAAGTACATGATCACAGATATAGTGGCCATTTACCCAGGAAGCACCCATGACTCCTACATCTTCCAAAACAGTGGGATCTACACCCGCCTGACAGCGGGGGAGTTGGGGAAGGATACCTGCTAGGTAAATTACTTTGTGACACTCCCTTGATAGTTGATGCAGACGTATGTTAATGTGTGCCTGTGAGTAATGGTTTTCTCAGTTCACATTAGGGGATAGTGCAGATGCACTCCGTTCCTTCGTCCTGACACCCTACCTCAACCCCACGACCCCCAGCCAGAGATGATACAATGTGGCACATAAATCAACCCGGAACATCGTGGAGCGCATCTTTGGCCTCCTGAAGAGCCGGTTCCGCTGCCTCCACAAAAGTGGGGGGGCACGGCAGTACTCACCAGTAATTTGCTGTAAGATCAATGCAACCTGTGCAATGTTGCACAACCTCGCAACTAAGAAGGGCACAGAGGTGGAATTGGAGGACTATGAAGACCATGACGATGAGCAGGCACTACCAGCAGCCAACACAGTAGGAGTACCAACACCCACAGACGGAAGACAGAGACGGTCAGAGATCACACACAACTACTTTTGAGTATGTATAGAGACAAAGCAAGTGTTCAAATGCAATGAACGTAGTTTATTTGGCACTACGTTAAATGTCTGAAGATACAATTGTTACATTCTAAGTGTGCCTAGCACAACTGGGTGGACGGGGGTTACCTCACCCTCACATGTCCGACCGAATTTGGCAGCCTCACTGCCTGCGCCCATGCACTGCACTGCGTGATGCCTAAGATTGGCTTTGTTCTATGTCTGCTGTGCCAGCGCCGGTACTTTGGCATCTGCTGCTCCTCTGAATTTCAGGGATAGGGGTGCTGCTCCTGCTACTGGTGTTGTCTGTGTCCCCTAAACCTTCACCTCCTGTGGTGGCTGACTGGTTTGTCAGCAGCACTTCCATTGCTGTAGTGACTCTCCCCATCCGCCTTGTGAGATCAGTGCAGCAGTGCACCAGCCCCTCCTGCATCGCAACAGAACGACGACACAGCAGGGAAGTCGCTGTTGCAAGACGGTGCATGCCCCTTGTCTGCTGTTGCATGCACTGTCTCTCCCTGCGCCTTTGGGTGCGGTCCTCATGTAGTTCGTCACAAAGTGACATCACACACTGTGACATGTCCCTGACTCCATCGGCCATGTCCCTCATGCTGTCCGCCATTGATGTTATCCCCTGGTTCATGTTTTCAAAGTTTTTGTTCATATGGCGCATTTGTCTGTGCACTGCACCAATAGCTTTTGCCTGCAGGCGCTGCACCTTGACCATTGTGGTCTCAAGGCCACGGAAGGCACCCTCATCATGGCCACTCAAGCTTGCCTCCCGGACCCTACGACGTCTTGTGCCTCCGGATAGAGTGACAGGAGTGGATGGAAGACCAGCTGTATTTCCTGCCATTGACTCCATTGGGTTCTCACCCTCCCTTTCCTCATCTGAGGATGTTTGTAAGATCCTTAGCGGGGGAACGTCATGCCTCCTGGGCCTGCAGATGTCTGACACCTCTGATCTGCTGGTGTGGCAAGTTGTTGTGACTCATGTTGTGGTGAGTTAAGGAGCAGAGGATATGCTTCAAGTTGCATGGTGGCTGCCTCTGGTGTGGCAGCTGCTTGTGTGCAGGGTGCTGGTGGTGTTGCAGTGCTGGGCCCTGCATCCCTGGCTTCTTCCTCACTCCTCTCCCTTTGGGGATGTGTCTTCTCCCTCTCCTGCATTGTCTTGCGCGAAGTCTCTCCTGTGGACAGATATGGACAGTGTCTTAGTGGTGCTTTCACTGTGTATTTCACAATTAAATCACATGTCATTTGCACTATCTCCTGCTCCTCCCCTGTCTCTAATTGTATTGTGTGGCATGCCTGACATTATTTCATGTTGACTGCTCTGATGTGTATTCTTATGACTACCACTCCCATAATGCATTGCAGGTGGATACTAAAGCCTGTACTGGAGTTCCTGAACACACAGCCACATTGGGGGAGGGAGACAGGCAAGGGGTGAGGAATGATGGACATGTCCCTTACCTTTCTTTGATGCAGCTCGAGCTGAGCTGTCTGCATCACCAATCCCTACAACGCACTCTTGCTCCTGTGTGGACTCCACCAGCTCTTCCAGATCCGTGAGAGCAGGTGCCCTGTTCTTTCCTCCACCTGTAGCATTGGCCTCTTTCATTCTTGCTGCCAATTTCTTTTTGGTAATGATCCTCAGATCATACCATCTCTTCTTCAGACCGTCCACTTCCCTGGTTGTCACTCCTATTGCGTTCGCTTTTGTTTGGATCCCCAGCCAGGTGTTCCTCTTCAAAGCCTCTGCTACCTGCAGAGACTGCTTTCGAAATATCTTGGAGTAGTGCTTTACCACCTCCTCCACCAGCACCTGAAGTTCACCTGTGCTGAACTTCATCTTCCTCTTCCTCTCTGCACCTTCCCTCTGGGAGTCTTGGGAATCCATTTATTAGTCCTGCACAGCTCAGATTCACAACAGCCTGTCACTGTGTAACTGCTCTCCTGTGTGATCAGTTACTCTGCACCTGCATGGGTGTGGCCACTTCCTGGTTGTGGGGTGGGGTGGATGCACAGGATTGGTTGCTTGCTCTGTTGGTTGGCTGAGGGGTGGGGTGGAGGCACGTGATTGGTTGATAGCTCAACTGCCTGCTATTTTATTTCCCCGAGTCGGTATTTACCGAATCGGTATTTTCCGATTAAGTAAATACCGATTCGGTAAATCCCATTCATTCCTATGGGCATCCAGGCCCATAGGAATAAATGGGATTTGCCGAATCGGTATTTGCCGAATCGGTAAATACCGATTCGGTAAATACCGACTCGGGGTTTCCGAATTTTACCGATTCGGTATTTTTTTCCGATTTTTTTCCTACATCTCATTTCCCTTTTCTAAAATACCGATTCGGTAGAATTCGGTATTTTAGAATCGGTAAAAATGAGTTACCTACATCTGGCGCAAGTGCCTGAATGTGTCCTTGTGTAAAGTAACCGGTGCTCGTGGAAAGAGCTCCAATACCTTCGGGTCGAGTTCTCGCTAAACAAGTCTGCATTTAAAAATAAAAACATCACTGAGGCGATGATGCCTCCGAAAGACCCTTTACCTTTAAGACTGCAGCAAAATGAAAGAGGAACCTCCCCCAAAGGATATCAAGTAAATCGCCCTCCTACTCACAGAATATCCCTGTTGACAGGCTGTACCTGGATTCTGGGCTCTTTTCAATGCAAGTTTTTTGTTCAGCTCAGCGCTCGGCCTGGCCTTATGAGGCGAGGGCAGGACGAGGCTTTATTTAACATAGCAGCACATTTTCCAATGTATTTAATATGTGTCGCGGTATTTACATAATGTGAAACAGCGCTGTACAATGACTGGTCTTGAGAGACATACGCGACTGCGTGCTTTCAGGCTATTACACATTTGAATCCCGCTCCTGCGTTGCAATAATGTACATACTTGCAATTCATTAGATTTGATTTCTATAAAATTAAATATGGGCGCTGCAGATAAAGTAATTCTTCCAGAATACCACAATTGCCCTTGCCGTACCCAAACTGGGATTAGGTCTCAGGTACTAAAGTCATCTATTTTGGTGACTTGACCACATCTCCTCCCACCTAATCTCCTAAATCTTGGCTGAACTACGCAGAGCTTCCCCCATGTCAGCACACCAAGCAGGCGCAACTGATGGGTTCTGATGGAGACTGCAACTGAGCATGCGCAGCGGTACGCCGCCATATTAAAGCCACCCTGCAGACGAGGCTATATGTATTAGAAGAGAGTTGTTAATCTTTATACATTTATATTTAGCCATTTACAAAGCGCTGTTTACACTACCGCTATAAACAGACTCTCAGGGGCATATTCTCAAGAACGTGTGATAGCCATCGCAATAGTTACTTAACGCAACTTCCAACATCGCAGTCTATCGCGGGAAAATGACGTAGTGTTTACCAATCATTCTCTGCACGGTGGTACCATGCGATAGTCTCCAGATACGCGCCAAATGTCCGCGTTAAAATCAATGCCACGCCGCAAAAATGCGAACACAAAAAATCTTGCGATGAGGCCAATCGCGGTTCAAAAACCAGCGAAATCCAGAAACAGGTCTGCAATCCACAAGCGTCAAGCAGGGAAAATCACCATAAGAGTTGAAAAAAACTGACAAACAAATGCCAAATAACAGCAAATCACAATGGATGTTGCCGGAGCAAGTACGGCGGAGAACCAGAACCCCACAAGCCCCCCAGAGGACCTGCCTGGGACCTTGGGGTCAGGGAAGGCCAAGGAGAAGAAGAGTAGAAAGAAGCGCTTCAGTCCGCAGGAAAACAGGATCCTTATAACGGAGGTGGTAGAAGACCATCAACAACTGTTCGTCACCACCACTGTGTCATTGGCAACCAAAAATGGACTATGGCAGTCCATTGTGGACAAGGTGAATGCAGTGGGAGTGCTGAAGAGGACAATGGAAAAGGTCAAGAGGCACTGGAATGACGTCAAGCGCAAAACCAAGCTGAAACTCGCAAACAACCGGAAGGCAGCGATGCAGACTGGAGGTGGGAGTCCTGAACCACAGTAGGAGCTGGACGACTTGGAGGAATTGGTGTCCACAGTCATTAGTGGGGAGACGGTGACTAGAGTCGGGGGACCAGACACTGCTCAACATGACTGAACACAACATCAAGCGGGTGAGTAATGACCAGGCACTGGGGGTATGGGGGGAGATGGGCGCAATGGCGCACATGCACAATTGAGCTGAGAAAATCTGTGGGCAAACCATGCCCCAGACCCCAACTCCCACCAAGAGACCAATGTACACAAGTATGCAACAGCTCAGCACTGTATAAGCACAGAAGTCAAAGACACACTGCAGAAAAAGGAATAAGGGACAGCAAAACAGAGCAGCAGGGGCCACCCCACGAAATGCAGCACACACACATGACATGCAGAGCAGAGCAACAGTGACAACAATGTGGCACAAACCGTAACACGTCCACAACAGAACATAGGACACAACTGGTGCTGACTAGGTGTAGACACTGGCCAACCATAAGTGGCATTGCAGGGAAATGTGAGATGACTATGTAAAAGTACAAACACACACACGTCTGTTGTCGAAATGTCCACTGTCCCCCATCAAAAAGGCAGCTCCTCACAAACAGCCACGATGTATGCAGTCTGTATGTAAACATGTACAATGCAACAACACACGTGAACACATTGTTAAACTGCATCTCCCCTTCACATTGCAGATGGACAATCAGCACCTCCTGCAGAGCATCTTGAACCTCTCTTCTTTGATGACAAATGAGACTAACACAGCTTCAACTCTGAAGTCCTCTAAGATTTCATTGACAGCCTCAGCAGCCCACCTCCAGGAGCAGAGGAGGCCAGCTGCAATGAGGACACACCACCCCCTGCACAGACCACACAGCAGGCAGCCCCCACCACCACCGGTACCTCACAGGACCCCCACGAAGAACACATGACCTTCCAATGCCGTGTGTTTGGATGCCAGAAGCAGCTGGCTGTACAGGTGTGGGTGGGCTTCGACCACATGGGAGACAAACTAAATGCCATAAGTGGGTGTCTAAATCCCATCAGGGACCAGTCATGCTCCCTAACGGACACCCACAGTCTGCTCCGTGCTCTCTAACGAACCATGGCTGACATTGCCAGACTCCTGACTCAGACACAAGAATTACTGACTAGTCAGAGTGGCTCTATCGCCCGGGAGTTGGGAAACATGCTGAGGCTCATGGAGACCATGGAGCGGGCCAATGCGGAAAGGGCGGCTGCCAGGGCTGCACACCAGTTAGTGGTAGCTGGGTCCCTCAATGACCTCAAAACCATCCTCATGACATTACTGCCACAAAGCCTGGCGCTGATGCATGCTGCTGCTATCACTACATCCACATCTCCGCCCCCTGAAGTGTCAGTGCCACACAGTGCAGCAGACATTCCACCTCCGGCCCCTAAGGTGTCACAGCCGCACAGTGCTAGAGAAAGGCCAGCACCATCCACATGTGAGGCACATGGAACAGCAGAGGACTAAGATGTGGATGAATCTGCCATCATGGTAAGAAGGACGCAGTAGCATTCATATCCGCCATATGGTCGGTGTCAGCTTGGTTCTGCCCTCTGCATTATTACCTTTCACTGCCCCCAATACACTCTGAGACACTCAATTCGGGCCTCGCAATGGACTGCCATATTCTGTTTGATCGACAATGACACAGCAAATAGATTGCGGACTGAACTCTTCCTCTTCCTTTGGACTTGTCATTCCCTGAAGGACTTTGGCTGGCCCTCCACGGGCCAACATTGTAAAGTGGGGTTTGCATGGCCCTGTACTGCTCCAGATGCAACACTCCACTGACTGTGCATTAAACATTCAGAATCACACAGATGTGTCCTGTCAATGGTCTTTCATGTGTGGTAGTATTGATGAATGTAGAGTCAGTGAATTCCCCCTACGTCCATACGGCTCATGTCATTGGACTTGGGTCACAGGGTGACACATTGCCAAATGTTGTCCCGGTGTCTCTGACGCAATAACAACGATACATGTATTAGTTACTTCCTTGTCCAGCCCCGTACTGAACTATGCCTGGAGCCCCGGGGTCATTGTTCAAACCCTCCCGCTGAACTGGCATATGCCAGGTCAACCCACTACGCTTATGCTCCAGGGGGGGACAACTACACTACATGTGCCAGTACTTCCCTGTGGTGTTCTGCAGCTCACAGGTCTAGTTGTCAGCATGCCACGGCCACTCCCTCATGGCTGGTATAACCCACACAACACCTACCCAGCACACGCGTCACAGCACATGTGACCCTGCCAATAAAAAGGGCAGGGCGCATGTGCACGATACCATTTCCAACCTCTCTGGGGGTGTATCTGTGTGGTGTGTATGTAGGCATGGGAGCCCAGGGGCCTGCGACATCACATACGCCGGCCCGGAAGATGACATGATGGCGTCCACGATACCCAATCATAGGTTTTGTGTAGTTGATGTGGCATGTCTTTGTTCGGGGAGGGGGGTCCTGGGGGTGGTGGCAGTGCATGTTGTGGCCGTCTTGGGTGTCCGGGCAGCATAATCAGTGGCTCCATGGCATCTGTTGTTCTTCAGGTGTGACTCTGGCCTTGGCTCCCGTTTGTGGTGCAGGCTGTGGTCCAACGTTACACCAGGTCAGAGCAGATGTTAGTTTCCTGCTGCCAACGCACCTTATGGCATGTTTTGTGATCTTATCGCCGATCTGGCTGGTCGTTAAGAATGTTCGGGAGTGATGTTGTCGCAGCTTTTTGCTCGGGAACGCATACTCTGCATTTCATTAGCGATAGTTGCGGGGCTCATCTGTGGCGATGTTTTTTTAGACTGCTATCGCAGGTAAATTGGTACTATAGGCTGTTAGCATCAGCTTGTGAATGGGGCGATAAATGTATCGCTACTTTGGCTGCGATAAAGTGCTGTTAACTCGGCGATAGCTCCTTGAGAATATGCCCCGCAGTGAGGTAGCGGGGAACTATTCGAGGAAATCTATAGGCATGTGACAGTAGTACTAGTGAATCAATACTAATTCGACGGTGGGAACAGCCATGTCTTTAGATTTTTGTGAAAGGTAATTTCGCAGGATTCTGCTCTTAGGTCTGCAGGCAGTGTGTTCCAGGCCTTGGCTGTAAGGTATCTAAAGGACCGCATACCAATCTTCACTTTCTGTATTCTCAGCACAGTCACCAGGGCCCTGCCTTTAGATCTTAGGTTCCATGATTAACACAGCAGGTGTTCTCAACAGGATGTTTACCAGGTTTCCTTTCTGGTGGCTCTTACTCTGCAGTCAGTTTGACCAGGTCTGGCTCCACCTATTTTTATTCAGCCAGTGCTCTCTTCTCACTGGTCCTGGAGCATGGACCTCCAGTCTTGCACTATGCTCAAACATTATTTTCAACAGCCTATTGCTTTCTACTACTCCCTTCCTGGTAATTTCTCAGCCACCGATGTAAAAACTGGGTGAGCTTCTGGGTCATCAGTGTTACCCAAAGCTGACACATAAACTTGTGGTTCTTCCTTCTTCATGGAATGGCAGATTCCGTGAAATTGGTGGTCCCTCTACTCCCCTCCAGCTGAAATTGGCCAGACCACACTCCGAAGACCCTGTAAAGAAGAGTCTCTGAATATGGAGACTTACAAATATACTCCAGTTGAAGTGTCTTTTGACTGTCTGTTGTCTGTTCCAATGGAAACGGCTAAGGCTACTTTACGGGTGTTGACATAACTGTTTTGAACAAGTCTCCTGTGGGAGCATGATGATACTAAGTTTCCAGCAAGGAAGTTATTGAGGGCCTTAGGGGATCACTTCATTGATGGAAGGATTAGGATAAGGACATGGTAGTGTGGAATTGGTGTAGTGAACATTACTGGTCAAAGGGGCATTTCCTAAACCAAAGTTTATCCTACTTATCTAAAATTTCCTGCCAATCAATCAATCAATCAATCAAAAAACTTGTATAGCGCACTACTCACCCGGAAGGGTCTCAAGGTGCTTGGGGGAAGAGGTCCACTACTGCTCGAACAGCCAGGTCTTGAGTTGTTTCCTGAAGGCGAGGTGGTCCTGGGTCAGCCGAAGGTGGATTGGGAGGGAGTTCCATGTCTTGGCCGCCAGGTAGGAAAAGGATCTGCCTCCGGCGGTGGCTCTTCAGATGCGTGGTACGGCGGCGAAGGTGAGGCTAGTAGACCGTAGCTGGCGGGTGGGCGTGTAGAAGGTCAGGCGGTCGTTGAGTTACTTGGGGCCCAGGTCGTGGAGGGACTTGTGTGCGTGGGTGAGGAGCCTGAACGTGATCCTCTTGTTGACAGGGAGCCAGTGCAGGTCCCTCAGGTGGCCGGAGATGTGGCTGCGTCGGGGATGTCCAGGATGAGTCTGGCGGAGGCGTTCTGGATGCGTTGGAGTCTTTTCTGTAGCTTGGCTGTGGTTCCGGCGTAGAGGGTGTTTCCGTAGTCCAGTCGGCTGGTGACGAGGGCCTGGGTGACCGTCTTCCTGGTTTCGGTCGGGATCCATCTGAAGATCTTGCAAAGCATGCGTAGGGTGTGAAAGCATAATGAGGAGACGGCGTTGACTTGTCTGGTCATCGAGAGGGAGGAGTCCAGGATGAAGCCTAGGTTGCGTGCGTGGTCTGTTGGCTTGGGAGCGGTGCCCAGGGCTGGGGGCCACCAGGAGTCGTCCCAGGCGGAGGGTGATGGTCCCAGGATGAGGACTTCCGTCTTGTCTGAGTTCAGTTTCAGGTGGCTGTTCTTCATCCACTCGGCGATGTCTTTCATCCCTTCGTGCAGGCTGGTTCTGGCGGTGTCGGGGTGTCTGGTGAGGGAGAGGATCAGCTGGGTGTCGTCAGCGTAGGAGATGATGTTGAGGTTGTGTTGGCGTGCGATGGCAGCAAGAGGGCTCATGTAGATGTTGAAGAGGGTGGGGCTGAGAGATGATCCTTGCGGAACGCCGCAGATGACTTCGGTGGCCTCGGATCGAAACGGGGGGAGGCGGACTCTCTGTGTTCTACCGGCGAGGAACGAGATGATCCACTCCAGTGCCTTCTCTTGGATGCCGATGTTGCTGAGGGGTTGAACTAGGGTGCGGTGGCAGACAGTGTCGAACGCTGCCGAGAGGTCCAGGAGGATGAGTGCCGCTGTTTCCCCGTTGTCGAGCAGGGCTTGGATGTCGTCGGTGGCTGCGATGAGGGCGGTCTCTGTGCTGTGGTTGGCTCTGAAACCGGACTGCGAGGGGTCGAGGGATCCGTTCGTCTCGAGGAAGGCGGCAAGCTGTCTGTTGACGATCTTCTCGATGACTTTGGCGGGAAAAGGGAGGAGCGAGATGGGGCGGAAGTTTTTGAGGTCGGTGGGGTCCGCTGTTGGTTTCTTCAGTAGCGCGCTGAGCTCTGCATGCTTCCAGCTCTCCGGGAAGGTGGCGGTGTTGAGGGAGGTGATGATGACGTCCCGAAGTTGGGGTGCGATGGTGGAGTGGGCCTTGTTGAAGACGTGGTGGGGGCAGGGGTCGGTCGGAGATCCGGAGTGGATGGTGTTCATCGTGCAGGCTGTGTCTTCGGTGGTCACCGTGGTCCAGGTGCAGAGGGTGGCGGTGGGGGGCGTTGGTTCGATGGTTGGGTGCGTGGATGGTGCGCGTAAACTGTTCTGGATGTCGGCAATCTTGCGGTGGAAGAATGAGGCGAGAGAGTCACAGAGATCTTGTGAGGGAGTGATGTCATTGTTGCCGGTGCTGGGGTTGGAGAACTCCTTGACGATGGTGAAGAGTTTCTTGCTGTCGTGGGTGTTGTTGTCTAGTCGTTCCTTCAGTGATTTCTTCTTGGTGGTGCGGATGAGCTGGTGGTGCTTGCTGGTGGCGTGTTTGAGGGCGGTCATGTTGTCAGTGGTCTGGTCGAGGAGCCAGGCGTTCTCGAGGGTGCGGCAGGTCTCCTTAGAGTCCTTGAGTTCGTCGGTGAACCAGGAAACCTTCTTGCTTCTAGGTCTGCTGGGAGGGTTCTTCAGTGGTGCGAGGTCGTCGGCGCAGGCAGTTGCGGGCTGCTTCGTTGGGGTCCGTTGTGCTGGCAGGTGGGTTCTGGCTGAGGGAGGTGGTGAGCTGGTCGGCGGTGATCTCGCTCCAGCTTCTGTGAGGAACCTGTTGCGGGTGGTGGTGGGTTGTGGTTCTTCTGAAGCTGAAGTGGACGCAGCTGTGGTCGGTCCAGCGGAGTCCGGTAGAGTGGCTGAAGGTGATGTGCTTGCTGTATGAGAAGACGGGATCAAGCGTGTGGCCGGCGTAGTGGGTGGGGGTGTTGACCAGTTGCTTGAGTCCAAGGTTGGCAAGGTTGTCCAGCAGGGTGGCGGTGTTGCGGTCCTTGTCGTTCTTCAGGTGGAAGTTGAGGTCCCCTAGGAGGATGTAGTCGGCGGAGGGGAGGGCATGTGGGCTGATGACGTCCGTGATGTCTTCGCTGAATTGTGTGTGGTCCCGGAGGTCTGTAGATGAGGGTGCCTCTGAGGGTTGTCTTTGGGTCGGTTTGAATCTGGAAGTGGAGGTGCTCGGCGGCGGCGAAGGTGTCGTTGGAGTCGGTCGTGATGCGGATGGTGTTCTTGTGGACGATGGCGATGCCTCCTCCGGTCTGGTTGACGGGGTCCCTCCCTCCAGGATCTTGTACCTGTCCGGGATGGCGATGGCGATGTCGGGGGCTGAGGAGGCGTTCATCCAGGTTTCCGTGAGGAAGGCGATGTCTGGTGATGTTGTGTCGAGGAGGTTCCAGAGTTCCACGGCGTGTCTGTGGACGGAGCGGGTGTTGAGCAGGATGCACTCGAGGTTGCTGCTGGTGCTTGGCTTGGCGGGTGCGGTGCAGGTTCGGAGGCAGGTGAACTTGCAGGTTCTGCAGGTGAAGGGTCCGTGAATGCGTTTCGGGGCGGCCCGGCAGCAGGCGGGATTACGGCCGGCATTGAGTGCGTTGAGGGCGGCGGCGTCGTGGGTCTGTCGGGTCGTCTTGCAGTGGTGGGGACCAGACACTGGGCGCGGTCCAGGCGCGGACGGGCGCAGACGGGCTTGCCTTAGGCGCGCCTTCGGCGCACAGTCGGCGCGCCCGCTGCGTGCGTCCACTGCGCGGTCGCTTCGGGGGCGTCATAAGAGGGGAGGAGGGGAGGAGGGGTCAGCTGGGAGGCGGGAGGGAATAATCCAATGGGTGCGGGGGTGGGGCTGCACGGGAGGCAGCGGCGGGAGAACGGGGCTGAGGAGCCCGGCGGGCAAAGCAACTCACACGGGGGTACCAAATAGATAATGGGGCAGGCAGGCACACGGGCACTCAGGCAGGGGTACAGAAAACAGAATGGGGCAGGCAGGCACACGGGCACTCAGGCAGGGGTACAGAAAAAGAGAATGGGGCAGGCAGGCACACGGGGGCACTCAAACCAGGCGCAGGCAGTCCAGGCGGCGCGCGAACAGGGTAGGAGAGCGCCGATCTGGAGGGGGGAGCAGGAGGCAAAAAACTGGCAGGCGGAGCAGCAGCGGTGGGGGAAGTGACCTACCCGAGGGTTAGGGTCACTCGACAAGCGGCTACCAAATGCATAATTTTAAATGGGGTATTTGATTTTCTTTTGGGGCAGTAATAACACACTCCTTTTCCCTGTCCCATTCCTTTCATGTTCCCTCTCCTCTCTCTTTCACATTCATATTCTTCACCCTCTTTCTTTCAATTTTCTCTATTGTCGAATGTCTTTCGGAACCTTACAAAACATGAAGATTGGCATACAGTTTCAATCTTCATTAACCACAACTGTGTGTATATTGCAGACACTAATTTACTGCTCATGACGTCACCCGTGATGTGGCAGACAACAGCACAAAATATGTCTATCAGGGTTCCACATACCTGCAGAATGGTGGGTGATCCAGCCAATCCATGTGGGCATGAAGAGGATGTATACGAGGCAGATGGCATCTCTGGGACAGATGAAGATGTGTCTATCATGCTGCAGCACTGGCATTCTACATAGAAGCCAGGTGCTGAAACAGTAGAATCAAAGCAGGGAAATTAGGAGGGGTGCATAGTGGCCATCTTTGAGTGGTTGTAGTATGTATTTAAGAGTGGTGGTCTCATTGTATCGCAATACCACACTCTCGTTCCATCACAGATGTTCTTGTGATGTTGTTGTATATTGTATACTTTTGAGTTGTGTTCCACGCTCGGGAATGAACAGCAGCTGTGTGTATCCTAGCAATATTATTAATTGACTCAGGATTCACAGCTGCTGGACGCTCCTGGCCGTGGATGTATCTGGAACTGAAATAAACCCACCTCTTCAACCTTAACAAGTTCTCCACCTCTTCACTTCACCTTAGCGACGAGTGGGTTCTCATTTGCACCCACCGCTGAGTATCCATTTCTACTGTTCCTGTCCATTTCACTCAGACATGCTGCCCTCCATTGCTGGGTCGGCCTGTCTGCCTCACATAAACGTGCGCTTCGCTTCCTGCTCGTTCTCTCCCGCTTTTTGGCCAACCTGTTTCCACTTGGTCTCGCCTGTAGCCACTTCAATATTTGAAGGTACTGTTGCGGTTTGTTTTTCATCGCTGCACATGTAGACAAAATGTTCTCGATCTTACGTGTCAGTGCTTGCCTTTCAAGTTGTCCCGTGCATGTTGTAGTGACAACCACCAACGCATTGCTGCGCCAATGTTTTCCTAGAATCCACGTGCTTATGTGATTCTACCCAGATCTTAACCTGGTTTATGGGTTATACTCCTGTTGTTTTCGCAAGAATGTGAGTCCCAGTGAGGCATAAATCTTCTACAGCTCATGCGGGTGCTCATAGAAAAAAAAGAGAGAGCTTTCAACTTATTTTAAAAAAATAGTTTTCTCTCATATCTTAAAGGCACAGCACAATGCTACTTTTTGGCTAATCTAAATGTATAAATCTCAAGAGTGAGGCTTTTGTACAGAATTTCAACAGAGTAAAGTTTTGCTTATTATTTTCAGTCTTCAATTAAAATGGCTTCCTCACAGCAGTTTCAACAGCCTCCTCCATTTTTACAGATACCTGGCAAATCTCCAATTTAGTGGCATCAGTGGTTAAGAAGTTTTGAGAATCATCTTGTTGCAATTGATGCAGTGAAATTTCCACCAACAAGCAAAGTGGCTATCTTGTATGATTGTATCGAAATTGATGCACAACAAGGTATTGACAATCTTCCTCAAATTGCAGCACAAAGTCATTCAGGTGATGATGGGAATTTCTACAATGTAGCTCTAGCGTTCATGGGGAAGCAATATTCTGAGGAACCTAGCATTGTACTTGAGCTCAACAATTTTTTAAAGCACAAACAAAGTGCTGATGAGGGCATGGTGGAATACATAGTAGAATCCAGCACCTCAGCTGCAACTTTCGATTTTGGAGCAACCACTTATATGTGAATATGAGACCAATTTATTTTTTCTTATTTCTTCAAGAAAATTCAAGAAAGGTTGCTCATCTGCAGGAATCCTACTTTACTAGAGCTGTCGAAATAGCTAAAAGAATTGAGCGTACCATGAACTCATCTAAAGTTCTTCTAGAAAGTCAAACATCTCATGGCATACACATGGTTGTGGACAACTCCTTCTATGCAGCGAACATCATAAACAAGTCTTCCAGGCTAACCTCTCAAGAAGTCTTTAACGTGCTTCAGGTGTGGCTCAAAAAGCCACATTGGTAGTTTTCCCAATGGTTCCGCAGTTGGCAAAAGATGCATGTCCTGCAAGAAAGTGGGCCAGAGATTCACAAAGGTCAATAGCATTAAGGTCACTGAAGACATAGACAGCTGCTCTGAAAACTGAGCAATGTTGTTTTGATTATAGAATGCAAATTAATCAATGCATGCAAAACCAAAGGGCTTGGTGGCAGATGATTATTGGTGTTGTTCACATTCAGGTCATGGCTGACTCAGGATCTCCAATAACCATTTTATCAGATGTGACCTTTTATAAAAATTGGAGTACGTCAACCCAAAAGAGACGGAGATTGATATGTTTGGGTATTCTCATTCCAGACTATAATGTCTTGGCAGGCGTACGTTCAGCAAATATATGTTGCTCTCAGAGGCAGAAATATTATTGGTTGGCAGGATATGGCTAAATGGGTCTGTACCTTAAACCAGGTGTGGTTCAACCTGTGGTTGTCGGTGAACTCTCAGCTAACCTTGATGATTAGCATAATGTGAATGTGGTTAACCTTTCTTTTTCAGAAACTGATATTAATAGCATTCTCAGTCAATTTCCTACCATATTCAGCAACAAAGTAGGTAATGTCATAGGTTTCAAGCATCAGAATCACCTCAAACATTGTGATTCCTCTGAATGGGTTTCTTTCATAGTTTTAGCACGCAAGAGTTCAGGAGAGTTCAGGTTGTCACATCTTGGTATTGCCATCCCCTTCCTAAGATCCATGATCTTCTGTCTAACCTGGATGACGTCAACTCAAAAGAGACGGAGATTGATATCTTTGGGTATTCTCATTCCAGACTAGAATGTCTAGGCAGGCGTACGTTCAGCAAATGTATGTTGCTCTCAGAGGCAGAAGTATTATTGGTTGGCAGGATATGGCTAAATGGGTCTGTACCTTAAACCAGGTGTGGTTCAACCTGTGGTTCTCGGTGAACTCTCTGCTGACTTTGATGATTAGCATAATGTGAATGTGGTTAACCTTTCTTTTTCAGAAACTGATATTAATAGCATTCTCAGTCAATGTCCTACCATATTCAGCAACAAAGTAGGTAATGTCATAGGTTTCAAGCATCAGATTCACTTCAAACATTGCGATTCCTCTGAATGGGTTTCTGTTGGTATTATAGAAACTAACAACAAGGACACCAATGGAAGTAAGACATGTTTATTAACCATCCACTCTCCTCACTGGAGAGTGCACCAACATTCTATTGCAAGCTTCAGGAAGGGGGGTACCAACTGGGAAAGAGGGGAGGGGTGGACGGAAAGTACCATTGGGGGATTACAGTTATAACAGTTTCTTTCATAGTTTTAGCACGAAAGAGGTCAGGAGGGTTCGGGTTGTCACATCTTGGTATTGCCAACCCCTTTGTAAGATCCATGATCTTCTGTCTAACTTGGATGAGGCAACATTTTCTCCATAATATCTCAGGTCAGCATACCATCAAATTCCACTTTCCTTTGAGTCATAGAAACTCTCGACTTTCGTACTCCTTTAGGTGTGTACAAATATCCCAGCCAAACCTTTGTACTGGCGAATAGACCATGATCGCACTCTAGTCAGTTTTCTAAATAAACTTGATGAGTCAGGAATGACTGTCAGGCACGAGAATAGCAAATTTTCTGTTCAGTACTTGAGTATTTAGGTCATACACTTTCGCCTGATTGATGGTGCCAGGACTCGTATAAAAGAGACTTGCTCGGACGCAATCCCCTCATATAATCCCGTAATGAAGTATTAATAATGTTCGTAATACTAATTATGCACAACATTTTATATATCTCAAGCTAGAGGAAGCTTGCCAGTCCTGGGACAAGAGAATCACCCCATTATAACACATCTCCTTCCCATAGGGGTGACAATGAACAAGAGAGTAGGACCCACAGAGGTGGGATAGGAGACATTCTATATCGCCATTTGATTTTTAGACTGAACAAGGAACATTATTCATGCGCATTTACAGTTTTATCAAAGCTCCACCATTGACCATTTTCGAGTTGAACCACATTCTTAAGCACTTTAGCAATTTTACAGGGTGTGTAGTATTTGCTTTGGGTGGCTCCCACTCTATTGTTCCTCCTGGCTTGTACCCTGTCACCTACCTCCCACTGGAAATCCTTCACCCCATGTTTAGTATCATACCACCGCTTGTAATTGTCTTGGTGAAGTTGGATCCTTTCTGCTGTAGCCTCCTGATCCACTTCTCTAGCCTCCCCACCACTCAACCAACTGGGATTCAACTTGGTGCAGGGTTCTCTACCACGCAATGCTACAAAGGGTGAAATGCCTGTGACCTTATTCAGGGAGGTGTGGTATGCCCACAGACACTTCCTAAGGAAGCCCTCTATGTCATGTCCATTTGTGGCAGCTAACTGGATATTTTCCTTTATGATTCTGTTTGCACGCTCGACTAAACCATTGGCTTTAGGGCAATACAAAGCTGTGGCCTCGTGTTTAATGTCCAATCCCTTGAGAAATGCACGCATTTCTTCTGAGCTAAACTGTACTCCGTTATCTGTCACCAAGGTCGCTGGAATTCCTTCCTCGACGAACACTCCATTCAAGAACTCAATCACCACCCTTGTGGTGACACTGTACACAAACTTCTGCTTGATCCAATGGGTTGTGTAATCAATTAAGACCAGCATGAATCTCTTCCTTTCACCTAATTCCTGCATAGGTCCGGTGATGTCCTTGGCTAGCTTGCTCCATGGTTTGGTTGGCACCTTTACTGGGGATAATGGTGCCTTCTGCACTGCCTTAGATTTGTCGCTTTTGGCGCACGCTCCGCAATCCTTTACAGCTTGTTTGGTCATGGCGTCCATCCTTGGGAACCAGAAACTGGATCTGACTCTGGCTTTAGTAAGGCTTCGTCCCAGATGGCCTTCATGTGCTAAGTCAATTACCTTCTTTCTGAGGCCTTTGGGTGGAATTACTCTATGATTGCGATAAATTCTGCCTTTTATGAAACTTAATTTGTTTCTCACTTCCCAAAACTCCTCTATGCCGGCTTCCATTTCATTCTTCTTGTTCGGCCATCCTTTTTCCATACATTCGTTTAGCAAATATAACTCTCTGTCTTCTTTCATCTCTTCTTCCCATTCCTTTTCCGTGATCGCTGGCATCTCCGTCATTAGTATAGGACTGTCAAGGGCTTCTTCTGTTTCCCCCACTTCTGGTAACGGGGACCTTGACAGGAAATCCGCGATCTTATTCTCCTTGCCCGGTACATACTCCACATTGAAGTTATAATGTTCCAGTCCCAGGATTCATCTGCTGATGCGAGGTGTACAATTTTCTAACCCCTTCACAGAGAATATGAATGTGAGGGGTTTATGATCGGTCCGGATGGTGAACCTTAAACCCCACAAGAAAAACCTGAAATGTCTGACGGCCCAGAAACAGGCCAAGGCCTCCCTTTCAATTACGGAATAATTCCGTTCAGGGTTTGTAAGGCTCCTGATGCAAATGCAATATTCTTCTCCTCTTTCCCATCTTTCTGTATCAAGCTCGTGCCCAGGGCCTTGTTGGAAGCATCTGTAGCCAGGATGGTTTTTTTTGATGCGTCAAATGTACCTAATGCAGGGGAGGTTAATAATTCCTCCTTTAATCTATTCACCACAGCATCATGTTCCTCATTCCATAAGAAATCTTTGTTTTTCTTCATAAGTTCTCTCATGGGTTCACACTTGGCAGTGAAATTGTCGACGTACTTGGACATATATTCTAAGAGCCCCAGGAAGAACTTTAGTTCTTCTTTGTTCTTTGGGGTGGGTGCTTCTTTTTTTTTCACAACAAAATTTTATTGATTGAGCTGAGCAGAGTGAAAGAAGTGGTTCCCCACAGTCAGGAGAGCTCCACCAGGCATAGTAGTACAGTGTACATTGTCATAGCTAAACCAATTTAGAGTAAAATAAACCTATTAGCCCCCTCCCCCACCCCTACCCCACCAACTCCCAATGCCTAAATGCCCCACTACCCACCCCTTATCCCTCCCTAACCCCATGCACGTGCAATAGAAGCTCGGTTGTACTTGTTCGCAGTGTGACAGGCATGGCACAGTTACAGGTCCGTATGGGACCCCCACCTATATTTCTTCTTCGTGTACCACAGGGGGATCCAAAGGCAACTCTCTATAGTCTGCCCACCTCTTCCAGATCTTGAAGTGTTTACGGGGGCAGCCTCTTGCCTCAAACACAGGTCGCTCCAGCCCCATATAATAATCCAGGCCGGCTCTCCATGCACACAGGGGGGGGGGCTCGATCTCCCTTCCACGCTTGGGCCAGGTCCCGTTTGGCAACTACCAACCCCAAGAGCAATAGGTGGCGTTTGTATAAGTTCCCACCAACCCCCTCAAGGATGTGGAGTAACCCTAATCGGTGAGTACGTGGAAAGTCCCATCCCAGGACTTCAGACAGGCAATTCCATACACCCCTCCAGAATCCAATCAGTCTAGGACATGACCACACCGTATGCAGCAGCGTACCCACAGCAGCGCCGCACCGCAGACATTCCGGCGAACCAATTAGTCCAGCCTTCCAGAGCCGCTCCCGAGTATAATAAGACCTATGTAGGTACTTGAACTGGATCAGTCTAAGCCTCATTGCTATTGCGGTCCCCCGCGGGGACTCTAGGGCCTCTCTCCAGTCATCTTCATCTAGGGGACCGATGTCAGCCTCCCAAGCCGCCTTCAGAGGGAGTAGGGTAGAGGAGCAATGAGTAACCATCGTCTGGTAGATACGAGAGACCTTCTCCCATGAATACCTTCGCTTCAACAGGGCTAAACTCAGGGAGTGAGTCCAGATCAGCAATACTGGGAGTAAGTGCATGACGAAATTGTAAATAGCGAAAGAATTGGGTTTGAGGCATATGGAACTCAGCACTGAGTTCCTGGAACGATTTGAGAGTAACCCCGGACATGACATGTCCCAGCGTCGAAATTCCTATCGCTTCCCAGCCGTCGAATCCCGGCAGTGTGGACAGTTCGGGGAGTCGTCCGTTATGCCACAGCGGCGTTTCCGCAGTCAGTCTACCCCACCAACCCATGCGACGTAACGCCTGCCGCCACACGGCAAAGACAATTTTTGTGACGCAGGCAATGTCCGCCGCAACCGGGCTGAATAAAGAATCGTGTGCAGTGTACTATCTCCCATCAATGAGCATTCCAGGGCGTATGCCGGGTCTCCCCTATCACCATACCACCACTCATTGAGTATTAGCAGCTGGGAGGCTTAATAATAAGACAGCAAATCTGGGGTGGCTAAGCCGCCGCAATACGTGGAGAGGAAGCAAGTCCGTAGTGCCACCCTGGCCGCGCCCCCAGCCCATAGGAAGCGACCCAATGCAGAGTTAACCTGCCGAAACCACTGGGGAGGGATGGGATGAGGATAGTTCTGCAGCTGGTACAACAGACGCGGAAGAGCCACCATCTTGAATATTGCGGATCTGCCGAAGATAGTTAGAGGCATCCGGGACCATATTTTAATATCCGTCTGAACCTTTTCCCACACGGGCACAACGTTGCGTTCCCACGTGGTGTGGATGGATTCCGAAAGGAAAACCCCCAAATATTTCAAGCCTCCGGTTGCCAACTGCAAGCCCGTCGCCCAGGGAACTGTCTCCTCTGCGCCCCCCAGTACCCAAATGGTGGATTTGCCTAAATTCAAATAGAGGCCCGAGACCTCACCAAAAATGCGCATGATTTCTAAGACTCGGGGTCCCGAGCGACTTAAGTCTGTGAGGAAGAAGAGGACGTCGTCCGCATATAAAGCGATTCTATCGACAAGAGTTTCAGTCCAAACAAAGCCCCGGATCTGTGCGTCAATGCGCACCCAAGCGGCCAGAGGCTCCATGGCTAGGGCGAATAAGTATGGGGACAATGGGCACCCCTGACGGGTCCCCCGGCCAATAGGGAACGTCGCCGAAATAGCCCCAGCAACCCGCACGGACACCGTAATATCGGTGTACAGCAGTGAAACATAGGACAAGAACACCGGGCCCAGGTTAAGTCGAGACAGGAGCGCAAAAAGGTACGCCCAGCTGACCGAATCAAAAGCCTTATGGATATCCGCCAAGAGCAAAGCCGCTCGTTCCCCCGTGGCCCCCATGGCATCCACCGCCGCCTGCGCACGCCGGATGTTGTGCCGTGTCGCCCGATGAGGCATAAAGCCTGCCTGGTCAGGATGGACCAGGTCCGTCATATATGGGAGTAAGCGGTTTGCTAGTGCCTTTGCCAGTATTTTAGCCTCTATATTGAGCAGCGAAATAGGGCGATACGAGTCATGTCTGTCAGGGGGTCTACCCGGTTTTTGGAAAACCACAATTTCAGCGTGGCGCCAGTCAGGAGGCAACCTACCCCGCTCGCGTGCCACCTCCAGTGCGCACCGATAGTGGGGTCCCAGGAGGAGTTGGAATTTCTTAAAAAATTCACAGGGGTAGCCACTCGGTCCAGGTGCCTTCCCTACATTGAGTTGGCCCAGCGCCTCCCCAAGTTCGTCAGCCGTAAGGGGAGCATCAAGTGCCTTCCTGGCCTCACCGGATACAGCCCGAGGCGGTAAGTCGTCTATGAATTTAGCTACATCATCCACAGGGAGGCAGTCTCGCGGGGCATATTGTGCCCTGAAATAATCGGCAAAGCCCGCCGCAAGTTCAGCCGGGTCTGTAATCGCTACGCCGTCCTCAGCAGTGAGGCCCGGCAGTGTGATCGGTTGAAGGCTATGCTGACAGAGCCTATGGAGCATGGTACAGGACTTATCTCCCCATTGGTATATTCTGCTCCGCGTGGCCAACAACGCCTGCTTAGCCTCATCCAGCAATATAGAAGCATAGGACTGTTGTGCCTGGAGAAGCAACCGCATCGCCACCTCGTCTCCCCCTCCCCGGCTCCGCTGCTCCAGGTCCTCCACTAGTTTGGCAGCCGCAGTGGTCGACTCCCACTGTCTGCGGCGGGCCGCAGCACACCATGCGATGTCTACCCCCCCTTATAGTGGGTTTCATAGCCTCCCACACCACCGCTGCGTCCATGCCGTCTATTAGATTTTCCCGCCAGTAATGGGCGATGGCCTCCCGCAGGTGTTGGACATAGCCGGGCTGCTGAAGATGCCACAAGGACATCCTCCATCGGAAGGGTTGTCGCTTCCTAAGGAGTCCCACTTTGACTGATACTGGGGAATGATCTGACAGTCCCCTTGATAATATCGCAGCTTCGCGCACCCTGCTCAGGCAGACACCAGGCACAAACACATAATCCAGTCTCGAGAACGAGCCATGAACCGCAGAAACATACGTGTAGTCGCGCGCTGCAGGGTGCATATGTCGCCATACATCCACCCATCCCAATCCCTCAGCCACAGCTTGCAATCGGGTAGGGGAAACTGAGGAAGAGCCAGCAAGCACCCCCTGTTGCCGCTGACGGTCCATACAAACATCCATCACCTCATTCCAGTCGCCCTCAACCACAGCCAAGGACTCCGGGATATCATCCCACACTGTGAATAGCTTCTCGGACAGGGCCCACTGCAGGGGGGGAGGGGCATAGACACTACCAAAGACCACCGGCTCAGTACCCACCATACCTTTGACAAATATATAGCGGCCTTGTGGGTCTGCCCACTGCCTCTCATGGATGTAGGCCACCCTGCGGTGTACCAGAATAGCTACACCTCTGGACCCCCTGATGAAACCCGCATGGAAGACCTGATGATAGCCAAACCTCTGCAAGCTAAGTACCTTAGAGCCCATCATGTGTGTTTCTTGGAGCAAGAGCACATCAGCAGATTCCCTCTTCCCCCAACGCAAAACAGCTCCCCGTTTAATCGTATCAAGCATCCCCTGACATTCCAGGTGATTATCCGTAGGGACTCTCCGGGGAGTCCATGAGCCATGTCAGCCATAGTCAAGTGAGGTCCAACAGGTAGATCCCCCGCGCCACCCCCACACACCCCGAACGGTCTTCAGAACATTTGTTAGCAGCACGTGCATTTCCCCCCCCGCCCATCCCAGACCCTCCCAACCTCAACAAAAACAACTCCTGTCTGACCTCCCCTCCCAGTCATCCTTACCCCCACAGTTCCCTCCCCTATCCCCTGCCCCCAACACCCTCCACCCCTATACCTCATAGAACACTTAAGTACCTGTCGCGGCATGGGCAGCCCCGGGCCCAAAACAGAGGGCCCAAGACCAACCATACCAATGGATCCCAACCCCCTTTAGGAACAGTAAAGCCCGCCCCGCCCCTAGCCAACTCCCACAACGTGTGGTGGTTGAAGGCCACCATCAAGTCCCCCCTGAACCTCCATCCGCAACTCCAATTACAGCTAAATCACCCCCAAGAACAAATATTGTGGGCAGCGCCCTCACGTCCCAGGGACGAAGCCCGGCTGTGGGCTCTTCAGCAGTCTGAGTCCACTGCATCAGCCAAGTAACGTGTCCCTTCCCAGGGTCTCAAGAATCATCCTCGGATTGGTCAGATGCAACAGCTCCGCTATCGTGAGTCGCGCTGGCGGATGCGGACCTCTTCCTCGACCGGGACCTCCGATGTCGTCCGCTCCGGACCGGTTGACCTCGCTGTTCCTGCGACGAACCTCCAGGGGCACCAGGATTCAGGCCCGGCTGGGCATGCGGCCTGATCGGCACAGACTCGTCGGTCCACTTGAAGACGTCCTCAGGAGAATCGAAAAAGTGAGTCCGGGACTGATAGACAACCCGCAGGCCGGCCGGGTACAACAGGGAATATTGAATCCTCAGACCTCGCAATTTGGCTTTGGCATCTAAAAAGGTACGACGCTGCTGCTGCACCAATCTGGTATAGTCGGGAAAAATCATGATCTTCCGATTTTCATACATAATGGAGTCTCTGGCTCTCGCCTCTCGTAGGATAACATCCCTATCATGATAGTTCAACAGTCTGGCGATGACAGCTCTGGGACGCTCACCCTCTGGCGGTCGCTGTGTCAAGGCGCGATGAGCTCGTTCAATGATGAAGCAATTGGAAAGGGCACCTGAGGGGAGCCAACTTTCTAGCCATTGGGTTAGAAACAGTTCCATATTGTCCTTCTCACACCGCTCCGGAAAACCAACAAAGCGTAGGTTGTTTCTACGTGCGCGACCTTCAGCGTCCTCCACTCGGGTCGCTAGGTTCTTTTGGATGTGTTCCATCGCGGCCATCTTGCGTTTCAGGGTCCCCACATCGTCTTCCACCACCGAGATCCGCGACTCCGTCTCTGTAATCCGCTCCACGGCGTTTCGCAGATCTTGGCGCAACAGGGTCACATCCGCGCCTACCGCCCCAATCTTTGCGTCCAGCATATCCCTGGACTGGGTGATCGCCGCCATGAGCGCCGCATTATCCGGCCCCGTTCCACCACCGCCACCGGGCGCTCCAGACCCCCCGCTGGGCCCTGTAAATTTATCGATGGGCCCCTGCTTAGGCGGGCCACCACCTCCCCTGGTCATGGCTGTGTGTAGCTGGAGGGCCACAATATGGGAAGGATCCACAGGGTGGGTGCTTCTTTTACCGCTTGGATTAAAATGCTCTTAGGTCTGAACCCGTCTTCTGTTATCTTGTGGCCCAAATACTCCACTTCCTTCACTTTTATTTTGCATTTTTTCTTTCTTCACAGTAAGTCCGGCTTCCATGAGTCTGCTGAAAACTTGTCTTATGACTTCATCATGTTCTTCTTCCGTCTGTCCATAGACAAGTATGTCGTCCTGGAAACACATGGTATGTTCGACTCCTTCCAATATCTTCTGCATTGCTTTCTGGAATATGGCAGCTGTAGACGCCAGCCCAAAAGGCATCTGTTTAAACATGAAAGCCCCAAATGGGGTGATGAACGCCGTGAGAGGTCTCGACTCTGGATGGAGTTCGATTTGGTGATATGCCATGGACAAGTCTATCACGCTGAAGTATTTGGCAGGACCCATGGTGCTCAGCATTTCGTTTATTATGGGCAAAGGATGTCTTTCCACCCATATATTGTCATTTAGACTGCGCAAGTCCTCACAAAGACGAATTCCTTCTCCACTGGCTTTGGCCGCGATAACAATGGGAGCCAACCATTCTGACCAGTTCATAGGTTGGATTATGTCTAACTCACATAGCTTTCACAGTTCCTCTTATAGGGGTATTTTTAGCTTGTGTGGGACTGGGCGTAGTTTGTGTACAACTGGCCTAGCATTATACTTTAACTTGATTCTGTGTTGGAACTTGTGTAGACAGCCAAGCTCCTCTTTAAATAGCTGCCCAAACTCTTCACAAATGTTATCACTTTTAAGGGACCTGTCTGTGAGCAGAACTTGTTCGGGACTATTGGGATCTAGGATGATACCCAGCTCTTTCTGGTGAACCCATCCCAGTAAATTAGACCCCGATTCCACTACATACACTGTTCCATACGTTTTCCTGTCCTTAAAACGTAGCTGCACATTTTTCATGCCTACCAGAGGTATTTTCCCTTTGTTATATCCTGTAGGAGAAATGTCAGGCATTTTCAATTGATTCACATTGCACTTTTCCATAGACACAAAATCATGTTTGTTAAGTAAGGTGTATGGAGAGCATGAGTCTGCGTACATTTCTACACATTGGTCATCAAGAAAGACATCACATTTTGGGTAAATTGAGTTAACAGTACTATTTATGTCTTTTACTTGCAAGATTATCTTCCCACCTCTTTGCTCTATACACTTTACTTCCCTGGCTACACTCTTCTCCATATTCCTTCCCTCATTTCTAGTGTGCAGTTCACCATCTCTACATACTCTCGCGAAATGCCCTCTCCTATTACATTTTTTACAAGTGACAAACCTTGCAGGACACTGGTAAAAAGTTGCAAAATGGTTATTGCTGCCGCATCTATAACATTTGGGACCCTTTTCCTTAAACTCCCCTCTTATGCTGTAACTTTCTTTAGACTACACCTTACACACTTCATTACATTCCTCCTCATCCTTTACAGAAGCTACTTCCTCCCCATTCGGTTTCATTTCTTTGATGCACCTTGCAGTATGTTCTACTGACTTGGCTATTTCGATAGCTTCTCTCAACCCTGGATTTTTGGCTAGTAACTTCTCCTGGATACATGGGTTATTGGTGCATCTCACAAGTTGGTCCCTTATGAGGGAATCAGTTAAACTACCAAACTCACATAGTTGTGTCAGACCCCACAATGCAGCAATGACATTTTGCACAGACTCTTGTTTACCTTGACATCGTTTGAAAAACTTATGGCTTTCTAACACCACATTTACCTTGTCCCCGAAATGTTTCTCTAACTTTCCCATGGTTTGCTCATAAACATCAACATCAGTTTCATCTTCTCCCTCCTGTTATAGCATGGGTAAAGACTCATAAACCTTGCGCTCTTGTCTACCCAAATTGTGTAATAATATGTGTTTTTTCCTTTCCGCCTTGTACTTTTCACCTCCAACCGCTATTAGGTATGACTCGAATAATTTCACCCACTCCTTCCAACTGATTTCAGGTTCACCTATCTCGTTCATAAGGGTGGGGGTTGACTCATGCTTGCTGCAGCCATGGTCACTCTAAAATATACCTTGGGAATAAACAATGAAAAGGTTTGTACCACTTAACCACCCCTTGACTTTGGTCATGCAAGAACAATGAACCCAGAATATTAATTCCCCACTACAGTTTTACACTTGAAATTCGGTTACATTTGCTCAAAAGTCACAGTTCCAGCTAAATGTTGAGAACACAGAATGTCCCACCAGTTCCTCTCAGTCAGTTGAATGGTATCACACACCACCTCGAACTGGAGAGTATACCTCTCGAAATCCACTGTTTGCCTTAGCTGGGGTGAGGGGATACTGGAATAAAGCTGCCTCACAAGTCGGCTAGTCCACCGAACAGTTTCACCTTCGGGGGTTAATTTCTAAACAAAATACAGGGCCCTTAGTTTCTGGTGCACCGGGTGCGTCGTACAATTCCGGTTTTAGTGAGGTGACGCTTGCACAGCCTTACAGGAATCTCCTTCCGTCCTCAGCTGCAGGCGAACGACGATCCCCCGTCGGAACAGTCTCTGCCGACTCCTCTAATGCTGCCGGATCACACCTGACCAGAACCACCAAACCACTCGATCCACAGAACAACAACCGTGGAACTCTTCCCAAGCTGGCTGGAAACGGGGGCTGCAACACGACGCCTGGACGCGCCGGACCACAGACGATCGCTTCTCTGTCACAGACACACGGAGCCACAAAGGATGACAGCATGGCTCCTCACCCCAGCATGCACCGACTCAGCTGACTCCGCTTGACACGACATGCTCCCTCTTGTCTCAGGCACGGACACTTCACCAAATTCAGGTGCGTGTTACGTTAGCCAAATATATGCCTCACGCCCATTCACTGCATGGACAGTATGTGAACGGCATAGTCTCTCTTGTAATCTGAGTAGCGCTGCTGGACTCGTTACCGACAAACGAGGCACAGACGGACACACTTAGGTTTGATATACAGAATTCTTTATGCGCCACCAAAGCCTCACAGGGTGCCCGCAGATAGCAAGTTTTTACTCACACACTTCTGTCCTTTATCTTCCACGAAAATCCAAAGATCCACAGCTTACCGGTTCATCTTCCTTACCGATGGTCTAACGATCACTCATCAGCATCTTCGGTGGTCACTCCTTGACCGCAGAGTACTTATGTTCTTCTCTTTATATTTTTCCCACACAAGCCTCCACCTTCTTCTCTTGTGTGTGTGTGGAGAGAGCAGTCAAAGGGGAAATGGTTAACTACTGCCCCCTGCGCAGTTCCGTCGCCAGTGTTGGAATTATAGAAACTAACAACAAGGACACCAATGGAAGTAAGACCTGTTTATTAACCATCCACTCTCCTCACTGGAGAGTGCACCAACATTCTATTGCAAGCTTCAGGAAGGGGGGTACCAACTGGGAAAGAGGGGAGGGGTGGACGGAAAGTACCATTGGGGGATTACAGTTATAACAGTTTCTTTCATAGTTTTAGCACGCAAGAGGTCAGGAGAGTTCAGGTTGTCACATCTTGGTATTGCCAACCCCTTTCTAAGATCCATGATCTTCTGTCTAACTTGGATGAGGCAACATTTTCTCCATAATATCTCAGGTCAGCATACCATCAAATTCCACTTTCCTTTGAGTCATAGAAACTCTCCACTTTCGTACTCCTTTAGGTGTGTACAAATATCCCAGCCAACCCTTTGTACTGGCGATGCTGCCAGCATGTTCCAGAAACTGATGAGCACATTACTGGAAGACATTCCTGGGTTACAAGCTTACCAGGATGTAATTTTGGTGCACCCTGACAGTCGAATAGACCATGATTGCACTCTAGTCAGTTTTCTAAATAAACTTGATGAGTCAGGAATGACTGTCAGGCACGAGAATAGCAAATTTTTTGTTCAGTACTTGAGTAGTTAGGTCATACACTTTCGCCTGATTGATAGTGCCAGGACTCGTATAAAAGAGACTTGCTCGGACGCAATCCCCTCATATAATTCCGTAATGAAGTATTAATAATGTTCGTAATACTAATTATGCACAACATTTTATATATCTCAAGCTAGAGGAAGCTTGCCAGTCCTGGGACAAGAGAATCACCATCCCCTGGAGTGCTGCCCTCCTGCGCCAGACTCCGGGGAAACTTTCTGCAAACTTTGGAAAGTTTCAGACCCCGGAGAGCAGGCGGGGAGTTGTGTGTGTTTTTGGCTCCACTCCCGTTCAGGTACTGGCTAAGTGTCATAAGAACAGCATGCGGCAAAGAAAATACAGTGGGACCCAGAAGAAAAAGGACCCATGCTGGAAACTAAAAAGGGAAATAGGACTTCCTGCACACAAGCAGAAGCTTACTAAGCTAAGAGTCGGCCATCTTGGAATTGTACCAACTACTCCTTTTTTTACACCCACAACAAAACTGCAAGAAAGATGAGGATGTTTCCCTCCTCCTGCAAAGCCTGCATGACCTTCAAATGGCGGAGCTACAATCCCTCTTATCAAGATATTGACGTGCTCATTTTCCCAGCACTGAGTCACAGCCATATCGAGATTTGGGTCAGGAGCCCGCTGATATGCCACAGCTGTTAAACAACTGTTATCCAAGCAGGCCGGAGCTGTGTTGATATAGCGAGTGGGAATTTTGTGAATCCTGCTATGTCATCAGGATCTCATGTATGTTGGGGCCAACAGTCAATAGGCTACAAATTCTGAGCATTCTGCAATGATATGCCATAGCTATTAATTAATAATTAAACTGAGAAGGGGGGGTTTGCCACAAGACCACCTGGCCATGGCGACCAAATATTTTTAACACCCACACTGTCAAGGGGTGGGGTTTATCGCAGGACCCCTTTGGCCAATCATTCTTTTCATTATCTTCTCAGTGCGCTTTGTGTCTCCACACACCACATCAGCCTACACGCCCTATTAACCAACCTGACTCCCAGAAGTAACCACTGACGAGCGCCGCTTGTATGGACTCTGGACTTCGTGTCTACTGTGTGGGTTCCTTGCCTCTGTATTTTAATTGTTCACAGCTCCTTGGTGACTCTCTGCTCAACCTAGTTCTTACCAGATCACCCTAACTTATTGCCCAACATAGTGACAATACAGTTCAGAGATTCCTTTTTCAGCCTATTACCCAGCTCCAGCCCAGCCACTCTCCAAGAATACTTCAAAGCGGACCACATTGTTTCAGCTTTCATAAAACCTGCTTCTCATACGCTTACAGGGTTCAGCTGGCGCTGATTTGAATAAACAGGACAGATAAGGAACCCAGGCCACAATACCCCAGGATAAGGCAACATCCCCCTGTAAGTGAAACTGCTGCACACCCAAGCTGCCTCAACAATCGGTAGTCAGTGATCTTGGGGCTTGGTGCCTGACCCCAATATGACCACACAAAACTTCACCTTCATGACTGCCATGCAAAGTCTGTACCTGTCATGGCCTGACCCTTGATACCTCACCTTTCAATGACCTCCTAGAAGTCACCCTCAGCCTTATGCTCCGGAGAGTCAACGACCACCCCTAGAGCAACATCACAAAATCTCTCTACTACTCGCACGTTGCCCTCTAGGAACAGCTCTGTAAACTCTAGCCCATCCTTCCATATAGGGTGCCTGCCCTCGTCCCACTTAGCCATTATGCCATACACCACATCAGCCTACGCCAACCCTGCCTCTGTGAACCACTTAAAACCGCACGGCCCAAACTCCTTCTTGATCATTTTCCCCTTAACCTCTCACCCAAAGCAAAAAAGATTTTTTAAACAAAGACTGATCAAACAACATCCGAATCACTATTCCCGGACATCCCTCACTGCGCCTCCAAAGGACAAGTAATAATGGATCTCATCTTCCACACTGAAAGATCCGAAACATGAAACTCCATCCTCAGATCCCAACTCAATATCTCCAAGATGACTAACACTTCCCATATCTGCAAACTGACTTTCTCAGCCCCGAACCACACTAGGCGAAATGGGAACACCACTGCGACCATCTACTCCAATGGCACAGTCATGATACAAGCTAACAATGACAACCTAGAAATCTTTGATGCTCTCTTCCCATCCCATTGGCCTTTCCCCTCCCACGCACTCCTTCCCTACCCACCCATCCTCCTCTCCCTGAAGAACCCGACCTGCCAACAGAACTCACCCACCATTCCAGTGCACCCTAGTAATAACACCTGCCTCCCGCCGCGAGACCTCACTTTGAACACTACCAAAGAGAACAAAACCCCTCTACCCCCCTCCAGCAACCACTCTCTCCGTCTCCCGACCCCTACATTCCTTCCCACCCAACCCACTTTGAATGACCTCCATACACAGCACGTGACTCCCAACCCTCTCCCCAGACCCTCATGCAATTTAACACTGACGCCCCAACATGGCCCCCGCCTCCCCGCACCACTGACCCCACCTAGATCCCACACGGACACCTCACCCACTAAAGGGCAACTTAACAAGGTTAGGCTCTCCCCCCCAGGTGTAACTTTCCTGCCCAGAACACCCACACCGACATAGAGACTGGGCAGCAGCTCACCCTGCTTGAAAGAAAAATAATAACCACCATAATCCAGGGTCTTAGTAAAATCCTTACCAACCTCGACGAACCCCTAAAGCCATAGCATTCCCCTTGCTTCCCCTCTCTTTCTCAACAGAGGCTTCCCAATGCTGACCACCCGAAAGGGATCTCTACCCCCCTCTCTCATCAGACACAGAGACCGGAAAGCACAAGAGATGACACTTCTGCGAGTGAAGCGGCAGCTCTCGCTTCCTCATACGACAAAGTGATCACCGGACTTGGAAGAGAACAGGCCCCTCCGAAATTGCCTAGACCCCCGGCCACATGCTCTATCATCCCCACGGTCCACCAAACAATAAAACACATGACTGATACATCCCCCACAAACTGCATGCTCATAAACTGCAGATAAGCCACCAAGCATGCCACAGAGATAGCTGAATCGATCCTCACCCACGACATAGACATAGCATTCATCACTGAGACATGGCTAAATGACTCCTCATTTCCACTCATGGATACTCTTGTCACCCCTGGCTTTGTTATCACCAACAAGGATAAAAAAGATCAAAGAGGTGGAGGCTTAGCAATCATCCTCAAAAACAATATTTCTGTGACGGAAATAGACTCCTTCAACTACAACATCTTTGAGTGCCTAACCCCCAACATCAACACTAGCAACAATAAAATACTTATCTGCAACCTTATTTACCACCCCCCCAGGCAACACCATCACATTCACTGAACACCTGTCCAACCTGATTGCCCACTACTCTCTCCGAGATATGAACAACCTTATTCTGGGCGACCTCAATCTTCACTGGAATGAAGAAAACAACCTGCTAATCCAGAACCTGAAGGAGCTGCTTCACAGCAACAACCTTACCCAACACTGCTTAGAGGAAACCCACAAGAAAGGAGCAATTCTGGACGCCATTATTGCCCAGCACAACACTGTCACGATAGAAAGCATCCTACTCGTGGACTGGTCCAACCACCACTTAATACTTTTCCACCTCACTGAGCCAATCACACCTAAACTCCCCACCCAAGGGTATACAACCTTTACAACGCAACTTTTACAACGACCTACCATTACCACGCATTTTTTACAACGCAGGATCCATTACAACGCATACCATTACAACGCATGTATTTACAACGCAGGTACCTTTACAACGCATACCATTACAACGTAAGTATTGGTAAGTATATCATTTTATTAAAAATATTATAATTTTGGGTTTTTGGGTAAAGGGGTATTTTTAGGGTTCAGGGTCAGTTTTCAGTTTTTGGGTAAAGGGGTATTTTTAGAGTTTAGGGTCAGTTTTCAGTTTTTGGGTAAAGGGGTATTTTTAGGGTTCAGGGTCAGTTTTCAGTTTTTGGGTAAAGGGGTATTTTTAGGGTTCAGGGTCAGTTTTCAGTTTTTGGGTAAAGGGGTATTTTTAGGGTTCAGGGTCAGTTTTCAGTTTTTGGGTAAAGGGGTATTTTTAGGGTTCAGGGTCAGTTTTCAGTTTTTGGGTAAAGGGGTATTTTTAGGGTTCAGGGTCAGTTTTCAGTTTTTGGGTAAAATGGTATTTTTAGGGTTCAGGGTCAGTTTTCAGTTTTTGGGTAAAGGGGTATTTTTAGGGTTCAGGGTCAGTTTTCAGTTTTTGGGTAAAAGGGTATTTTTAGGGTTCAGGGTCAGTTTTCAGTTTTTGGGTAAAGAGGTATTTTTAGGGTTCAGGGTTAGTTTTCAGTTTTTGGGTAAAGGGTTATTTTTAGGGTTCAGGGTCAGTTTTCAGTTTTTGGGTAAAGGGGTATTTTTAGGGTTCAGGGTCAGTTTTCAGTTTTTGGGTAAAGGGGTATTTTTAGGGTTCAGGGTTAGTTTGGGGTTTTTGGGGTACAGAGGTATTTTTAGGGTTCAGGGTCAGTTTTGGGTTTTTGGGTAAAGGGGTATTTTTAGGGTTTAGGGTCAGTTTTGGGTTTTTGGGTAAAGGGGTATTTTTAGGGTTCAGGGTCAGTTTTGGGTTTTTGGGTAAAGGGGTATTTTTAGGGTTTAGGGTCAGTTTTGGGTTTTTGGGTAAAGGGGTATTTTTAGGGTTCAGGGTCAGTTTTGGGTTTTTGGGTAAAGGGGTACAGGGTAAAAAGTAAATATAATTAAATTTAAATTACATTAAATTAAATTGATTAAATTAAATTAAACTACATTAATTAAATTAAATTAAATTAAATTAAATTAATTAAATTAAATTAAATTACATTATATTAATTGTAATTAAATTACATTTTAAAAAATATTATATACTTACCAATACTTACGTTGTAATGGTATGCGTTGTAAAGGTACCTGCGTTGTAAATACATGCGTTGTAATGGTATGCGTTGTAATGGATCCTGCGTTGTAAAAAATGCGTGGTAATGGTAGGCGTGGTAAAAGTATGCGTTGTAACGTCATACATCCCACCCAAGACCCTACGAAATGGACTAGAAACTCCACCCAGATTAACATGAATGACCTAGAGGGAAGGGTTAATTCTCTCCTCACTGCCTCCATGGACGATCTATCCACAACAGAACTCACCGCCCACTACAACACAAACATGACATCCATTCTAGATCAAGTAGCCCCCTAGAAACTAAAATAAAATGGAACATCCCACCCAGATCTAGTTCAATATAGACATTAACAACAAAAGTAGATAACTAAGAGCTACCGAAATACTATGGAGGAGCAACCCCTCCTCAAGCCTACTCAAACAACTCAAAGCAGCCCGAAGGAAATACAAAAAACACATCAGCAGCGAAAAATCCACCTTCTTCTGCGCCGCCCTGGACAACGCAAAAAATAGGCCCAACGAACTGTTCAAAACTGTCAGACAACAAACCTCCAAACCCCCGGAATCCTCCCTACAGGCCTCCAAAGACTTGAGTGATAACTCAACTTCTTTGAAGAAAAAATCACCAAGATTGAGCTCTCACTGGACATCAATGTCAACCCCGTCTGCAAAAAACTTGCTCCAGTGACAGTAGATAGCTCGCCCAACCACCCCAAAAAAACCTGAAAGTCCTTCAGCCCCATCCTGGAAACCGAGATCTTCAAACTGACCTCCACCTCCAAACCCGCCTCTCATGTCCTTGACCCAATTCCCATCGAACTGACCAAAAAACGGAGACTCTCCATAGCCCCGTTCTGGTGCAAGATCATTAACAGCTCCCTGAAAACCGGCATCATACCTGAATGCCTCAAAGTTGGCCAAGTCACACGACTACTAAAAAAAAACAGGCCTTGACTCCAAGGAACTGAATAATTTCAGACCCGTCTCCAATCTTCCCCTCCTATCCAAAATCCTTGAAAAATGCGTCCTCCAACAACTGGTTCTCCTCCTTCCTATACAGCCACTCACAAAGAATAAAAATAAAAACCGTTACCTCTGACCTACATTCCCGTCAACAGGGGCGTTCCCCAAGGGTCGGTGCTCTCGCCTCAACTGTTCAAAATATACATGGAACCCCTCACAACCCTACTCAAAAATGCTTACATCCCTTTCCACCTCTATGCAGATGACACCCACATCTATTTAGAAATGTCCGCCATTGATGACATTCACAGACTAAATGTAACTCTAAAAGAAATCCAACATTGGCTGTCGCTTAACCACTTAAAACTCAACCAAAACAAAACCGAAATACTCCTCATCACCAACAAAGAGGAGAACCTTCATATTTCAGAATGGCTAAAAGCTTTGGATGCTCTTAACAGCAATCACACTCTGACCCACTCTTTTAAATCAATAGATAATACCCAAGACTCAAAACTCGACATGGTCAAACACATCAAAAACTCTGCAAAGAGTGCCTTTGTCAACCTGAAGTTACTTAACAAAAAAAACATTCATCCCAACCAACGACCTCAAACAATCCACCCAATCACTGGTGCTATCCAGACTCGACTATGGGAATGCCACCCTCACTGGTTCAACAAAATCTCCCCTAGCTCCCCTCAAAACTACTCTCAACGCAGCAGCTAGAATGGTCACTGGAATCAGGAAATACTACCACATCTCACCAGCACTCAGAGAACTAAAATGGCTCCCAATCGAACTGCGTGCCAGGTACAGAACGGCCTGCCACACACACAAAGCCCTGCACACAGGAAAACCTGAGTATTTGGATGCAAAACTCAAGAGGGCTGGTCAGGCAAGGGACCACAGGAGCTCCAGCACCCTACTACTCATCCCTATGAAAACACACAAACAAAACACTGCAGCACGGTCCTTCACCAGACACGCGCCCAAAATCTTTAACGCCACCCCAGTCGGTATCAGGACTATCTCGTCCTTCACAAAATTTTAAAAACTACTTAAAGTCCTTTTCCTCAACCGCTTCTTCCTGAATGGATAGCTGCCATCAAAACGCCATTCCCTGTGCGTCGTCTCTTCCAGACATTGTAGCTCTAAGACTTACCTCCTCCCTGCTATTTGACCCCCAACTGCTCCCCCCTTTAATTGGTTCAACCCCAAGATAACGTGCACTCTATGAGGTTATCACAGGACTCATGGACTACCTCAATGCTGCTCAGCACACTTGGACTTCCGAACCAATATGTAGAATACTGCTTCATTGTACCAAACACCAAGACAACGTGCACTCTATGAAGTTATCTCAGGACTCACTTACTACCTCAATGCTGCTCAGCACACTTGGACTGCCAAACCTATATGTTGAATACTGCTTATTGTATGAATCTTGCTCAAAAACGTTTGTGAAACGTTCTGATACCCTCGGGTCAGGCTAGCGCTATGTAAATCTCCTTAATAAATAAACAAGTAACCCGATTGTGATTAAAGATGGCTGATAACGTGAGAAAATGTACTGCACATGCGTCAGCTGCATGACGTTCTTAACTCTTGGAGGAAAAATTCTGCTTCTGCACAATAGCATCTAATATTGCTGCTTGGAAACTCATGTACTTAGCATCTGCTTTGCTGAAACTGAACCGAGTTATATACTAAGTGCTAATGCATAAATACTTTTTTATAAGTAAATGGGATTAGAGTAGAGATAGGTGGTATACATTGAAATCATTTTATTTGAATGTAATACTTTTTCTTTTGACCTCTATTAATTCGGATTTGGTCCTCTAAATGATGCTAAAGTCTGACACCCACGTGGTTCTTCCCACATGCGCAAGAAGTACAACTCCGAAACAGTGAGCTCAGGTCTTGAACCTCGTCCAAGGAAATGCTCCGCAAATGTCCTGGTAACCAGCTGAACATCCTAAACATTTAATAGACAATTGTCAAATTGCATACATTGTTGTTGATAAAGTTCACAAATATGGGTGGGAAATAAAGCTTGGGGGAACAAACTAATGGGCAGGAACTTATAACAATGAACTAAAGAAAATTATAAAAAACTTAAAATGGTGTGATGATCATCCCCTCATCTCGTCCAATCAGAAATAGGAGTTTCATAAAGTTGAAACATTTAGGGGTGGTACATGCCATTAGGAAAGTATAATTGGGGTAGTTAGTTAGATTAGTTAGAGCAGTCGAAGCCAGACGCTGAGAGCCCGAGATGCTGTCCGAATGCTGATCGAATACCTGAAGAAGCAGACTTAGAATTTCAAAGCAAATTTAGATTTAGAAGAAGATCGCGGAAGAATCGAGGAGGAAATTTCTATCAGAGAGGGGTGAGACGCAGGCGTCAAATCCAAAAAAGACCATCTATCCTGTCCTATCCTTTCCTGAAGAACCTGTCACTTGAACTTTCTAAGGGGCCCATTAACTCTTGGCCAGGAGGGTCTGATTTTCGCACCATCGTAGTTAAATATAATTCTGTGTATTGTGTCCATGTGCTTTCTCTGGATCACTGAAATATTATCGACGGTCACATTATCGACTAGCAATAATATCGTTGAATAATTATCGACTACAAAAATATCGACTTTGTAGACTTATTACACAAAATACAAAAATATCGACTACAAAATATCGAGTACTTTTAATATCGAGTACATAAATATCGTCTTATTAAATATCGACTACTAATATATCGTTGTTCATGAAATTACACCTAACACTACCAAATTATCGACTACTAAAATATAGAGTACAAAAATATCGTTTCTAAACAAATATCGAGTTATTTTTTGTACCCTTTTATGTCTAAAATAACATATTACTCGTCTATAAAAGTCATTGCTCTATACAAAAAACATTTTACATATAATACCTGTTACTTTTATAACATTACTATTTATCATCATTTCCTATACATTATATTAAAATCGTTATATCATTAGAAAAAGAATCTTTACATGTAACTAAAATTTTCATAATATTTTTATACTTACACATCTATTTTATTTAACAACTAACCTGCTTTAATGCGGAAACCACCACATACCACCATTCTCACATCAACAAACACACCAATTAACTTAAAAAAAATTCAAACTAGCCTATACAATTCTTCCTTTCATCCTACAACCAATCAAATCAAAGCACACAAAATACACATACTATAAAAGGGATAAATCCATTCTACCATTTGCTGATGCTAACTCTATTGAAAGAAGATGCCAACAGTATGAAGATTTTGTTCCTGAACAAACATCTTTAAAGATCCAGCTCACTAGCTAATCATTCAAGTAAGTTACATTGCATTATTTAAAAATCTAAATTAGTAGTCTACTTTTTTACTTATATCTCCTAACTCTTCCACTTATGTAATTTTTATCTCCTCCTACTTTTCTGATAGAAACTACTACAAACAAAATCCTAATACCTGCTCCTATTTCTTCCCCTGCAAAATAAGATAGTAAGTATATATTAATGCTCTGTTCTACAACAACAGCTGTTTTTAAACACTATTTCACTAGATTCATACTTTACTTAAAATATTTTATTCACAGATATTCATCGAATTTCCGATTTCAACACTACAAATTTATAGAACTACACTAATTAAACATGTAAGTATATGTTTTTGTTATTAAACAACCAAAATTTAAAATGCTAGTTTCTAAACAACATATCTTGCATATTACATCTTCCCTACAGATCCAATATAAACATCCAACATCAACTATACCAAAAGACAAGACTACCCTTGTTAAAAATGTAAGTATACATCAATTAGTCTAAAACTTCAAAAAAAACAAGAACTATGCTCTTAACACCATGTTATGTATTTTATATTTCCTCTACAGATATTGTGAATACATCATACATCTATTCTACCTACAGCAAAGAAAAGTACATATTTAGAAGTTAGTATACTTTTAAATATGTCCAATTTCTCAACGGTTAAAAATACATTTTATAATATGTGACATGTATTTATTCTATCTTCTCTACAGATCTAAACTTGACTACCTTGATGTACTCCACCAAATACTACAACTCAACTATTTAAACAAGTAAGTATATGTAATGTTCACATCAAATGTAGTACTAAGCAATTTAAAAAACTGCTTTCTCCTAGTAAAAACGTGTGTTATGTATAAACATTAACTTAGCATTTCTATATTTTCATACCAACAGTAAATAAAGAAATACATACAAGAAAGTCCTTCAAAATACAGTTCTGCATTTGTGATTACTACTTTTAGTAAACGTAAGTATAAATTCAACATTAATTATGTTTGCACCACTAAGTGAAATATATGTTATTCGATTTTGTTTCTTTCTACTCTTTCCTAGAACAAGTAAAACAAAATGACAGAAGGTGCAGAATTTGTAATGTCACAGAAAAATAAATTACTGTTATGTTATATGGGTTATGTTTATAGTCAGGAAAGACAAAGTGGTAGAAAAGTTTTCTGGAAATGTACAAAATATTACTCTAACAAATGTTATGGAAGGGCTACTACAGAGGAAATGAATGTGCTATTTACCAGGGAACACAATCATCCCCCCAATGTCACAGAAATTGAAATAAGAGATGCTTTAGAAAGTATAAAGACTGCTAGCACACAAAGTGATAGACCAACAACACAAATCCTTAAAGAGGAGCTGTTAAAAGTCCCAGCCCATGCTTCAGGTCAACTACCCTCTATTGACTCACTAAAACGCACAATTGCATACACTAAAAGACGCACTTCCACAACCCCACCCAACCCTACTACTTTTGAGGAAATTATTATTTCACCAGAAATGTCCATCACACACAATAAAGACAAATGTATCCTTTTTGACAATGAAAGCAGTACAAACAGAATCATAATGTTTGCAACTGCAAGTAATTTAAGAAAAATCCAACAGTGTCCCCAATGGATGATGGATGGCACATTTAAACCATGCCCAAAACCTTTTTATCAACTATATTCCATCCACGGGTTATACCATAACTATAACATCCCTTTCATTTACTGTTTGCTACCAAACAAACAGCAAAACACTTACACAGAAATATTAAATGTTCTCAAAAATGAAATCAATAATAATTTTCCAGAAAAAATAATTATTGATTTCGAATTAGCTATGATTAATAGCATTTTGAAAATATTTCCCCACACAGCAATACAGGGTTGTTACTATCATTTCAATCAGAGCATATGGAGACATCTCCAAAAATCTACTTTAAGTATGTTGTACTCAACAGATAGCACCTTTGCCTATCAAATAAAAAAATTGATAGCACTGGCCTACGTTCCTGTTACCGATGTAGCGGAACACTATCATTTATTAATTGACAGCACATATTACAAGAGAAATGAAGAGAAACTAACCCCATTACTAGATTATTTCGAAGATACTTGGGTGGGAAGATTGCACAGATCTGGACATCGACGCCAACCCAAATTCCAAATCCCTTGGTGGAATGTCTATCTTAGTACTTTAAACCAAGAGGCAAAAACCAACAACAGTGTAGAAGGGTGGCATAATGCTTTCCAAGCTACCACAAGCAGAACCAGACCCACATTCCATAACCTACTACAAGCTTTGATAAAAGAACAAAGCTATCAAGAACTAAGAATGGAACAATCATTGACCCAAATTGGTCCAAAACTAAGTAAACAAACTAAACAAATGTTCCGACTACTGCAAAGTCAAGTCACACTATACCCTACAACTAGAGGATTAGAATATCTGTCAATAATAGCTAAAACCCTACTATAAAAATGTCTACAAAATCTACTAATATCTTCTTACAATAATGGTACATATAACAATCATAAACATTTCTAAACAATTATAAATAATACATATTTGTTTTACAAACGTATCAAAAAATTGAACATTATTTCAGAACAAATATGCAATATTTATAATTACATCACACATACACATTACATAAAGATGGACATTTCCCACCCAATAAATAGAAATATAAAATTACTTACAATTGTTGTAGATGACAGAGACGTAATGAAGCAAAATACAATCCATACAATCCATTACAAAGTAAGAGAAATCCAATATGGGAAACCATCAAAAACCCGAAAATAATGTTAAAATAAAATAAACGCTCCAGGAAATCCCGAAAACAGTAGTGTGGACACTTTATGATTTAAAGTGATATACACACAACTTTAAAAAAAACGTTGACGCATACCAATGTAACAATCCAATACGAAACCCTCAAAAAACCCGAAAAAAGGTAAAAATGATTAAAATCCGCTCCTGGCAAACACGAAAAATAGGAGATACACGTAAAAATATAACCATAATAAGTCATACACTAGTATCTCAGAAAAAAAACACGCTTCCTTCCATGTAGTTTTCATGCGAGGAACCGGAACCTGTAAAAAAACATACATAACGAAACCCACCCACAAATAGCACATAACATTTGTAAATACACTCACAATTAACATTAACCATTTAAGAAGACATTTCCTAACAATTCAAATAACACTAGAACTAAAACATACACGACGCATCTATAACGACGACATTACACCTAAACGCTACATAAACAATTCATACATACACTCAAAAACACAACACAGTTCGAATATACCCTCAAACATTACCACTCAGTCATAAATAGTATATAAAATTTACCTTACCTCTCTCCACACGAAGCAACACCCAACCGCGAGCTTCTCCAGTCCTGAATGAAGCTCAATAACCTTACGCGGTAAAAAAGTAGTCCCCTTAAACCAATTTTGAGAAGGTATCATTGAAAATACAATGTTATAGTCAAAAAATATAATACATACACATTGTTATTGAAACAAATTAATACAGTAGACTCATTATAATTTAAACAGTTAAAAAAAAATAAAAAAAATTAATATTCATTAATATATAGTAATTAATATATATTAATAATATTAAATAAGTATGTAACACTTGAAATAATATATGTAAAAAAATTATTTTTGTGTACATTTATTGGAAAAAATTTGTGTTTCTTTATAACTAAACATGATTAATTGTTTTGTTAATAATTATTAATAATAAATAATATAACTTATTTATTATTATTAATATAAACTTTATAACCATTTACTATATAAATAATTGCCTTAAATAAAGTATTTTTATTTCTCTGAATGTATGTATTTCTGAAAAGAAAAGATAAATGTTTAAGTGAACTAATTAATAATAATAATAATAAATATATTTGTTATTATTTTTATTAATTAATTATACATTTGTAATAATAATGTCAAAGTATTATAAAAGTATATAATTGCATAAATAATCTTTTACCAATACCAGATATTATTATTATACATATTATTCCACTTTACAGTTATAAAGTTGACAACATAATATATTTATATGTATAATTTAAAAACAACATTGTCAGAAATATGTGTAAAAAAATGTCTTTATTTGTATTTCCATATCTTGAGCAAATATAATAATTGTCATGTTACTTTATACAAATGTAAATATTAAACTTAAATATTTAATAATATTAATATATAATATTAACATTATTAAATATAAATGGAAGAAACAGAAAAATAACTGGTATTTTATTTATTTCAATATAAATACTTGTAACAGAAAGTGATTGATAATAAGATTTTGTTTTGACATAAAAAATGTTGTGAAAATTTTTTGTCACAAATTAAAACATGTACATAAATGATAATGTGTTATTCTACAAATACAACATTTCCAAAAATGTTAATGTTATATTTGATAGTGATTGTATTGTATTACACATGAAAAAAAAAAATTGTAATAAAGTTTTGTGAAAACATCCTTTTTGCATTGTCTTGTAATATAATAACACACTAAATACATTTATATGCAAATGTGCTGGACACTGACCAATTAATAATTGCTATTCCTACTCCAGTCAAAGTATTATCAGAGAAGTTGCTGGACACTGACCAATTATTATTTCATATTCCTACTCAAGTAAAAATAATATTTGGAAAGTTGCTGAAGACTGACCATGTATAAATTAGAATAGCTACTTTAGTATAATGTTAATGTGTAAAAATTGTCAAATATTTATATATATTGTATAAATATTATAAACATAATTTTTTAGTATATTTTTTGCTGAGTAGTACAAAAAAGTTATTATTAGCATAAAAAATAGCAACTAATTGTCACTCAAAATTTTCAAATATTTGTAATATTTAGAAAAAATTTCCTCACACTTCATATACCCAAACAGACCCTGAACCCTAAAAATACCCCTTTACCCTAAAACTAAAAAGTGTCCATGAACTCAAAAATATACTCCTATACCCAAGAACTGGAAACTGACCCTGAACCCTAAAAATACCCCTTTACCCAAAAACTAAAAACTGACACTGAACCCAAAAAATTCTCCTTTAGCCAAAAACTGAAAACTGACCCTGAACCCTAAAAAATACCCCTTTATCCAAAAACCCAAAACTGACCCTGAACCCTAAAAATTCCCCTTTAGCCAAAAACTAAAAACTGACCCTGAACCCAAAAAAGACCCCTTTACCCAAGAACTAAAAACTGACCCTGAACCCAAAAAATACCCCTTTACCCAAGAACTGAAAACTGACCCTGAACCCAAAAATATAGCCCTTTACCCAAAAACTGAAAACTGACCCTGAACCCTAAAAATAAACTTTTACCCAAAAACTGAAAACTGACCCTGAACCTTAAATATACCCCTTTACCCACAAACTGAAAACTGACCCTGAACTCTTAAAATACCCCTTTACCCAAAAACTGAAAACTGACCCTGAACCTAAAAATATAGCCCTTTACCCAAAAACTGAAAACTGACCCTGAAGCGTAAATAAACCCCTTTCCCCAAAAACTGAAAACTAACCCTGAACCTTAAATATACCCCTTTACCCACAAACTTAAAACTGACCCTGAACCCTAAAAATACCCCTTTACCCAAAAACTGCAAACTGACCCATAACCTTAAATATACCCCTTTACCCACAAACTGAAAACTTACCCTGAACACTAAAAATACCCCTTTACCCAAAAACTGAAAACTGACCCTGAACATTAATTATACCCCTTTCCCCAAAAACTGAAAACTGACCCTGAACCTTACATATACCCCTTTACCCACAAACTGAAAACTGACCCTGCACTCTTAAAATACCCCTTTACCCTAAAACTGAAAACTGAGCCTGAAACAAAAAAATACCCCTTTACCTAAAGAGAGAAAACTGACCCTGAACACAAAAATTTCCTCCTGTACCCAAATGTAATTGATATTATTTAATTAACTATTAATGAATTATTAACTATAAATAATAAGTTAATATATTAGCAAAGTAGCTGTAATTAATTGAATGTAATTATTTATAATATTTATTCCCAAAGAAATATTTAATAATAACAAATTATTAAATAAAACATTTGTATAAATAATAATTGAATTAACTAAATAATATTAATTAATTACTAATTATTTACTAATGATAAATATGTACAAAATTATATGAATTATTTAAAACAATAATATTTAATCGTTACCAATTAATTGATAATATACATTTATAAGAAACATATCATAATTATTTATTTATTTTAAATTACTCCCCACCCTTATCCCCTATTAACCCAACATCCCGCTCCTAAACATTAAGTACAATTTATAACAATAACAACGATGAAAATATTTTAGCACATTAACTGTAATTAATTTCATTTAATTATTAATGAATTTTCCCCCAAATATATAACAAACTATAACAACTTTTATATATATAACAATTACTCTAAATAATGTAATTAACTAATTAATATTAATTATTTACCAATTAATTAGTAATACAAAATTAAAACAAAATTATAATAATTAATTAACTAATTAAGAATATTTATTTTCCAATTAACTAATAAATAATAATTATTTACCAATTAATTACTACTTAAAATTTTATTACCAATTATATTAATAAAATAACTAATTAATATTATTCAATTTCCAATTAACTAATTAATAATAATTATTTACCAATTAATGACTACTTAAAATGTTATTACCAATTAGATTAATTAATTAACTAATTAATAATATTCTATTTCCAATTAACTAATTAATATTAATTATTTACCAATTAATTACTACTTAAAATTATATTTCCAATTATATTAATTAATTAACTAATTAATATTATTTATTTTCCAATTAACTAATTAATATTATTTAATTACCAATTAATTACTAATTAAAATTTTATATAAATTAATTAAGTAATTATTATTAATTATTTCCCAATTAATTAAATAATAAAAATATTTACAAACATATATAAATTAATTATTTATTTTAAATTACCCCCCACCCTTATCCCCTATTAACCCAACATCCCGCTCCTAAACATTAACTACAATTTATATTACTATTAAAAATTATTTATATTTTTTACCTTTTTTCAACATAATATCGATATTTTTTCCTTTCACTATTAATCGATATTTTGTCATGTCGATATTTTTGAGTCGATATTTTTGTACTCGATATTTTATTATCATTATTGTAATCGATATTTTAAACAACGATATTTTTGTTTTCGATATTTTATCATATTCGATATTTTTAACTCGATATTTTGTCCATTCGATATTGTGGAGTCGATATTATGTCTGTGCACCGCTTTCTCTCTCTATCCTCTTTTTCCTGAGGTACTTGTTGTTGTGAAATCTTATTATTAAATTAGATAAACCGATCTTACTTCCTCCAAAAGATTGAGTTAACACTGTAATTTGTTTTGCTCATATGATAATATTAGATAAACATTTAACATTTTACCTGAGTCTGTGGTTATTTAATAACATAATCAGGTAAATGAACCTATGTTATAATCATCAAATCCTATTCAACTGAAATAGATCCATTTATTATAGAAAGGGCTTCAGATTTGTAAAAGATTAACAAATCGATCAGCAAATGAATCTACAATTTTAGCCCTATAAAATTGACCCCAGCGGTGTTTACCAGCCTATATGAGTGAGTGTGTTTATGTGCACAGATAAGTATATAGTGAAACATAAACAATACTTGGTCCCCGACACTACCCAGCCATGCCTCTTCTTGTTCATAAGTATATAGCGATAGATGTCCGCAGGTTGGTAACCCGCTGGATCAATGGGTATAAAGCACAAGGTTTCACTCATTAAAGCCATTAGGGATTCTGCACCTCCTAAAGATAGAGAAGCTCTTCGCTCCTTTCTAGGGCTCGCAGAATACTAAGCCCATTTTGCCCAGGGTTATGCACCAATTGTACAACATCTGCGAGCACTTCTAATGAAAGGTGTCAAGTTTGTGTGAACTGACGACCTCCATGTTGTTTTTTAACAAGTCAAGAAGCTCATTAAAGACTCTCCAGCCTTTTCTTCATTTCAGGATGGTCACAAATGTTTTGTGACTGTTGATGCCAACCTTACTGGTCCTGGAGGAGTTTTGGGGCAGTGGGTTGCAGGTAAAGAACACTCAGTTGCTTTTGCCTCCAAGACCCTTCAACTAGCAGAAAGACGTTACAGCACCATTGAGCGTGAAGCTCTCCCATGTGTGTGGGCCATTCAGAAATTTCGGTCATATATTTGGGGACGAGAGTTTTAATTTTTAACCCTGGTCGTAGTGGGTGTAGTGGGTCTACACGGAGTGCCACGGAGTTTATGACAAACTCCGCACCCTCCGAGTAGTTCTGCCACGCCTCCCATCCGCCCTATTAACAATTGTTATACAAGCTTAAAAAAACAATATAAAGTAATAAAAACGCCTTACTTGAGCTGCGGCGTCCCAAGGCTGCCCTCTTCCTCCATCACGACTTCTTGATGACAACTGCGCAAGCGTGGGTGCCCACACATGAGCATTTCTTGCTTTCATGCGCAGTTGTCATCAAGAAGTCACGATGGAGGAAGAGGGCAGCCTGGGGATGCCGCAGCTCAGGTAAGGCATTTTTATTTACTTTATACTGTTTTTTTTGAGCTTGTATAACAATTGTTAATAGGGTGGGTGGGAGGCTAGGGCTGGTCAACTCCGCTCCGCCACAGAGTGTGCGGAGATTTACCTACTCCGCCTACTTCGCAGAGTAGGCAAAACTCTGCATACTCCGTGGGCTGATTGGAGCTCTCCCCCACCCTTACTAATTATATACTGATCACAAGCCACTCATGTACATGCTCAGTAGCTGTGGGGCGAACAAAGCCTCTTCCAGATTAGTTTGCCTGTTATCTAAACTCTAAGAGTATCACTTCATTATCAAGAACATACCTGGAGGTAAAAACTTAAGGGCTGACTGTTTGTCTAGGATGGTGCTGGATGAAAAGCAGGATGAGACTGAAGATGTTGAGTGTGTAGTAGCAGCTGTTGATGCTGTGTTAGAATGTGCACCTATAACGGAATGAGAACGGAGCAATGCTTATGCTAAGGATATGACTCTCTCTCAGCTCAAGGAATTTATTGCTGGCAGTTGGCCTGAACACAGAACTCTTTCTGCATAGTTGAGGAATTTTGAAAATGTGGCTGCTGAATTGTCTGAGGTTCAAGACATGGTCATGCATCACAATCTCTTTGATCCCCCACAGAGCCTACGCAGGACACTCATTCAGACAGCCTTTCAGGGACTATTGTTTTTGTGATGAAGCTACTACTGACAATGTTATTACGTTTCTGCAAAATGTATTTGTTTTTGTATTAAAGAATTCACCCGAAGTCATTGTTAGCATGATATCTGTCATTTGAAGGTGGCATTGTATTGCCCCACTTCCGATGGCCTTGTGTAGAGGGAGAAGAGAATAGTAAAGTAGGGTATGCAAACTGCAATCTCATCTGGACAAGATTCTTAGAGTTTATACACAATAACTCCTCAGTCCACAACAGATATAACAGATATAACTGGTTTAGAGGTAAAGGTAATCAGAATGTGGATTCTTTGGACACACTTAAATCCCAGGTACCTCAGAAACAAGCAGATATGAAAGTATGTTTTGATGCAGGGAAGCACTTTGAAGCTTTACCTTTGCAGAAAAGCGGCTGGCTGCTTGTTAAAAACACAAGAAAAGTAGCGAAAAGCAGGTCTAGATTTTCTTTCCCGTGACTGTGCTACAGGTGAGCAAAGGTAAAAAACAGGATTTTCCAACACTGTAGCAGGATTAGATGTCAGACACCAGGGGCACCTCTTGTTGAACATTTCATTGAAAAAACACACTCTCCAGATTCTATGAAATGGACTGTACTGGAAAAGATCACCCTGGGTCCCCGAGGGGGGAATCTCGATAATGTTCTGAACATTAGAGAATGCAAATGGATGCATAAATTTAACACGATACACAATGGCCTGAATGAACTGGACGCCAATTATGCACAAATGGCAGGTCTGGATCCAGAATAACTGACAATCTATCGAATGTACCCCAAGTAACTAATCACCTTACTCTTAAGCCTTTACCTTTGCTTCTGATATACTACTTCAATGAGGTCACCCAAATGTAGGCTCATACCTTTGCTCCTGACTTTCAGGAGAATGTAAGAATGATTAAAGTCAATTACTTCATGTAATGAACATAACCATGTTGGTGTTGATTTGTGGTAAGAGGGCAATAACCTAGTTGATCATTTTTTCAGAACTTTATGAGAAAGTGCAGTAATTTAATATTCTAGATTATGACTGTACAGGTGCCAACACTGTACATGTACTAACCCCATACGAGATGATGAAATATACAGTGTTTTCACATACTGTAGAGAATATACTTGGAATATGTATGCATGCTGATTTTTACTTGTTTAGGATAGATGGATTACGACTTGTACCATGCATTAACGTTCTGTCTCAAACGGTTTTTCTATGCACATGCTGAATCTCAAAAAGATGACCTCGAGTCCAAATAACTACCATCTCTTTGTTAATGTCGAACATCAATATAAGCCCTCTATGGATCACACCGTGAGCTCCCGGCCCTTCATTCACTCTAACCTCAGACACTTTAACAACAGTCCCTCGCACGTTAGAAGTAGGCGTCCGAACACTTCCCACCCAAGGCTGCCCATTGGCCACCTGAGCCGAGCCTCCTTTCCAATACTAGCATCCAGCGGCTGCACCGCGAGCAGCCACAATCAGAGTGGAGCCGACGTGTGCAGTTCGCATTAGACGCGAAGATTAAACGGAGACAAAACGGTATGTAAAAAGTCCCAGACCGAGCACTCCAGAATGTTGTTCAATGTAAACTGTGTAGAACGTGTAATGCTGCAGGCCGCAGCATACGCGAAGCTATAACGGCAGGTCACATTCCCAGACCGAGCAATCTTGCATGAACACTGTGTATAACGTCAATTTTACATGCTCAGAGCACCTCTCTAACGACACATCCACACTGAGCCCTTTCCGGGCACTTTATAGGAGATGTTTAAATCTATGTAATGACTCCGTATGTACAACACGCTACAACGGGTCAACTGGATACTTATCTGAATGTCTGTTACATGTTTTCCCCAGAAAGACGTGCAGTATATTTCAGAAGCCCACCCCAGGATTTACTGTCAGCATTGTACTAAAGACGCCATAAAATAGTAAGTGGAACATACTAATATGTCCTTCACTCCTAGGTAGACAACTGCTAGAAAGAGCATTCCTGTCCTAACCCCCTACCCCCTCTCTCCTTTTAGACTCTGACACACACTGGAGCACACCTATGCTCAAGAAGCGACGTATGATTTGTTCTACGCCAGTCACCTTGTAGGTAATTTTTGTAAATGATTCTTAAATCCCAATGTCAATACATCACTTTCTAATCTCTAAAACAAGGCATTGTCCTGTTTTCTAGGCTCTCCCATTTGTCCTGATGAAGACCCCAACATGAGGGAAGAATAACCCTTTAACACTGGGGGTCGAAACGTAGACCGCGCCAAACCCGACACACCATAGGAACAAACGAATTATTCGCTCTTACCTATGTGTGATGTGATTTGGGAACACAATCAGCAACTTAATTGTAAAGGCGTAACAATTGTAATGTGATGTAATATTGTCACACCACCTTTACCACGTCCCGCACACCTATCACTCCCCCTCCCTTTCACTCACTGAGAGCACCAATTGAGCAATGATTGTATAATTGTTTCAATGAAATACGGATGATCGAAAACAAAGACATGCAGTAAAAAGAGAAATAACTGCATCTGTGTATGAAATAAATACAAATTCATACTCTTAACAATTTATTTATTATTTATATATATTTTTTGAAGTCAAAGCAAATGTATTACAATTGTGATGTGTTGAATTTAATTCAGTCACTGTAATCGACTCAGACCACTTGTTTCCTGTAATTACAGGTGAGCAAAGGGTCAGTTCTTCTTAATAAAAAAGGATGGTGGAACAAAATGTCTCTGGTGTAGATTACTAGTTCCCAAGCGGACATAATAAACAAATATAGTGGTGTTAGTAGTGACCATTGTGATTGGTTTAACTGGCTTCAGAGGAAAGAGGTGCATTCGGAGTAAGAGACAGTTCCTGTGACACTTGCACCCATTGTGGAGCGACAAACTCCTCAAGCACATTACACAGGAGATATGTCTGAGATGTGGGTGGGGCGTCAGAGACGCATACCTTGCTGTTGCAAAGACTAGCCGAACACAAGAAGTGTTCTTCTTAGGTTTATTCTTGACTTAAACCCTCTTCAGACAGCAAGGAGAAGTAGGCACAACTGTCAGCTGGCAGCTCTCCCTCTACAATGCCTCCACATTTCATACATTCCCATGTAATAAAATAGAACACTGAGAGTGTCTTGAGCACAACACTTCCCCCTTTCTCCAAACAATAAAAAAAGCAAAGAATAAGAAATATAAAATAAAAAACCAGAATAAAACTTTATAATGAACAATGAGGAAACATATAGTGATCACAATTAAAAGTACCAACTACAACACTAATAAACAATACTGAATTTAGTTGTAGATGTGTGTAATATAATCTTACAATTTTTGGGGCTTGGTACACACACGTTTAGTCGAGACACTTCCCCCACCAACATTTTTGGAATCACTCTGAACAGAGCTTCCAGGACTCATGTCACAACTAAGAGTACTTGGCGATTAACTAGGAATATTAATAGCATCACTAGATGGACACAAATCTTTTATATCATCATCAAGCCAGTCATAACTATGCTCTTGCTTGTCATTGGTAACAGATTCTTTGATGTGTCCTTTATATAAAGCAATTCTGTTTGCATTCCACACTTTTCCATCACTCAAAAGAGCAGAGTTACACAATATTTTAATTACCTTAAAGGGAGCAGAATATTTGCATTCACCTTTACGCACAAGTCTCCCTTTCTTTACTTTTACAATATCACCTACTTGTAACTTAATTTTACTCTTTTCACCTGAGACAGTTCGTTTTTCCACCAACATATTTAGTTTATTCTCTAACGATTGTTTAACATCATTTACTGACCATGAATTAATTTCAGGACACTTTAAACAACCCATGTTGTCTTTTGTGCAAGTTGATCAAAAGGAGAGTGATTAGTCGATACACACTTCATGATTCTATATGCACTCTCCATTTTCCTTAACTCATCTTCCCAATCATAATTATCGCTATGCGCTAATTCTATGATGTTTTAATCACTCTGATGTTTTAATCACTCTGTGAAGCACTCAACACTTCCATTCCCTTCGGAATGATAAAGAGAAGTGGTTCTATGTACAATGCCAGTATCTTTGATAAATGTTTTTAATTGTTCACCCACAAACTGTCCACCATTGTCAGAAATTAAGTCTTTAGGAAGACCTTCTCTCGCAAAAACCTCACCTAAAAATTGTAATAAATTCCCAGAATCTGCTCTCTCTACAATTTTATAATCAGGCTATTTTGAAAAATGATCTATTATAACAAAGATGTATTTGGGTATACCATCCATAGCTCTGACAGGACCAAAAGTATCTACTCCTATCCTCTCCCAAGGCATACCGGGAACCACAATAGAATGCAAAGTAGGTTTAAACGAGACCAGACTCTTGTCTGAGTTGATACACTCTACGCAGTAACAAACTACTCTTTCTATGCCTCTGTCAACCCCAGGCCAGCAATATGACTGTTTGATTCTACATATAGTTTTAACAATTCTGAGTTGACCCTCATGACATAGATTGATGACACACCGCAAAAATTCCTCGGGGGAACAAGTTTACCACCCCTAAGCAAAAGCCCTTCTTCAAATGAGAGTTCATTTCTAACCTCACAGCTAGTAAAATGTCATCCTTGGCTAAACTGCTAATCCAGTCTTCAAGTTTAATGCAGGATAATTCATTGCTGAAGATACCTGCTACTAACCAATCATCCTATTCACACATCAGATTCTCACAAATGGGTAAGGGGCAACCACTGAGAAAATCTGCAATTCTGTTCTTGATCCCTGGTACAAAAAGTATGTCATACACAAAGTCTAGTAACTGCACAGAAAAACAAGAAATCCTAGGTGACACATTTTTCAAACCATGAGACGTGAGTACCTTGGTGAGTGGTATATGATCCGTCCTTACAGTGACCCTCGTGCCTCACACAAATTGTCTAAAATGTTTTAAACCCTAAATACACCCAAGGGCCTCTCTTACGATAACAGAGTATTTTTCCTCTGTGGGTGTAAGTGCTCTTGAGGCAAATGCAATTATACACTCGGTACCACTACATTGCAATTGGGATAGTACAGCTCCTAGCCCTCTCCCATTAGCATCTGTAGTTATGAAACTCTTTAATTTGGGGTCAAAACCCTGAAGTTCAGCAGCGGAACAAATGTCACTCTTAATGCCATCCATGCATGACTGATACTCGGTGGGCCAATTGAAGACATAACTTTTTTTTAGTAACTGCCTGATACAAAACATTTTACTTGCAAAACTGTGCACAAATTTAGAATAGAATTCTGCCATACCCAAAAAAGAGTCAACTTATTCTTTATTTTGGGGTGCAGGAGCATTTTTGATAGCATCCACATGGTCAGATTTAGGGCGAATACTGCAGGCGCTAATTTCATGACCTAGGTAAGTAACACTTCTTTTAGAAATTTTACATTTAGATTTTTCTGCCGTTAAACCTGTGTTATCCAAAATGTGTATGACTTTAAACAAGACTTTATCATGTTCCTCTTTATTTTCCCATGACAAGGATGTCATCCTGAAAAAACAGCACATTTTTAATATCCTTAAAGATTAAGTGCATAATATGTTGGAACATCGCTGCTGCCGATGCTAATCCAAAAGGAACTCGTCTGAATTGGAACGTGCCGATAAGAGTAACAAATGCCGTGGGATGTTTGCTCTTTTTATGCAGGGAAACCTGGTGATAAGCAGACGTTAGGGGGTCGATTCCGATTTGGGAAAAAAACCGTCCGTATGATTTGTATCTGGAGCCCTCTCCGTACAAATCGTACCCGTCCGTCCGAGTCACGTAGTACGATCTGTATTTCGTGAATCCGTCCGAATTGTCGCGATCCGTACGTATTGCAAGGCTGAAACCGCGAACTGTATGATTCGTACACATTCCGTAGGACTCGTACACATGCCGTACGACTCGTACACATGCCGTACGACCCGACGAGGATGATCCGGACCGGGGTATGAGGACGCTATTCGTACGGTCCATGTCAGGTAAGGGTGAGTCATACGGAAAAGCACACAAACACATACACACCGTACGGTCCGTACCCTCCATGGTCGCAGGGGTACGGTGCGTACTCCTGCAATCATGGGGTGTACGCACGTAACCCATGTACGATGGGTGTACGCACCGTACCCCATGTACGATGGGTGTATGCACCGTACCCCATGTACGATGGGTGTACGCACCATACACCCATCGTACATGGGGTACAGTGCGTACACCCATCGTACATGGGGTACGGTGCGTACACCCATCGTACATGGGGTACGGTGCATACCCCCATGATTGCAGAGGTACGGTGCGTACCCTTGCAATCATGGGGGGTACGCACCGTACCTAGGGGGGGCCGTTCCGTACCTGTTTCGGCACGAACTCTGCTTTTACAGATGTTTTCAGCTCCCGTAGAAAAAGGGTCGTACGGTGCGTCCCCGACACGTATAGTACTTGCTGGGTCGTAAAAACCTGCAGCGAACCGTACAGATGAAATGAATGAATGAATGAAAATTGCATTTGTATAGCGCTGAAACTACCCGGAGGCCTCGCCGCGCTTGTGACTGATTACTCAACGCGAGCCTCGGGCAGTTCAGTAGATTTTACTATACAGGTGCGTTTTCAGGGCTTTCCTGAAGGACATGTGATTAGTGTTGCCTCGGAGAGGTAAAGGGAGGGTGTTCCAGAACTTGCCCGCGGTATGGGAGAAGGAGCGACCGCCCCAGCGTGCCTTCCTGACCCTGGTGAGGGTGGCCAGTTGGAGAGTGCAAGAACGGAGGGAGCGGGACGGGACGTAGGGTGTAGCCAGCGGGTGAAGAATTGCGGGGCCTGTACGATGGAAGACCTTGTGTAGAATACACATAGCCTTGAATTGTACTCTCGCTCCTACAGGGAGCCAATGGAGCTCCCTTAGGGCATTCCTCGCTGACTGCCAGCGGGGGAGATTATAAAGTAGACGGGCCGCATTATTTTGTGTCACTTGAAGTTTCTGGGTGACGGAAATCGGCGCTCCTATGTAAAGAGCATTTCCGTAGTCCAGGCGGGAGAGAATGAGGGCCTGGACCAAAACCCTCCTTGCCTGGAATGGGAGCAGGGGGAGCACCTTCCGCAACATCCTCATAATCCCAAAGCAAGTGGCGGCGGTCTTGGTTGCTTGGGCCGAGAAGTCCAGCGCTTTGTCGAGCCAGATCCCAGGGCTCTTTATTTGGGGTTTGGGAATCGGAGGCGGGCCTAGACATGGGGGCCAGATGGATGCAAGGGCAGTGGGAGAAGGGTTGCCCAGGAGAAGAATGTCTGTCTTCTCCCCATTCAGTTTCAGACAGGAGGATTGCATCCATCTAGCGACGGCCTCCAGACAGGGACCTAAGGTGTGGGACGATCCCTCAGAGTGGTCTAAAGAGACCACCAGTTGGATATCGTCAGCGTAGGTGACGATACGCACACCGAAGGGATGGACTATCCTGTCTAGGGGTTCCATGTAGGCATTAAAGAGGGTAGGGCTGAGGGAGGAGCCCTGCGGTACTCCACACCGGAGTGGGTGTTTGGGAGATACTGTCTCGTCCTCAAAGACCTGGAAGGAGCGGTTAGCCAGGAAGGATGTCAGCCATTCCAGGGCCGCGCCCGACACACCCATGTCCGCCAAACGTTGCAGTAGCGTGACATGGTTGACTGTGTCGAACGCGGCGCTGGGATCGAGTAGGATAATGGCGACTATTCCTCCCTGGTCCAACACCGCTCTTGCCTCTTCCGTTACCGCCAGAAGGGCAGTTTCGGTCCCGTGTAGAGGGCGAAACACTGTCTGGGAGGCACGTAGTAGACTGTTGGACTCTAAATAGTCCACCAGGATGTTATTTACGTGCCTCTCGAGCAATTTACTCAGCCAGGGGAGTAAGGAGATGGGGCGGTAATTTGCCAAGTTGTTCTGGTCAAGATTGGGCTTCTTCAATAGGGCCCTCACCATCGCACACTTCCAAGAAGGTGGCACAAATTTGGAGGTGATAGATGTATTGAGGACGTCCAATATGACCGGGCGAATGACGTCCATAACCTTAGTGAGGGTCTGAGGGGGTGCTGGGTCGTTAGGGGAACCAGAGGTGATCTTGGTGGTAAGTCCACCCAAGCCCAGTCTGTCCAGTAGTGGAATTGTATCGAGTGAACAAGAGGCGGGAGGATCAGAGTTAGTGGGCAGGCGAAGTTCCCCTTCATTCTTGACATCCCCGAATGAGGAGTAGATGATCTGAATTTTTTGAGAAAAGAAGATAGCAAGGTTGTTACAACGTTTTTGAGCACCTTCGGCAGAAGGACGCTCCGCGGAGGGTGAGATGAGGGATTTAACAATTTAAAAAATTTCCTTTGGGGCATTCGCGGCCGCATTAATTTTCCCTTCATAAAAGGAGGCTTGAGTTGCCTTTAATTCCTGTTTGTAGAGCTTTATAGCAGCTCTGTACTCAGCCTTCCTAAGTTGGGAGTGATCATGTCTCCATGCTCTCTCAAGCTTACGGCAGGCTAATTTCATCGTTCTGAGGGAATGGGTATTCCATGGGGCAGCTTTAGGTCTTTTTAAGGAGTTGCAGGAGTGCATGGGAAGGACCAGATCAAGGGTGCCCGAAATCCAGTTATCGAAATTGTTGGTGGCCGTATTGGGGTTTGTTGCCTTCCCAGGAGGGGCTCTGGCAAGGGCAGCTTCCCACGCTTGGAGGGGGAGCGAGGGCCACTTCCTGCCTCGATACTTTGCAAGGTTTTGAGAGGAGGAAGGCAGGTTTGTGCGCCAGCTAAAAGGTATTAAAAAGTGCTCGGTCCAAGGTAGAGGTAAAGGGGTCTCTACCATTAGATCATCTACATTACTGTAGATGTGGTCAAGGAGGTGACCCCTATTATGGGTTGCGTGAAAGCCTTTTTGAGAAAGATCCATAGCTTGTAAGTTAGAACGGAGATTGTTAGCTGTGGTATCAAGGGGATCATCTAGATGTAGGTTGAGGTCTCCCAACAGGGTAAAGTTGGGTGAAGACAGTACTACGCTAGCAGCGAGGTCCGTTATTTTGGTGATGAAATTATTGAGGGGGCCGGGGGGGGCGATAAGCTAAAATGCCTGTGAAAGTAGTAGTAGGGGAGAGTTCTAGCGAGAAATGAAAACACTCGCAGGAAGGTAGGGTGGTTGGGACAATGCGGCATTTATAGCTGTCACGGTATATAATGGCCAGCCCGCCACCTCTCCCGGATTGGCGATCCAGTTTTTTTAGTGTGTAGCCTAGAGGAGTGGCCCCAACAATAGTCGGGTTATGATCTGCTTGGAGCCACGTTTCTGTCAGAAACAGAGCATCCGGTTTGAGCTCTTCAATTAATATATGCAGTTCAGTGTGATGTTTGGGTAGAGAGCGGCAATTAAGAAGAAACATTCTCCATTCCTGACCGGGGGGAGCCTGGCAGATATGTAACGGGAGAGGACTCCAGTTACATTTGGAACAATGGTACTCAGTATGGGATGGAAGGAACGAGTGGTAACATGGAAAAGTCGTGCAAGGACGTAAGGAAAGGAGGGATGAGGAGTTATAAACAAGTGAAGGCCCCACCATGGTGGAACTGACCGCCGAACGGCGGGAGGCGTCTGGCCGCGGACTGGCGCAGACTGGCTTCTCTTTGGCGCCTCTTCGGCGCGTCTACGGCGCTACCGCTGCGCGTCACCGCTGCGCGGATAGATGAGGGACTAAATAGGTTAGGTGAAGGTGGAGACTAGCGCGTCAACCCTCCGAAAATGGCCGCCTATGCTGGAGCAACCAGGAAGTGGTACCGCTTGCCTCCCTCCACAACAAACAGCACTGGTAGCTGCGGTGGAACGGGGAGTAAGCGGACAAGAACAGGTTGTGCAAAGTACAATTTTAAGAAATACAGGTAAAACAGTTTAAAACGCTAAAAACAGTCCTTAGTCGCTGCAAAGCGCTTTGCGCTACGATGTCGTCAATCACTGTCGAGCGCGCCTAATGGGATCCTTAAGTACTGAGGGCGAAGGGGAGACTAGCGCGTCAACCCTCCGAAAATGGCCGCCTATGCTGGAGCAACCAGGAAGTGGTACCGCTTGCCTCCCTCCACAACAAACAGCACTGGTAGCTGCGGTGGAACGGGGAGTAAGCGGACAAGAACAGGTTGTGCAAAGTACAATTTTAAGAAATACAGGTAAAACAGTTTAAAACGCTAAAAACAGTCCTTAGTCGCTGCCAAGCGCTTTGCGCTACGATGTCGTCAATCACTGTCAGATGTCACGTACAGGGGGTTCCGAGGGAGAATCGTATGGAGATTAGAGTCGTACGGCCTCTGTACGACTTGTACGGAGTACGTCTCCTGGTATGAACCGTATTTCTTCGTACGTACGGGGAACATTGCAGGGTAAGATTCATACAGGAATAACGCTCCGAATGGCTATTCGTTGCGGTTTTTCCCAAATCGGAATCGGCCCCTAAGTCTATGGTAGAGAACCACTCCATGTCCTTGGTGGCAGACAATAAGTCAGATATCTTTGGGTGGGGAAAAACATTGATAACAATATTTTTGTTAAGTTCTCTTAAGTCTACACATAGACGAACCCGGCCGTTGGCCTTGCGGGCTACAACAAGGGGGGTGACCCAATCAGATGACTCCACTCATTCGATAATGTCATTATCAACCAGTTTTTGAATTTCAATTATGACCTCCTCTTTTATACCAAGTGGAATATTTCTGACTCTGTGAATGCAAGGAACTGCATTTTCCTTTAAAATGATCTTGTGCCAAAAGCCCTTGAGTTCCTCAACACCCCCAGAAACAACTTTAGGAAATTTGGAAATTAAATTCTCTATTACTTCCTCATCATCCAACTTCACACTCAACACCGGGTCAGCACACTTGGGATCTAAACGTATTCCTAGCTCACCTTGATCCCACCATCCTAAAATGCAAGGACCAGAGAGGGAGACATATAGTTTGCATACCGCTTGTCTACCTTTGAATACAAATATAAGTTTGCGAATGCCTAAAAGCTCGACGGATTCTCCAGTATAGCTTACTGGGTGTATATCAGGGCTTTCTAATTCAGAACCTATTGCTAAACAGAATAAGTTTTCCCATTCATCTCTATTAACTATAGAATAAGGGGAACCAGAGTCTGCCATAAGGGAAACTTGAACACCCCCAGTCACGATCTCACAAACTGTTTTTTCCTATGCTTGCTACCAGCAGTATTTTCGTTCTTTTCATGGAGGCAACATATGATATTATCATTATCAGAGTCACATTTTTGTTCTTTCTGTTCACATTCCTCTATGACACATTTCACAGACTTAGATTTACGGCACATGCGTACAAAATGACCAAACATTTTACAATATGCGCATCTCTGTCTTAAAGCTGGACATTTTCTATCATTTGCTAAATGGGAAGAACTGCCACACCGATAACACTTTCCTTTGACAGTAACAATATCAGTAGATTTTTCCATGACTTTTTCTTTACCAATTGGTCTGTCATTTTTCTTTTTAAATTTGTCACTGGAACGTGGTATACTAACTTTAATGACTTTAACACAGTCTTCACTGTTATCTAGCTTGCTTTTAGCAATAACAGTTTTAGCACACCTGGATGTTAGTTCTTCTTTGCTGATGATGGCACTGATTTCTCGTAAAGTGGCATCTCCAATAATCCACAATTTATCTTGAAGATTTTGAATATTGCAGTGCATAACTAATTGATCACAAATTAATTCCTCCTAAATTATACCAAATTTACACAATAATGCATTTCTTCTAAGAGAAGCAATATAATCTTCAACTTTTTCACATGGCTCTTTTTTCCTGTGGTAAAAATGTAATCTATGCACAGCTTTGCAAGCGGTGGGTGCCAAGTATGCATTTAAATCTGCAATTGCTTGGGTAAAAACATTAACTTCGCTTCCTGACAAGGGTTTCTTTTCAATGGGGTTGTAAACTCTTAGACCTCCAGGACCCAAACAATGTAGAAGAATTTTCTTTTCCCTCTCTAGAGGAAACTCTTTCCTTTCAAAGGTGTCTAAATAATTAATCTCTTCGGGAGGCGGGGTTAGGCGTGGCACTGCGGTACTCATGATGGCTCCCGGCCGTCCTAAATCACGGTGGGCATGTGCTCATGACAGCCGGGAGCCATCCGAGCTCCACCCACTGATTAATTCTCCCACACAGGCGTGGAATTAACAATGAAAAATTCTCACTGGGATGTCATTTTGTTCGCTCGCGGTCGCCTACTTGATGTTGAGGCCCGCGAGCAAGCTAATTCAGGTAGTGCGAATTAGAGCAAACTTCGCAAACTATGCGAGCATAGCGTAGTACTTCGCCCAGGGTTAATAGCTAAGTGGAGGCATGAATTTTGTAGGCCCATGTGCACAGAAATATTCTTTGAGGTTTATGCACATACTATTTAATTTCTTCACAGATATTAACATATGAGAAAATTGTTTGCATATTGGATCGTCATATATATATATATATATATATACAAAAACACAAAATCATCTACAAATAGATCGCAATCAGGTAGGGATAGCATATTGGAATAAGTCTTGGTGTTAACGATATAGTAAGACACCTGAGATATCGGAATAAATACTTATTATTAATTACTGCAACAAAATGGTGTACTTCATGTATACAAATAATTAGCCCAAATTGGCCCAAAAAATCATACATATGGTATGAAAGACTGTCGTATGTTTTTTAGTGCATCATATACACATATTCATCATTACACTGTAAAAGGCACTGGAAACATACTGTCTGTGTCGGGAAATTAGCAGTGCATAGCATGGAGCGAAACATAGTTACCCAAGGGCACGAGTTATAGTTACTGGTGAGTTTCAGTGGGCTTTTTGTTTAAAATGTCAGGCTGGCACTGAAATGTTCACCTAACTATGACGTCACTTTAGCCTTTGATTTTTCAATCAATTTCTAGGTTTTTTATACCTTACAGAAAAAACATATTAGCATGCGTAAAGCCAACTCCCAAATGTACGGCCATCAGCCGTGCACGGCAGGAAGTTTACCAAACGGCTTGAAGCCATAAAGAGAGCTTTTTTGGTTTGCTAATAACTTTTGCCCAGTTTGACAAATTGTTTCCCCCCCAAATGTTCATCCACCTCAGTTCCTTTCTTGAAAGGTTCTGGTGATCCATCAAGTGAGGGGCAAGAAAAAAGGGAAGGAGTCCTAACACATAAAACCTACATATATTTTCCATAGACTTTTTTAGACCAGGCTACAGCAAAGACTGCTGGACGGAAATACACCAACTTACGGAAGAAGCCAGAACTTGGTTCACGGATTGTGCTTTTTGTGATTTGGTGTAATTCAGTTCAGTAGTGTTTTTAATGATAAATTATGGGTAAAAAACAATCGTATATTTTGGCAGTTGGGTCTGCATTAGTCTTGAGAGACTCTTCTGAGAGCGTCAATTTAAAAATGGATCATTTTTATTGACCCTGGAAACATTATTTCCTTTGGTCCCACTCTCTCTCGCAGAAGTCAGACTTCTGCAGGAGCGAGTGCTCTGCTTGACTTCCAACAACATGAGGAAAATGTTGCTGGCAGCTTTTACAGTACTCGGGGACTTAGTCCCCTTTCATTAAATTAATAAAACATACTACAAAGGGACAGAGTAGGGTAACTTGACCTCTAAGGCCTATGGGAAGGACCGAGAGGCCCCCCCCTGAGGCCAAAATAAAAAAAATAGGCAAAAATAATGCGTTCCCATGATAATCTTGTGGGATCAGAAAAAAACCCTGAAATGGTGGCCAGGTTGCATTTATTAACTATAAGCCACAGGGAGCTCAACTCCAGGGCTGTTTTCATAAAGGGAAAGAGGCTGTGTGGACCCCTTCTCAAGCCTACAGAGACCCCAAGTAGCCCACCTTTGGTGCCGAAAACATTGTTTATTGGGAGGGAGGATGCATGGCCCCCAATCCTTGAGCCATCAGAGGCCTCTGAGGGTCCACCACTGCAGTTGAATGTATTATATACAGGGAGGGGGATGCACAGCCCCTATCCCTGAGCCATAAGAGGTCCCGGGGAGCCCACATCCACGGCCAAAGGTTTATTTGTATGGAAGGGGACATGTGGCCCCTCTGTCTGAGCCATGACAGGCCCCAGGGAGCCCACTTTCAGAGCTAAACATTTGCAAAATGAGGAGTTGGGTGAGCAGCCCACCTCCCAGAGCTTCCTCAGTCCCCGGGGAGTCCACCACCAGGGCCGAAAACGTTCCAAATGGGGCAGGGACCATAAAGGCCTCCTCCTTAAGCCTCTAAAGGCTCAGAGAACCCACCCCAGGGCTGAATACTTTAAGAAAGTGGGGCAGTATGGCCCCCTTTCCCTGATCCATTATTGACCCAGGGGACCCTGTTAGAAATTGAGGTTTCTGGTTGGTAGAGTATACACCCTGCACAAGCAGGAGCCACAATCCTAGTCAGCATAAGTCAGATACACAGCCTAAATTAAACTGTGCTCACCCTCTGGTAGCTTGGCACAGAGCTGTCAGGCTTAACTAAAGAGGCAATGTGTAAAGTATTTGTGTGCACTTTAATTACAGTAACAGAGTGAAAATACAACATAAAAACTACACACCAGTTTAGAAAAATAGAGAATATTTATCTGAGTAAAGCACAACCAAAATGACAAAAATCCAATATGTAGAAGTCGAAATATGAATTTGTAAAGATTAAATCCCAAAACAGTGTATAGAAGTCAATAGCTCTAAAAGCGTACTTGAGGTCACGTTTGACCGGGGTAAATTAAAAGTTCAGGCCAACCATGATGGTGGGCAGGTTGGCTACAGGACCGCTGAAAAAGTAGCTTTTATGGAGCAAACATAGTCGAACCTCGCAGTTGGGACCTGTGTCATTGTCGAATCAGCACGGCGTTAGTGTTGGAGTGCACTGTGGCCGCTCTGATCGTAGTAGTGGCTGATATGGGGAAGTAGCGGTGGGGGTATTAAGAAAAAAGGAAAATACTCGTAACTGCCGGCAGCCCCTTCTCCTCTGTCATCTTCAACAGGAAGGACGAAGCAGATTCTCTTAGCCAGTCATGACGCTGCTATCATCAGCATGACAGCAGCACCTTGATTGGTCTGAGAGGCAAGCTTCCACTCTCAGACATGCAGTGGGAGCCTGTGCATGTTCTCCACCCAGCCTGTACATTACAGCTCCGTGGAGAGCATGCTAAGTGTGCATGACTGTTTGGTCAGCCCAAGACTGCAAGTCAAACTGTTACGAGCACTTAGAAAGTACACACCACTCCTCCCCACTGCTCTATGGGCTGCCCGCCTTGCACCTTCAAGACCTTCTAAAATATAATATAATGATAATAATGTGGTCTTATTAGAATTTTATATTTCCTCTGGGACAACGCACTCCACCTTAGTGGAGGAGCCGCCACTATCCGATCGGCACAAATTTTGTGGAAAACAGATGGAAAACCCACTTCTGAGGTACAGGAATGGAGGCCCAGGACATAGTCAGTGACATCACTAATGGCATCACTGATTACCTCTTTTTTAAACGCTCACATTTACTGGATTATGTCATTAGAGATGTCATCAGTGATTTAATTTGGGATGTCATCAGTGATTTCATCAGTAATGTCCTTGACCATGTCATGAGTGATGTAACATGTGAGGTCATAAGCAGTGCATTGTGGGGCGTGAGATATCGTTAGATCAACTAACTATAACTGCTGAATTTCTCTGATTTTGTACAAGTGAAATGTAGGCCTAACTATAACGTCCCTGTATCCTTTGGTGTTTTCAGGGAATATATATGTATATACTATTTTGGGAAAATGTCATGAAGATTCGTCAAACAGCCCCAAAGTTATAAGCAAATCAAAAAAAGGTTTTCCTATGAAACTAGGTACTAACTATACCTACTGGTGACCGCTAGCCTAACTATAACATCCCTGTAACCTTTCAGTGCATATAATGCACTGAAAACACCAAAAGTTACAGGGATGTTATAGTTAGGTCACCAGAAGGTATAGTTAGTACCTATTTTCATAGGAAAAGCTTTTTTTTATTTGCATATATCTTTGACGAATCTTCATGAAATTTTCCAAATTAGTGCTCTCCTGTGTCTTGTTGCACATGGAAAGTTTTGGGGTGATTTGTCAAGCGGGGCCTGAGAAAAAAGAGTTTATTTCAATAGAGATTTTAGACTCGACTACAGCCCGCCCCGCTCAACAGAATTACACCAAAGTTGGCAGAAAGTTAGATATTGGTTCAGATAGTCCTGGCCCTTGATATACCTTCATTAAAAAATGTTGTCAGGAGAGTTTCATTTTTGATTTATGGTTTTGTATCATTAGAGAAGTAATTTAGCTTTGGTAGATATTGCTAATCCAGGCCGAATTTTTGCGGACTACATTTTAAAAAATGGCAGATGTGTTGCAGTGATGATGTAATATATCAGGAACCATGAGACCTATATACTTCATTTTGATGTCAAAACATAGGTTTTGGGGAACAAGTATTCTTAAAGAGACAGAACCGAAGTCCTCATCTGGGGAACCACCCCCTCTGCCTGGGTCAACTCCTTGTGGGCCACAGCGCTCAGAGCTCCCGAATACCCACCAACCACGTACTTACCCTTGGCATCATCCTTGACTCCTCACTCTTAATGAACCACCAAATCAACGCCGACTCATCCTCCTGCTTCCACACACTCCGTGTATTCTGAAAGAGTTTTAAGTGGATCCCCATCGAGTCTAGAAGAACTGTCACCCAGCCAGCACCAGCCAGAAGCTCCGAAAGAGATTGCAAAGAATCCAGAACACCGCCGCAAGACTAATCCTGGACATCCCCCACCACAGTCACATTACCGATCCCCTGAGAAACCTCCACTGGCTCTCGATCAACAAAAGAATCTCCTTCAAGCTCCTCACGCAAGCCTAAAATGCCATCCACAACATCGGACCTGCATACCTAAAACACCGCCTCTTCTTCTACAATCCCACCAGACACCTACGCTCTGCCAACCAGGCCCTGGCTACTGTCCCACAGATCCACAAGACCACGGCTGGAGGAAGTTCCTTCTCCCACCTCGCTGCATGGACCTGGAACTCTCTTCCTCTATATCTCAGGCAATCACCCTCACTGCATCAGTACAGGAAGTACCTCAAGACCTGACTCTTTTACTGTACTGCAGAACCCACCCACAGTCCCTTGAGACCCTAATGCTTGATTAGCCACACTCTATAAGAACCCTGATTGATTGATTGATGGATTAACAGAAAATAACTCCTCAGAGCAACCCTTCCACCATTTTCGAAAATGGTGGCTCTATAATGATGTGTTTTAGCCACCATATTGGTAATTAATTTTAATATTGTTTTTGTTTCTGGTTTTCCATTGATTCAAACTTGTAAACATGAGCGAAGCAAGTAGTAGCAGAGGATCTTTACCTCCAGACAGAGTGTTGCTAGTTACAAAATCGGAGGACTCCTTCAACAAAGAAAAATGTGTCATATGATAAACTAATCCAAATGAAAAGCTAACATCAACTGTGGCTGGACAGAAGAGAGTTTGAGATGCTGCAGAAATATGGCAAGACAAAGTTCACAAAAGAGTGAAACTGATGGGTGAAGAGGATCAAATATTTTAGCTTTGCAACAACAAGTGCTAGAAGTCATATACAATTGAAAAGAAATTGTCAAAAAATAGCAGAAACTAGGGAATCACAAGAATCCAAGTTTTCTGAGAAAGTGATGACAATCAAACCCAATACCCATTCACTTAGCAGATCGATGACTACACCTCGACCACTTCCAATAACTGATCAGAAAGCAGAGGATCTTCAATATGTTATCTGTGTTTAAGCCAGAAAAAAGGCCAAAGCGATTGACGAAAGAACAAAGTACAGAGTCTGTGAGTCTCCAAGGCCAAACATCTTTTTATCTGCAGCTAGTTTCTTCCAAGATGAAGTTTTTAGCCAAGTATCTAAACAGTGAGGTGAATATATTTGCAGCAGATTTGTATGCCAACCTGAACTGCACGTGTGTGTACATTCGAAAATATGAATGTACTATAAGCTCCCAGCAGCAATGTAACCACCAGCCTTCAGTTAAGTTTGCACTTTTTGAAAAAGCAAATGAGGTTTTAAAGCAGTCTTGAGTCAATGGACCCCACTATAGGGACACATTCACAACATGTGTGCCCCTGTCTGTATTCCCCAAAGTTCCAGCACAGCATGAATGTCACCGTCCACTTCACACAATGGAAAAATAATAAAACTAGGTAAAATGTATAAATTGCCCCCAGTAAATACAACAGTAATTAAAGTGTTTGATTGCAGATAGGTAATATTTACTATATCCATTCCAGCCAGTACAACAGTAGGGAAACTATTGAAGTGCAGTGGGGTAAAATGTACTATTCCCACTTGAATCAGTACAACAGTAGGGAAAGTGTTAGATTGCTGAGGAGTAAAATTTACAATTCCCAATCCAGTCATTACAACAGTAGGGAAAGTGTTGGGTTCTGGAGGGGTAAAATTGACTATTCCCACTCCAAATAATGCAGCAGGAGGGAAAGTGTTGGATTGCTGCAAGGTAAAATTGACTACTCCCACCCCAGTCAGTACAACAGTAGGGAAAGTGTTGAATAGCAGAGGGGTCAAATGTACTATTCCCACTCCAGTCAATACAACAGTAGGGAAAGTGTTGGATTGTGGAGCTGTAAAATACACTATTACCACTCCAATAAGTGTAGCAGTAGAAAAAGTGATGGATAACGGAGGGGTAAAATGTATTATTCCCAGTACAGTCAGTACAACTGTCAGGAAAGTGATGGATAGCAGAAGGGTATAATTCACTATTTCTACTCCAATCAGTACAACAGTAGGGAAAATGTGGAATTACGGAGGGGTACAATTTACTATTCCTACTCAATAAGTGCAACAGCAGGGAAAGTGTTGGATTACAGAGGGTTACATTTACTATTCCCATTCCAGTCAGTACAACAGCAGGTAGGGAAAGTGTTGGACTGGGAGGACTAAAATTTACTATTCCTACTCCAGTGAGTGCAACATTAAAAACAAACAAAATTTCTTGAACAAAATAAAATTATTTCAAAAACACAGTAAATAAAGAAAAATTTGAATATGTTGTGAAAAAGCAAATATATTTAATATCAAAATGTAAAAAAGTAAAAACACTACAATGTTAAATACATATCACAAACACCTACAAATATTAATATGAAAAAAATTTCAACATTATTTCCTACAATTAAATATTTCTAGAAAATATTTATTGAGAAAAACATATTTATTACATAAATTCAATGTCGAACAGCATGCTGTACTCTGGTTGCAGTTGGGTACTAGGATAGATAGTTTGTATATATTCATATGAAACACGATATTGTATGAATCGTTCATTTTTATATCTCTTTATTCAAAATGGTGTTTATATAACTTTTTTGACACGAACTATTGAAATGAAGCTTATACAACAACAACAACATGCATTCAATTTAGTTACTTCCCACACTATAACCCCTCAAAGCTCACATAAATCACCTAAAACGTAACTATAAAAAACTATTTACACTAATATTATAAATATTCATCAACAACCAAATTATCATTAAATACATATTAATTATGACTTAATTATAATTAATGTACTTTCCACAACCCCCACAAAACACACAACAAATTCATAAAATTTGACAGAAAATTATTTACACAATTAACATCATGTCAAATTAATCATTAATATTAATACACAAAATAATTATTAATTACATACAATTAATTTATTTACCACCCCATACCACACACAACTAACAACCCACATCTAAACCTTTGAAAAAATGAATTACACAATTAAAATAATTAGTTGTCAACTAAATAGTTAATAGTATTTAACAATTTATTATTAACTATTTAACATTAATTTGTTTCCCACCCTTTACCCCAATTAACCTCACAAACCACACCTCAAAAAAGAAATTACAAAATTAACACAATTATTTATCAACAATTTAATTAATGTTATTTAACAACTAATCATTAATTAATTAAAAATAAATTACTTTCTCTCTTTAACCCTTGAAAGCCAATAATCCACACCTAAAAATATGTATTACAAAATAAAACACAATTGGTTATCAATTAATTAACTAATAACAATTAGCAATTCATTAAAAATAAATGACTTTCCACCCTATGCCCCTATAACCCCACAACCCGCACTTAAAAAATGAAAAAATAAACAATTAATATAATTCATTATCAATTAAATAAATAATATTAAGTAACATTTAATTAATAATTGGCGAAAAATAAATTACCTCCCACCTTTTACCCCTATAAGCCCACAGCCCACACATAAAATGTATATTTGAAAAAAATAGCACAATTAACATAATTAAATATCAAATCCATATATAATATTAAATACAAAATAATCATTAATTTATTATAATTAAATTACTTGCCACCCTATTCCCCTATAAACCCACAACCCGCTGTGGAGCTAAAAAATCTAATTAAATTAAATTAATGACTTCTAAAAATGTAATGTAACAAATACATCAATAATAATTATACCCAAAAAATTACATCTACATATACATTCATAATATATACTAAAATATATAACAATATTTAAAAATCGATATTTTAAACAACTATGGGCCTCATTATGATGTCGGGTAGACATAACACCATTGCGGTTACCCGACCTTAGGTTGGGGGTTCTGACAGCAGGATTAGGGTGCGATCACCCATAGAGTGGTTGCAAGCATCCATTTTCCAATGCAAGCTTGTGCGGTGGGCGTAAAAGGCCGCAGCATAAGCTTCCATTGAAAAATGGATATTTGTAAACATCCCTGCACCGTGTGGCAGGCACCATGTAGTACCTGCCACACAGTGCAGGGATGTTTAGGGTGACCCTCCAGGCCACACAACAGAGAGCCAGGGGGAAAGGCCGACATGGAAAAGCTGTCGTAAACTGACATCATAATCCCAACGGCGGAGCCAAGGTTGGCTCTGCCATTATTCAAAGGATTACAATTCCGGTCCTCTCTCTGTGAGCCCGTTGGAAGAGGAGTGGAATCCCCCCACGGGTTTCCTGCCAACTGCGGTCATCATCATATGATGGTCAGAGGGAAGCCCTGGATTTAGGCCAGAAACCCTATGATAGACTGTTGGATGGCTTTCCGCCCAACCTCCAATTCGGGGCCCTCTATTTTTGGAAACAATAATAATCACTTATATATTTTGAAAATCGATATTACTTACCTTAAAATTGATATTCTTGACAACTATATTCTTGCTGAGGATATGTCTGTCCATATTACAATATTTTGCAGTTCAATATTTTTGTATGGTAATATTTAAAAAAATATATTTTGTTTGAATACCGAATTGAGCGAAACTCATAAGCGTTTGTTACAAGGTATGCTCAGCATATCTGAGGCTATAGAAATATTGCATTGGAATGCTTTCTGAACCAAAAAAGACAAATTTGGTTTTGCATATCTTACCAAAGAAGTAAACAAAAATTGAGCACCATTAAAAATGCAAGATAAATATATGTATATTAAAACGCTTTTTATGTAATAAATTTAAAAATTATTTTTGTTATAATTTCTACATATTTTAGTCATGCTATCCATTCCTATTCACACAGTGTGTATCAGCAAATACATGGCTCCAGAATGCAGCCAGCGAATACATGACCTGCCTTGTATTGCATTCTGCTTAATGTCCACTCCCTCCGTCCACTCCCTCCCTAAACATCAGGCCGACTTCTTTGACTTTATTTCAACTCCTCAGGCTGATATCTGTTTTCTCTCTGAAACTTGGCTACGTGATTTAGAGGCTGTGGTGGCACTGGGGGATAATGGAGCCATTTGTTTTGGCAAAGGTAAGTTTTACAAGTCTGAAAAGTGCAAACAAGACTGTGGTAGAAGCCAATGCAGTACCTTGTGACCCTCTGCTCCTTCTCGAGGGATACATCAGAGCCCAGACATTTCTGCCTCCGTGGGTCCCTCTTCCCCCAGTGCTCTGTTGGTGTGCTGGGTTGCTTTGTACCCTGAGCCCTGCTGGACTTCCCTCCCTACGGGACATAGAGGTCCATTAGGATGGCGGACGGATGCATGACAGCAGTGCTGGAGGCGGCGGAAAATGCACCTCACCGTCCGCCAGCAGCGGGCCTTCCGTCCGCCATATTAGGAATGGAAACTGGGCACATTTACCGTCCGCCTCGGAAAACCGTGAACCGCCGCGGGAACACACCAGACACCATGGCGGACGGAGCCAATCCAGCCTCACCGCCGTGCGGAATGACGTCCTGACCGTCCGCAATATTACGTAGTCGCAAACAAACCAGAACACCGCAGCGGAAAAACCACCATCTCATAGACGGCGGAAGCACCACAACGGAGAGGGAAAGCCGTGCCTCGAGACCCACCGCACGGACCCGACCACCATGGACCCAGCCCTACACGCCCTCCCGGCCCTGTTCGTACTTCACTTCCAGCAAGTCATGCACCGTCGTGGACGCCGCCGCAGGTACGCAAGTATGCAATACACACATACCACGCAACAGCATACATGAACACTGTTACCTGTTCACACCAGCAGCATAGGATTAGCAACGAGGGCACTAGGGCACTGCCCGAGGGGCCGGTGTCCAGTCCCAGCTGAGGGCTGCTGTTGTGGGCAGCCATGGTGGACCAATCTGGGCGGTCCCTGGATTTGTAAATGACGGCCAGCGGCCCAGTGGGTGCATGTGAGGGCTTCCTGTAAGTAAATGTGCGTTCATTGCCACCCTCCGATCAATGGCAGAGGCGTCACTCCCTTACTCTTGCTGGGCGGGACAAGTAATATATGAATATTGAGCGGTGCAGGGGGCATGATCAAAACTCGCCTCACTAGTTGTCAGGTGCGTCACCATTGTGAACTAATCCGTGGTAGACAGGGCATGTTGTAAACACAAGAAATCAACAATGCAAGTACACAACAAGCACGGACACTGACAAAGTACACAACATGAGTAACTGCCTTTATTAAACATCACAAAGATAACACTCTGATGTACCCAGGAGCCAGCCCAGTGGCCAGTACACATTGCAGAGCATGTCCATGAGAAGCTGCCTAACCAAGGGGCAAGAAGCAGCACAGCTCCAGGCAGGGCAATGAGAGAGTGCAGAGCATGTCCATGAGAAGCTGCATAACCAAGGGGCAAGAAGCAGCACAGTTCCAGGCAGGGCAATGAGAGAGTGCAGAGCATGTCCATGAGAAGCTGCACAACCAAGGGGAAACAAGCAGCACAGTTACCATAGAGCCTGTGGCCAGAACAGAGCAGTTAAATCTGAGGCAGAACAAGTGAGGGGCAAAGTGCATTAACAGTCCATGGTACAGAACAGAGCAGGTCCATCTGAGGCAGCACATGGGAGGGCACAATGCAGCAGCAGAACAGCAACAGGGCAGGGTTCACAACAGAGCAGGTACAGCTGAGGCAGCACTAGTGAGGGTCACATAGCATCACATTACTAACAGGGCCAGTGGCCACAACAGAGCAGGTACATCTGAGGCAGCACAAGTGAGGGGCACATAGCATCACATTGCTCACAGGGCCAGTGGCCAGAACAGAGCAGGTACATCTGAGGCAGCACAAGTGAGTGGCACATAGCATCAGATTGCTAACAGGGCCACTGGCCAGAACAGATCAGGTACATCTGAGGCAGCACAAGTGAGGGGCAAAGTGCATCAACAGTCCATGGTACAGAACAGAGCAGGTACATCTGAGGCAGCACAAGTGAGGGGCAAAGTGCATCAACAGTCCATGGTACAGAACAGAGCAGGTCCAACTGAGGCAGCACATGGGAGGGCACAATGCATCAGCAGAACAGCAACGGGGCAGTGTTCACAACAGAGCAGGTGCAGCTGAGGCAGCACATGGGAGGGGCACATGGCATCAGAACTCAAACAGGGCCAGTGGCCAGAACAAAGCAGGTCCATCTGAGGCAGCACATGGGAGGGCACAATGCAGCAGCAGAACAGCAACAGGGCATTGTTCACAACAGAGCAGGTACAGCTGAGGCAGCACAAGTGAGGGGCACATAGCATCACATTACTAACAGGGCCAGTGGCCAGAACAGAGCAGGTACATCTGAGGCAGCACAAGTGAGGGGCACATAGCATCACATTGCTAACAGGGCCAGTGGCCAGAGCAGAGCAGGTACATCTGATGCAGCACAAGTGAGGGGCACATAGCATCACATTACTAACAGGGCCAGTGGCTAGAACAGAGCAGGTATATCTGAGGCAGCACAAGTGAGGGGCAAAGTGCATCAACAGTCCATGGTACAGAACAGAGCAGGTACATCTGAGGCAGCACAAGTGAGGGGCACAGTGCATCAATATTGCTAACAGGGCCAGTGGCCAGAACAGAGCAGGTCCATCTGAGGCAGCACATGGGAGGGCACAATGCAGCAGCAGAACAGCAACAGGGCAGTGTTCACAACAGAGCAGGTACAGCTGAGGAAGCACAAGTGAGGGGCACATAGCATCACATTACTAACAGGGCCAGTGTCCAGAACAGAGCAGGTACATCTGAGGCTGCACAAGTGAGAGGCACATAGCATCACATTGCTAACCCGGCCAGTGGCCAGAACAGAGCAGGTACATCTGAGGCAGCACAAGTGAGGGGCACATAGCATCACATTGCTAACAGGGCCATAGGCCAGAACAGAGCAGGTACCTCTGAGGCAGCACAAGGACGTGTGTCATACGGACAGTCCTATGGACAAGACCCTGACACACTGCCAAGACCTGATACAGGAGTGTGAGAAACAGCCACAGCTCTAGTGACTGACACATGAGCGATAGACCCTGACACACTGCCAGGACCTGATACAGGAGTGTGAGACACAGCCACAGCTCTAGTGACTGGCACATGAGCGATATACCCTGACACACTGCCAGGACCTGTCCCTGGACACTGACCAACAAATACCATGCCAGCATCTGAGACATGAGATTGGCGGACACCCACAGTGGCAGTACTTGAAACAGGAGAGGACACAACTGACACAGTGCTACTACATGAGGCATGACACCGAACAACAGACACAGTGCCACTATCTGACACATGAGAGTGAACTGCAGCAGACCCACTAGGACCACTGAAATTACGAGCTACAGGGCTGTATGGGCCAGGAGGCAGGGTGGCACTGGGAGCTAGGGACAGCTGTAGTTGTGCGACATTGCGGTGGTCAGGTGTTACCTGTGTATGTTTCCGTTTCTTGGGAATTCGGAAGGGCACCCTGGACATGACTGGACTGGTAAGTGGTGCGGCCTCATCTGAAACATCACCCATCAAGGTTGGATCATGTACATGTGTGGGTCTGCTCTCTGGGGACGTGATGGAACCTGCTTGACGCTTGCTCTGGCCCTCCCTTCTGCCCTCTGCATCATGTGTAATGGGGGATGCAACAACAGTATTCTCCTTCTTCTGCCTCACTGGGGTGTGGATGGGAGTAGAGGTATGGGGGGCCTCCACCTCTGACACATGTGGTTTACGTTCCTTCACCAACACCAGCTTCAGGGGATGCATGGGTGATGGATGTCTGTCCTTGCTGGATGTCCTGTCCATGGGAGACGCCTTGGTCCTGGGAGGTGCCTGCTCCCTGGGAGTAGCCTTGGCCGTGGGAGACGCCTAGCCATAGGAGGTGTCCTGTCTTTGGAATGTGCCTTATTCGTGGGCGGTGCTCTGTCCCTAGGAGGTGCCCTGTCCATTGAAGGTGCCCTATCCATTGAAGGTGCCATGTCCTTGGGAGGTGACCTGTCCTTGGGAGGTGCCCTGTCCTTTGTAGGGGCCTGGTCCTTGGGAGGTGCCCTGTCCTTGGGAGGAGCCCTGTCCTTGGGAGGTGCCCTGTCCTTTGTAGGGGCCTGGTCCTTGGGAGGAGCCGTGTCCATGGGTGGTGTCCTGTCCTTTGCGGATGCCCTTTCCTTGGTCTGTGCCATGTCCATGAGATGTGCCTTGCCCTTGTGAGTACCTGTTGAGGGGGATGCCTGTGTGTCCCGTGAATCTGTGCCCCCATTACCCCTTGAGGGTCATGTGTGTCATCTCCAGGGTAGCTGATGTCATGTTCTGTGAAAGATTTCCCTTTCCCATGGGATGGTGTCTGTGGCCTCCGTTGCCTGCCTTGCTGCCTGTGGCTGCTTCTAGTGCAATACCCTGAAAATGATGCATGTTCAGAAGTGTCACTCTCCCCTGAGACAGTAAGTGGTGTGGATGGGGGAACTGAAGTAGAACCTTGTCCATGTGACTGTTGAATGGCTGCAGACACTGTGTTGGATAAGGACTGTACTGTCCTGTGTAGATCAGCAACATCACCATGCATCCCCTCCATGAATGCTACCACCTGCCCCAACTTCCTATCGTGGTCCAGGAATGCATTTATCATGTGTGTTTGCCCTACACACAGCTGTCGCAGCAGATCAACCGCCTCAGCACTAAGGGCAGTTTGTGTCATAGGGGCAGGGTCAGCGGTGCCTTCACCAAAGGCCACTCTGCTCCCCCTACTCTTGCGAGCATGAGCAGTACTTTTTGCAGTTGGTGGCAGTGTGGGCCCAGTGTGCTGTGTACCGACTGAAGGTGTAGATTGTCCACTTCCTGTGTCTACCAACAGTGCTGACTCACCACCGCTGTCTGAAGATGATGGCGATGGTGTCTCCACATGTGAGTCCTCAGGGATAGTTCTGTCCCCCTCTCCGGGGCTGCTCTGTTCCATCTCAGTCTGTGTTTGTGTGGTCTCTGATCCGGATGCATTGCCACCACTTCCCTCCGTTGTTTGTCTGTCAGTGCCTTTGTCCAAAGCTGAAAGAGAAAGATCAGAGGTATACCTAAGTGCCACACTCACTAACTGCAAATTACAAAATCCAAACTTCCTTGACTGCTGGAGAACATGTCAAACCCATCCTGCACATGAACCACCCCTCCCAGACATACTCATGTCAAAGAATTAGTGGGCCACGTGACACATGTACAAGAAACAAACAGGGCAAGTGCATGCAGACCACCGCACATGTGATGCCATGGGACCACAGACATGAATGACATGTCCTGGGCCCCTGCACTACAATGCAACTGGTATGTCCAGCTGGCTGACATGGATGCTGACTCTCACTCCGCTAATCCACCAACATGCAATAGCAGCACATCATATACACCATGGATGTCACTACTGTGTCTGACCAGCAATACATGCATGCACTTCCAAGTCACAAACCCATGTCAGTTAGCTCACTGCTAGTTTGCTGCTGCTCCCCTCTCAGCCGTGCGGCCAGGTCAGGATGTGTCACAGCTATGATACGTAGCATTAGAGGGGTCATGGTACGTCGTGCAAGCCAGCCTGATCTTGGAATCAGCCCCAGTGTCATCTTCGCCACAGTCTTGCTGAGCCTGGACATGTCATCCCACCGCTTGCGGCAGTGTGTGTGTCACCTGTTGCATACCCCCAATGCCCGTACATCACATGCTATGGCCCTCCACACGGCCTTGCGATGGTGCAGCTTGACCTACCATAATGGGAGACAAGAGGGGGCAAGTCTGTGAACAGTTGGCCGTTCACACAGATAGAAGGTACAGGTATCTGTCAGCAGCCATGCACGGCGGTGGGTACCGCTATCTGCATGGCAGGCCCCTGGACTGAATGGGCATGGGCGGTTATCCACCACATGGGCGGTGAGTGCGGTGGGTACCGCTATCTGCATGGCGGGCCCCTGGACTGAATGGGCATGGGCGGTGAGTCACCGCCGTGGAACGGTGGTGGGTACCGCTACGTGCATGGTGGGCCCCTGGACTGAATGGGCATGGGTGGTTAACCACCGCATGGGTGGTGAGTGGGTACCGCTATGTGCATGGTGGGCCCCTGGACTGAATGGGCTTGGGCGGTTATCCACTGCATGGGCGGTGAGTCACTGGTGGGTACCGCTATCTGCATGGTGGGCCCCTGGACTAAATGGGCATGGGCATGGGCATTGACTCACCGCCGGGGAACGGCGGTGGGTACCGCTAGCTGCATGGAGGGACATACCAACTGCCATTTCACAATGTAGATTTAAATGTTGTGGAAAGCCTGCCCCGCCCACGCGGCATGCGTGAACCTCCATCACGGTGCCGAAAACTGGATGCATTTGAAGGATGCACCCTAGCGGCAGCGCACGCATGACTGCGCCGGTGTGTCCCCGCCATGGCACCCTATTCAACAGCCAATGGGAAGCGCATTTGTGGAGGCTGAATGCAAGTTTTGAAATTGCTGCAGGCGTGCACTGCCAGCGCGAGGCCAATTACTGCATGGTCAGGAACACATTCCGTGTTGGCAAGGGGATATGGGTGGCTAAGCAGGTACATGGTACCTGCCAACACATCATGCTGTGGTGCGGGCGCTGTAAAAGGGTGTCCATTGGCCACTGTGATCATGCAACAGGACAGTGCTAACATTGCAAGTTACACACCCAGACCAGTGCTAAATGCACATGCCAGGCCAGTGCACATCTGTGACAATGTAGTGATGTGCTGGCTCACATGTGACATGGGTTGTTGGTTTACATTGACACAGTTCATTGTTACCATGGACCTGCAGATTGTTTTACATGTGTGTCTGTGCATGGTATGTGCAATGACATGTGATGATGTGATGGATGCACTATGAATTTGTTGCTGTATGATGTATGCCTGATGGATTGCCCTCTCATGTGTCCTTGTCCAGCCTATGCAAGTGTAGTCAGAGGTGCATGACCTCATGGACTGTGTATTTATGTATTGGCATCGTACAGCACAAAGATTGGGACCTTTGTGGATGCAGATCCACACATGAGGTGTATGTTGCAAAATCAAGGCTGTTTGTGCTACATGTGGGAACGTGCCTTTGTGCATACACATGTCTGTGATGTCATTGTGGGGATGTCAATGTGTGGCAAGTCTGCAGGTGTGCCATTGTTGTGTGCCAGGGCCAACCCACATGTAGTCTGTGGTACCATCACTGGTGATGTCAGTCATTGTTATTGCTGTGTCTGTCAGGAACACAAATGTGGTACAGCTGTGTTGTGTTTACAATTGACATGTGCTCCCATCCTAGGAGGGCTCCGAATGTGCACCGTCCATACACTGTGCTGGAGGACATTGTGGACGACGAGGTGATACACAGATTCCGCTTGGACCGTCCCACATTGCAGATCCTGGTTGCCCAACTGTAGCCCCACCTGCAGCCATGCAGGGAATATCTCGGGGCAACCACACCAACGGCCATGGTGATGGCGGCACTTCACTTCTTTGCTACTGGCACTTTCCAGCACACAATTGGTACAGCAGGGGGGATGTCCCAACCCATGTTTAGTGTGGTACTGCGTGATGTCCTGGCAGCCATGATGCTGTTTAAGGATGAATATATCCTTTTTCCTGGGGCAGCGGAATTGCTAGCTGTGAAGGCTGATTTCTACGCTCTGAGTCGGATTCCACATGTGGTGGGTGCCATTGATGGCACACATATTGGTCTGGTTCCACCACAGGCATGTGAATACATTTATCGTAATAGGAAGCATTACCACTCCATCAACATCCAAGTGGTGTGCCAGGCCAATCAGATCATCTCGCATGTGTGTGCCAGATTTCCAGGCTCTGCGCATGACTCCCATGTCCTGCGGAGCAGCATTGTGCCCCGACTGATGGCGAATATGCATCCGGAACGTTGCTGGCTTGTTGGTGAGTTGTAAGTGTCAAACACGGTGTTGTATGTGTGCCCTGCTGACCCACACCACAGTGGTAATGTTGGATGTGCCTGTCCACCTCTCTCATAGATGACTCTGCATATCCGAACCCACCATGGTTGTTGAGCCCAGTACGGAATCCCACTACCCCAGGCGAACAGCGATATAATGTGGCACATGGCAAGACACGTCGGGTGGTGGAGCGCACATTTGGGCTGCTGAAGTCAAGGTTCTGCTGCCTGGACAAGACCGGAGGGACCCTGCCTTACTCACCCGCAAAGGTCTGCAAAATCGTGGTTGCCTGATGCATGCTCCACAACCTGGCCCTGAGCAAGGAGATCCCTCTGATCCTGGACCCTGCAGACCAACAAGTGGCTCCGCATGCTATCCTGCCCGTGTCCAGTGATGATGATAGTGGAGAGGAGGAAGGTGTGGACCAGAGACGTCAAGTCATTGAGCACTACTTCCCCTGAAGGTGGGTGACAAAGTACAGTGTTGACATGGTATGTGTGAGTGGTAGTTGGTGGTGATGTCTGGATGTGTGTTGTGACTGCTGCCTGTGGTTGACTCTGTGCTGCTTGCAAATGTGTGTGGGCCATGGTAGTCATGCACGGCTCACGAATGGGTATGTTGTGTCTTGTAAAAATTGTGGAGTGCATAGATAGCACAGCCGTGAAATGTGGTGTGGTGTGAAGACTGTGATGCAGTTTCATGACATGTGTATGTAGTGCTCTTGTTCTCCCTAGATTGCTTCATTTTCAACATGAGTACAGACAAGCATTGCTCCTCGGACATGATAACGTTTACATCATTGTACACCCTGTGATTTACACATGGAGTACACACAGACATGAGTGTTTCAAGAGTGTTTATTTACAATGGTGGCAGTTGGTGGAGTGCATATTTACAAGATGGGGGGTGGGGCTCATCAAGTTGAAAGTCATGGGGCATGAGAACATCGTGTAGAACCCACATTGTCGTGGAAATCCAGTACAACACATACAAGCGATGGCCTGGCGGTGTTGGGGAGAATAGTCAGCAGAGTGAATCGCAGGCTCAGGGCATGGTGAAGTCAGTGCTGGCTCCTCGTCTGGTAGCTGGCTGGAGCTTTGCCACTGGTTTCAGCTGGCTGTTTCCTCGGACGTCCCCTCTGTATTTTGGACGAAGGAGGGACTGCTGTGGGGGCAGCTTGCTCGGGGGTCACATCCCTCTCTGTGGCGTATGGGGATGTTTGTGTGATGACATCCTGCAGGCCACTGGGGTAGGGGGAGGTGGTATATGGGCTGCAGGCTGCTCCCTCTGAGACGCTGCTTGCTGCCCCATGATGCAGTTGTGCCAGCCTGTTGTCGATGGACCTCAACAGCTGCCGGTGCTCCAGTGTGTCTTTGCGTGCCTGTGTCTATGCACGCTCATAAACGTACACAACCCTGTTGATGGCATCCAGGGCCTCAGCACCATAATTGGTTGGGCGTTGCTGGCCACCTACCCTTCCACCTGCCCTCCTGTCCGGAACCTTTTGCCTCAGCTAGGTCCTAGACCGGAGACTCTCCCTACTCTCCTGGGATGTGGTGGGTGTTTCGTTGTCCAATGGGTCTGGGAGGACGGGACAGGGTAGACTTGTTGCAGTGGTGGTGGTGGTGGTAGTGGCAGTACAGGTCCCGACAGCAGGGGCCACTGTTGGTGTTGTGGTCAAGGTGGTGGTGACAGCAATGTCCTGGGACCGTGAAGGAACTGGTGACACTGGTGTACTAGCCACTTCCACAACATCCGAGGCATCGAGGTCATCAACTCCAGAGAGTCCATGGGCTGAGGGGGGTGCCTGGGGTTGTTGGTTGCTGACATTTCCTGCCAGTTCACGATCACCTGTTGTACAAAGGATAGAGAGTCATTGATGTGTACTGCACAGGTTGGTTGTTGTGACAATTTGGATGTCATGTCATGCAGCACAAGATTGACGAAATCATCACATTGTTGTGGTACACAGTACTGGGCATCATGACGGGTTCGGGTGGCATACGCCACTTGGCTAGGTGTCATACTATGCTGGCCCCTCACTCAGGTACACCCCTCCCTGTGAAGAAGGCTACATACATGTTACGTTGGTGGGAGGGGTTGCATTGCTAGCACATGGTGGGGGACTCCATCTTGCTGGGCTGTGGGTGAAGGGGGCCTGTTGGGAGTTGTAGTGCTGCCCACTCACCCAGGTACACCCCTCCCTGTGAAGATGGCTACCTACCTGTTACTTTGGTGAGAGGGGTTGCATTTCTAGCACATGGTGGGGGACTCCATCTTGCTTTGCTGTGTGTGAAGGGGGCCTGTTGGGAGTTGTAGTGCTGGCCCCTCAACCAGGTACACCCCTCCCTGTGAAGATGGCTACCTACCTGTTACTTCAGTGAGGCTAGCACATGGTAGGGGAGTCCATCTTGCTGGGCTGTGGGTGAAGGGGGCCTGTTGGGAGTTGTAGTGCTGGCCCCTCAACCAGGTACACCCCTCCCTGTGAAGATGGTTACTTACCTGTTACTTTGGTGAGGCTAGCACATGGTGGAGGGACTCCATCTTGCTGGGCTGTGGGTGAAGGGGGCATGTTGGGAGCTGTAGTGCTGGCCCCTCAAACAGGTACACCCCTCTCTGTGAAGAAGGCTACCTACCTGTTACTTTGGTGAGAGGGCTTGCATTGCTAGCTCATGGTGGGGGACTCCATCTTGCTGGGCTGTGGGTGAAGGGGGCCTGTTGGGAGTTGTAGTGCTGCCCACTCACCCAGGTTCACATCTCCCTGTGAAGAAGGCTACCTACTTGTTACTTTGGTGAGAGGGGTTGCATTGCTAGCACATGGTGGTGGACTCCATCTTTCTGGGCTGTGGGTGAAGGGGGCCTGTTGGGAGCTGTAGTGCTGCCCACTCACCCAGGTACACCCCTCCCTGTGAAGATGGCTACCTACCTGTTATTTTGGTGAGAGGGGTTGCATTGCTAGCACATGGTGGGGGACTCCATCTTGCTGGGCTGTGGGTGAAGGGGGCCTATTGGGAGTTGTAGTGCTGGCCCCTTAACCAGGTACACCCCCCCTGTGAAGATGGCTAATTACCTGTTACTTTGGTGAGGCTAGCACATGGTGGGGGACTCCATCTTGCTGGGTTGTGGGTAAAGGGGGCCTGTTGGGAGTTGTAGTGCTGGCTTCTCAACCAAGTACACCCCTCCCTGTGAAGAAGGCTTCCTACCTGTTACTTTGGTGAGAGGGGTTGCATTGCTAGCACTTGGTGAGGGACTCCCATCTTGCTGGGCTGTGGGTGAAGGGGGCCTGTTGGGAGTTGTAGTGCTGGCTGCTTAGCCACATGTGACCCAGGAAATGGTGGTTGCTCCGTGTGTGGGTGATCATGGTGGATGCATTTTGGCCCCGACATTCACACATTTGGATGTATGTGTGCTCAACATGCATGGTGTGGGGCCTAGGCGGAGTATCTTATCAGTTGTGCACGGCAGTACTTGACATTGTGATTGTGGTTATTAGGTTGTACTTACCAGCCTCCATTCCCTCAGCTATTCCTTCCAGGCTCTCCGGGTGCAGTATTCCAAGCACCTTCTCCTCCCATTCAGTGTATGGTATTGGCTGGATGGGACTGCCGGCGCCAGTATGCTCGGCCCGCTCGCGGTTCTTGCCTCTCATAGACTTCACCTTTGCCTTGAGGTCGTGCCACCGCCTCTGGATGTCTCTTTTGTTGCGTGGTGCGGTCCCTGATGCGTTCACTCTGGTGACTATCCTTTCCCACATTCTGGTTTTGTTGGCCAGTGTGGTCTGTTGTACAAGGTTTCCAAACAGGTAGGGCTCTACGTGTATGATCTCATCCACCATGACTTTCAGCTCACTCTCTTTGAATTTGGGCTGTTTCTTGTGGGCCATGGTGTGTGCTATGCAGGATGTTGGGGGTGTAGGTGTGTGGTTTGTTGTGATGGTGTTGGGGTGGATGGTGAGGTGTGTGTGTTGATGTGCAGGTTGTTGTGTGGCTATTGGTGTATGTGGTGCTGTGCTCTGCTTTGTATGTGGTGCTGTGCTCTTCTGTGTGCCTCTTTCTCTCAGTTCTGCTATGAGCCTCTTTCTCTCGGTTCTGCTGTGATGCAAAGGATTGTGGGGATGGGAGGGGCTCCTTTTATTTTCGTCTTTGTGGCTGTGTCCCAATGGGATCTTGCAGACAGGTATGTTGTGGTTGTGGACTCTTGCCTGTCAGGTGTTTTTGATGTGGGTTATTGGGGGCGGGGTGTGTTCATGGTAGGTTTGTGTCCTGATTTGATGGATTGCATAGTGCCTTGCTGCCGCCATTTTTTTGCGGTCAGACCGCCGCGGGGGATTAGCTTTGGCCCTTCCGCTGTTACTTACTTTTGTCGATGTTATTTTCCGCGACGGTCGTGGAGGGGGATTCTTTACGTTGCCCTGGCGGTGTTAGCCTAATCGTGCGGCTGGTCACTCCGCTGCACTGTCAGCGGTTGGGCCTGTTACCGCGGCCACTCTGTCTTGGCGGTCATTTTTTTCGATGGTTCGGTCGGCGGTCTTTGTTGTCATCCCTCCGCCGCCGCCGGGTTTTTCTTATGCTTCTGTCCATGGTCGGCGGACTTTGATGAAATCTGTCCACCGCGGTCGGGTTTTGCTGGAGGGGAATGATAATTGCACTGCCGGTTTCACCACAGTGCGGTCGGACGGTCAATTGCCGTGGGACTGGCGGTCAGGACGCTTTCCGTCCGCAATCCTAATCGGCCCCATAGATGGCTGGGACGTTTCACCTCGACTCACCATCTACAGTCCTGTCAAGTACCATGCATCAAGGGTTAGACTAATGCATTTTAGTGCTGGTGTCTGCATCAACGCACTAAAATGCATTAGTCACACATTATCGCTCACCTGACTTCAAGTATCATGAGGCACTGCTGCCATAATTAACAAAATCCTAGATGCACTTAGGGGCATATTTACTAGTAAAGTCGCGAAGCCTGTCATTAAGCCAAGAAGGCTTTAGAAAGTAGGGCTGTACCATATTTACAAGAATATTGTGCAGCTCTGCTTTTACCCCTGTGCCTGTGCTAGTGCCAATGCCAAGGACAGAGCCTGATGGGAGTTGTATCCATCGCACATACTCATCCACACACCCAGGCCAGTTAAGCCCACTGGCTCTATGCTTACCTCACAGTGAGGGTGAGTGTACTGGCAAGGTTGCTGACAATGGGGCCTGGTGTTTGATTTGCACACAACTCCCATCAAGGCTCTGTGAACAAAACACCATGCAACAGTGTCAGCCATCTCGCTAGTACACTTCCATTCACTGCCAGGTAGCCATAAGCACAGATGACCCGGTTTGACTGCATGGGGGTAGGAGTGTTTTCACTGACTACATCTACCCTCAGGCTCTGTCCTACCCACACCTTCCTACACATCCCAAATAGCTTACCTGAGACACTGCCTTCTTGACAGTGAGTGGCAATGTGGTGCCAAGATGGCTGACTCTTCTGCGTGGTGTCTGGAGCTGAAGGTCTTGATGGGTGTTGCAGACACGTCAAACAACAGGCACCAGTGTCAGACATCTTGAATGTGAAGTTCTACTCACTGGCAGGTAAGCATGGTTCATGGTAGACTATTTGGGCTGGGTGGGAGGAGGAGTGCTTGCCCTCTCCCAGAATACCCTGTCGTACACACACTATTCCAACCCACCACAAACAGCACACATGGAACTCTGCTTACCTGACACTGAGTGGAAAAGCACTGACAATATGGATGCTACTGGGGAATGGTGTTTGGAGCACAAGGCCATGATGGAAGTTATGGTCAACTCTGGCAACAGGCCCCAGTGACAGACACCTTTACAGTACACTTCACACTCACGTTCATGAAACCACAGTTCATGTTGGTCTGTATGTGCTGGCTGGGAAGGTGTGTGGAAGACAGGTTCTGATGGGAGTTGGAGTAATAGCAAACATTTCTACCCACACTGAAATTAACCAGTTCAACTGGGCCTTTGGCTACCTGACAGTGAATGGAAGTGAACCAGCAAAATGGCACTGTTACATGGTGTTATGTGCAAAAGGCCGTGTTGGGAATTGCCTTCAAGTTTAACAACATGCGGCAGTATCAGCCTCCTTGCTACTGCACTCTCCCTCGCAGCTAGCTGCGAGGGAGGAGGAGTATTTGGAAAGACTATAACTCATATCAGGCCCTGTCCAACATACACCAAGCAAAAACAGTCCAACAGGAACTAAGCTTACCCATTCCCCTGGTAGTGCAATCAGCTAAAGATCCTGTGCTTCCCAACCGGGGTAGTGTGTGGGAAAACAGCCTTGAGTTGCTAACATTTTTCTGCCAACCAATATGGCAAGTCATCTCTATTCTGAGGACACTTGCCCTTCACTGAATTAATCATGATGGAATTAATGACAAGAACACCACCATGTCCTGGTGGTTGAGGAGTGGCTCCAGCCGGAGCCACTTGAACATTACGGGACATACATTGTATGACACTTCTGAGCATATTAATCGAAGATCTATGTAACTGAAGTAGCTCTGCATGTGTAACACCAAGATAATTTGGATGAGGTGTAAAACCCGCCAAAATAGGCCATGTGGCCCCGTCGACCAATAAGGGGCCTAAACGGACCACATAAACAGGGTGAGTAAGGGTGCCATTAAACCAGGTGGTATTCTCCCAGGCTGACAACAGAACTTTAAGTAATCAATAAGGGTGATAATCCAGTGGAACTGCAGCTGGTCTATTTTCATAAAGAAATTATAATTTTCATCCACAGCAGGAAAGGTAACCCACAAGAAAAAAAAAACTCGAAGCCGTAACCTGTGTCCGCCTCAACAACAAATATCAAATCAGCCCCTGCACTATGGACTCATCGTTGTGTCCAATGTTCTGTAACAGCCGTGTGGTTAGGTGCCACAATAGCGACTGCCATAACAAAAACGGTATAGAATAAACCAAAAGAACGGTAGTGGTAAACCGCGTTCAAAGAGATTGAAACAAACCTTTTAAACTTCAAGCTTGAAAAACGTATAAAACACAAATATATGAGTCTAAGCCCTCACACCACAGTCGTCTCCGCAAGCCGGTGAGAGGGTGCTGTGGAAAAGAGCAAGCGCTACTCAGGGGTCTCGTGGATAAGTACTAGACCAAACGTTGGACACCATGTTGCAGGATTCTGCACACACACAGAACTGTGCGCCAGATTATGGGACCTTGGTGTATAGGGACTAAGGCCCAGATGTAGGTAAAAAATATTTACCGATTCTTAATTACCGAATTTTACCGATTCGGTAATTAAGAATCGGTAAATATGAAGGGTGGACATGTAGGTCCATCCAGATGTGTATTTTACCGAATCGGTAAAAATCGGTACTTACCGAATTGGTAAATACCGACCGGTAATGCTCCATTCATTCCTATGGGCTTTGAAGCCCATAGGAATGAATGGGGCATTACCGGTCGGTATTTACCGAATCGGTAAATACCGATTTTGACAAGGGTGCAGGGGGTGTCACTTTGACACCCTCTAGCACCCCCAAAAAAGGGTCGGGGGCCATATGGCAGGCATACCTGCCCTAAGGGCAGGTCTGCCTGTCATATGGCACAGGTGTGCATGCACACATGTGCATGCACACCTGAATCGGTATTTCACCATCAAATTGAATTTGATGGTAAAATACCGATTTCTTAGGCCTTGTGGGACTCATAAGAGTCCCACCTACATATCAATTTTACCGAATCTGTTAAAATACCGGTCGGTAAATTTACCGACCGGTATATTTACAGATTCGGTAAAATTACCGATCGGTAAATTTACCGAACGGTAAATTTACCGATTCTGCCCCCTACATCTCAAAATCCTTTTACCGGTCGGTAACGGCCGAATTCGGCAGTTACCGACCGGTAAAACCCTACCTACATCTGGCCCCAGGTTGTCCCACCACATTAGCACCCACTAGCCCAAGACCGACTACCTATTCTGTCTCACTTGCTCTCCTACTCACTCCTGGAGAAACAAATGATTAGACACCCCAGAACACAACACTCCAAATCTCTTAGAAATTGCGGTAACAAGACACACCTTTTCATGCGCACTCTTCTGCTTGTCCACAATAAGATCTGTCATAGCGCAAAATAGGTTAAAATATTTATTTGAACTAACATGCCCTAACATGCAATATATATGCCACAACAACCAAACAAATGCACAGTACAAATACAGTCAGCATAGCAGCTAGTCCATAAATCATGAAGGGAGATGTCATCATAAAAACACAATGGAGAAAAGACTGTAGTGCCTAACCTCCCTACCCTTGCTAAGAAGAAGTATTATTATATAATAGAAGGACACTGGGCTTTGTCAGCAGACCCCATACCTTAGCCTATATATGGTAGATCTACATCATAGGTGCTGTCTCGCTCTTCTTCCTGGAAAGGCCCATCTCCAAGTGTGTGCTGCCTATTTGTGTATGCTACTAAAACCCAAATACATTTGTCCAAACAACAGTTGCATTGTTATGTTTTGTCTAAGGGGTAAGGTCTCGCCAGAACAAAATAACAAGGGGCATTGTTGTTCAACCTTGCACACAATGTTCGATCAAAATCCCAGGAACATGCAGAGAGCAAACACAGCGATGATTTCTCATGTGAAAGTAGCCATCGAAAATATTGCAAAAAATAAAGCCATGTAGTAATGTGCGCAATTCAGCAGGCAGGCTGCGACGTGCTCATGCTAACTTAGTGAAGAAGACAATGTCCCTATGGGCCACGTGACAAAGAAGGCTCAGTGTCGACTGTGCCAGCACCAACTGGTCCTGCTCGGGTGGGTAGGGGTGGTAGTAGGGGCCATGGTGACATGCATCATCATGCACCTGGTGCTGCTGATGAAGATACCCCACACCTATCCCGAATCCTCCATGTGTATGAGGGTTGCACTGGAGATTTTGGCCAGGTGGTTGGGATGCTCAGGACTATGCCACAAAAGCAGGCACTATGACTAAATGGACACATACATGGCCAAAATTGATGACCTGACTGCGGTGCACAGGGACATTCTCACCTGCCTCCGCCACATTGCTACCAACAAGTCCACACCCCCGTCTGTGCCTACAACACTCTGGTGTATCAACATCTGCACCTGCCACAGGGAGGGATGTGGACTCTGGCGGAGAGCCCCCTGCACCTGAGGGTCCCCAGCCCAAATGTGGGAAGAGTCTTCCCAAGAAGAATCCTTGAGAGACAGATGGCTGCGCCTCACCCCCAGGAAGTGTCAACCTACTCATGATATCCTCCGTTGTGTGCCAATAGTTCCCGTTGTTGACTATTATTGAACTGTCCCACATTGGCTGAAGGGTCTACGTTGGACTTTGGACTTAAATAACTGTGGATTTGCTTCTGAAGATTTCATCTACAAACACTGCCAACTCCAATGCACTTTGTTTTCCATGTTTTGTTTGAGCAATACCACCTTATCTGAATTTTTATCATTACGTCATGCACTATAATAAATCACTTTGCAAAAAATACCTGCTCATGTCATGACTTTGAAACACAAATACACAGATTGAACTGACGAACTAAATAACAAAGAAGAAAGTGTCAACAACATTGGATCCTAAATCACTTCATAAAATGTTAGATACTGGCTTAGGGGTAAATGTAACTTGTCACAGCATGATAGATAGACACAACCAGGTTATCACACAACCAGGGCCGGACTGGCTACCGGGCGTTTTGGAATGCTGCTGAGCTGGGGCCCGATTTAGTTGATGGGGACCTGCGTGTGCTGAATGAAATTCGTTTTGCTTTAATTATTTCGAAGCACACTCAGGTCTCCATCAACGAAATCAACCCCCACAGCAATTAAATCAGCCCCCAGCTCGGCAGCATTCCAAAACACCCGGTACTCAGTCCGGCCCATAGTGCATGGTACTGATGTAATTTTAGTCTACTGTCTGCAAACACATCACCATTTGCAAGCACAAACAGCAATCATTGTCACCAAAACAGATCGTCACGGAATATGTTTTGTTTCAGGATAACCTTTGAATGTGTGCAAACAAACAAGGCACCCCTCAATGTGGAGCACAGGTTTATACAACTGATACACCATTGCGCCTTAACCCAAAGTGTAATCATATCACACAGTAACATAAGGCTAACAAGTAAAAAGAAATGGCCATCTGTTCAGAAGGAAGTATGGTCCAGGTATTTCCACAACTGTTCTTTGTTGGAGTATTGCACAGTATCATGGGTCTGATGAAGTCACAACTATGCAGTTAACATGGCAAAGTATCCTGGTAAGGAGAAAAATAGAACAGAGTCAGGAACTCAGGAATGATGTTGCTTAATGTTGCTAACTGTCTAACTGTCTCAGCTAAAGCATGCAAATGTCAGTGTGAACACAAGCTAGTATTGAGTGTAGCATTGTACATGTCACATGGAACATTTGATTAAGCAACTCATGACAAACCTATTGAAGAATATCATACACTCAGCAGCATACATACACATAGGACACCAGCAACACACAAACAAACATTTTGGGGTTAACACCTCTCATTGAATACTCAAATTTCGGTGAAGAAGTGCAGATAAGTTGTTGTCAAAAATCCCCATCCTCATCATCACTGGCTTCATCTCCCAAGCCTGGATCCTCCCTTGCTGGTGGCTGCTGGTCTCCGTCATTCAGTATAAGTGGAATTTACTTTCGGATTTCAAGGCTGTGGAGAATGCTTGTGGCTGTGATAATCTTGCACACCTTCAAGGGGCATATTGTAGTGCTCTTTCTTTGCGATCCAGACACCGGAACCTTGTTTTCAGGAGAACAAATGTATGTTCAATCACTCGCCTGGTACGACGCTGTGCCTCATTGAACCACACTTCTGCAGGGGGGACTGAGTTGCACAGGGGGGTCAGCAACCATGGAAGGTTGGGGTATCGGGAACCACCTATATAGAACACAGAAAAAAGTGCAGTTGTCTGACAGCATAGCACAATCTGACATGCAATCAACACACACAACAACATACACATGAAACATCACGTACTAACAATCCAGGCATGGTCACGTTGCAGCTGACACAATCAAACAATAAGAGAGAGAGAGGGAAAGAAAAAAATGGAGCCACTCTTAGTCCCCCTAATAGATTAGCAAATAAACAACAGAAGAGTGAAACTGAAATGAATGAAGAGCTTGCAAGAGGAGTCACTCTTGCTTATAAAGAACCCTCCCTCACCAACCTAGTTGGTGACGTCCTTCATCATTGGGTTCCCACCAGAGAGGTTGAATGTCTCTCTGGTGTGCTACGATGCCTGATTACAGTGGAGCATTAAAAAAAAAATTTGGAGGTGCAAGGGGTGATAGAGCAAACAAAGTTAAAATTGCCTTTACTTGTCCTATAGTATTTAATAGTGGAGAAGTAAGGCAAGAGTAAAATATTTTAGTGAGGTGGATGTTTTAAAAACTGGATAAATTGACCAGTCACATCCCAAAGTGATAATGAAGTGTGGTCTACATGTTGCAGCCCCCTAACGCCCGTAGCAAGGCTTTCTTCAGGACCAAGTGTCACAGCAGGAGGCACTCACTAAGGTGCACCCTGACTTGTGACATAGAAACCGCACACCTCGCGGTTACTGGGGAGCCTTCAAAATTCTTCAAAGCAACGTGACTCTGAAAGACAAAACACACAGAAAGACAAACATGCCATATTACAGGTTTTGTACAAAGAAACAGTATCAGAGCCATGGTGTGGGTGATAAAACTCATGCTGCAAATGCGTGCTCTTCGAAGTGCAGCCATAAGTAGTACTGTCTAACCTGTGGTGGTTGTGATATAATAAGTGCGTGGATGTTTTAGCACTTACTGCGTGACCTGGCAAAAAAACAGATAAACGGTCAAATGATGCCGGTATCGTAGTGCCAAAAGGGTTTCTAATCCTGCATGCCAACTCTGGCAATTGCATGATTAAATGACAGTTAAAAATTAAAGTGAACATGACTGTTAAAATTAGCGACACACAATCGTCTGGCTAGTGGCATCAAAAACATTAATGCAAAAACGGGAAAGACCAGGCTTACATAAGGTGGTAGATGTCCTTATGTCATGGATCCTAGTGGGGGATGGTGGCTTGTACTCACACGCTACCGAAATGGTGATAACCCAGAGTTACAAAAAGATCTTAAAGGTACGTTAGGCTTCTTGAAACAAAATACGGGTACTGACTACTCCAAAGTCAGATGTCCGTATGGCACCTGGGTCTTCCCAACAACAGGAACTCGAGGATAATGGAGTCCTGCCCCAGGCTGTTTTAAATACAATGGGTGCCGTAGAAACCACAGACACAGGTAAATGACGGTAGGACATATGCACCTACTTCTGTATCCGTCTGACGCCAGGCAAAGAGTGTAACGCTAACCGAAGTAGCACGGCTATCTATTCAGTTGAAAAGCTTTATTGCAAACGGAGTCAACATGTGATCCATAAGGGAAATCAGTCCACACTGTTATGTGGTAATTGTACGAAGGTAAGAACCAAAAACTGCTGGTGCAGTGTAATAGTGGCAAGTTTAGTGAATAAACTGGTAGTGAAATTATCTCAGACAGTCATAGATGGTATTAAATACAATAATGACTTATAACTAGATTCAATGAGTGGGACAACTAATGTGAAATACAATGTCTGTGATGATTTGTGAGTAGAACCCAAACGGTATTCGTAGGATACCCATCAAAAACTTGCGATGATCAATGTTATCATTTGGTCATCCAACCAAGGTAATAAAGTCTCTTGATCATTGAGACCGTACTCTTACCTCGTACCATAGTCGGGTCATTGCCCACAAATCCTTTTGGACCAAGTGATGTCAAATTGATGGGTAAGAGTGCAGTGCAAAAAACATAAAAGTGGTGAATGTTAAAAAAGGATAGAGGACAAGAGAAATGAATTTATTAGAGATCTAGCCTCTTCCTAATTAAAAACAAGAACAGTGCAGGAAGGCAGTGTTAAACAAATAACTGCATAGGCCCCTATGATCAAGAGACTTTATTACCTTGGTTGGATGACCAAATGATGAGATTGATCATCGCAAGATTTTTGATGGGAATCCTACGAATACCGTTTGGTTTCTACTCACAAATCATCACAGACATTGTATTTCACATTAGTTGTCCCACTCATTGAATCTAGTTATAAGTCATTATTTTATTTAATACCATTTATGACTGTCTGAGATAATTTCTCTTTTCTAGACCCCTAGGTTTCTTTGTTGTTTATATATTGTTTAAGGGGGTGCTAACCTAGGCTAGGTCTTTAAATTCCCTCAGACCCTTTCTCCACCGGTATGTTTTGTTAATAAACTGGTAGTGCTAAAGTAGCAGTAAGGAGCATAAACAGTTATAGAATAACTAGAATCACAGCACAAGCGCGCCGATGATGGTGCAGATAGCCTGTCAAAGGCAGGGGGTTCCTAAATGACATAGGCAGGCAAATATTAGTGGAGTGTAGTAGAGGCAAACTGTGCTGAAGTTGATTTACTTGCTTGCTGCGCTGATGGTGATTTACTCGCTTACTCAAGTACATTGGTATCCTCTGAAACCTGCAGGATATCTATAAGCAGGCAAATGCACAAACCCTCCAAGAAAAAATCATGGGCGCAGAAACCATATAAAAGATAGCAGAACTACAGTATGGTATGGTTTATTGCTAACATTTTAGAACAGAACCCCATGGGATGCTGTCATTAAGTCCCAGTTAGTGTGTTGAAAGGCGGTACACCCAACATTGTTCTTTCTCGAACAGTACTCCTTGGGTGTTGGTACCTGGTTTGATCTGCTCAATAACTGTCCAGTGTAGATCATTAGGGGTGTGATTCACCTGCAGAAAATGTTCCGCCATTTTCGTAGTGCTTTTGTTGCACCGGATGTTGCTCCGGTGTTCGCATACGCGCTGCTTGATTTTCCTGGTGGTCATCCCCACGTAACACAAGTCACAGGAGCACAGGGGCACGTGATTAGATATACCACGTTAGCTGAATTGCAATTGGTACGTTTTTTTATTTTTGTTGCAGCTGAGACATCAGATTGGGGATGACGCTGTTCCTCAGGATGTACGCATTATGTGCCGACCCAGGGAAACATGCACAGACGTGAGCTTTACATGTCCGCCAAACACACCACCTGGACATTGATGAAGTGGAAATGCTTCGTGTGGGGAGCTTGATGTACTGGTCCAGGTGACTGAACAATGCATCCAACACATCAAACAGGACATGGCGGAACATCGTCTGTGACATTCCACCAGATGTTGCCAAAGTATACTGGAAAGAACCAGTGGCAAAGAAATGTAAGGCGGCCATAACCTTCACCTTGGGGGGGTCAGTGCAGTCGGATATGTGTGACCAGGCATCAAATCGGGTGTCAACTGCTCAGCCAACTGTTCAATATTATCTTAGTGAAGCGGTATTTGCAAATAAGGTCACGTTCCTCCATGGTCTGCAGGTCTGGGAAGGGCCTGTAGACTAACTATTGTTAGATTGAAATATACAAGATAACATGCATCAAGACATACATAACATGGAATTTGAGCTCAAAATAAAGTACAGAACATTTGTAATACATGTTTAAATGTATATAGTTGATCTTGGTTACATATCATAGCATTATGACCCTTGCCAGATCTGTTACCACCGTATGGTCACACAGCAATTTGATTGTCATACTGACAAATTCACTACAGTCCTTCACTGGTCATGTCAATCAAGTATCACATACTAAACAAATCAACACAAAATGAGCAGAGATATAGGTGTGTTACAAAAATTACTTGCTTAAAATGTACACACATAAGGTTCACAAAATTATAGATATGTGGTACAACACATACATACAGCGTCCCACTCTGAAAATATGCACCCTACTGTCCAGGATGGACACTGTCATTTTGTCAGGTCAGAATCACACATACACAAACAATACATTTTAGGGGATTTGCATATATGATGCCTTCATACACTTTAGTTGGGGACAACAAAGCAACACTGGTAAAACAAGCAACACACACATCATTTGTTTTGGAGCATATTGTCACAGTCTAATCATTCAAATGAAAATTCTTGAACCATGAATCACAAACAGTTTATTTATAGTCAGAAATCTCACTGATTGCACACTGGGCCACAGACTCACCTAATGCCATGAATCTTTTAAAATGTGGACCTGTACATGCCCATGAAATCATTGGCACTGTGACCAAACCAAGAAGGGTAAATGAAAAACCTGTGGATATTGTTGGTTTTAGCCACAATTACAGTGCGTCATGACCCCTCAAATATAGCTCCTCATGGGTGTGTGAGCTATGCATTTAATGGTCCATTGTAGCTTGTAAAAATTTAACGACACACATGGAATGCTCAAAATATACAACAATCACAGAAGTGTCTACCCTGCCGAATGATCATTCAAAGGACGCGTTAGCCACATCGGAACCAAATGGGCCACAGCCAAAAGTTATTATGGTGATAGACACGGTGAGTATTCAAAGGATGCGGTAGCCGCATCTGTACCGATTTGGTCATATCCATTGGCTGAAAGTTATTATGGAGATAGATGTGGGTGAGTATTCAAAGGATGCGGTAGCCGTATCCGAACCGAATCGGTGACAGCCATTGGATGTTGGTTGTGATGGTGACAGACGCACATTTTGATTCCTATAATCATCGCATGGATACCGACTTGGTAACCTCCCGTCACCAATGTATCAAAGTCATTCGCGGTCCGATGAAGAGTTTTTTAACCTCCCAGTAGGTGTGTCGTTTGCAAGCAATGTAATGCATTGGACCGATTCGGATAATGCAACCCACGCGAACCTATCACTTTTGCTGCATGGATTTGAGATTGCCTCTGCTGTTTAGATATGAGTCTTTCTGTTCCACAGAGGTTTCACCTGCCTGCACTACCTTGATCATTCCTGCACCTCCCCATGTCCCTGCTGCTGTTACCACATCCTCTGGGAGCTAACTACCATGGCACGTACAGTGGACAGGACCCCAGATATCAGTGAGGAGGAGAACCAGGCCCTGTTGCACACCCTCCTGCCACGGTACAGCCAGCTGTATGGCAAACCAGAGGAGCAGGTGAGTGATGATCACACTGCATTTTCATTGGACATGTGCGATTACCATGCTGTACTACCATTTGGAATCTCATTGGCAAGCATGTAAAATGTTATCTGTGACTTCAAAAGTGTGTAGATAACTGTTGTGGGCAGGTACACTGCTGTACAAATGTGTATACTGGGGTGAACATCTTATCACTGTTCTCATGAGACGGACTCAGCATTGAACCCAGGAAAACTGTACAGAATGCCATATGCCTAGCCCTTATACATTGTTGCCAAACTGAGCATTAACAGTGTGTACAGGTGTCTGACTTAGAAGCATGTTGCATGCGCATTAAGGTTCTGTCACAATGTCATCCTTACAGGTCAACGCGCATGAGAAGAAAATGATTTGAAGGACCATCGCCAAGAAGGTGTGCTCTGTGAGGTTGGAGCTTCGGCGCATCCATCATTGCCACAAGAGGGGGCAGGACCTTTGTGGCTGGGCGAAGAAGATTGCTGAGGTCCAGCTGAGCCTGTAACTTCCTGGCAGGAGGGGTGAGCGCTGAACGCTGATCCCCCACATGCTCCGCATCCAAGTGGTGGTCTTCCCTGACCTGGATGGGCAGTTGAAAGCCAGACAGCAGCAAGGAGGGGGTGAGTATGTGCCTTTTTGCACACCTTTGTTAGACTTGCATGTTACAGTACCTTAGCCTGCTGCCCCTATTCCAGGTTGTAAATCAGCCAAACACACTGATCAGTTTTGTAAGAGGCAAATGCATCAGGACATTTTGATGCCCAGCTATGTCTTCTTTCATCAGGGAGATGTGAGTCAGTTATGTTCAGGGAAGTGACCGTAGTGCCATGCTCATGTGGTCACCACAAATCACAGAAACATGTACATGGAGTTAACCTCCTGGAGTAATGCAAATGCCCAACATGTGCCGGAACATTGACTACTGTATGATCTGTTATCATTGTGATTTCCACAAATGTGTGAGGCACGTTGTTATTGGAGCAAGCAAGTGTGAATAGGCCATGCTATACATACCTGCAGCAGGTGACCTCAATATTGAGGCATTGGTGAGTTTTGCTTGCTCATTGTGCCACTGTTAGGTCCCAGCCATGCTGCTCAGTGTTATGAAATGTATCTGATGGGCCAATTAGAGGTATCCTAACTCTGGTCATCTGTCACACTGGACTGTCACATGATTGTGTAGAATATCCCATTTCCTCCATTCAAAGGAGTGGAATATTCCATTCTCTCCATTCAAAGGAGTGAGTCCATGTGGCTGACTCTGTAACAGTGACAACACATGCCATTCACTGACAAGCACAGGTGGTCACTGGTTGAAACGTGGCTGGAAATGTAAGATCTGATGTTGGATACACATTCACAACAGTTGGCTTTTGTGTAAATGCTGTTGACTAGACATACTTGGGGCTTTGTAAACCATGTGTAAGATGCATCACTGTCATCCTGAGAGGTGTAAAATATGCATAATCTTGAAGTGGATCAACAAAATGAGATGGGAAAGAAGAGCAATCTAAGCTGTAGGAAGTGTGCAATATGTCCAACAGAAGTGAGGGACATTCAGACTTGGGCCATACAAAAATGGAGACCTCTGCAGTATAGACAGGATTGGTACACAGTGTTGACTGGACTCATGAAGAATGGAGGTTTACTACTGATAGTCTGTACAGACACTGCACCCAGCCAGGCCATTGGCATGGTGTTCCACCAGGTACAGTGTGAAGATGCAGTTATTGTACTTGGTATTGTTGACCATTGTTCACATCTGAAAATTGTGAGCTGTTTACAATGTGCACGAAATTCTGCTTAATTCTCATGACACTGTGCAAAGATGACACAAGACAGTGAGCCATGTGCCTCTCACCCTAGCTATGCCTACTGCCTTGGTGAATTCTCAATCTGAGTCAGATGTGTGACCTGACAGTAGAGAACCTAAGTTACAGGACAAATAAGCACTGTTATCTGTGTGACAAGTTTCATGCAATGAATAAGCAAGCTTAAAGTTTGACAAGAAAGTCATTTGACCTGTGACATCAGAGCCAATGGTTACCAATTTGATGACAAGGGATTGCAGAATGGATACCATGTCTCAATTGTATTGTGTGAATCCTATTCCCATTGTGAGCTCTATACTCCATTACAGGAGATGAGACAGGTATTTCAGGACACGAGACCGTCTGGTGCAAAAGACAATACATCACCTGCTACATAGTGAAGTAGTTGACATTGTGGTCCTGGCAATTGATGTTGATACACCCAATGTTGCAGATAACCACATGTGTGAGGGAGCAATGGTTAACTTGCAGAATGACAAGTGCCATGTACGTAAGTGTATGCAAAGGAAATAGCATGTATCAAATGATGTAGTTGTTTGAGCTGTGAGGATTTGTGATGTCACTTATGTGTCAAGTGCAAACAGATGACTAATGTGAATCTTTTTCAATTTTACTCACAGCATCAGCTCGGCCACCGGAGGAGACAATGCCACGGATGTAGGGGAGCAATTCAACAGTCTGGGACCAGTGCCGAATCGGATATGGAGGCATCCACTGGTGGGGAGGATGAGGGGAGCCACACTGAGGGCAGGTCTACAACTCCACCAGCAACATCTAAGCAGTCAAGCTCAAGTGATGACTCCCTGGTGGTGGAAGACACAGGGAATTATTCCTCAACATCAGAGTCCAATACCACTCCCATCTCCATCCTCCCAGCTGCTTCCCATCCCACTGTCTGGGGTCACTCCTGTGCCAGGGGAGCCGTCTCCGTTTGCCAGGCACCTCACCCCAGCTCCGGTCTCCCCTGCTACCATCAGTGTGGAGGCGATAGACATCCTGAAGCAGATCTCTGTGGGGCAGACATCAGTGCTGAATGTCCTCCATGCAAATACCACTCTTCTGACACAAATGGTGTAATTCATGGAGGGCATTCACTGAGAAATGTCTGCCCTGCACAGATCCAACCAGGAATTGGCCTCAATACTGACAGCAACAGTGTCCCAGCTGCAGCAGTCCCTACCCCTCGTGCCTCTTCCCCATCCACAGTACCAACTACCCTCTCTAACCCAAGCACATGTAAGCATACACATGCACACACCTCAGAAGCCACACGCAGCACACAGACACAAGGACAAACCCCACAAGGAGATGATGGATGGAGCATTAAAACATTTTAGACACTCACCCCCAGTCACAGATCTGGGTTGAATCCATCATCGTTCTTTAGCTCACTTCACCACCTCAGTTTAGATCCAGCTATATGCAAATCAGTCTTGACCCTGTGCCTCATGGGAACATCCAGCCCGAAGAGCCAAGCCAGTTCTTCCCTGAAACAGAAACAAGCATCCTGAGACTGATTTTGCAGTAACACCCCTCATCAGCCAGGCTAGCTTGAATCCAGTAGCCAAGTGAGCAAGGGACCCACGTCTGGGCATACCCTGCCAACTTAGGGCGAACAAAGCAAACACAATGAGATAATGGATGGAGCGCTGAAACTTTTCAGACACTCACCCCCAGTCACAGATCTGGGTTGAATCCATCATCGTTCTTTAGCTCTTTTCACCACCTCAGTTCAGACCCAGCTATATGCAAATCAGTCTTGACCCTGTGCCTCATGGGAACAGTCCAGCCCTAACTCCCAAGCCAGGTCTTCCCTGAACTGGAAACAAGCATCCTGGGACCGGTTTCAGGGTTAGCATCCCTCATCAGCCAGGCTAGCTTGAATCCAGTGGCTAAGTGAGCAAGGGACCCACCTCTGGACATACCCTGCCAACTTAGGGCGAACAAAGCAAAACCCACACACACGCACACTCAAGAGACAGACAGCACACTCACCACCAGGGACACACCTCCAGATGACACACATGCATCTACAGATACTCCGCAGCCCTCACAACCCGCTGCCTCCACAACACCTGCCCATGCCTCTCCTGTTCCCCCCTCTGCCCAGAAACTCGTCCTCAGCGACCTTGGCCTCTTCCCTGCCGACCCACCCAAACCCCATCACAAAAGGAAGAGGCAAGACACCCCCCGGCCCTGATACCTCCCCTCCCTTGGAGAAGAAAAGGGAAAAACATAAATCACACCGGTCTCCCAAGCCGAAAGCCTCCCCACCAACCCAGACAAGCCCAGTACCTACCACCAAATAAAATGAACTCCCAAGAAGTCAGAGTCCCTACCCATTCCTGTATATACAATTGAAGATTATAGTATCCCCAAGAAGGGTAAACCAAGCCCTCTCTTAATCAACCACTCCCACTACAGCTGCCCCCCCTCAGTCTGACCCTGCCGCTGAAGTAGACGCACTGCCGCCTCAATTGGACATAACCACTGCAGTGGTCCCACCGCCCCTTTGATCAGACACAACCACTGTAGTAGAGCCAATGCCCCCTCAATTCGACACAGCCACTGCAATGGACCCAACCCCCCCTCCTGATCCCATCCCTCCAACAACCAAACCCAGCCCTCCCTAGTTTTGTCCATTTGGTGCCCGGCATGCCCCCTAGATGCCCCTCCCAGGGGAGGTGTCCCTTTACAGAAATTGTGCAGGCAAGACTTGATGAGCACAACTCTTCTGGCCCATGTGTCAGAGACTTTTGGACTGGCCATTGGCCTTTTGTCATTTCTTATCTTCAGTTTTCATGCTGAATAAAGCAGGTTCAATATTTCGTTTTCAGATTTCTGTATCCCCAATTTAGTTTATTAGTTAACTGTAAATCATGAGCAAGTAGTAAAGTATACAATGATATTAGTATGGCATGGATTGCATATGGTCCAAGGAATGTGTGTACTTTGACAGTATGTTGTCTAGATTTTGGTGCCTACATTTGCTGGGTGTCAATGTCAAGATTAGTTTTGGCTATGAGTGTGACATGAAGTCCCGAACCTTTTAATTTTGTATTCACACAACAACATAGTTCATGCTTTCCGATGACAACATAGTGCACGTGTCTCAAAGTGCAACAGTTTAGGAGAAGGATGCTGCACATGTTTGTAATGTGCAGAAAGACACCTGTCTCATCAATTCACCTGGGTACATATGGAGTTTAACTACATGGTTGTGACTTTGGACACACCCATGTACACAGAGTAATGGTACAATACTTGTATGGGACTTGATAGTGGTGGATCCATGTCTGTGTCATCTTTTTCTGACACACATCATTCGTAGTTGAGCATATGATTTGTGTGTAGGTTGTCATTTGTGCATGACTGACAATGGTGCCCTTTAGAACAATGCTTGATGCTGTTCCAGATCACACAGAGCTGAACTAGGGGTGCCGTGATGTCTTTTGGATTCCCCTGTGCTACATGTGGTAAGCCGAGTGGACAGTGAGTGTACAGAAGTGTTGTGGGTGTGTCTCCAAACAGATGTCACTGGAGCCAGTGTCTTATCCATGTGCTCAGTTGCCATGCAGGGGAGTATGTGGAAACAGGATGTGAGGTCAGGCCGCATGTGTGTTTAGTAGGGGTAATGTTGCATGTGCTAAGCTGGCATAAGCAAGTGTAAAGGTGAGAGTGACTGGTGTTTCCAACTTTGATATGTCGTGGAGACTCCTACATAATGGGGCCTGACAAGTGTATCTATTGTCAGAGAGTGTAAGGTATGGGTTAAGTTAATGTGCAGTTCTTGTGTAGGAGATGTGAAGTAGCCAGATTGGCCCAATGTGAGTAGTTTTAAGTGCAGGGTGTGAATTCGTTTATGCAAGCTCATTGCTCTGGTTTAATCCTGCACAAGGTATGGTAGGAATAGGTAGATGTGATAGGGGTATATCCAGCTAGAAAAGGTCTGATTCTGGCAGGTGATGAGAGCTGAAGTCTGTGGCACTATTGTGAGATATGACTGTAACATGGCATTTTCAATGTGTGTGGGTAGTTGTCAATGTACATACGTCAATGGGGTTATTGGGCACAAATTGATGTGACAGGGCCACAGTGAGACATGGTTAAACTAGTCTTATGTGAAAAAGTTGATTAGTGTAGGTACAAGGTATACACCAGTTGTGTAATTTAGGGTGCTGAACAGTGAAATGTGAGGTGTTGTATAGTTGATGTATGTTGTTTTTGCTTCTGTGTATGCATGTGTTTTAGAAATGTCAATCTGTAGAACTTAAGCAGAGTAGGGTGGGTGTGTGGTGATATGTGAATGACTAGGGTCACATCCATTGAGCAGTGCAAGTATATTGTTGTGCGATGTGGTGATGTGTAAAGTGTGTATATCAGAGTGAGCGCTGATGCTGCACGTTGTGATATGAGTGCAGTCCAAAACATTCTGAGGTTGCAACTGGTGATGAGCGCGGTCCTTTTGACATGTTACATTTGACATCTATTGAGGAGGTGATGAGTACAGTACAATGTGTGGATGTCATGTATGTGAGAGTTGTGTACAGTTTAAGTACAAGGCTGTAGCTTGCGGGGCAGACAGGTTTTTCCATCTAGCTGCACCAGAGTTGGCTCATGACGTACTTGTGTGTATGATAGTTTTAAACATCGAGCATGTAATTTGAGGTGGATGTGAGAGGGGCCATGCCTACACATGTAGAGTTAAAGCAGACCATGAGGTAATGTTGATATGTACATATGTGTTGATTTGGTGTAGTAGTCAAAACGCAGATGCATTCCATGCGAGAAATGTGCATGCACAGGCGCACGCATGCGCAGTTTTTGCAGAGACGCAAGGAAGAGTCGGAGGGCAGCCCGGGGACGCCGCAGTCCAGGTAAGTGGTTTTTCTTTACTTTTATGTCATTTATAATTAATAGTTAATTGGGGGTGAAGGCGGGGCACGTAGTGGAGCAGAGTATCACAGAGTTTGCTCTCAACTCCGTTGCCCTCCGCATATCCCTGCTCCGCACACTATGCCCGGGGTTACTATGGATCCATGTTCTGAATGGGATCACAATGATGCACAGGCCCTCTGGAAGTACTTGGCACACAATCAGTAATCATCTTTTTTATTCTGGCCCCTGTGCTTTTACCTTTCAAGTGCTTTTTAAAATAAGGCACCCTCCTGCTGCTCAAGGGGGTGGTGTGTAGATCAGACTGTCGAAGATGTGACTTGACTCCCTGAAAGGACCCTACATACTGCACAACCTCCCTGCACCTGCCATGACGTGAAAGTGATGGTCGTGTGGGGGAGATGACACAACCTCTGTCAAGGCACGTAAGGCAGTGCTGTTCCTGGTGTCTCAGAAGTCAGGCTAAGGTACAGCCAGATACCTCGCCTTCCCCATAGCGCCTGGAATTAGCATATTTACCCAGAAAATGTGTCTCCTTTTCTGCGGCTTCCTCATTTCCTCTAAAAGCGTCAGCCGGTGGCCAGGGCTAGCTGGGTTGGCCTGCTCTGCCCGATCCCGATGGAGTTTAGTTGCTCTTCAATACAAAAGAGTATGCGTCTCAGATCCCTCAACACCCCAACATATTTAGAAATATATATCCCCCTCAAATAAGCCTTGAATGCTTCCCACAACGTTTCTCAGGACTGTACCGACCAGTTATTTAATTTGTAGTACTCCACGATAACCCTCAGCTCCTGGAATCCTTACTGTTAGGGTAACTGGGGAGTGGACAGACAGCGTTCTGGGGAGGTGCTGTATTGCCTGATACAAAAGTTACCAAATTGGTAGAGTAATGGGTATAGATGGACTCCTCCGGTCGGCAGTGCCGCCACACATCCACCAAACAAAGAGTCCTGCAGAGGTCTAATAAAGCACGGCATGCCCGGAGTTTAGATTCTGGAGTGTCAGTAGTACTATCATGTGTAAGGTCTATCAGGAGATTAAAGTCCCCTCCCATGCAAAGATAATCTGCTTCTAACTGCACAACCTGGGCATTCAAGTTGTGGAAAAAATCTGGACTGTCAACGTTGGGTGCATATACACAGATAAATGCCATGCGATAACTCATCATCTGACCCACTACCCTCGTGGTTCACTTTTGATCCAAACAACTCCACCCTCCACCACCCACACATCCCTGCTCACCCCAAAGCAGGGAACTTGCCCTCTAGCTAAGTGATAGAATGTAAATTATAAACACCATAAACAATGTCAGGAGCAACTCAATATGCATTCTGGTTAATACCCACCTTTGTAGAAGAACAGTACACATGTTATTTGCCCTGATGTAACTCAAGTTGCACAACGCTTAAAGGGAGTATCGCAGTGTTGTCGTGTTGCTGTGACCAAACCGCAGTACTCAATCTTTGTTAGTTGTAGGCCTGTCCTGGCATTAGTCACTCAGAGGAAAGTAGTTCCGCACTGGCCACCAAACCACTGTCAGGTGGGGAGCCCCTCAGCAAATCCTTATCACGACCACCACAGGTCACCTTGTATTCTCGACAGAAGTCCTAGACCGATGTGGGAGAATCAAAGATGCAAGCCCTACCCTCCACGTCCACACTAAGACAAGCAGTACAAATCATGCCATACTTGAGGCACAAATTCCGGAGTGTGGGCTTGACCCATGTGTACTTCCTTCTGGCCTCCTGAACCACAGCAGTGAAGTCTGGGAAGAGCGAGATTGATGATCCCTGCCAGTTCAGAGTGCCCTTCTCTCTACAAAGCCGCAACATAGTGTCTCTGTCACGGAAATTTAGAAGGCAGGCTATGACTGGTCTAGGACGGCACACCAGATTAGGGTGTGGGCCCGCTCCATCAGGAAGGTGGGAGAAAAGGACTCTTTGCCAAAAAGTAGTGACAGCACGGTTTCCACAAAAAGATCCATGTGGCCTGTAGTTGTGGTCCCTGGAACTCCAAGAATACAAACATTATTACGCCTGCTCCTCGCCTCCAAATTTTCATTCGTCATGACAACTTTTCTAAGGATTATCTCCATACGGTCCAGGCATTTTGTGGAACGGGCAGCTCCATCCTCAAGGTCTAACACCCTGCCCTCCACCGTGTCTAAGAGTCTCCCATGAGTGTCAAGATGGGCCCCCATTGTATCTAGACGCTTATCCCATATATCGAAGTGACCGCCAAGCGCCTTGAAACCCGCCTTTAGTTCCTGCATCAGGGCGTCTGAACCAGAAGGAGTGCTCTCAACCCGGGCTGCCTCGCCCCCTCCCTCAGCCATGCCAACCCAAGGATCCACCACTGAATCACCCCATTTGACGGACTGTAATAATTGCTGCTTAGAGTCTTTGCATACCATTGCGTGGAGTACGGCCACAGTCCTCAGGGCACCGAAGACCAAACACCTAGGCGGAACCAGGTTGCAGCTGTCTCTCACTTGGTCTCAACAGGAGTAATAAAGGAGCATAAATCCGGAGTGGGCGACGAGCACTCCAAACAAGGGAGCAGTAAAAAAAGTGTTGGGGGGTGAAGAATCCAACTGGTCCCCACTGTTAGTGGCGGCTGCTAGTACCTGGGCCTCTCACTCCGACACTATTACCCCACTCTGCAGTCTCCAGTTTTAGCCAGCTGTGTGGGTCAGGATACATACAGGCTAGGGCAGGCAGAGATCGAGGACTGTGCATGCTACCAATTGAGGCACTGGCTGATGTAGGCAAAGCTCAGTGCAACGCCAGGTACTACCTGGGTAATCAGCAGTGTGTGGATGCATACAGGCCGGGCGGGGGTATGCAGTGCTAAAGTAGAGGGGCAGGCCTCCACTCAAAGCACCTTCAATTGTAGGCAAGTCCCAGGTGCCGAACACGCAGGCCCACAGGCCCCCGAGCAGCAACGGAGCCCCACATTGAATTAAAATGGTCTTGGCACCTAATCAACACTCCCCCACCCCCGCTACACCGACCCAACCAGCCGGTTGGCTGGCCCCCAGGTTCACCCATGGCCCCTCTCACCGTGGGGCCTCCCGGAGCAACGCTGGCCAGCCTATTTGTAGGGTGGGGAGTCTATATCCGTAGCCGAGGGATCCTGCTCCTCAGCAGCTCTCATACACGGCCCCAGCTCTCCACCGTATTCCACGGTACTCGAGCAGCACCTGGTAGGGTCAGATCAGATGCACCATCAAGCGAGCTTCCCCCCTTCACGGGTCGTGACCAGCTCAAGCCTCCAGTCTCGGTGCTCAAATTTCAGCCACTTCCAGACCGAGCCACGCAGCAGCTCTGGGGGCCGAATACAACCCCACCCAGCGCCTTCCACAGGGAAACTCTCTACGGCGTCTGCAGATACAGTCAGAAGGCAGGATGGTCTGGCATACGGGCAGGATAGGGCAAGGATGTCAGGTGAGATGGCGGAGCTTCAGTGCTATGCGACCATCTTGGTCGGTAGCCTGGCCATGCCCCCCTGTATGTGTTTAACTTTTTTTTGTACTTACCTTTGTAAGTATAGGTAGTCGATATTTTTGCATTCTATATTTTTTCATCGATATTCACGCAATGGGATACATGGCTGCACCGTCTTGTTCGCTGGATTCGTATTATGACGTGATTCGCAGCTGAAATACTCCCCTTCCGGATGCTCTGATGTGTTGGTTATCGCGACCAATTCAGCACATGGGAAGTACGCATCGTATTCGGGCATTCGGAAACGGACTTGGAAAATACACCTGGACGACTCCTTTCTGTGTTTCCTTATGTTAACTGGCGCATCCCCAGGGATGCGCCAGTTAATGTGCGCCACAGTGCGCAACAGCTCCGCCACCCATGGTGCGGCGCATTTACAATGCGGCGCACCATGGGGCAAAAACGGCACAGATGTGTGACGCATCTGTGCCGTAAAGGCGGCGCATTGCTGGAGTTGCGTCGCAAGCACGACACAGCTCCAGCAAGGCTCGGGGGTGCCCTATCTGACCAATGCTGCATCAAGACCTACGCCTGCTTCAAGCAGGCGCAGGCTTTTGACGCAGCATTGGCCTGAAACTGACTGAGTGAAATCTTATAGATTTCACTCAGCCACTTTTGCGAGGCGCACCTGCCCCGGAACGCCCACCCTGCGCCGGAACGCCCACAAGCGGCGCAGGGCTTTACAACGTGACGCATCTGCCTAGATGCATCACGTTGTAAATCGTTCGTAGGGATGCGCCACGTTTACGCCGCCTTGCGTGACGCAACAGCGGCGTAAACGTGGCGCAAGGGCCTCATAAATCTGCCCCTTTGTTTTTTAAAGTCAAAGTTCAATGTACAGTTTGGATAAACCTTGCTCCTTTTCCTGTCAATCCATTTCAACCATTCTTGCCAGCCTCGATTGTGTGTACATTAATCCTTGATTTCTCTCTCTCTGGTATATTCTCAGATGCAGCTGCAGCTTCCATTCGGAGTCACAGCCTGGCCTTTATGCTATAGCCTGCTTCAATTTGTCCTTCATCTCTGCAGGAATTTTTCTTTCTTTCTCTAATTATTGACATTGCTATACACTTTGTATATTCTGTCAGAAAGCTGTTGCTTTAAGTACAGTAGCAGGGTCAACAAGGCATCCTCCTGGTCTCTTCTTTCAGGGGGTTACCTGCCTGTGTAATGCTTTCTAAAGTAGTAAATCTATTAATGTGGCGAGTAAGAAGGACCAATGTCAGCCTTGGACCTTGGGGAAATCACAATCACTGTGAGCACCTTTTAATCCCTAGAGCTGTGTTTTCACCCTCTTCAGACCCATGCTCTGGACCACTTGTCTGGGTTCTACAACATGATTAAGCGCTACATTACCAAGCAGGCGCAGCACACACTGTTTTTCTGTTGGTGCGAGGAAAGCAATCACATGGCTCTCCCCCACCGTCTCTTCAGGTGCATTAAATATTCTTGTATCCTGCCAGCATGTCTGCCAGAAGCTGGGGCAGGGGCCTGGCTGTCTGACTCGAGTCACAGTCTACCTGAGCTCTCTCTGATAGCTCAGGACCCTCCAATTCCAGGGATGTGATGCAAGTTCATACAGTGCAGCACACAACCAGACAAGTAAGCCACCTGCACCAGCCCCTTCTCTGCATACAAGTGGGAGCCCGGCCTTGTGCAGGACTGAATGATCAAGGAAGCTAAACCTACGCCCGCGGCCACCAGTTACCAGCAAGAGTCTGCTTGTCAGTTACAATCACTAGCACTGCCAGCTGCAGCCCAGTGGCTCCCCTGCCTAGCCTGATGGATACTCTCGCCAGTCTATAGGTGCTTCTAGTGGCACAGTCAGGTATGTGCAGCAGTTTGTAGCTCGCTCATGATGAGTTAAATGGGGCGATGCCTCTGTTAGTGGGGGTGGGCCACACACTCATCTCTGCAGCATGAGCATTAACCTACTAGGCTTTCTGTATAGGATATTGTACTACCAACCAGACACATGACATTCCATTTTCCAATGCACCATCTACGAGTAATGTTTTGTCAGGCTGTTCATCAGCCTGATGCCCCCTGCACATTTCCTTATGAGAGGGCGGGTACAAGATACACAACTTCTGAACAGGTATCATAGCCTTATATAATACAGCCATCTGTTCTTTTGTTAATATAGAAAGTGTCAGTTTTCATAATGCCAAATATGAAAACCTTTTAACAAAAGTAGCATGAAAACAGAAAGAAGATTAAGGGACACCTTTCGCCCCTTGAATTAAAAAACATCCCTCTGGAACTCTACAGTTCATATTTAATGATTGTAAATGGCATGTCTTAATTATGGTAAATGGTGTTTGGCAATCTCCAGCTCCATCCAGCTGTAAAAGTTAAGCCGGCAGCATCCCGTGAAATCCCATTAAATATTATCATGCTCCTTGGATTCCGCACACTAAAGTTGCAGACCATGTGTTACCCCCATTATATCTAGCCATGTGCACCAAGAAATCCAAGAGCAATACCAGGTAGATATGCTAATAATGTGACTGTCGAAAGGAAACCACTATCCATTTCCTGAGAAAATTATGGGGCAGATTTACGACTTCTGGCGCATCTCTGCTAATCAGCAGAAATGCGCCAGAAGAGTTGCGACGCATCTGCCCACCCGTGCGCCACCATTGATGCGCCGCGTTTACAATGCGGCGCACCATGGCGCTAGGATGGGCAGATGCGTGATGCATTCCCGGTGGAAATGTGGCACGTTGCTGGAGTTGCGTCGCAAGTTCGACACAGCTCCAGCAGGGCTCGGGGGGCCCTATTTCTAACATACTGCTTCAATCCTCACGCCTGCTTCAAGCAGGCACAGGGTTTTGACGCAGCATGGCCCTAAAAGTGACTGACTGAAATCTTGTAGATTTCACTCATCCACTTTTAGGAGGCGTTTCTGCACCAGAATGCCCCCCACCCCCTGCGCCAGAACGCCTATATGTGGCACAGGGCTTTACAACGTGACGCATCTCCCAGATGCGTCACTTTGTAAGTACCCGCACCATGGCGCTGGATTTGCGTCGCCGCTGTGTCACAAAAGAGACACAACAGTGGCGTAGAAGAGGCGCAAGGGGCTAGGAAATCTGCCCCTATGTATTTAGTAGATACATTTGAAAATGACTCCTAGCACCTTAGACAAAGTCTTTTTACAAATATACAATCCTGCCTTAACCTGTTGACCAGCGGTAGTAGGTTAATGACCTTCCATTTCAGGGCATTGCAGCAGTTTCAAGATCTTTTTTTAGAGAACGTTATTGCTTAAACGATGCAAATGTTGATGTTTTTCTCTTTCTCCGGTTTTATTTGCTGGGTGCTGTTTGTGAGAACGAGTCACTCTAAGTGTCATACGTTTGACAGTGGAATGTTACTCATAAGTACACTGAAACCATGGAAATGTCACACAGAAGTAATCTGGAAACTTGGGGCCACATTTATGACATTTTGGCGTAGGACAACGCATCAAAACATCTCGCTGAGCCGCCGTACGCCAAAGTTAAAGGGCTGGAATTTGTGATATTTAAGCAATACAGTGTATTGGTTCCCTTTTTGTCTGCGCTGGCACTAATTTGGCAGCCTAGCGCCAATGTAGGCACCCTTGCACCATGGTGCAAGAGTGCCTCCTTGACTCATCCTGCACAAAAACAATTTTATGAGGCGTTTTCCTCTTTCTATGTGTGCTGCACACATGGAAATAGGAAAAAATTAGGAGAAATAAACATACTTCTCCTCGTTGCGCCTCACCTTGGGAAGCATATTGATTTGGCTCTTCCCCAGGTTTATATTGCTTTGTAAATCTGGGGCAGTGTCCAATTCCATAGGTGTTGCATGGGGAAAACCACTGCAACACCCATGGAATGCCTCCTGGGTGATGAGTAAGGGGATTCAACAATTTGCACTGTGTTGAGTTACACATGATTTATGAGGCCACTCAAAGCAATGTAGGGTGGTTTTGCGTGGCTTCATGAATCTTTATGGGAGCCCTGCATAATGCATGTACCACTTTACGTGGTGCAAATGTGATGCAAGGCTCTCATTAATAAGCCCTGAAATACGCATTTCCAGTCAATGATACAATATTTGTTACCCCATCGCCTGCTTTAAAGATACAGTGAACTTAACAGCTGCTTATCTTCTTTGTATGAAATTATTGTTTTTGTCTTGCACACAGCTGATTTAAAACTGTGGGCCTCATTTACAAAGATTGACACATCGCTGTGTTGTGGCAGCAATGCGTCCACATTTTTGACAATGAGTCAAGACAGGTTACGATGCCATGGATGCGTCGTATTTACAATAAGAGGCACCATGGCGCAAGGTTCAAAGAGTGCATCAGAAATTCTGACGTATCTGTGGGAAGGCTGCCGCAACTCATCACTCCCAAAAGTGGTGGTTTCAACCTAGATGTGTGACTGGGGGTGACTGTCTGGAAAGTTTCAGCGTCCAGTCATAATTTCTTTGTGTTTACATTTTAAAGATGCGTTAGACATTGATAAACTTGCATAAATCACTGCGTCCGTTTTAAATGTGTTTTTAGAAGATAACGCCTACCCAGCATACATTATATGCAGTGTGGCAAAGGCGGTTCCAGTGCAGGTATCTTATGATGCAGGCCTACAAAAACTGGTGCATTGGGCTTAATGCGTTGTTTTTGTAGATATGGGGCAATATGGAGCAGAGAATACGCCGCTGATGCTTAAAAAAATAATTATGCAAAGGCAGCGCAAGCTCCTTGTAAATGAGCCGCTGGATTTATGTCTCTCATTATTCGTGATTGTGAATGTATTTATTTATTTATTTATTTTAGAACATTTATTGAGCGCGAACGAAGGCCCTTGGGCATCTCGGCGCTAGGATATCTGCCGTATTCAACCATAGAGGGGGAAGTAGAGATTACTGATTAAAAAGCCAGGTCTTGAGTTGTTTACGAAAAGACCAGAGAGAAGGGCTGGTTTTGATGGCATGTGGTAAAGTGTTCCAGAGTTTAGGTGCTGACACAAGAAATCTTCTGTCACCCCATGACACAAGTTTGGTGCGAGGTCCCACTAACTCATGTAGATTGGAAGATCGTAAAGATCTGGAGGGGCGGTAGGGAGTGAGGTTTTGGATTAGAAAGGCTGGTCCCTGGTTATGCAAGGCCTTATAAACTATACAGAGAGTTTTAAATTGTATTCTATTTCTGATGGATAGCCAGTGAAGTTCTCTGATAGTTTCTGACGCCGAATGATATTTGGGGACTCCTCCCAAAAGCCTAGCAGCTGCATTTTGGATAACTTGCATTTTGTTAAGAACTTTTTATTGTGTATTTAGAAACAGTGCATTGCAGTAATCCAAAGTGGACAGTACAAGGGACGTTATCAGGGTTTTGCCATCTGTAGCCGGAAGGAAGGGAAGTATTTTTTTAACAAGTCTTAATTTATGAAAGGCAGAGGAGGTAATCTGATTGGCGTGCCAAACTCGAGTAATAAGCATATCTTAGGATATATTTACTCAGGAATGCGCAGTATTTACAACAATATGGCACACGTCTGTGTTTTCTCTAGCCGCCCAGTGCCAACACAGACACCCTTGAGCCATAGTGCTGGGGTGCTTGCATTGCAGGGCATGATTGTTTATGTGGCAGTAAGGTGTCCCTTCCTGCACATAAACAATCAATGATGGCGATTTGCTAGTTCTATGTGACTGCATGCTACAGCTCACATAGAAATAGCAAATTGCCATTATTTAGTAATTGTTTATGTGCAGGAAGGGACACCTTCCTGCACATAACTACCATTAATGGCATTTTGTTCTTTCTATCTGTGCTGCAGAATGCAAATCTCAAAGAGACATTAAGCCCCAAAAAGTGGCTTAGCACCACTTTGTAAATATAGTGCAAGTATTGCGCCATCATAACATCAAAAAAAGTTATGTTCCATTGGCGCAATTCCCTAGTACATATGCCCCCTCATTTGTTATATTTCCGATGATTTGGGCTCATCCTAGTAAAAGTTTTGTTTCAGAAATTCCAGTTATTCTTGTTTTTAATTTTAGAAAATTACAGGCTGCCCTGCTCTGGTTTCTTGCACTTTCATTTTTAATGGTGTGTTTGCATCAGATTTATTTTGGCTTATTTATAAGCCCACTTTGGCATTTTTTACTTATTTGGAGTCTGATTTAACGATGCGCTGAACTGAAATGTGTGCCTCTCCTTCGGGGTGCAGATAAACTCCCAGCTCCTTTATAGTCATATGACTTTATGGGGCCAATAAATGGTTTGATTCTTCGCGCATGTAGTGCTTAGAGGTTGCTACTTTCACCACGTTTAGCTCGCGGTGACCCATAATATCACTTCTGAGGACGTTAGTCATTCAGAGAGATTGATAAACACATGGCAATGAAGCAGGAATGGCAAATCGATTTTCCACTGGCCCTCCATGATTAGCAAACTTAGCCTGCTTCTTGGCTTGTGCATTACATCAAAGGCCTGGGGCTCCAGTTCTGAGATTTATATTAATACGTGCTTTTGTGAGTGCTATAGTGTGCGTGATGGGTGTCTGCACAACTGTACCCCATGATCTCCACAGCCCCTGCCTCCAGTGAGGGGCATATTTACAATGAAATGTCGATGCGCTGAGCTGCACCACAATTGGCAGCACCACGCACCTACATATCCAAAATGTAGGGATGCGCCTTACAACAATACAGAGTACCCCTGTGTTTTACCTAGCGCTGGAACTAAAACTAGCTGCCTAGCACAAATGCAGGCACTCTTGCACCATAGTGCAAGGGTGCCTCAGTTGCAGGGAATGATTGTTTATGTGCAGCAATTGACTCCTTCCTGCACATAATCCATAATGGCAATTTTTTACTTCTATGGCAGCACACATAGAAGTAGCAGATCATCATTATTTAATGATTGTTTACCGCAGGACGTTATCCCTACCTGCACACAAACATTCATTAATGGCGTTTTACTCTTTCTATGAGTACTGCAGAATGCTGCACACATAGAAAAAGCAAAAACAGGGAGAAATAGAAGTATTTCTCCTCGTTTCCCTATTCTAACGCCTGCTCTTGCATGTCTTTAGTTTTTGGTGCTGCCTCAGATTTACAAATCCTTTTAAATCTGGGCAGCATAAAAAAGCAATGGGTGTTCAGGTGGAAAGCCCACAGCAACACCTATTGCACACACCTTTTAATTATGCGTGTAAAGGGGTCTTATTTACAAGGCAGCGTTAAACCACAAAAAGTGGCTTAATACTGCTTTGTAAATTTAGAGAAAGGCTTTATTTAGCGCCATCATAACATTGCTAAAAGTGATGTTCTGGTGGCACTATCCCTTTGTAAATATACCTCATAGGATCGAGTTTACATAAATATCTCACTAGGACTGTTTCCAACCCTGTCTCGCTCTGCTGCCAAGGACTTTGGCCACAGATGTGCCAGGTACTACGCACAGAGGTGAATCTTGGGGAAGCTAAGCTTTCAACAACAAATTTGATTATTTTGCCACCATGATCTTGTTTTTTTCTCCTCTCAGGGTAATTCCAGTCAGCGCAATCCCTGACCACGCTAGTTGTGCAAGGAACAGACAATGGCAGTGGCCCTGTCATCACCGATTGTGACAGAAACAAATGGGCCTTTTTACTGTGGTTTAACATCGCAAGGCTCCAGGTGGAGGTGAGCAATGATACAGATACCAAAACTATCACATCCTTTTCAGGAGTTATGATATAATGGATACAATGTTTTGTGTATTGGAAGTGCTTTTTTCAGGACTCTGCAGACAGGAGAAACTGATTTGAGGTGGCTTCCATTTCAAACACCTCTCTATGCAGCTGTGTAGACACAGTCGTGTAGTGTGATGCTCCTCTCTGCAGGGTTGTCTCTAGCCTGAAGAACCCCCAACTGGCACAACAAACTGTGAGCTATCAGCACCTGGCTATGAACTACCACAATACAGTGATCAGGATAGACGGAAAAGGGTGGTTTTACCTAGAAGACCTTTTCAATTTGTACAACAGACCCCCTTCACCATCATCATCTACTAAGCAGCAGTGCTACAAGAAGAACCTAATCAAATTTCTATAAGACCCTTGTCTCCTTTGTCCTCAATTTTTTGTCTAGGCCTCCTGCATCCTGACACTTCCACTGTCCAGAAATACACCAACCCCAACTTTCACCCCCAACTTTTTACACCCAACACCTGCACAGGAACAGGCCTGGGGCATCCAAAATGGAATCCACAGGCCTTCATCATTCTGCTTCACTTATACAGACAATGCATATACTACAAAAGCCATATACACAAACACACACAACATACACTTAGATAGGATTACGTGACATAATAGGGCATAAAGTGCCTGTGCATTGAGGAGCCACTCTCAGTGGTGTGGCTCACTGGTTAGAGGTGGCAGACCCGGGAGCAGAGAACGGCCCGGGACCAGGGTTCAATTCCCGATGCGGCAAGGTCTTGGACCAGGGTCAACAGACTCGATAATTCTAGCCTCGGTGCCTACTCTAACTAGGGATCACACTCAGCAACTCTGGGCATTAGCTTGCCTCATCTCCACAACGGTCCCCCACATACGCCGGGTATGCCTGGTTTCACCTTGGAGACATCCCAGTAGGGACCATCTCACAGGGAAAGCCAGGACGGGTTCCCCAGCGGTCTACAGCGCAGAGATACTCCTTCGGGAGTCGATTCTAGCGCTTTAGAAACCCACAATCAATCAATCAATCAATCACTCAGTGCCAAATAACTCAGTTTTACTGAGTGTTTAAAAAAAACCTTTAATTGACAGAATAGCGAGCGAAGTTCTTTAAATAAGATCCTTTTTTCTGCACCAAATCCCCTTGTACCAAGGTTGGGATACTCCAGACTATGTTTAACAGAGCTGTTCTAGGCTTGGCAGACAACAGGTTAGGACTATAAATGTTCTGATTATGTGTACACTCAGAATCACATGTTTGAGCTGATTGCCCCGGATATGGATCACTGCATAATGTTGTTTCTTTCTACAGTGTACAATCTTCAATTGCTTGTCACCCCAGGTAGCCTTCTCCCACTATACTCCTAAACCCTGCATGAAAAATTGACCTTGATGTACTTTCTTTCTTCAGAGTGACCCGATTCTTTCTATCCTTTGCATGCCTTATATTTCAGAGTATTGCCTCCTCTCAGTCACATGCCTGTCCGCCTGCCTCAATCCTTCTTAATATAATTTTGCAATTGGCTAATACAACAATTTCCAAATTATTTGATATCTCCGCCAGGTATGGACATAAAAAAGACATTTCATCACTGGGTTATCACAATCTTTTAGAATACAAGACCAAGGATGTGTGAGATATTTACTGAGATGGTACATACTTGGCTATTACAATCTCAAGCCATTTTTAACTCTTATGATGTTCACATGAAATAGAAATCTACTTACCCCAAAAACCACCAATTGCTTTGACGTACATGGGCGCTGTGCTATATGTTTAACACGCGCCCGCTTTCATAATTACAACACACACTTCAAATTGGGCCCCTGATTTCTTCGCGCACCACACTTCCCCTCCATGCTGTTTCACCTCAGATGCATTTCTAAAAACCTGTCCGGCCAAGGCGTACGTATCTGCCCTAACGTTGAGTTGCTGCCCTCGTGTTTGCAGCATGAAGTAAGTACTGCTGCGCTCTTCAACAGACTTAATAAAGGTCTACACAAGGTCTCGTGCATGGAACTCAGCTTTCTTCACCCCAGTGAACAACAGATTACCAGCAAATGCCATGATGAGGGTCTGGCCGAAGTCTAAGAGCCCCTGCACAAGCCGCATGCACACTGTACAACACAAACCACATAAAATATGATAAACTCTTGCAAATTAAAACAAGCATTTGCAATGCAATAGGTCTCGTTTTAACGCAAATTTAAGCTATAGGCCTTGTAAATGACAAAGCCTTTTATTTATGTTCCAAAAACCAGAACGCAAAAATAAAGGGCATTATCATTTACAATCCTAATAGTTCAGACTCGCGTTATTGCGAGACCTATTGCATTTCCAATGCTTGTTTATAATGTAAAAGCTCCGTTATTGACCATATCCTCACCCAAAATTAGAGGAGGCGTAATGAAGCGTGATTATCTGTTCGCTTTAAATTTAGATCCATAACAACTGGAATCAGAGGTGTCCTTCGTGGGAGAGTTAGTAATTCCCGAGAGAAATTGTTTTCTCCTACTTCGAAATTCCGTTTACAGTAAGGCCCCCATATTTCTGCTCAAAACAAGGCGGCTGATTGAACCTTAAATTTAAAAACCTCAATGGCAGGAGATACTGCCTTTGAAGTGCTTCCTCCATGTTTTTTTTAAGATGGGACTAGAGTTTTAGAGCAGCATTATTCTATTTTCTTCCAGTTGCGGCTTCCAGGTCATTTTTGTATCTAGTGTGATGACCAAGTAATTAAAACTTTGTACATGCTCTAATTTCTGATGATTTAACTCTAGAGTCTTTCTAAAAGATGTATGTGGACTGATAGACATATAGTTGGTCTTACTGGGATTTATTTCAAGGCCCTTCTTGGTGCAGTACAACTGAAATGAATACATCAGATTTTGCAGTCCCCGAGGGGTTTGCGAGATTAAGATGCTATCACCAGCGAAAAGTAACGCTGGTATAGCTTCCCCTCCCAACCTAGGTGAATCATTTATGCAACCTTCCAAATGGTGAGGGATGTCATTTACGTACAGGGAGAACAAGGTGGGCGCCAATACGCACCCTTGTCGTACGCCCCGTTTTACTGGTATTTCCTTGGTAAGCTCACCCCTAGGGCCCCATCTCACTTTGACAAAATTTCCCTTGTGGAGCCTAATTATTTGGATAAGCAATTTGGATGGCACCCCCAGATCTTTCAAGGTGACCAATAGCAAGTTTCTGGGTACCAAATCGAATGCAGCCTTTAAATCTACGAAGGCCATATATAAACCGCCATTCCTTATGTTTATATATTTCCAGCGTATACACATAAACCTGAAGACTTGATCAATGGTGCTAGTTTTTATCCTGAACGCAGCTTGATATTTCGAGAGTAAATCAACCTCTTCACTCCATGCAGTTAATCTAATTAAGATGTGCCTGGTGACATTTCTTTGTGTGATATCAATCAAACTAATGGGGCAATAATTCGCCAGATCATGTTGATTGCCCTTTTTAAATTTTTTAACTATTTCAGCCCCCTTCCATGTGTCCGGTATTGGTGTAAACTCAGCTATCGCATTATAAAGACAATTTATGTACGGTCCAAAATTCCAATATCATGTTTTGAAAGATCACCAGGAATTTTGTCCGGCACCTGGTGCTTTACCTCATTTGACTGACTCCAATACTAATAACGTTTCTTCTAAACTGAACTATATAACATTCCGAAAAGGTATCAAGGCATGGCTTTTCAAACTAAAACTAAGAATTATAGCTGACTCCCCCTGGTTCTGTACCGATCCAAGGCGCCGTGAAACCCTCTGGGTAGCTGTTGCGCCATGTAAATGGAATAAATAAATAATAAAATAAATAAATAAGTGCAATTTGTCTGCCTTGGCAATATTCTCTATGTCTTTTGTTACCACAAAATGCTCTCCATTAATTTCTGAGTAGAGACCTGAAAAATGTGCCACCCACGTGTTTTCATCAAGGAATAAATCTTTCTGTGTCCTTCCTGTTCTGTTCCCTTTGGCTATCAAATTCCAAAAGCCTGCCTGATCCTTAGCTTTAGCTGCACAGATTAAGCCAGACCAGATCTCTTCGTCCCATAGTTTCTTTGCTTTTTCCAGGGTCTGCTTATAGTTATATCTTTGTGTCCTTATTACAGTTTCACTATTACCTTTGACAGCCTGTATTAACTCTGTCTTAGCTGCCCGGCAATCCTTGTTGTACCAAGGATTACCAACATTTTTCGTAGTTCCTGCATTCCCCTCTTTTGGTATTTTACTTACACCGGACTTAAGGCATTAACCAGTGAGACATGCAGGTCCAACATCTGAATTTTGTCAATGGATTGTTCTAAAAATGGTGAAATAGTGTCTGCAAAGATAGAATAGATATTAGTCAAAACTTTGGTGTTCCCTAGAACGTGCGGCCACTTTACAGCTCGACTATTGTTACTTAGTATAATTTCTTCTTCTATGGTGCCAAATTCCTTATTACCATTTTGGGATAAAAGGGAGAACTTCAGTGATACTAACAACCGGAAGGGTCAATGATCACTCTCCATTCTGGGATACTTTTTTAAATCAAACAAGTGACACCAGAACCCAAGTGACACCATTATGTAATCTATATTAGTTCGGGATCTTCCTCTACAGAAAGTGTGTGCATTTGGTCTGTCGGAGGGCAGGCGACCTTTGCATGCTCTCAAACTTTGACCCATTGTTAGTTTTAATAATTGGGCCACTGGTACTGAGCACTTCACCTCCTTATCACTCTGTACAACAGGAATATTATATGCTGTATCTTCATCCTCGAATAAATTGCCAAACCCCAGTACAGGTTCAAAATTACAATTGAAATCACCTGCAATAATAATACTTGGTTTATGTCCTAATGTATCTAAAAAGGATTCGAGCTGGGTAATTACTGCTGATTCCCGTTGAGCAGGGCTTGGTCTATTATAGATATTAAATAAGAATAGAACATCTCCATCCCTAGAGATTAGTTTTAATCCCAATATATCTTGAGATGGTACATTTAGTGGGATGATATTGATTTCCAAGGAAATCCGTATCCATGTCACCAAGTCCCCCGAGGGTCTTCCTTTCACTGAGAGGCTGGCCTCCACACTGAATGTTTTAAAGCCAACTCTGTAGGGTATTTCTAATGACCAAGTCTTCTGTAGGAGAGTAATATCACTCTGCTCCATGTATTCATTCCAAGATGTATCAATTGAATTCCTATTTAAACCTGCTATATTCCATGAGGTGAGGCATACTTTCGGAGTCCTACTCAACTCCATATTGAACGATGTCTCTCTTCCAGTAATTCTATTAAGTGATTTGGAGTCATAACTTCCTGTCAGCATAACTGTATGCATCTCAATACCTGGAACCTGCAGATTCTGAGTTCCCTCTGCTTTTCCTGGGTTGGTAATTCCAATATTCCCAACCATTAATTGATCAAATTGGTAAACTTCCACTCTCTGTACTTTTATGGAAGTTTGCCAGACCATAGAATCTTCCATCTGGGATATAACCGGGGCATCTACTCTATCATATGGGAACTTTAGATGTCAATCTAAATCCTCTAACGATGACAGTCCCTCAAAGCTATTTGAGAGTGGAACCAGAGACTCTATACCTTTGACTTTTCCCTTCTCCATTGGTCTATAAAAATATTCAAGCGGTAATGCACAAATACTAGTGTTCCCAGATGAAACTTTCTCTTTAGTAGCTAAAATGCCCCTGATCATCTGAGGCTATCTAAAATTTACCACCAGGCAATCACCCCTAATGTTCTTCTTTGATTCTCCCACCCATCCTACCCTACGGGAAACAGCCATTACAACGCAACTAAAACAACGCACTACCATTACAATGAAACTTTTACAACGCAGGATCCATTACAACGCATGCCATTACAACTCAGCTGCTATTACAACGCATGCCAATACAACGTAAGTATGGGTAAGTATTTAATTAAATTTTAACCCCTACACCATCCAACACTTACCCTACTATTACGCCCCCCTGGAGTTAGAATAGTCATTTTAACCCCTACACTATCCAATACTTACCCTACTATTACACCCCCCTGGAGTTAGAATAGTAATTTTAACCCCTACACTATCCAACACTTACACTACTATTACATTCCCATTAATTACAAGAAAAATACTTACCCATACTTACGTTGTAATGGCATGCGTTGTAATAACAGCTACGTTGTAATGGCATGTGTTGTAATGGCATGCGTTGTAATGGATCCTGCGTTGTAAAAGTTTTGTTGTAATGGTTTGCGTTGTGAATGTATGTGTTGTAATATCATACATCCTACCCTACGCACCATTATAATATCTTCAGATCTCAGCAAATTAAATTGCTTGGACTTTGCTAGCCAGTCAACCGTCTTATTCCTTAGATTAGCCCAATTCTCATTCTGGTTCCTCCTAAGGGCCAGAACTCCAGCTAGAAATATCACATAGGGACTTGAGGCGGGGGGTAATTGTAGGACATCATTATTTGGTATTAGGTCTGTACACATTGGGCTGTATATTAATGCCTTCCCAGATTGAATACCTGGCCTGTCATGTGCTGTTTGTCAGTGTTGGTTACCCGTGGTGTTCCCTTAGTTTCCAATGCTAGTCCTTGTCTCACCTTCTGCTGTGACCACCCCATCATCTCTCATAGGCTTAGAATGTAACCTGGTGCAATTCACAGGCGCATTGCACCTCGTGCAGCCATTCGGTTCAACCAATACTGGCCTATCACCTCCCTGCGCGATTGGTAGGAGTGGATTGCCCTGTGTTTTTTGTGGCCCTCCCTCCCTAGCAAAATGACTGGTGGAATTGCTACTGTTCTGCAAATGTCCTATGACTTTGTGCAATTGGCCCAGCTTCCTTTCCAATGACTTCAGGGTCTCTTATGTTATGTTATGTTAATATTATTTATTGTGCGCACAGCTGCTCCAGCAAAGGATCGTCCTGGCGCCACTCATGTATTCCGCTATCTGGGTTAGCATAGCCTCCTTTGCGAATTCAAGGGACTTTTTTAGGTCTCGCCTTGGCGATTACAGCGCGAAGCGCTGTCTCGCCACGAGACCTATAGTCAACGGCTGTGCTTACAAGGAGACAAGAGATGGGCATGCGCAGCATGCCGGAATCGGATCAGGTCGCGCGTGTGAACATGCGCTCCGATTCCGACATGCTGTTCAGTCACACACACACACACACAGAGACACACGCACACACACACACACAGACAGACACACACACTCACAGACACACGCGGGCACAACCACACAGACACGCGCGCACACACACACGCGCGCACACACACACATGCGCACACATACCCCCCCACTCACCGGGCTCTTTCCGTGTGTCCCTCTCTCCCTCGGCAGCGGGACAGTCTCGACAGCAGGCGGGGCTCTCCACGAGCACGGGAGCCCCTCTGGCTCACACGCTCGCTTACTTCCGTCTGGCTTCATGGGCACAGGAGCTTCCGTCTGCTTCCTGTCTTTTTGCGGGTCCGTCCCCGTCCCAACACAGCTTGCCTGGCTACCTGTCCAAGCTGGGCTGCGGCGGTGAGTTTCTCAATACCTGACTTGTTTTTATTGTAAACTGTTTATGGGCGTGTGTAATGTATCTCTTTGTTTCAAAGACCCAAGGTACACATTTCATAATTTAAATGTCCACGTCTGATGCACAAATGCATTGCCTGGGCGACTGATTTTGCAGGTCGATTTATCAGGGGATTCCTGAAAAGCCTGTGCGGTGAATAGCAATTTCACTCCTTATTTAATAAGTGAAATTATTATTTCCATCCATTAGTCTGGTGTAGACACAGGCAAGAGGAGTGCATGCTGCTGCAGTGGCACTACTCACACATCGAGAATGCGTCATCAGGCATATTAGGGGGGTGCTGTATTGATTGCAGCAGGCTGCGGAGACCAGTATCTCCCTTCACTTTTTCCATCTCTATCGTCGCTATATTTGTTGTTTCTCATCTCTCTTTTGTTCATACTCTTTCTTCCATCTCTCCCTCCCTCTTTCTTTCATCCCTCCCTCTCCTTCTCCTCCGTTCATTTTTCCCTTTGATTTATAGCTCGGCTCTATTTTAATATGTATCGACTGTCTGCCCAGGTTTCTGCCGACGCAGCTATTTACGATGATGCAGTGCTGGGGAAAAGCTGATGAGCTCGTCGTTATGAGCTTTGACATATTAATTATCAAAATGGACTCTAAAAAAATATTTTCGCTTTTCATTGTACATTTTTCCAAACACAAGTCTTCATTGGAAGCTGGAAGGCATTAAAACCAGGAGGGCTTTACAGTAACACGAGGTCCTCATTATTGCCCACACTGAATGAATGGCATTCATTTGCCGCAACATCTCATTTTATCTTTATATTGACCGGAATACGTACAAGTCATGCAGCTTTTCCAGTAGCACACAGGGCCAGCCCTAAGCACACATCCTTTGAGTGCCACCCATCTACTGCCCGGGCTGGTGCATCCATAACACAAGTAAGGAAGTAGCCTCTAGTGGTGGTGCACAATAAAATCAAAAGGCCTGAAAACAGATTTTTGTGTATAAGGAGAGCTCCAATGGCAAAATATCATTTTCCACGGAGTACAAAATAAAAACACATCACATTATTTGTGTCCTCAGAAACTCATCTTAGTCCATCTCTGGCATTGGGCGTCATCTGTGAGTGATCATTCCTATTGTTAGTTTGTTTTACTCATATAATTTTCTTCCCTCAAGTGAGAGGAAGAAAGTAATTTTCGGTTTAGCCGTAAATTACCCTATGGACTATCCTGAGACTCGTGGTGCATCTCTCATGTTGGCTCAGACAGACAAGTGCCATGACATGGTGCATGCATTTTCCAAATGTTCGCCAGAATGTAGGAGCCACCAAAAAGCCACTGGAGGACCGCCAATTACCTACAAGGTAAATGAAGATATTGAAAATGGGATTGAATAGATGCTGCTGGACTTGTGATGCTGCTATCGTTTATTAATTCTTAAAGTGTCTATTATTGACCAATGTGATGATGCTATCGTTTACGAATTCTTTGAGTGTCTATTATTGACCAACAATGATATAATCAATAATCTGTATGTTTGATGATAAAATAAAACAAATATTTAGGCGACAGTCTCTGAATTATTGCAATGCTCCTGGGCATCGTTGAGGAACACTGGAAACATCGGATTGCATGGCATGGGGGCGCACTGAGTGGTAGGAGGAGGGGCCTGCAACCCTGGACCACTCTATGTCTATGCTGAACCCCCTCACTCCCCAACCCCCACGCCTCCCAACCTGGACTGGTGCAGAAACCCATGGCCCAGTATACTTTCAGGTAAGTTTAGGAGCACTATCTCCCTATCAAAGTAGTGCCTGGATTAGGTGATTCCAGGGAGATGCGGAGATGTTTCTGTTCAAAAGCCAGTCACTCTCTCGAAGTCCCTCATGTAGGATGCACCTCCCTCTACCCAGGCCTGGTTCCTATGGGATTTATCTTTTCTACTCTCCACACCTCACCCTTTTTTCTCTGTCTCACCTTCCTCTCTCCCAACTCCACCCTCCTTTCTCTCCACTTCAACTTGCTGCCCCACCCACTTCACCCTTCCACCGACTCAATTACAATAACTTTTATTTAAGTATTAAATATTTAAAAAAATTAAAAGCCATTGTTATTTGTAATATCAATACATCTAAGTCACGTAAATACAACACATATTGCATTACAAATGCTATAGGTGTCACATTTGCAAGAGTTATAACTATTGGCATTGTCATACACAATGCCAATAACTCAAACTTTAATGCTGCGAGACCTATTGCATTGTTAATGCTTGTTATATTTTGTTCTAACTCCCCCAAAAGATTCCTTAAATCAGGGTCATTTTGGTCATAGTTGACCTCAGTCTGAGTGCTGGCGGTTTTTAAGGATACCCTAAAGGCGTCAGTGCTGGGTTTAGATTTTGCTCCTTGTACTGGCCCCCCTGTGGTCTTGGCCCTGGTTTTCCTTGCAACTGGGTTGACTTTCTTTTTTGCTCTCTGGTCCTCCCCCTTTTTCCCTTGTCTCGGGTTTTGCTTTCTTAATCTCGCTCCCAATGCCGGGCTCGGTGAACTATTTAGTCCATTTTGCCCAGGAAGTAGGGAAACAATAGAACAATTAGGTGAGGATCCATCATTAGTACCTGTTTCTATAGAAACCAATGGAAATAAATGCGGGGTACCTAATGGTCTGGGGGAACATGATTGTCTATGACTAAAAGTGTGTACCGGGATAATCACGTTTCTGCGATTTGGATCTCATGATTTAATAAGGATTTTGCCCCGATAATAAAAGCGTCCAGTGTAGCAGCAGGACCCCTGAGTTTACTCATATTTACACAACAGCTCACTACACTATATAGAAGAGTGGGGGAGAGACTTGTTAATTTACGGGTGGCTTAAAAAACACAGGGAATGTGAACGATACAACAATTCAGCTTACCACTAAGCTACCAATGTCCCAATGTCAGAGGGGTCGCCCAGTCCAGTCTCTCCCGCGTCCTTGCAGGGCCTCCTGGGTGTTGAAGTCCTGCCGCCTGCCGCATGGCCATTCCCCTCACGGCGGTGCAGCAGTTCGGCAATGGAGCTGGCCCCCCCACGGCTAAGAGCAACGTAGAGCAAAGAGGGTGAGTTTGGCCGTTCCCCTCACAGCTGGAAATGCGTCCTCCGGTGCGTAGGTGGAGCGCTCGTTATGAGGGCTTCAGGCGCCCTCCGATGACAAGGCTCTCCCGTGTCCTTGCAGGACCTCCTGGGTGTTGAAGTCCTGCCGCCTGCCGCCTGGCCGCTCCCCTCACGGCGGTGCGCCAGTTCGGCAATGCAGCTGGCCACCCCAAAGCTGAGAGCGACGTAGAGCAAAGAGGGTGAGTTTGGCCATTCCTCTCATTACCTAACCTCCGCCAGACTCTCTATATCACCATCCATTCACCTGAAACCACATAGGCCCCACTAATGCCCACGCCTAGCTTGCAATAATATATCACCAACTAATTAGAGTAAATGCATGCAATTTCTGTCATGAGAGTACATAACGTATGACAATAACCAACAATAGTGACTAAATTAACCACTAATCTTGGGTCCTGGAGTAGTGTGCTATTCAGTGTTTCATTAGGTGTAGCAAGGGCTATACAAATACAATTATAATTATGATTTGGCACAAGGATGTGTTGCTGTTTGTGCAAGCCCTAAGTGGCACTATCTTTCAGGAGGTTGGTAAATTTCTATTTGCACCAATGTTAGTAATACATTTCCTAAGTAGGAAGTCACACACTTGGGCCTCCATTCACTCCGGGGCATCCACCGTCCCCTGCCCAACTACCTCTACAACCTCACAATGAACCCAATAAGCATGCAGCTCACCAGCACCCTCAACACCTCTATCTCCACAGCAAGATCCCCGTACAGATGCAAACATGCAGACATCAGACTCCTCCTAAAGAAAGCCACCACAAACACAACCAAGCAAAAAAATTATCTTTCGATCTCCCTGCTCCCCTACCCAGTCAAAGTACTCAATAAAACCATCACCAGCAGCACAATTTTCCTGGAACAAAACCACCTACTGGACTCCTCACAATCAGAGTTCTGTGCCACCCACATCACTGAGACTGTGCTTATTGCTGCCACAGATGACATCAGAACACTCCTCAATTATTCAAAAACTGTGGCCCTGATCCTCCTTGACCTCTCTGTGGCGTTCGACACAGTCTCCCACAATACCCTCATCAACAGACTCTACAACTTAGGCATACAGCCTTACAGGATGTACACAGAGCATCCAACTACCTCCTGTTACCTCCGCACCCAAAGATGTCATATGCAGCGGACCACAAGGATCATCCCATAGCCCCACCCTGTTCAACATCTACATTACCCACCTCACAAACGTCATCAGATCATGCACACTCAAATAATCTCCTATGCAGATGACACTTAACTGATTCTCTCGCTCACCAATGAGCCTTCCAATGCCAAAACCAACTTCTACACTCCATGACCAACATAGCCAAACCGATGAGAGACAACTACCTCCAACTCAACTTTGACAAAACTTAAATACTGATCTTCGGGAAGAACAATTCTGCATGGGACCACAGCTGGTTGCCTACAGAACTTAGACCCACACCCACACCGACCTTGCACACAACCTCGGCATCATTATCGACAGCCAACTGACCATGACACAACAAGTGAACACAGTCACCTCTTCCTGCTTCCACACACTTTACGTGCTTTGCAGAATCTTCAGACGGAGTCCAACCAACACCAGAAAGACCTTCATTCAGGCCCTCATGGCTAGCTGCCTTGACTACGGAATGCTCTCTGCTGACATCTCCACCCAGCTCCTCAAAAGACTCCAGACCATACACAACACGGCAGCCAGACTCATCCTACACCACCCCAAACAAACCCACATCCCCCCCACTGAGAGACCTCCAAATCGAGAAGAGATGCCTGTTCAAGATCCTCATGTAGGCCTACAAAGCCTTCCATGACCTAGTACCGGCCTACCTTAACCATCAAATGAACTTTCACCAACTCTCCAGAGACATGCGCTCCTCTTCACTCATGCTTGTACACACACCCACATCCATCACAGCTGCAGAGGTGGCTGCTCCTTCTCCTACAGCGCTGCCATAACCTGGAAATGCTTCACCTGTAGCTCCGTACAGCTTCCTTGCTGGCAGACTTCAGAAAGAGCCTCAAGACATGGTCCTTCAATGGAGACACTGCACCAAGATACCCTTAGGGGTGACAGTGTTTCGCTTTACAAATGCGGTTTGATTGATTGATTTCATTGTTCACCCAGTTACACTCAATTTGCATGCAGATTTTGTAAAATGCACTGTCATTTGGCTCAGCATTAAAAATTCACTTTTCATGCAAATTTATTAGTGATAGTCACCTGTGTTGCTCTACACTGCCCTGGTGCTAATGTCAGATATTGAAACACTGAGGCATAGCTTGTGTAACGAGCACTCAGGGAAAGATAAGCAGAGCAGGTAGGACAACAAAATAGGCTGTATCGAGTGTCACCTTAGTGATGTTGAGAGACAATGACAGAGATTTGGTGAAAGGAAAGGACAAAAAGATTGCGTAGGTCAAAGCACAGAATGCAGATGTAGTAGTGTGGGAGGGGAAAAATATGATGGCATTGGGAGAAGGTGGGATGTGAATCTTAGCAGTGAATTGACATATTCTTAGCAATGTGACCTCCCTCCACGCGGCAGATGCTTAAAACACTCCAAACCATTGTGTATGGGTCTGGAATTTTAAGTAGCCAAAGCTCTTATAATTTTACAATGTTTATTAGAGATTCAATATAAGATGTTTGCCATGATATTTAAATCAAAAGTACATTTTTAATGGCAGGGTAACGCACAGATATATTGCTTTTGTGATGGGAAAGGATTGCACTATGAAAGTGATCAGTTTGACTTTAATGAGATAGGCACAATATATTTACCAACATCTCTTGGTGGACATTTGGCTCTTGCTAACCAGAAGTCTACACATAATTGTGACCTTCAGAGAAGATGCATTGGCCTATCAATGAAAGGGCCTTTTGTATTTTTGATGGGCATTATCATTCTGCACTGAGTTGCTCATCTTTGCACTTGTGCATCCATTTATCTATCCACTGACTCATTCTTACATTTAACTTCTATTGCAACTGTAATAAAACACACACAACCTCAACAACATATGCAAGATAAATTAAAAGAATAGAAGTAGAAAAAAACACACTGCTTTCTGAACAAGGTGAAAATATACTTGCAATAGCAAAACTATACAAAGCAAGTTGTAAAGTACAAACATGGCAGCATCATTTGAACCAACTTGTTGGCCATCTTGGAAGGCTAAAACAATTATGCACTATGGACAGCAGCATTCCACAATGGCTTCCTAGTTTAGAGGAAGGGGTCACATGGGATGAAAGGTGTATTTTAAAAGGAGAGCATTCAAAACCAAAGGACTTGCTGACCATCCTGACACTGAAGCACATTCACGTTCATGTGGATGTACACATGCGATCAGAAAATGCTATCATTCAGAGGGCAAGAGACACGAGAGCCAATGCCCTATGTGACCTTCAACATTACCCCATGCATATCACTGTCATAGATGGAAGCAAAGTGTAAATGACATTCAAATAAACAATTGACAGACCAGAGCTGACCCCAAGGCCCTCTATTTATCTATATGGATATATATATGGATGTGTAAGAAATTGGGTTATTGGTTGAAAGCAGTTTGAGCTCTACTAATGCAACAGCCACAATCCTTGTCAGGGTGAACCACAAAACAGTGGATCTGAAATTATTTTATTTTAAAGTTTTAAGTAGCTAAAGCACCTAATAACACTTGGGGGTCGATTCCGATCCGGTAAAAAGTGCTCCGAATCATCGTACGGAGCGTTTTTTCCCCGTACGAATCGTACCTGTAAGCCTCCCGTACGTACGACGAAGTACGATTCGTACCAGGAGCCGTACTCCGTACGAGTCGTACAAGACACCGTATGACTCTAATCTCCGTACGATTCTCCCTCGGAACCCGCTGTACGCGACATCTGTATGGTTCGCGGCTGGTTTTTATGACCCAGCAAGTACAATACGTGTCGGGTACGCACCGTACAACCCTTTTTCTATGGGAGCTGAAAACAGCCATAAAAGCAGAGTTCGCACTGAAACAGGTACAGAACGCCCCCCCTGGGTACGGTGCGTACCCCCATGATCGCAGGGGTATGCACCGTACCCCATGTACGATCGGTGTACGGCTCGTACACCGATCGTACATGGGGTACGGCTCATACACAGATCGTACAATGGGGGTACGGCTCATACACCCCATGATCGCAGGGGTATGGTGCGTACCCCTGCGATTATGGGGGATAAGGACCGTACGGTGTGTATGTGTTTGTGTGCTTTTCCATACGACTCGCCCTTACCTGACGTGGACTGTACGAATCGCGTCCTCATACCCCGGTCCAGATCATACTCGTCGGGTCTTACGGCATGTGTACGAGTCGTACGGTATGTGTACGAGTCGTACGGTTCACGGTTTCAGCCTTGCAATACGTACGGATCGCGACGATTCGGACGGATTCACGGAATACGGATCGTACTTCGCGAACTCGGAAGTAAGGGGAAGATTCGTAAGGAGAGGGCTCCGGATACAAATTGTACGGACGTTTTTTTTCCCGAATCGGAATCTACCCCAAAGTGTCACTTGTGGTTATCTGGTCTTGCTAGACATGGAGAAAGTCACAAGTACAGACTAATTGTAATGGATAGCGAGCCCGATAGCGAGCAGAGGACCATGTTAGTCCTGTTGAAAAAGGTGCCTTCTCAAAGTCTGGTTCAAATAGTTTAGTTTGCAGTGGAGGAGGCTGCGACAATCTGGGAGAGCATTGCGATGATTGTCACTGTAGTGCAGAGAGCAGGTCAGGAACCACAGACAGTCATTGTTGGAGCTTCATGTTGAAGTCACTACGGGCTTGTTGTTCCTAAAGTACAAAGTGCAGGTCTCGTATTGCAGGTCGTTGATGGCATTCACTGTAACACAAAAAGCCGGATTCACTGGAGCTTCACGTTGGCGGTCTTCATGGGTGGCAGGGTGCACATAGATAATATTGAGTTTTTTATTTTGACCTACATAAATATCGAGTTTTAAATATCGTAGGGACAGAATATCAACATCAAGAATATCGTTGACCAGAATATCGACCTGAAGGTAAGAAATGTCGTTTTTGTTAATATCGAAGTTAGTAATAGTGATAGCAAAAATATCGATGTTAATAATATCGATGTTTATGTTAGTGCTATGTATTTTAGTATATATTTTATATGTATGTGTTCACATGTTTTGTTAAGTTTTGTATTTTTTTTAAATATATGTCTTAAATGTTTAGGAGCTAGTAATTTTTTTTAAAGTCAATTTTGTGTTTTAGTACCATAGCAGGTTGTGGGTTTATAGGGAAAGTAATTTAATTATAGTAAATTAAATCATAATTTTTAAAAATTATTTGTAATTAAATTTTGCATTTTAGTTCCGTAGCGGGTTGTGGGTTTATAGGGGATTGATAATTAATTTATTGTTAATTAATTATTAATTGGTAATTATTTTTTATTGATTGATTAATTGATAGTTATATTAATTGTGTTAATTTAGTTTAGGAGTGGGTTGTGGGTTTATAGGGGAATAGAGTGGGAAGTAAATTAATTATAATACATTAATTATTAATTTTTATTTTTTGGTATTGATAATTAATTTATTGTTTATTAATTGTTAATTGGTAATTAATTTTCATTGACTGATTAATTGATTAATATATTAATTGTGTTAATATAGTTATGGAGTGGGTTGTGTTTTTATAGGGGAATAGGGTGGGAAGTAATTTATTATAATTAAGTAAGTATTCACTAATATTTATTGGTATTGGTCATTAATTTACTGTTAAATAATTACTAATTGGTAATACATTTTTATTAATTAATATTTATTGGGATTGATAATTAATTTATTGTTAATTAAATACTGATGGGTAATTCATTTTTTATAATTGATTAACTGATAATTATATTAATTGTGTTAATTTTAATGCAGAATTAACAGAGGGTTTATTGGGAAATAGGGTAGGAAGTCATTTAATGTTATTAAAGTAATTATTAATTTGATTGTATTGGTATTTATAAATAATGTATTAGTAATTTATTATTAATTCATTATTTATTAAAAAAGAATTGATAAGTATGTTATATTTTTAACCCCTACGCCAATCAACGCTTTCCCTACTGTTGCACTCTCTGGAGCGGGAATAGTATTTTTTACCCTTACGCTATCCAACACTTTCTCTACTGTTGCACTCTCTGGAGTGGAAATATTAATTTTTACCCCTACGCTATCCAACACTTCCCTACTGTTGCACTCTCTGGAGTTGGAATAGCAATTATAACCCCTATGCTATTCAACTCTTTCCCTACTGTTGCACTCACTGGAGTGGGAATAGTAATGTTTACCCCTACGCTATTCAACACTTTCCCTGCTGTTGCACTCACTGGAGTGGGAATAGTAATTTGTATCCTTACGCTTTCCAACACTTTCCCTACTGTTGCACTCTTTGGAGTGGGAATAGTAATTTTAACCCCTATGCTACCCACCACTTCCCCTACCATTGCAATAATTGGAGTGGGAATAGTAATTTTAACCTCTTCGTTATCCAGCACTTTCCCTACTGTTGCACTCACTGGAGTGGAAATAGTAATTTTTAACCCCCACGCTATCCAACACTTTCCCTACTGTTGCACTAACTGGAGTGGGATTTGTAATTTGTACCCCTACCCTATCCAAAACCTTCCCTACTGTTGCACTCGCTGGAGTGGGAATAGTAATTTTAACCCTTTCGCTATCCAACAATTTCCTTACTGTAGCATTCTCTTAAGTGGGAATAGTAATTTTTACCCCTACGGTATTCAAACACTTTCCCTACTGTTGCACTCTCTGCAGTTGGAATAGTAATTTTTACCCTTACGCTATCCAACACTTTCCCTACTGTTGCACTCTCTGGAGTGGGAATAGTAATTTTTACCTCTACGCTATCAAACACGTTCCCTACTGTTGCACTCACTGGAGTGGGAATAGTAATTTTTACCCCTACACTATCCCATACTTTCCCTACTGTTGCACTCTGGAGTTGGAATCGTAATGTTATTCCCTCCGCTATCCAATATTTTTCTGTATTCTTTTATTTAATGTTGTGTATAATTTATTTTAAAAAGTTTAAAAATATTGTAGTTTTTTAATGTGTTAAATATGTATAAGTTATTAAAATATGTATTTATGAATATTATTAAGTAAGTATATAATTATATTTTATATGTATATGTTTAATTTATTTTAACATTACATGTATTAGTTATGATTTGTAAACATTTTTTAATATTTTGAACTTTGTTTCTTTTAATTATATGTATTATTTACCTTGTTTTGATTTTTTTTTAAATTTAAAAACTTTACTTTAACCTGCTACCTTTGAGACTGGGTGTTTGAGTGGCCTTATAGGTCTGTGAGTGGGAGTGTAGATGTGTTTGTTGATGGGTGGGTGTCTAAGTGACTGCAGTCGCCAGTAGGTAGTTATAGTTAGGACCTAGTTGTTTTTTCAAAAAGCATTTTTTCTTTTGCCAATGTCTTTGGCACTGGTTGCCCCATTTTCGCGAAATTTTTAAAACTGATGAGGCGCTCCCGTCAGCTCCTGTCTTGAAAGTTTTGGCGTGTTTCGTCAAGCGGAGACTGAGAAAAAAGGGGGTCCCAAAATGCGTTTGCTCCATGTTAATTTCCATTGGAAACTGTTGTCGCAGCTTCAGCCCGAACTGCTGAACGGAATTACACAATTTGGCAGAGAGGTAGCTCTTTGTCCAGAGTGCACTCTATGCTTTAAATGGTATAAATCCGTTCAGTAGTTCCTGAGAAATTAAAAATACAAAATGCTGTTTTACAATAATTTGTTCTGAAATCTTTCCATATTTCACAATGTTATGTTAATGTTAATATTATTGGCACTTTAAGAGTGCTAACTGTCATCCGGAGGTGTCCTGGAGCTGTTTGAAGTCCTGCTGAAGACAACGTCGGTGTGGGTATTAACAGGTTCAATTTGAGAAAAGCCATGTTTTTAATGCCTTCCGGAAGGCTAGGAGATTGATCATGTTTCTCAGGCAAAGTGGGAGTGCATTCCATGCTTTGGCCGCTTTGGCAACAAAGCTTCTGCCACCCCAGTTTGTCTTTTTCACCAGGGGCACCACCGCAAATTTTGCATCTGATGACCGCAGTGTTCTCTTTGGTGTATACCAATGAAATCTTTGTTTTAAAAAGTCTGGCCCAGTTCCATGCAGGGCTTTAAAGACCAGACATAAAGCCTTGAACTGAGAGCGCTTCCTGACCGCAGCCAGTTTTATTTTTGTTTTGGCTGAGATTGATTCAAACTTTGCTGTGCCTGTGAGTAGCCTGGCTGCCACATTCTAGAGGATTTGTAGTTTGTTTATCAATCCTTCATGGATCTTGAGATAAAGACTATTGCAATAGTCTAATCTCAACATTATTAACGCTATGAACACAGTTTGTTGCACCTTTTTGGGTAGAAGTGGCATTATTTTTTTGCAGGATCTGAGAATATATGATGTCGATGAAGCCACTGTGTTCACCTGATCCTTGAAGCTAAGTTTGTCATCTATCCACCCTCCCAAGTTCTTCACCTTCCTAATCGGGGTGGGGAGCGGGCCTGAACCTTCCGGCCAGCAACTTGGGGTCTAAAACTTAGGATTGTTGAAAATCAACATAACCTCCGTTTTTGTGGAGTTACATTTTAGGCAGTTTTGGGCCATCCATATGCCTACAGCGCTCATGCAGTCTTGTAACCTGGATGCGGTTTCCTAGATCATTTCAGGCAGTATAGTCACCACAATTTGTGTGTCATCTGCTCATGAAGTCAAATTGAAACCGAAGGATTCAATTAGAGGAGCCAGTGAGGACACATAAACATTAAATAGTGTTAGGCTTAAAGAAGACCTCGGTGGCGCTCCACAGGGTAGAGATAATGATTCTGCTTCAAAATTATCAAGGGCCTCAATTTGCATTCTATCCAAGAGGAAGGATTTGAGCAGTATCCAGGCCATGCCCTTGACTCCTATCTAGTCCAGTCGGTCCATCAGCAAAGCATGATAGACCATACCAAATGCTGCAGACAGATCCAACATGATCAATACAGCATTTCCTCCCTGGTCAAGAGTGGTCCTAATTTCTTATGTGAATTTGAGGAGCGCCGTTTCCATGCTATGTCTTTCTCTGAAACCATATTTAGTTGGGTTCAGCGCTTGAGATTCTTGCAAAAACTGGTTACCTTGAGAGTTCATGTTCTTTCAATGATTTTTGCCAGGATTGGTAGTCTGGAAATAGGTCTGAGATTATTTGTATCATTAGCGTCCAAACTAGGGGGCATATTACCAACAACTAGCGATAATTATCGCTATGTTGGTTTAGCGGTGATATTTTTATCACCGAGCTGCGGCGATTTTTATCGCTTAGGAGCCTTGATATTATCAAGGTTTATCTCCTAAGCGATAAAAATCGGCCGAAATGCATGAATATCGCTGAAAAGTCAGCGATATTCATGCATTACCGAGCTAATGCTCTTAGCCATGTTATCCACCTTCCATTGGATAACATGGCTAAGAACTGCTCAGGGGCAGGTGCTAGCTTTTGGAGATATTCGCGCTTAGTGCGAATATCTCCAAAAGTTGGTAATAGGAGATAGCGATGTTAGCGACTGTTTCCAGTCGCTAACATCTTGGCACACCCATTTTGCATGTCATTAGTGATAAATATCACTGACATGCAAAGCTGTGCCCAAGATGGTCACTATCTCCTACTAGCTGTCGCTAACTGGTGTTAGCGACAGCTAGGTAATAGGGAGATAATTTTATCCCCGCTTTCTTGGCTTTTAAAGCCAAAAAAGCGGAGATAAACCCCCTTGATAATATGCCCCTAGGTTTCTTCAGCAGGGGAAGATTGATGCCTGTTTCCAAACTCTTGGGAAGTATCCTTCCAGGTACATTGTGTTAATAATGGAGGTAAATTTCCGTGACACCGTCTCTGCCGCTAGTTGGACTATGGTGATCGGGCAGGGATCATAAGGAGAGACTGACTTAACAGGAGCGAGGAGATTAAGAGTGTCTGATTCCTTTAAAAAGGCAAATAAGTCAAATAGAGAGGCATTGTTTTTTACACTCATCTGGCCAGTTGTGTCATTGATTGTTTTTGCTGCAGAGAGTAAGAAAGTTTGGAAAATACCATTAACTTTATCAAAAAAGAATTTGGCAACTTTACTACACACCTCTTGGCTAGCTAGGATGGTAGGAGATGTTGAGAGGGCAAGGGTATTGTTAGAACTGGGGGTCTCTAGTTGGCAGAGATAGGTACCACTGTCCAAATAGGGACCCTTTCTTCTAGTCAGGCTAAGGAGGAAACACTCTTAGATAACCTCTGCTAACCCCTGGGTAGCTTGGCATGAGCAGGCAAGGCTTATCGAAGGCAATGTGTGAAGTACTTGTACCAAAACCATTAGTAACACAGTGAAAACACCACAAACTGACTCCACAACAGTTTAGAAAAATAAAGGTATTTAATCTAAACTACACAAGACCAAAACGACAAAAATCCAACTTACACAGTTCAAGAATATGGTTGTAAAAGAGTTCTTAAGGTTGCGTTAAATTGTTCACAGATGCATCACATTTTATCCAACAGTACCTTTAAATGCGACAAAGTTTCAAGTGAAATGCTGTAGCGATGAAAAGCAAGCGATGCGTCACTCTTGAGACCCTGGGGAGGCGATGCGACAACCCCGCTCGATGTAGCGGGCGTGTTGCGGTGACTCCGGTTTGTACAGGGAGGGATGCGATACCTTGCGTGGATTCCGGTGCACAGGTTTTCGTGGAAGCGGCTCGCAAAAGGGACGATGCGACGATCTTTGGGGTGGCGACGATCTCCAGTGCTGCGACGATGCGTGGCTCAGCGGCGACCTTCTTCTCTCGCGGCCCCTCGATGCGAGGGCTCTGTGACGACTCTCGCAGCGACGTGATGCAGTCCACAAGCAAGCAATGCGACGATCTCACCCAGTGATGACAGGCTTTGTGACGATACTCGCAACAATGAGACTCTTCCCGCACCGGTCTGGTGTGTCCTGCAAACGAAGGGTGTGACAGCTCGGGAGCGGCAACAGGCGCTGCGAGGATCTCTGCCTTCATAGCGGTGGGAATTTCCTCAAACTGACGGGGATACGCTCCGCAAGCGAGCGATGCGATAACTTTGCGGAAGGTACTTTTAAAGCTTGGCTTCCAGCTCCGCAACACAGGTACAACTCCCAGAGGCACCACACATGGGCCAAGCACTCCAGGAAGGACAAAACTCTCTCAGCAGAGTTCAGGGAAGCTGGGGGTGAAGCCCTTTTGTTCCTGGGACTTCTTAAAAGGCTCTTCTTCAGGGCCTTGGAGATTCCTTCAAGCAAGGGGACACAGCACAAAGCAAAGTCCTTCCCCTCTCCTTGGCAGCAAAGCAACAGCAGGTCAGTCCAGCAGAGCAACAGCAGGACAGTCTTCCTTCTTCAGTTTCAGCTTTCTCCTTGGTAGAGGTTCCTTCTTGATTCCAGGATGATCTAATTTTCTGTGGTCAGGGGTCCTGTATTTATACCCCTAAAAGTCTTTGATCCCTTTGTGCAGGAGGGCTCTGAGCCCGGCATGAACCAGTTCTGGATGTTCCTTGAGCACTTTTTTTTCCTGGCCTCTCCTTTCCTTTCGACGAGAGGGGCAGGGCCATCAGCTGCTCAGCAGGAGGTGGAGCCAGCATTGCGAGTGCAAGTGCAGCCCTATTCAGGCCCAGCTGCTACCCCCACCCACCACTCTAGATGCAGATGGAGCTATTCAGTCCAGGGCTGGCCCACTCAGCCTCTGGGAGCCACCCATCCCCTGTCACACACAAACCAGACAGTCAATTCACAAACAGGCCAAGGCACACAGAAAGGTCAGACATGAGAACAGCAACTTTCTAAAAGTGCTGTTCTCAAACACAGGATTTAAAAACAACCTTTCCTAAAAGATGTGTTATTAAATTCTGAGTTCAGGGATACCAGACTTTTATGTCCCATCTTGCTCCTATGGGAAGATATGCTGGTAGCCACTGTAGCCAGCATTCCCCATGATAGCCTATGGGGCAAGTTATCCTTACAATAGTGAAAAACGAAAATGGCTGTAATTCACTACCAGAGCATGTCACCTGCACTAGTACATGTTCTGCCTTTCACATACACTGCACCCTGCCCAAGGGGGTACCTTGGGCCTTCAATAGGGGTGACCAATGTGTACAGAAAGGGAAGGGTTAGTCCTGGTCAGTGGGGACACTGACCAGGAGGACATGGCAGTTCATCGACTGCACACAGGCACTACGGTGGCAGGCCTGAGACACCATTTTAGGGCTACTCATGTGGGAGGCACAATCAGTGCTGCAGGCCCACTAGTAGCATTTGTTATCACCAGCCCTGGCACACTCGGTGCACTTTACTAGGGACTTCTTGGTTACACAAATATGCCAATCATGGATAACCAATCACAATAACAATTTACACAGGGAGCACTTACACTTTGACACTGAACAACAGTAGCAAAGTGCCCAAAGCATCTATACCAGCAAAAACGAAATCCAGCACAGCATCAAAAATACAGGAGGTAGAGGCAAAAAGACAGGGGAAACCCGCCAAAGATGCCAGGTCTAACACGTATTTACTATTTTAAAAAGCTCTTTAGGTGAGTTGTTTGCCATTTTAATTTTATTGGAATAACATACTACAGTGACAGCCCCAAACAATTCTGCATAATGTTCACTTTGCCCATTGTTTAATTTAAAATAAATGAAACCTGCACTTTTTAATTCAGAAACATCAGCGAATGGATTTCACATTATAATTTCATACACACTGAGTTCACTTTATAAATGATAATCCTCTAGTTTCAAATGAAATAAAGGTATTTTTCAGGCTTTGACTAGACAATTATAAGGTAAAGCATACTTTATCTATCAATCAGTTTTATTTAAAAGATTTTTAAATTTGAAAACATATTACTCATAAACTGGTTTGCATTTGTTGCAAAGAAACATAGCTTATTCAAATATACACACTAATGTAACATTTTCCTAAGTATAAAATAAACTATTTAAAACACAATCTCAAAATTGCAACCAAGAGGTCACAGACCTCCTATATATTGTCAACCCACATATCTTGCTCCAACAAGTATCCACACCCTTGTAGACCCTCAGCATAATTATTTTGTCAATATCAATTGTATAAAAGTACATGTACACCACTTTTTATTTCAAAATGTGTTTATTGGTTTTAGTTTTTAAAACACATACAAAAACAAACTGCGGTGGGAGGCACCAGCATGTCTTACAGATCAAGATATACAAGAAGATCAAATGACATTTTCATCTTGTGTACTAGTACTCGACCTGTGATGACAGCCACTTTTATGTATCTCATCTGGTTGTAGCTTGAATTGACAATAAAGCATCATCTTTTGCTCTCAGTGTGAGTCTTGTTGTTTTTTTCTTTTTGTTTTGGACACAAGAGATTCCCCCCATTATCTACCCTTCTCACATAACTTAAAAACAAAACAATACAAACTATAGTATCACGGTAGCATAGAATCACAGTTGGTCATGGGTGAGGACAAGCCAACGTGGGCAGGGCCAGCAGCGATCCCCACATGCCTCTCAGCTCGAGAGTCACAGTCACCCAGATAGTTAGATATGAAAGAGATGAAGAGCACTCAACCTGGGGCCACAAGCGAACAGGGGCAAACCTTCTGACAAAAATTCTACCAAGGGGTCTCAGGTATAGTCGCACCCTGTTCTTGTGCCTTCTACTATGTCCGCCAATATTTCCTTTGCCAGTGCTTGCCATAGCCTGGCATGCTATTGTGTAAGGGAGGGGGCCTCCACCTTCTTCCACGCTGCAGCTTTAGTCATGTTGGCAGCCCTTAAGCACAACCACATTAAAGAGTAGTCCCCATGGGTTTGGTATTTCAAGCTAGGGTCCCAGATCCCCAAGAGAGTGTTTAATTGTAGCAGGAATTGGATAACCTAGGATTGTTTTAATTTGGGATAGGATTTCTTTCCAAAGGGCTGGATTGAGGGACAATCCCACCAGATATGCCTGAAATCCCCCGGGTGCTCGCAACCTCTCCAACATCTATTGGAGGCGTTAGGGAATATTTTGTTCAACTTCTGAGGGTGCAAATACAACTCAAAAATGATTTTATAGTGAGCCTGTCTTACAAATATTGAGTGATTATATTTGGAAATGTCCCTATACAAAGAACACCATTGTTTTCCCCCCAGCGGTTCGGCAAGAAGAGAATGCCCAAAACATTGGTGTCTCGGGTGGAGCAAGCTCTCAGAGACCGTATGAGTGAGTAAAGAAAAGAGATGGTCCCTCTTGATGATGCCCTAGATTGAGCGAATGGTTGCGGCTGACCAGATCTGAGGATGTTGTACCCAGTGTTTGAATTGAATATAATGGAATTGTTCAGAAGATTGAAGCTTAAATGCTTTGGTGCAGTCCTCAAAGGTCATTAACTTCCCATTTTTAAAAAGATCTGGAATCGTAAGGCATTCCTCCAAGCTTTGAATGGCCCCTCCTGGTGAGCCAGTGGGAACTCGAGATTAAAGTGAATAGGGGTGTAGGGAGAAGGGAAGGTAGTCAGGGGTAGCGATCTGTTAAGTTCATCCCAAACCTGTAAAGTGGTGGTCGTGCAGGTGCTAATGTAAGCATTTATTAGCCAATTTTGTTTTGGTTTCCAGAGGAGATCCTAGATCGTCCCACCACTATTTGTCAGTCCATATGTAGCCAGAGTTTTCAGATTCACGAAGGGACCAATCTGTAATGACCCGAATTTGCGCAGCCCTATAGTAGCCAAGAAGTCTGGGAGTGCCAATCCCCCTTCCCCTCTCACCCTCATTTGCAGACAATGGGATAGATATGCCCTCTTCCCCTGCCAAATGAATTTAGTGAACATATTTTTCAAGTCCATAATGAGAGCCCTTTCCACCGGTATCGGTAGACCCTGAAAGAGGTAAAGCAACCTGGGAAGCACATTCATCTTAATGGCAAAAATGCGTCCTATCCAGGAGGTATAGGAAGTTTTCCACCTGGCCAGATCAGCTTTAAGCTGTCGCAGCAGGGGAGGATAGTTCGCCCTGTGGAGGTTCGATAACTTAGGTGTAAGTTTAACACCCAGATATGTAATGTCTTTGTGAGAAGTTGGCCTGGCATATGCTGTCCACTATTCCAGTGGGCCCCTTGCACCAGTCCAAACGATCCTTATTGATGATAGGTTAAAGACAACCTTTAGTGAAAGCTATCCTAGTGGTAGCTATGGAGAGCTGCTTTCAGTCTAAGTCTTGTCGGAATTTAAAGCAGCTTGTTTTACCAGTCTATAATCTCATGAATGACCAAATGAAAGGAGAACCACACCAGGTATATATCGGAAATATATATATTTGTTCTAAACACATCCCACCAGTCTCTTTATGAGGCTAGAGGCAAAAGAATATACAGTAAACTTAATATCACACAGTAAATTAGCACAATATACGTTGAGCCCTAGGGGCGAAGCAAACCATATATTGAGAAAGTGGTATGAGAACTACAACTAGACTAGACACAAGCCTAGAGCCTGTAGAATCGCTGGGGCCACAAGGAACCACCCAAGGTAGTGACACAGAGGACCCACGGAGGACGCGTGCAGTTTGAGAATACAGCCGCAAATCCCCATTAGCTTCTATGGGGAAAGTCGTGGTTGGAAATTTAAAGATTAAGGACACTCAGGAGAAGAATTTGAGCAAAGTTTTTTAGACTTAAGGGGTTCTAGGTCCAACACCCACAGAAGCACAAGAGTACTCGAGTAACCTCACCTCAGGAAGCCGGGTGCATATGTGTCTTTTGGTGTCAGGAATCGTTGTAGTTGTCAATGGCGATCTGCTGCAAGTGCTGCTGCGGTCCAGGTGGAAAGTGTCCGGTGTGATCCAAGCCTGGATCGATGATGAGATGAACCTGAAAGCAGAGGGGACAGAGTCTAGGTCACTTGCCAGTGACCAAGGGCACAATAGTCGAATGCCCACCGATGTCGGGTGATTTCATGTGAAAGAGGTGAAGCTAGACTCTTCAGCCACGAGGACCAGGGGGTGTCGACAACAACCAGGTTCTGGAATTGAGCTGTCCCATGAAGGATGTCGAGTGCTGCGGTGTCGGTGCCCAGATTGGACCCAAAAAGCCTTGGCAACAGCATCCCATGCAGGAATCAAAGAAATGCTTCAGTGTGGACCAGCAAGGTCCGAGAGACTCACCACGTGGTGGGAAGTCAAGGCACGTCTGGAGCAATCAGGGAAAACAAAGGAAAATCAGAGTTGCCTTCGTGGGGACCCACCAGTCGACGGACCAGGGATCGCGAAGGAGCCTTCAGCTGAAATGCAAGAAGCTGGCTCATGGGTGCAAAAGGTGCTCGGGCATAGGCTACAAGTAACCCAAAGCACGACTTCAAGAGACATCGATAAGTCAATGCACTTGCAAATGTGCACGGTGTCCAGGGGTTCCGGTTCCACGTCACTCGTGAGGGCTGCGGGTCTCAGCTTTGCTGGGGACTCGGATCGGTCTCTGAGAAGTCTGGAAATCCTCTTTTTGTGTTGCAAATACTTCGGAGTCCAGCGGGAGCTTCGGAAATGCAGACCGCAAGATGCTTTGTTGGTGCCTGCAAAGCGGGAGAGTCACTCCTTGACCCCAAGGGAGATTCTTCCGTCCTCTAGTCTTTAGTGGAGCGTCGAAGTTCCAGGATTCAGTTTCAGAGTTTCGTCCAGGTGTAATCCAAAGTCCTGTGCCAGGGGTTCCTTACTTATACCTAAGAAAGGGGTTGGACATACTCTGGAGACCCACCTATGGGAGGGTCTGGAAAGTGGCTACACCCCTTTCCTTTGTCCAGTTTCGCGCCAGAGCAGGGGCTGGTAGCCCCTGCAACCGGTTTGAACTGGGTTACGCACAGTGACACCCAATGTGCCCCCAGTGCAGACTTCAAAGCACTTTCAGAGTGCACCCACCCAACTTCAATACACTAAATCGTGTCTGGGAGGTGGTTACACCTCCCTGTGACAGGAAACCTTTTGTCCAGGCCTCCCCTGCCAGAGTTTTGGTCAGCAGCAGGAGGCTAGACTCGTGTCTGTGGCTGCAGCATCTATTTTGTGATGTCAGGGCTCTTTTAAACTACTACCGGTTAGACCAGTGTGTACATGTCTCTCCCTCTAGAAGGGTGAAATTCTACCCCTGCCGCCAGCACTGTTGGGGGGTAGGATTCCAAAGTGTTTGACACCAAACATGACATGTTTCCAGGCAACCATTCCAAAGTTAGCATTTCCCGCGAGGTTATAGTGCACTTAAGCGTATTTGGTCTGGCTGCATCACAGAACAGCCTCAGAGAATAGGCTCCGAATGCTGCAAAGGTGCCCAGCTCATGCATGGGTACCCTCTCACACAAAACCAAGCACCCTGCCTTCAGGATTGAAAAAGCCTGCCATAGGGGTGACTGATAGGTTTCTATGTGCAGTGATTAAAGGTAGATATAGGTAACCTATATCTTACTAAAGGTGACATGCACCACCTTACCCAGGCAGTAGCAGTCCTGTGGTGTCATTTTGGAAGGCTTCCCAGGGGTGGCATAATACATGTTGCAGCCCCTGGTAGGCATCTGGGGTACCTATGCCCTTAGTACCTAGTGTACCATATACTAGGGACGCACAAGGGCACCTCAGTAACCAAATTGGAGTGCACCTATAGTACATACAATCAATTTAGAGATGAAGCTGCAATATCATTAAATAAGGACACCAAACGGGAACCAATTTGGGGGCAAAAGTACGATAGAAATTAGTGTTCAGCCCATCAGGGCCTGGAGCATTTTGTAGTTAGAGTTAGTCTATTGCCTTCTGTACTCCCTCATGGAAAATGGGTCTACTTAGGTCCTCGTTCGTGAAAGCTGGAATTTGTGGTAATTTGAGCTCTTCTAAGTATGTCTCTTGGTCACCGACAACTACGTGGTCTGCAGTGTATAGGGAGCAATAGAAGTCCCCAAAGGCTCTGGCCTTCCCTCCTTACTTCTCTGAGATATCCCATTTTTATCCACAATCTGTGCAATATAATCTTTCTCCTGCTTTGCTCTAAATTGTCTCACTAAGATGGCTCCCACCTTATCACCCCTATCATAGCCTAGGGCTCGGAATCGCAAGATTGTTTTTTCCTCCCAATTGGTGTAAATAGCTTGTAAATTCCCTTTTAGTTGTGTGAAATTTCTTAGGTTCTGGATCAAGGGGCTGGCCTTATGGGCCTGTTCTGCATTTTGTAGCCCCCATTCCATAAACAATCTCTCCCCGTTACGTTGGTTTTTTAAAGTAGTTGCTAGTTCAATGCACTCCTCCCGTATGACTGCCTTGAAGGCATCCCAGTTGTTAGCCAGGGAAGTCCATGCGGGTCGTTAAAGTCGAAGAATTCTGTGTTTTCTTTTCTTAGTTCATCCCTAAGGAGACGATCCCTTCTGAGAAAGTTAGGGAAGTACCATTGGGCATGTTTAGCATGAGGGGGGCAATCTAGTACCAACTCTAGAGGGGCGTGATCCAAGAGACAAGTCAGGTGGAACTGGCAACCTGAGAGTGTGTGAAGCAGGGACTGGCCAATGAATGCATGGTCAATTCTAGAGTAGGTCCTGTGAGATTGAGAGAAAAGGGAGAAGTCCTGTGTCCTAGGATGAAGACCCCTCAAAGCGTCCTTAGGACCCAAGCCCTGTCATTTTGTTTTAAGTGATTTGCTAAACACCCCCCTGTTGCCCTATGTGTGTGGGTAGTATCTAGGGACGGATCCCAAATAGAGTTAAAAATTTCCATTAACAAAAAATCTCCCGTGGCGAAACCCTCAAGCATGGCTAGAAATGTGTTCAGGAATTATTGTTGCCCCACATTGGGCACATAGACCATTGCAATAGTACATGACCTACCGCTCAACTCACCGCTGACCATCAGGAATCTCCCTGCCTTGTCTGATTTGGAGTTTTGAAGGAGAAATGGGGCAGAGGGGTGAAAGATGATAACCACCCAATTGTGCTTCGTGTGTGTGGATGAACAATAAATCTGTGGGAAGGCCATGTGTTTCAGCGACTGTTTATCTTTTTCTGGAAGATGAGTTTCTTGCAGGGCAGCAATTGTTGGGGGAGTTAAGGCCCCTCAATTTCCATGATAAACAGTTAAGCATCATTAGTCAGAATGAGAATGACCCACTTGCCTCTCAAAGTTTGCCCATGAAAACGGTAGACTCCCCCCCACCTCCAGCGCACCCCCCACCTCGACCAAAACCACATAGATCGATCGAACAGATCCGTGATACCAAAAGATGTTCAACAACAACACATATGTACTAAAACTTTGAGCTCCGAGGCCCTCTGTCTCAGAAGAGAACCTCAATTTGAGCATATGGTGGGGCGGACCCATTTCCTCCGCCCAGGCCTGTCTTCCAGCTAGATGGAATAAATTAAGAATTAACCATTGCTCGTTGTCAGTTTAAAAGTCTAAAAGGCTAAGAGACATATCTTTCCTCCTTCCTTCCTGCGCAACACCCCAAGCCTCCGTGGAGGCTGTTTGAGCCATTGTCTACTTCTAATGAGGCTTAAGGCCACACGCATCATTGTAGGATTTTGCGATTCCTAAATTGCGAAAATGAAGGAATCGCAATTTAGGAATTGCAAAATCCTATGCATCAAGAAATCCTAAAAGTTTTTGGGATTTCTTAATTTTCGGTATTTGCGATTCCTTAATTGCGAATCGCAATTAAGGAATGGCATTACATTGATTGCTTTTTTCAATGCCTTTTTGCATTTTTTTTTGCGAATCGCAATTTGTTGATGCATTTCAAGGGTGCTGAGGGGGTCCAAAGGCCCCCCCCGCACCCTTGAAATGTTTTTTTATGTGCAAGTTTCACACACACATGTCCAAAGGACATGTGTGTGTGTAACATGACACTTTCAAAAATGCTTATTTGAGCATTTTTGAAAGTTTTCGCAAATTAACACGAGGGTCAACCTCGTGTTAATTTGCACCTCCTATTTCAGAATTCGCAATTTTGAAAACATTCATGCATTGCATTTAAGGAATCGCACAAATGCGATTCCTTAAATGCAATCGCATTTTTAGGAAATGCAAAAAATTGCGTTTTAAGAAAAAATGTTTCATGCATCCCAAAAAGTGATTTTGGAATCGCAAACAGCCGAATTTTCCGATTCGCACCGTTTGCGACTCCAAAATCGTTTGATGCATGTGGGGGTTAGTCCCCTTTACGTCTTACCGCCAAAGTTCTTCACTAGGTTGTATATATAGTTCAAAATTTTACCAGACCAAAGCATCTCTTCACGTGTCATCTTCACATTTTCTTGACGCTTCTTGCCTGCTGCAACAATGGACCGCCACCACGTCCTTCCATTTGCGCGACCGATCCAGCACCTCCTGGTCCTTTCGATTGCTTTTGGATGGGTACCTCAATGCCCAGGATGGATGCTGCTTCCTCGTGTTCCCTGCAGTGTAGACTCTGTTTTTTTAGCATAAAAGCCAGGCCGAAGGGGTATGTCCAGCGGTATTTTATTTTGCGCTCCCTCAGGGCTTCTGTGACTGTCTGAAACTGCTGGCAACGAGCAAGTGTAGCTTGGGCCACATCTCAGAGCAACAAGCAGGAAACATTCTGGAATTTTATTTTTTCAAGTGCACATGCTTTCTGAAGAATCAGTTCTTTGATTTAGAAGGATCTAAATTTTGCAAATACATCCCTAGGTTTCCTGGAGTCTCCCGGTGGTTGCAGCCCCACTCTATGGACCCTCTCCAGCCGCACCTCCGGGCCATTCTCTCCCAGCACTGTCGCGAACAGCCCCACCATGAAGGCCTCCAAGTCAGGGCCCTCGTAGCCTTCTTCCAGGCCCCTCACCCGCATGTTGTTGCGACGAGATCAGTTCTCGAGGTCCTCGCATTTGAGTATTGTGGCCTTGAGTTTGTCGCGTAGGTCATCGAAGCCTTCTGCAAGAGGCTGTAAATGGTCAGCCAGTCCCTGGTACCTCGCCTCCAGGTCCAAGGTGCGGGCTCCAATCAAATCCACATCTGTCTGCAGGGCCACCAGCTTTCCTCCCATCTCTGCTTTAAAAAGGTAGAACGAGCCCCCCATATCCACCTTAATATCTTCCCGGAGCTCCTTTTTTAACTCCCTTAGCGACATCATTAGGTCCTCTCTAGTAAACGCCATGTCGCCGCCAGCTTGGACCCTCCCCTCTTTAACTTCCCCCGAGGTGGCTGTGGTGAAGTAGTTAGAGACCTTGGTGATATGTGCTTTCTTTGATTTCATATGGACAGGGGCACGGCGTAAACCTAAAGAAAGGGGAGAGAAAGCGATGTGGTAGCACACTGAGAAGGCGCAGAGATCTTGCTGAACAGCGTCAACTACTGGGGCCCTTAATTCACAACATTCTGGGTGCCCCGCATCCCATCCACGCTCCGCAAACTTGCACTGGACATCTTCCGGGGTTTTAGGTGGCCCACCTAGGTTGGGTGAGGTGGGGCGATGTAGGGGATCTGCTCCACAGCCTAGTCATGAGGCTGCAAACCTAAGCCTGGAACCGCCTGACAGATGACATATTAAGGTCAGGCAGCCCGGTCTCAGGGCTCCTCAGCAGCAATAGGCAATTCGGGAATTCGGGGGGGCCACCCCTCCACCCCAGAATGCAGTGTGCTGGCTGATGTTCCCCCTGGGACCCACCTCCTCAAAATATTGACCCCCAATTCTCACCTTGGTGGCCATGCATGGAAAGCAGTACTGTCATGCGGACTGCCTCGGCTACAAAGCGCATTAAAAGTCTGACCGGGATCACACAACGCGTCCAGCTCCTGTGCGCCTGTAACGATCCTTGTTGGTGCCTCCCGCTGGCCCCAAATTCATTTCTTGGCTCTGGCTACAGTGGGGATCGCCACCGGCGGCTCTTTCCACAAGCCAGGCTGCCATCTTAGAATCCTCATCATGGCTCCGGAGGTTTTAATCAGGAATGGGGGACCCCTGTCGTCAAAAGAGAGCGGGGGTCCCAGTAGGCAGCTCGTGTTGGGATAAAATGTCTCAGAACGTGCTAAAGCTGTCGGCCCTGGCGCGGTGCGGAGTGGAATCACTTCCGTTTGGCCGTGATGGCTGGCCACACCCCCTACACCACTTTTTAAAAGTTTCATAACATGTATTTAACAAGATCATTGTGATTTTGAATTCTATACATTTTAATCCTTAACTCAGGGTTCGTCAATCAGTGAAATTCTCATCAGGTTGTAGACTATGAAAAGACAGTCAATGTGAAAAACTCTTTGGCCCTGATTCCAAGTGTAGGGCTAAATTCTGATCCATGTGCAAACATCTGTTTGCTCAGGAATTGGAATTATCAGTTATGTGATAATTGTCACACCCTCACAGTTTTCCCCTGATAAATTCTGGTAGGTCGGACCTGCTGAAATATATCAGGGGGAGGGCCCATAAAATAGCAACACATTCTAAATTCAGAGTGGTAAATACCAATTAACCATGTTATGCTTCATTTTTAACTTAAAAAGTCCAAATGAGAGGTATTTACCATACATGTTAAATGCTTCACTCTGGGATAATGGGATTCAGCAGAAGTGGCAAATACCTCACCTATTACACCTAAGATGTAAAGAGAACCTCAGTGCTAGGCTCTCAATATTTTGGTAGTCTATAAGAAGCCATGGTACCTTTGCCCAGGTCTTGAGCCTCTAGCTCAGGGAGAAGCATTTAACAACAGATATAGCCCTGAGCCATGCCTATAATGCTATGACAGTTGCTCTTTAGACAGTGCTACTTGAGGGGTGTAGGCTCAACCACCATCTTCCCACAACCGACTTGAAACAAACAAGGGCATGTCATTTTAAATCTGTAACTTTTGAAAGTAAAAGCATTAAAAAAGTTAAGGATGCTATTATGTCATCAACTTAACAAGCATCTCAAAATTTAGATGGACTGTAGAGGTCGGGGACGGCTCCTCCATTAGGGTGGAGGGGCATTGCCCCACTGCTTTCTCGCAGTGCGAGAAGCAAAAACATAAAATGGTATTTTAAATACCCTTTTAGGTTTCTGCTTCTCGCACTGCGAGAAAGCAGAAGGGTATGCCTGAATGGGGGCGGTGGGTGGGCGGGTCGGGGAGCAGAGGCTTACCTAATGCTGTGGGCCCTTACTGTTTGGTCGGCCCTCTGGAGCTGACCATACCAGTCATGTGCACTCTGGATTTTCTCTATGTAGGCTGCATGCAGCCAGTTAGAAATAGACTGTCCCTTAGGGTATAGTGAGGACAAATATAACAATGATACAACAAACCTTTTAATCACACAATGTTACTTCACATACATTAAGCTCCCACTATATTTTTGAAGCCACTCCAAATTTATCACAGGTACTACTTTTATTTAAAAAAACTTGTATACAATTTTATCATATCTTAAAAGTCACAAAATTTATGTGACACAATCTGTTTTTATAAAAACATAGTTTACATAAAATACAAAAAAAAATGTAAACATCACACAATGCAAAATGTATAAAAAGAGAGAAGAAAAGTTGACAGTACACTTTTCCATTCGTACAGCATATCTTCTGGGACAATTTAATGACAAGGCCTTGATGCACTAAATCTCACAACATCTACAGACCCAAGTATTCCCATGGATGATGCCAAAATATGCGTTGACGCATTTCAGTGGTTTCGGTTAATGTTCCATCTTTTTCAAGACCATAGTTAATTCAAGTCTCTCTGTACACCTAGTTATATAGCCACTGTAAACATCATCTGTTTCAGGTTAAGGCTCACTGCTGACTCTCGCGGTTTACTAAATTAATGCGTCACTTCTCTTAAATGCGTTGTGCTCCCTTGCAACTTCATTACCCTTAAATTAATGTTCGGAGGAGATTCTTCATATATACGCACTCCCAACCACTCCCATTCAACAGCTGAGGGACTGTAAGTTACAAGGCTCCTCTAGCTTGTAGCATAAATCAGCTTTAATTCAGCATATTGTCGGGCCATGAACGTTATCCCTTACGTTTGTTGATTACATGCAGCCTACATGGAGAAAATGACCTCCCCTTAGGTGCCCGGCTAGGCGCTGTCCCCACCAATCACAATGCTGACATTGCAGCATTGTGATTGGCTTAGGGGAGGGGAGGGAGGCTGCCTGCTTCCTGTTAAGCAAGAGAGCAGGAAAACTGACCCAACCTGGAGCCATGACGTCACGGGACCCAGGAAGATACGTTTACATTTTTTCTTAATTAAACACCCCCATACCTCCCCGCCTCACCCCCAGATCCCACGTCACCCCCAAGCAACCCCCCCAGATCCCCCCCATGCCAGCTGCGTGTGACTGCAGTGCACCGTTCCATCACTCAAGAAGCTGACCATTAGCGTCAATTGATGACTTGTGTCTCTAAGATGGCATTTAGGACACAAAATCCCAAATATAGCGCACACATCCTGAGGGATTCTGTAAACTGCCACACTTATTCTCGGAAGTCTGGTTAAATCATGTTTGTCTAATGCATAATTACACTATGTGTAACAAATTCTGGGGCATATTACCAAGGGCCCTTATCGCCGCTTTAGCGGGACTTTTTCCCGCTAAATCGGCGATAATTTTCTCGCCCAATTACCAAGCTGTCGCTATCACCAGTTAGCGACAGCTTGTAGGCGATAGCGAGCATTTTGGGGCCCACTTTGCATGTCTGCGATATTTATCGCTAATGACATGCAAAGTGGGTGTGCCAAACTGTTAGTGACTGAAAACAGTTGCTAACATCGCTATTGCCTATGATCAACACAGGCGTAGTTTTGGAAATATTCGCGCTAAGCGCGATTATCTAGATAAGCTAACGCCTGCCCTGACCAGTTCTTAGCCATGTTATCCAATGGGAGGTGGATAACATGGCTAAGAGCATTGTCACGCTAATGCGTGAATATCGCTGTATTGACAGCGATATTCACGCATTTCGCCTGATTTTTAACGCTTTTGAGATAAACCTTGCTAATAGCAAGTTATCTCAGCGATAAAAACAGGTGAAGGGCGGCGATAAAAATATTACCGCTAACCCTATTTAGCAATAAATATCGCCTAGGTTGGTAATATGCCCCAGAGTTTTTTAATTTAATGGGATTATACAAGGGAGAAATAAGAACGTGAAAATGTCTTACACACATGCAAAATGTGTGTGAGATATTTGCTGGATGACGTTTAACACTGAAGAATGTTCACCCTATAGTTAAAGCTGCACTTATTCACTATTACGACACAAGACATATTTTACAGTCATATAATAACGGTGAGAGATAAGATAATATCGTGGTTACTTCCGCTTTCACACACAAAGCGCGCGCATAGAGAAGTGCTTCGTACTCTGGAGGATCATCAGGTCCGGTAACGAATGGGCGCTCCTTCAGGGCGTGATATAAAGTAAACACAAAAGATTGTTTTTCAGGGAGGAACACTCTGGCCGAATATATGGTGATTAAAATTACGATAGAGTGTTCTTCTTTTTTAAGGTACATTTTTTTTTCACTGTTATTTTGTGCTGAGCTTTCATCTATCCGCTTCGGAGCGATAAAAACATTGGCCGGTGTGAAGGGAAAGTGGAGTCACGAGGTGTGAGCGTGACTGGCCCTCCATCGATTCATAGGTACAGAGAATTCATCCGAAATCTTTCCTAAGTGCTTCATTTCGCCCGGGCCTACACTAGCAGTAATATAGATGGCATACAAAGTGCACTCTCCCCCCCCAACATGCATTAAAAAGAGAGCCCCCCCCTCAGCAATTAAACTCGGGAGTCTCTCTTGATTTTCAGCAGTGTGCATGTTTATTAAAAGTTCACAGGTCAATTACTTCATTGACCTCCAGTTCTTTATTAAAAGTCCAAATTATTTTTACATCACCGTATTAAGAAACTCACACTTATATACAAATACACTCTTTTCCCGCCCATTCTCCAATGGGCATTTGGTTTAACTTCGGGTTGCGCCAGCAGGCCACAACCAAGATAGCCTGCTCTCTTTAAGTTAACCCCCTTCCGGTCAACAGAGCCGCAGGTGAATAATGTGCCACCACTTGGGCAACCAGCGGCTTCCGGGGTAGGGCTGGAGAAGCCAAGGCCACCAGCAGGTCAGCCCCAACTCTCCCGCCAGCCCGGAGTCCACGATGATTTAGAAAACCTGTTCAGAGGTAAAACTGTCACTGGACAAGAAGTTCCCGTGGTATTCTTGTCCGGAACCCCGCTATTGCCCTGCCTGAAGTCCTAATTATAGGGATGGGTGGGTGGGTGCCTTCTTCACGCGACGTCCGACTCCTGGGCGGTCAGCGGACAAAGAGGGGGTCCCTAAGATGGTTGCAGGCTTATAATCCTCGCGCCCTTCAACTACTTCCGGGGGCGTCTATAAGCCCCGCTTCCATTGGTCTTCGTCCATTTTTTCACTTCCGGGTCGGCTGACCCGGAAGTGAATCCCTGCAGGGTCGGCCCTTTGACTGCCACTAACGACGCCACTCCCCAAAGGGGGGTGGCGCCTTGCATAGATGGCATACAAAGTGCACTCTCCCCCCCCAACATGCATTAAAAAGAGAGGCCCCCCCCCTCAGCAATTAAACTCGGGAGTCTCTCTTGATTTTCAGCAGTGTGCATGTTTATTAAAAGTTCACAGGTCAATTACTTCATTGACCTCCAGTTCTTTATTAAAAGTCCAAATTATTTTTACATCACCGTATTAAGAAACTCACACTTATATACAAATACACTCTTTTCCCGCCCATTCTCCAATGGGCATTTGGTTTAACTTCGGGTTGCGCCAGCAGGCCACAACCAAGATAGCCTGCTCCCTTTAAGTTAACCCCCTTCCGGTCAACAGAGCCGCAGGTGAATAATGTGCCACCACTTGGGCAACCAGCGGCTTCCGGGGTAGGGTTGGAGAAGCCAAGGCCACCAGCAGGTCAGCCCCAACTCTCCCGCCAGCCCGGAGTCCACGATGATTTAGAAAACCTGTTCAGAGGTAAAACTGTCACTGGACAAGAAGTTCCCGTGGTATTCTTGTCCGGAACCCCGCCACAGGGCGAGGTGCTTACTGGCGGACTCGACCTCCCCCCCCGCGCTCGAGAGCTTCGGAGATGGCTCCTAAGACTGTTTGTATAAATATCTCAGTGCCCGCCTCTGAAAGGTGCACTCCATCCTTCGCAAATAGCTCCGGCCTGGACGTTTGTATCAACTTGTGACGAATAGTTCTAATGCTGGATTTCTGTAGGATTTCTGCCACTGACTGATTTAACCTTTTTATCGATGTATTCACTGCTTTCGTGGGTGCGCCCCGCGACCATACCTGCCTCGGGATGACTTCAGACCATATTAATATAGCCTTAGGCAAAAGATTTTTGACAGCTGCTAGCGTAGAAAACAATAACTCTTTCACTCCCCTCCTTCCGGCCGGAATCATATCGTTGCCTCCACAGTGCAACACAAATACATCTGGATAAGGCATGCCTCTGGCCAAAGCCGCCTGTAAATCCTTCGGGACGTCAGCTAGGAGCTGGCCGCCTATCCCCACCCAATGATGATCCCATCCTTGCGCCATGTGCACCCTTTATTCAAGTGTCTCTTTGAAGATCACCCCCGCCCTGCGAATGAAGGAATGGCCGCACCAACATATTTGGATTCTCTTAGGGGAGGTACCTATGGTGAACATTAAGAGACACGGTAAGAACGGACTTAGGCAGAAGGGCGGGAAGAAAGGATAAAGACTGTTAGACTAATTGCGGACGGACATAACGTTCATAGCATGTTGATTTCCAACGACCCAACCTCTTAATCGCCTGTTCGGGCAACCCCAGTCCCGCAGCTGTGGTTGCAGCACCAATTCGAAAAGAATGAGATGTAAAGTCGGTCGGGTCAACACCGATCTTTGCCAAGGTCATTTTTGCTACCCTTGTAAACTGGAACCTGGTGAGGGGTAAACCATTCCTGTGAACCAGTACTCTATCATCAGTCCCTTGAGGCCTGGCCTGCATGAACCCTCTCATCAAGTTAACTGGGCAATAAGACTCCCCCTCTACTCTACCCAATTGTAACCACGCCCCTTTACCTAAAGGGTCTGTTTTCGATCTTCGAACTCTGAACCTCAGGACATCTTCTGACTCTATTATGTCTGAACACCTTAAGCCTCCCTCCCTATCTGTTTTAGATGCCGGGAGTAATTCAGAGATCCGTAGTGCTCCACAAAAGGCTAACACGTAGGCCACCCGAAATAATTGGGTCTCGTATGGGGAAAAACAAACGAGCGGCAACGTCTCCAAGATTTTAACCAATTTCCCTACATCTATGGGCCTTCTGGAGTCCTTTGCCCCAGGCGTCAAGCGCTCCCAACCCCTCACCGCTCTTCTCACCCTCTGGTCCTTCGTTGGGTCTATAACTCCCTTCAACCCTGCATAAAATGCCAATGCTGATAATTGTCTCTTCATAAATGCCACTGATTTCCCCTTCTCTTTCTGCTGTACTATGAATCCTAACACGCTCTGAGGCACAAAAGCATCTACTAGGCCCGCTCCCCTTAAGTATGTCCTATAACATTCCCAAGACTTTTGATACATACACTTAGTCTTGGGGGCCAAGGATGCTGCTATCAACTCGGAGGCAGTGGGGCACCAAACTTCCATAGCTCCGCTGGGAAAGCTGTCATTGTCTTCTCTGCTTGAGGCCAAAGTGCACGGAATTCTGTCAACTTAAAACGAGATAACGCATCAGCCGCTTTGTTCTCAACACCAGGAACATGCCTAGCAGTGAAATGGACATTGTGGCTCAAGCATTGCAATATTAACTCTTTTAAAAGACGGAGCACCCATGTGCAGGTTGCTCTCTGGTTATTGATCACCATCACTACAGACATGCTGTCCGACCAAAATACAATGTGCCTGTTTGAGAGCATATCCCCCCACAAGTGCAACGCCACCACTATGGGGAACAACTCTAGGAAAGTAACATTACGAGTCAGACCTCGTTCTACCCATTCATCTGGCCAGTACTGCATGCACCACTTAGGGCCCAAAATCGCCCCAAAACCAATACTTCCTGCAGCATCAGTGGACAGCTCAAGGTCGGCATTTGAGGTGCTGGCTGACCGCCACAACACCGTGCCATTGAATTCCTGCAAGAAACACTTCCAAATCAATAAGTCCTTTCTCACATCAGCTGATAGCCTCACTCTGTGGTGCTTTGCACGCAGCCCAGACATTGCCCTTGCTATACTCCTGGAGAAAGCCCTGCCCATAGGTATGACCCGCAAGGCAAAGTTCAGTTGGCCCAAGAGGACTTGTAACTGGTGTAAAGTTACTTTCTTTGCTCCCAAGCAATTATCAATTGCGGCCTTGAAGGCATCTACTTTTGACTTTGGCAACCTGCACACACGTGTTCTGGTATCGATTTCAATGCCCAAAAATGTGAGACATGTAGTTGGGCCTTCTGTCTTTTCCGTTGCCAATGGCACCCCCAGAGCTTCAGTCAGGTGCTGGAAGCCCAGCAGGGCCTTCCTGCATGACTGAGAACCCTTTGGGCCCATGAATAGAAAATCATCCAAGTAGTGTACCAATGCATGGGATTTGTCTGAGGTCAGGAATTGCTCCACCGCCCATTCTAAGAACCTGGCAAAAGTCTCGAAAACTGCACAAGCAATGGAACATCCCATGGGCATGCACAAGTCTATGAAGTACTTGTCATCAAAAGTGAAACCCAAGAACTTGGTATCTTCTGGGTGAATAGGCAGTAACCTAAACGCTGACTCAATATCAGCCTTGGCCATTAAGGCTCCCTCACCCAGAGCCTGCAATTTCTCAATTGCTGTGTCAAACGTCGTATAGCGCACCGTGCACAGTTCTGGATCTAACTTATCATTGACAGATAATCCTGGGGGGCTTGATAGATTATGTATAAGGCGGAATTTGCCTTCCTCTTTTTTTGGAACTAAACCCAACGGTGAGCAGATCAGATCAGGGTTAGGAAGATATTTGAAAGGACCTGCGACCCGCCCCAAGGAGACTTCTTTCATGATCTTGTTTCACGCTGCTTCCATATTCTGAAGTACTGAACTTTGATTGCGAGGCAGGACACTAGTGGGGGAGGCTGAAGACGGGATACGGAAACCAAATGTAATGCCATGAAGCAGAAACTGAGCCTCCTCAAGTTTGTTATACTTACTAAGGAGGTGTGTCAAAACATGACGTTTAATGGGAGTTGGGAGCTTTGTCAGATGCTTTAGGTGGCTTTCCTTTTGGGGTGGTAAGGGTGGACTGTTCTTTGGGATTTCCTGTTTTCTTGAAACATCTGATTTCTGGATGGGATGTTCCCCCGCAGTACGAACAAAAGTGTTTGAACCTGCACGAGATCCCCCTAGTACACTCATTTCTGTTAAACTGCCAGCAGGCCTGTTTTTTATCAATGACTCCTTTGTCACCCCGAAAGGACTGACTCTGAGCAGGGGAACTAGTCTTGGGCATTGAAGGCGAAGAATAAAACACTGTGTGCCATAGATTGATCTCCCGTTGATCCCATGCTATCCCTGGGTGGACTGCTTTCATCTGTCTGAACATTTTATCATATTTTAACCACCCCAGGCCTGGAAACTCGGCTGCAGCACCATGTATCAGGGATATGTAACTCATCATTTGAGGACCCAACACGGGATATTTTTCCAGCATAACTGCGGCATAAATGGCAAATCCCGTGATCCAGTTCTTCATGGACCAATCCACCCAATTCTTCTTTTGATTGTAATCACCCTCTTTCACTCCTCTGGACTTCCCCGAGGCCACCCCTACATTAATGAGGTCAAACACATCCATGTATTCACCCCTAAGTATCTTTTCTTTTATATCTGCTGGAACGTGCCAGGTGATCCCCGTAGATGGCGATAGGGTCATTGAGGTTGAACCAAACATTAACGGGCTGAATGCCAACATCGGTTGACCGGCCGGCTGCCCCCCAGCCCCCCTTTGTATCTGGCTATTAGAAGACACCGACAAATCAAGTGCGGTGTTAGCTATTGGGGCCTGTGGTGGACACCCTAAATTCGGGTAAGCATTCATCATTACGGGCCCCCCACTTGCCGTGTAAGTCGTGGTGGGGATCATCGAGCTTATAGGGCCATTACCAATTGCTTGCCCATGTGAACCATATAATTGCATACCTGGTAACTGTGCCACCCCTCCGGACTGTACCCAAACTTGTGACACTCCGCTACCCGGTTGCGCCACTACTGGCGGTAACGTAACCTGTGAACAGGGCACCCCCGCATGAGCGACAGGGAACCCTCCTATGTGTGTAGTCTTGGCAGTAACATGCTGTCCCTCCACAGCGTCCTTGTCCTTATCAGCGACTGAACCTAAATCAATTGTCTCTAGCACCTCCTCCTCACCTGGTGATGCTGGCTGGGGCTCAGCCGCCCTGGGCCGCTTGTCTTTAGCCGCCTCTTTAAACCTTTCCGGCGTACGCCTCGCTCTCTTGCCTCTCCCTCTTTCTTCCTGTGGATTTGTGTCTGCTCTAGCCCCCTCTCGCATGGTCTTTAGTGCCCAGTCCACGCCTTTTTCTTTCGTGAACTCCAGAAGCTCCGTAAAAGCGAGGTACTCATCTTTTGTGGCTGGGGGCTCTTTGCCCTTCCGTGCCCTTTTTGGCGGCATCCTGCACTTGAAGAAAACAAGCGTTAGAAGACTTTAAAGGACATTACATGCATTTGGATTATCCGTGTTCCTCACCATAAATCAAATGGGTTTTGTGCCTGATATTAGATAACAACCCTTGTATAAACATAATGCAGTTGTCCCCTACGAAGGCCCCCATGTACCACTTATAATAAAATTATTATTAAACATGACCCTCTCCTAAACGATGTCCAAATTCGCCATAAAAGAGCCTCAACCTTCAACTATCTTGTTGGCGCCGCGCTGAAACCCTCATGCGAGCGCCATTCCTGGAATTCCTTGAAAGGGTAGGGGGGATGCATCTCATCCACCTCGTGCCAAACGCTTTACTCAGGGACCTCCGCTGACCCTAACGGTCATGTTAATGTTTACAAAGACTAGGAATCTTGCTGAGTCCTCATTGTATTTCAAATTACCGCGCTGGTACCCCGATCACAGCGCTACATTACCGTTCAATACAATTTCAGGAGTTAGGTAGGGGGCTGAGAGCGCTAAGGGAACTTAATCGCGCACCGCGTCTGCCACACACCCGTTCCGATGCCTTCCCGTGTGCGCCCGACTTGCGATGCTTGCCACCCGCAATCCCCCTTTACATTTAAACGCGCCCCCGAGCCATACGCTTCTCCACCTCCGTTCGCTCTCTCCAATTAGACAACTCGCACATCCTTAAAACATGCATGCATACCACTTCAACAACCACGCAACACACTGCAAGGCCCGCTAACCTAGGTCACGAGTCGGATTGACCCTCGCTGCTTCCACGCGACGGTCCCGCGATCGATGCCTTCTTCACGCGACGTCCGACTCCTGGGCGGTCAGCGGACAAAGAGGGGGTCCCTAAGATGGTTGCAGGCTTTTAAGCCTCGCGCCCTTCAACTACTTCCGGGGGCGTCAATAAGCCCCGCTTCCATTGGTCTTCGTCCATTTTTTCACTTCCGGGTCGGCTGACCCGGAAGTGAATCCCTGCAGGGTCGGCCCTTTGGCTGCCACTAACGACGCCACTCCCCAAAGGGGGGTGGCGCCTTGCATTTAGTGTAAAACCATTCCCATTATAAGAGCATCTCAGTCTGCTTCATACCTGGTGCTTCTAAGCACTCTGAACAACAGGTGCTACTAGTGGCACTCAGTTTACGTCGGAATGACAGGCGAGCCAGCCTTTGTGGGATATGAATGTGTGACTTTCAGATGACTGCATGATTCAGTGATGAACATTCCTCTCACTCAGTGATCCTGTTGGCTACAAACAAGAATACCCGTAAATGAAAAACCTATTGATAGCTGCATGGAGACTGATTAAAGGCTTTGCCTGGTGGAGTAAGGGGTTCATGGAAATCGTTGACTCAGGCTTGCACACGGATGTCTATTGACTGACACACCTGGGTTAGAGGGAGTGACCACATGTACCCTTTGACTGCCAGAGACATAACACATTTGACACTCCCTGATTCTGTATTAATGGCACAATACGAGGAATTGCAGCCCAGCCTGCCTCGGTATTCACCAAACAGCACGCAGTCAGTTTTAAATGCGCCTGCAACACCAAACAAACATCAAGAATTCACAATGGAAAGCTGTGGGTCAACGTTTCCACCCCTTAACAGGAGCAGCTGCTGCTACATGGTCTTACTGCTTTATAAACCTCGCTTTCTCTCTAAATTCATTTGCTTAAAATGCAACATTTGCCAAACTTTTTTCAATTTTTCTCTAGAGGAGAATCCCCCAGATCCCACATTTGTCCTTTAAACTTGCTTGCTTTGCTTGCTACATAAAAGTCGTACCCAGCTTTTACACCTCACCACTTTCATATGTCACCAGCTACCACTGGTAGAGGTTAAATATCAATGGAATAAAAGTAAAGCACTTGCAACACTCTTTTCTCACTTTGTAATAAACAAATACTGGGGTTTTACTTTGTGTCACAGATGATTTGGCACATTTTGTGACAAATATCTTCTCATGTATAAACCATATTCTCCTTTTGAGCACAGGTACACTAAGGGGCTTATTTACAACGAACTGGGGTAGGACAGTGGTGCAAGTCATTTTGCTGTTCTGCCCTGCGCCAATTTGAAAGGTCAGGAGTGCACCGTATTTACAAGTTATGGTGCATTCCTGTCCATTCACTCAGCCCCGGCGCACAATTAGCAGCCTTGCGCCAACGCAGGCATCCTTACACCATGGTGCAAGGGTGTCTTTGTTCCGGGTATGATTGTTTTTGTGCAGGAAGGAACACTTTCCTGCACAAACAAACATCATTGGAGGTGTTTTCCTCAATGTGTGCTGAAGAATGTAGCACACATGGAAAGAGGAAAGAACGAGGAGAAATAATGTTATTGCTCCTTGTTACGCCACCCCTGGGGAGGTGCATGGTTTTAATGCATTCCCAGATTTATGCCATTGTGTAAATCTGGGAATGTGTCAAAACCTACTGCAACGCCCCTGGCACGCCTCCCCGATGCAGTGTGAGGCAACGCACCGACTTGCCCTGCGTTGCCTCATTGCAATATCTAATAGGCCATGAAAAGCCATGCAAGGTAGCTTTACGTGGACTTGTAGATATGGCTATGCCCTGTGTGCCAGAGGAATGCCACAAAAAGTGACGTTCAAGGGGCGCACAAGGCTTGTAAATAATCCCCTAAAAGACCAGCCCAGGAGCAGCACATATGTCAGCTGGGGGCAACTATCTCACTGGCTGCCCGACACTGCCCAAACAGAAGACCATCTGCTAACATTGCTCTGATCCAAAAAATGAAAGTTGAATGTTTTGAAAATATTGTTTGATTTATGTGTTTCTTCTTCCAGGGAGATTACTTGCAGATTAAAGTGTGTTTAGCTGCGCTCCAGCGTGCTGCCGAGAAGCGAGTTGAAGCCTGTGAGTTGCTCACATTACCCGCCTGTGAGCGTGTACTTGGCTTCACTCACTATAATCTGCTTCTCATTTGTTTTGGGATTGCATTCCCCTATTCTGGGGACTCATAAATTGCCCTTAAGTCTCGTGCGTGAAATATCTCGTTCGTCACTTGTTTTTGCTGTCTAATTCCATGGTTTATTAGGCAAGCTAAATCAATTAACCGAAATTAACATATGCAACTTAAATAAAGATAGAAGATTAAAGTTGCTGATACTATATTTCTATGGCATTGAATAGTTCTCTTATTCTGCTTGTATACCGAGTGTGTTGTTCATGCATTCCAATAATTTGCCTTAAATGCTATGTAAACTTATATTTTCATGAAATAAAATCTGATGCGCCTTGAGGCTGGGGTAAAAAGAGCACTGCATCAGGATCCAGAGCAAATCTCCTTTTGTAAACATTACTACTTCGTACTGCCACTAGAATTCAATCAAGATAACATGACTAAAGCAACTTTTATTTTAGAGCTGATTTAGACTTTGGAGTACGGTATTGACTCCGCAGGGCAACGGTGTAAAATACTCCCATGGCAAGTGGTACATTAAAATGTTTCACTTTAAATTACCACCAAGTTTTGGGTGGCGGTGTGTGACAGTAAAAATTGGTCATTTGTGTGGCCACTTTAAGCAGCGTGGGCGCACAAATGGCTAAACGTTTACCGCCCTTACTCTATTGTACTGTTCGGGGAGCGTGTCAGACTGAGTAGCCTCCGTTACTGACATACTTAAGTTCTGCCTGACTAAATGAGGCGGGGGGATCTTCAGTTTGACAGAGAGATTTCTCTGCTGCCCTTGCGAGAGTACCCTCTCCACCAAACTCGAAAATCGGGCCCTAAATTATAATAAATCGTCCAATTTACATATGATTTATTAACTTATTAGTTATTCATTGCAGAGTTGTTTAGATCACTACATTTCCTTATGATCACTTAAGACCTCTATGAAAGTTGAAAATATATAGGGGCATATTATCAAGGGATTTATCTCCGCTTTTTTTACTTTAAAAGCCAAGAAAGCGGAGATAAAATTATCTCCCTATAACCCAGCTGTCGCTAACACCAGTTAGCGACAGCTAGTAGGAGATAGTGACCATCTTGGGCCCCGCTTTGCATATCAGAGAAATGTATCACTAATGACATGCAAAGTGGGCGTGCCAAGATGTTAGCGACTGGAAACTGGAGACTGACTTTTCAGCGATATTCATGCATTTCGGCCGATTTTTATCGCTAAGGAGATAAACCTTGATAATATCAAGGCTCCTAAGCGATAAAAATCGTTGCTGCACGGCGATAAAATTATAGACGCTAAGCCAACATAGCGATAATCATCGCTAGTTGTTGGTAATATGCCCCATGTCTGGTGAAGAAACTGGTGTAGTGGGTCAATAGAAAGAGTAGCGCCTCACCTCTAACACCGATTATCCAGGGACATATTCTTTTAAGTCTAGTAGTGACAATCTAAAAGCACATTTAACAATAAGAAATAATACAAGGCAATGCAATACATGTTCTACTTCATTGCATACTTGCTGATTAGGATGAAAGTGCTTTTCACAGAGCACTTCAAATACCAGCATGTGTTGGCTGACTGTGCTACAGGGAATACTGCTTTTCTATTAGGTATTGCGTTCTACCTTATTATGGAATTATATGGATGGTTTCTCATCATACTTCATATTTTATGGACATTTTTATTTCGAAGGAGAAAAATATAAGCATACCATTGATTTACTGAGTCACTACATAAGTTCTGTTTGGTCACTTTGGTCCTTCACCTCCGCATTTATTGCTCCACCTGCACGTTTTTACACTTATTAATAAAGAATTTGTTGGGGTCTCGCACATAACTTCCTTCTGTGCCAGCTTTGCTGGTGTTCACTTTCACTTGCCATTTAAATGTTTCCGTTGTGCTGGCTTTGTTGTGGGGGTGAAGTGAGGCCATGGTGGTGTGGAGACAGGTAAGTACTACTCATAATTATCTTGCTACACATATATGTTGTGTATGTGTCATAATGTATATGTAGGTAATGTTTAATGCCCTTTTTTTACATATAGCATTGCACACTAGTAATATAAACCCACAATTGAATGTACACCTACATGCACCACAAGCCCACCACCCACAACCAGCACAACTCAAAAATATATTTTTTGTGTCAATACAGGTGTGTTCATTTAGCCACAATAAATTGTTAAATAAACACTTATGCATGACACATAACACATTGCATGTAAGAGCAATGTTAAAATACACTAGGTGAAAGCAAATGCAACTCATAGTGAGACAAGTGACATCAAAGCCTACCTTACATTCCGGTGGCAACAGGGTTGCTGAGCTTCATGGTTAAGTAGCTGCAGCAGAGGAAGGACCTTGACAATGGGGTTCAAGCACCCCCCAATGACCACCTCCATTAAGGATTCCCTCACCACCACCCTTTAATAGTGCCATAGCCTCATTAGCAAGCCTCTCTTAAGTGCATTTAATTAGTTATATAGCACCACTCATTGCAGTGTAGGGTGTCAGAGCACTTTGCATTAGACACACATTACACAGAGACAATCAATGACAAGTATGTAAATCAGTGTATAGCAAATGTTACATAGCACAGAGGCTTACAAGGTGTATGAGTATAGTTTAAGAGTGCTTGGTCTAGAGAAGCACAAACTCAGAATTTAAAAAGGAACTAATAATAAGAATCAATTTCTACCCAAATTCACCTTTTTTGCAGCATTAATCTATGCTCTCGTCTATACTTTGCAGTGTGCATGCAGTTCTATGATGATAGTTAATAGCTCACTGGTCTATAATATGATTTTAATTTATAAATTGCAAGTAACACAAGGATGTCTCTTTTAAAAGCAGTAACCCACTGACCTATTTATATAATATGCAGTTTGTGTTCTGCATGGTACACGTTCTTTGCAGCAGGCATATTAACCTTCGGCGCTCCCTCACAGTGAGTCAAATTCTCAACTACACAAAACTGCATCTCTCTCCAGGAAGAGCAATAATCACAGGAGTTATCTCGACATTTTATGTTGTTGCCTGGAAATTGCTGGAGGAAAGGAACATGGCAGCAGGTGCTTTAAAACCATAACTAACTTGGAAACCCAACGCCCCTTGGAAGTCAGCACATTGTGCAGTGGCACTGATGGAAACAGAAGTGGGAATATGAAAAAAGGTACGTTTTCTCCTCTTTTTCTTCTATTCTGCCAACTTGAGTTTGGAGGTTTCTATGCCACAGTTGCCTCGACAGAAAGGCACATCGTAATTGCGACAGCAGGAATCTTGGCTGAACTCCCTTCAACAGCCGTTTTTGCCTCTAAGCAGTCAAAGCGGGAGCAAGATGCTGGCGGAGGTGGTGGGACCCTGATGGCCTTCCCTCCAAAGACACACAAACATATAAATACAGCGGGGGATAGTCAAGTCGGTTGATGGGAAAACCATTGAAAATGAGATGACGGGACTGATCCACCAACATCTAAATCAAGCCCTCAGTTACTTTTCTTGGAGCTCGAATTCCTCTAGTAAGAAAAGCAGGGGCAGCTCCTCCTAAAAGGCAGAGGAGCGTCGGCCCGCCCGCTGTGAGCGCAGCAGTCAAAAACAAATGAATAAAACAACATGGTAATGCCATTTTATTTTGCGGGTCCGGGTCGTGCGAGACAGAGGGCAGAGGGTGGGGCTGAACCCTGCTATTGCAGGAAGACTGTTGGGTCTGCAGTGTGCGTGTCGGATTGGCCAGCTGTCTTGCGAAGGCCAACCCGACACGTGCACTGTAGACCCAGCAATCCCAGGGGTGTGATACAGCCGTGGGATTGCTGCCACAGACCCACAGCCTCAAAGTGAGCACTGGGTTAGCCTGCTACAACTAATCCTGGAGCTGCTCTCAAGCCGAAAACACCATGAGAGCAGCTCCAGGTTTGGTTGGATTCACATTCCTTCCAGCAGGAAGGGAAGTCTCTCCCTTTCACGCTCGTGGACACCACCATCAAAATGAAAGAAGTGCTGCACTGGACTGGAGCAGCATTCATGGTGAGTTCGCGCCATCGCGCCCAACCATATTTATGTATTGGTAGACGCCACTGGGGGTAAGGCTGTAGGTTGTAGCCAAACAGGGCTCCATGGGCCAGATACCTTCTCTGTGATGTCCAGCTGGAACGAATTTGCTGCTTCAGAAAAGCTGAGAATGGAAGCAACTTTAATCTTTGGCCCAGTGGCAACACAACTTCGTTGGATTCACTTGGAGGTTGAATCCCGGTTCTCTAGAAGTCTTCCGCTCCAAAATGTTTCGAAGTCCCAGGTTTTTTAGGTTTCTATTAGAAGTACACTTCGACACAGCCAAGGGAGTATTTGACGTTCAAGACTCACTCCAGCAGAAGCCACTGGTATTGGCCAGGGCGGTTTCAATTGCAACTGGTCAGCTGGGCTCTTCAGGAAAAAGTCTTCTAGCAGATTGTTGTGTCCCTGTAGCTTACTTACCAGGAGGTCAACCAAGTAATCCTTTGAGTCCACTTCTTTGTCCTGGGTACAGTTGGGAGGACACCCAGCCTTTCAAGTTTCCTCACAAGTCTCAACAACAGGTGCAGTCCTTCTTCTGTCTTTAACGGATCCAGTGGAGTTCTGAAGAGGGTTTCCAGGTTGCCACATTCGTGCCAGGCACTAGCATATGGGCGACTCCTGCCCCCCATCCAACATTTGACTGTGACAGCATAGGCCTCTTTGAATTTAATTTTGTTTATGAACGCATCCCAGTTGGTACTCCTACTAGAGGAAAAGAACACCTCCATGCACCCAAGGCCTTTGTGTCAGCTCTAGGAGGAAGTTCATACCTTGTCAACGGCTAGTCAGCTTCTGGGTGACAGTTGGAAGCTCTTGCAAATGGCCTTCTGGAGACTTGAGGCAGGTGAAAGGAGAATTTCTCAAAGTACCTTTTCTGTAATATTCATTACAACTCTGACTTTACCAGTGAATTGGGCTAGTAATAAATATTTTGAAAAAATCCACAAAGTAACTTTTTGTTGTTTCCTAGGCAGAGATTTTTTTTTTCAAATTAATATTGTATCCAATACTTTCATATGGAACAGCTAATACTGCTACAGTGAAAATAGCTTTTGATGCCTTGTCGCTGTAAGGAAATGTTTAAAATTAAAATCTTATGCATTGTATTTATAAATACCATATACCCTATCTTATTGGCGGTAGGGTTCACAAAGGTGTGACTTATTAATATTTAAAAGGAGGGATTGGACATGTCAAAAACGTGTTATTTTGACAGTTAAATTTAGCAGTTTTAGTACTGCAGAGACAGGCTAAGGTGGTAGGTCTGTAGTCTTATTTTTACTATCACTGTAGTGGGTGGCACCGGGGTGTGCTCACTTTACTAGTAACATTTAACTTACCGCCCTTGGGTACACTTTGTACCATATTCTATGGACTTGTAGTTAAGTTAATATGGAGTATAGTCAGTTTTAACATGTTTTATGAATCAGAACACATGCACTGGAACCTGGTTAGCAGAGCTCCATGCACAGAGTAAGAAAATAAACAGAAACATTCAGCAGCATCAGTCCAAAAAATGGTTGTGATCGTGCAATAAGATACATTTTCCTACCATGCTTGACACGACACCAGCTCCAATTCAGAAAGAATTCAGATTTGACCTTACAATGTTTGCTTTATGGTTGGTTGTAAAGGACTTGGAACGTAATCAAATAATTACTACAGCTATTGCTTTGACTATACAGTCGCTATAAGCAGCACTTCATATCAGGGAACAGTAGTAATGACTGCTGAGGTGTCACAGCCAACTTTCAGTAAAATGTTGAAGCACTTCTTTGTCTTTCTGTTTTTTTCTACTGAATTGACAAAAACAAAAGCAGAGTAGGATGCAATTCATGATTCCTAAATGTAGTATAGACATTTGACTGCAACTACATCTGATTGGCGTGCTCATGTTCGATAGAACACATTTCTAGAAACTACAAAAAAAGCACTATTTCATTAATGCCCAAATGGCTTCCAATGCTGATTTACTGAACATGCATTTTAATGCAAACTTCTTGATGTTAACTTACATTTTTTGTCTTATTCCACACCAGTATTCCAACAAGGATGAGCAACTGCAGAAAAAAACAGCTAGCTGCTTGATAAGTTGACGTTTTTGCTGTGGTTGTGAGATATTAATAAGTGACTTTACCTTCTGCAACTTGTTTTATTTCATCAACTCTCACACAATTTATAATGCATAGCTCTAAAACATGTGGTTGATGACTTCTTTTCTATATACAACACCAGCACAGGAGCTACAGTACAATATAATGCATATACACTCTTTTACGTACAGCTGAACCTGCATTCAAACATCTTAAAAGTAATTTCCAGTGACTACACATCACATGTATACTCCTAAAAGCTAATCGTCACACCAGGGAAAGTGTGGTGTTCAGTAATTGTGTGCTCCATCTTACACAACATTCACCTGCTGCAAAATGTCCCTCTTACGTCTTTCATTCATCCTTAAAGAAAGCATGGAGTGCATGCAACAAGAAGTTCACCGCAATACCATTGGAACATGGCTCTAAAACTCATGCATCACACCCAAACTCTTCTTGTAGAACCCGCTGTATAAAGCCACACTTTGCAACCATATACAGCTAATAAAGTAGCCTGTTACTTAGCTAAGCTCTTTTTGGTCTCACTAGGAGCATGGGATGCTATTCAAATGAAAAAAATCAATGAAATACAATATTTTGAACACTGAAGAATGTGGAAATCATGGGAAGATGCACTGGAGGATCAAACACCTAAGCAAGAGGTTCTTAATGTTTTTATGACATATATGATGTGAAGAATTTGTTGTATGGTATCACTAATTACTAATGAAGAAATATGTGATGTACTTTTATTTCGGCTAAATTCACACAGTTAACTTATACTTGTGAGTTATTGACACTTGTAATTTATTCTTACACTTTTGAGCAACTTTACTACTTTTGGCTAAAATTACTCAAAAATGTAGACCTACACTCCTCAATGCCATGAAAATAGGGTGGAGCCAAATTCACAAGTGTAATTTACTGCAGCCAAAAATGAAACAGTAGTAAGTCAAACACTACACATGGCCAACCACTGATACCATAACACTATCCAATAGAAAATAATTGATGTAGCGATTTAAATAAATACCTCATTTGAAATAATGTTAAATTAAAATAGCTTATTTAAAATAGTTAAACATGTAAATACATATAATTTTGATATCAAATCAAAAAAGAGGGTACCGCTCGCAGCCTCTTCTTTGACAAAGGACTCTGGGCTTGGAATTTGTGCATCACGGAGCCCGTTACTTGGAAGGAACAGTCAACCCTCGGATTCACCGCCGCACGCTGACAGGGGCCGGGACTGCGAGAACCAGGGATCACCGCGCACTACCAACGCAGCGCACCTGGTGTCTCTTCCCGTCCCCTGCTCCTCCCGGCTACTTACGGCTCGCGGCCCCCGCTTCGCGGGTACCGCTCGCAGCCGCTTCTTTGACAAAGGACTCTGGGCTTGGTACTTGTGCATCACGGAGCCCGTTACTTGGAAGGAACAGTCAACCCTCGGATTCACCGCCGCATCCTGACAGGGGCCGGGACTGCGAGAACCAGGGATCACCGCGCACTACCAATGCAGCGCACCTGGTGTCTCTTCCCGCCCCCTGCTCCTCCTATTTGACCACGCCCTTCACCGCGACCGCGGGACGCGCGCGGGCCTGCGCCGGGCTAAACCGGGGCAAAGGGCGGGCCGTTTGAGGCCGTTCAAGAACGGACGAGACCGGGTCCGGGCCACCCCCCTTACTCTTGTTAAACAAAACTGTGCTTTAAAACCACGCATAAACTACACGACGATCTATGGCGACCAGAGAAACCAGGAGCAAGAGCGCGCTGACCGCTGGAGCAAATAAAGGTACTTTGGATACTTACTTTGCGAAAGCTGGTTCTCTTCTGATAGATGAGATAACAACTTTGGAGAGGCGCATATCTCAAGAAATAGAATGGGTTCGAAGATCTTCAATAGGACCCATTGCGCATGTAAAGTCCCCGGACAATAGACTAGATGGTATTAGTACAGAGACTGTTGAAAATGTGGATGGTGGGGTCTTAGTTTCATCTAATATAAGTAACTCTACCTTGCATAATATTGAGAATGATATAAGCATTGTCAGTGAACTAAGTATCCTACCCCTTCCCCAGACCCAAGCGCAACTGATCATTCCAGCACCTACCATTCTTTTGCCCAACCCGGACGACATCGCTGATAGTGTAGGTTGTCCGACGCAGGGGGTAAGGGAAGGGGCAATACCAAAAAGAAAAAGAGGGGTACATAATATTGGTGGGCAGAAAGTTAAAATTCCAAAGCATAATGGTACACTGGATGGGAGTAGGCGAGGACAGAGTAACAACGGTCCCATTGACCTAGAGAAAACCACGCCTCCACCTAATGTTTTATTACCAATGCAGACACCAAGTTTAGCAATTCCACCTGACATGATAAATATAGATGCCAATGATCCCACTTTAACTAGGATGGCAGATATTCTCAAAACATTATTAAGCCCCCTAGAAACATGCCTATCAGATATTGTAAACAGGCTAGCGTCGATAGAGAATACAACTGCTCAGCTTGCTGATATGATTAAAATAAACAATAACCCAGCAAAAGGTGGGGTAGAGCTTAGGAGCAAGAAGCCCGCACCCAAGCCTCCACAAAAGGATGTAGGGTTAGTTTCTAAGACACTACATACACAACCTTCCACATTGCACATAGCCACCCCTCAGGTGACGAACTGTGTCACCCTAACACAACCTCTGTCTCCACCTACTACCACCCCTCAGGTGAATGATCGCAATCCTAGATTGAGCCGCCAAGTAAAGGATGTTGCTGGCATGCAAGGAGCACACCCAGTTACTAAAAAACCTGGGCCAATGAACCTACCACCAGAGGCGAGCCCGTACACGGTCATTTTGGCTGGGGTACCGGGGTTGAAGCCCGACTCCAAAGAATCCGTCTTCGCTCTGAAAAATAAGGTCGCCAATTGGCTCACGATAAATAGACCCCTACCATATGGAATCACGAGTGGGGTTCTTATGGTCAGGAGAGTTTCCTGGGTGGGCAACACAGAGAAAACAATCAAGGCAGATTGCGTCATAATTAATTTTAGGGATCCTAGGACTGTTTCTCACATCTGTAGTTGGTCGCACTCCGAACAGGGGACTTCTATTTAGTCATTACCCCTATCATTCTTTTACCCACCATCGCATAATCCATACGAGGAGGAAGGCTGGCACACAATTCCTAGGAGGGGGAGAGGCTGGACTGACAAAGCTAGAGGTGACTCCCATTACCCCAGAGTGCACCAGCCAGATCTTTTTTCAACATTTAACAGATACAGTTGTCTGGATATGGTGGACTGACATAACAAGGGCAGGTAGAGGGAGGTGGGTGATTCCGCCAGGGTCCGAGAAGAAGGAAACGCTTGTCCTCACGCTATAAGTCATGCTAGCACCTTGAAGTCTGACCATTGCGATGAGCACAATAAAAATAACAAATCGGTTTATGTAGATACCAAAGACCCTCCAATTGATTCAGCGGAACTTAGAGACGAAACACAGGAATGTGCTCCAGGAGATTTACCACAACTAAGAGAATTGGGCACAGCTACATCTACTGCTCCTGCTTCGAACTTTAGATTGCCCTCACTTAAGATACTGTCCTGGAACGTGGCCGGTCTTGGGAACAAACTGAACTGCCCAGACTGGGGCTCATTTATTGATGGAAAAGACATATGCTTGTTCCAGGAAACCTGGGCTAGAGAGATTGTCTCTCGCACAGGTTTCGCTGCATTTTTAATTTCAGCTAAGTGGGGAGGTAAGGGGCGTCCCTCGGGAGGCCTCGCAACTTGGGTGGCTGTTGACCTGGGCTGTAAGGCTATACCCCTTCCTTCAGTTTCCAATGATATCCTGGGGGTCCTGCTGGAATGGCCCAATTCGAATAGGCTGGTCGTGGTAAATGTTTACTCTAGACCAGTAAACATAACACAAGAGTCGGATACCATTAACCAACTCTCGGTTTTTCTCAGTGATATCCCCCAAGGCACACCGTTTCTAGTGGGAGGTGATTTTACCTGTCATTTCGAGCCCCTCCCAGGCCTATTGGATGGACTGTCCCAGGAGGAGGACGCCTTGTGGATGGTACCTCCTTCGACAGCCCCTCCTCCTAGAGCCTGGTCCCCCCTAGCTCTGCAAATCACTGCCCTAACTCTCAAGTGTGGTATACGGGCTTGTAATGGCCGTATAAGTTCAGATATTCCACCTAAATGTACATACCATAGAGGGGGCAGCGAGTCCAGACTAGACTATATCCTGGTTCAACTTCCTCTGTGGCCGCACATCACTGGTTTCAAGGTGATAACCAGGGAAGACAGCGACCACAACGCGCTAGAAATGGAGTATGCCATCCCCAACTTGGAAGCTAGAAGAGTTGTGCTAGATGGCGTTGCCCCAGGGCTGGTGCTGTCAAATAACAGACGGCGAGTGAGGTGGGAGAGGTTAGCCTCCAACCCGGAGAAGGTGCGTGGATTATACGCCCGGCTTGTACCAACTTTAGAAAAGATCTCCATAATAATGGAGCTTCCAAATCCCCAGGATATACATAGGGAACTAGGGAGGGCACATGAGAGTCTTATCGAGTCTGCGGCCGAAGTCCTCTTTACCACAGGAAAGAGGCGGCCCATTAACTGGTATAATCAGGCCTGCCGCAAGGGTAAATCGAACCTTCTGGCAGCGATTGAGGATGGGGCAGACAGATCTTTAATCCAGGAAAGAAGAAGGGAGTACAAGCGCCTAACAACTAATGCCAAAAGTGAATGGGAGTATGAAAAATGGGAAAATCTTAGCATAGCATTGGCCACCAGGGACTCCCGCAAATTCCGGCGCATTGTTAACACAGGGTCCGTGGAGTTAGCCTCGGCAATAGAGCCTAACATTTCACCAAAGACCTGGCAGGATCACTTCCAGTCCCTTTATAAGGTCACCAATGGTGTAATTAATGACACTTCTCGTAATATAAATGCAACAGTGGAGGGGGATCTCTGCACACAGGGAGAAGTGCGAGCAGCCCTCGCAGGACTGGCACCAGGAAAAGCGCCAGGACTGGATGGCCTGCCGGGTGATCTATCAAACAAGAACCTGACGTATGGGCCCCCTATCGGGTCTTGTTATTCAATGCTGTCCTAAGGGGCATGGAGGTTCCATGTACTTGGCTGGGCGCAGAGATTGTCCCCATATTTAAGAAGGGATCAGCTCTGCTCCCAGCCAACTACAGGCCAATTAGTCTCATAGATGTACCCCAAAAGCTGTTTGGCAGGCTGATATTGGATCGCCTCCAAAATTGGATGGAGGAATTCACTATTCTTAGTCCCTATCAGGCGGGATTTAGAAGAGGGGTCTCCACCACGGACCAGATCTTCCGCTTGAACCTTCTGTATTGGAAGACTTCAGTAATCGAGGGCGGCTGCTTGTACACGGTATTCGTGGACTTAGGTGCCGCCTTCGATTTAGTACCTAGAGATAGACTCTGGGCCGTACTGTTGGAGATGGGCATTCCGGCTTACATTCTGAATATTTTGATAAAATTACACCAGGGAAAATTTGCACGTGTCAGGTGTGGAAGGGATGGGGCACTCTCAGACAGATTCCCCGTTGACAGAGGGGTGAGACAGGGGTGTGTACTTGCACTGACCCTGTTCTGCCTCTTTGTCAACGGGGTGATCGCTCACCTGACTAAGATGGGTGACATTGATGCTCCTAAGTTGAACGGTAGCAGGGTGCCCGCTATTATGTTTGCGGACGACACCCTGCTACTGTCCAAGTCCCCAATGGGAATACAAAGGGTCCTGGATGGGTTCTCAGCCTTCTGTGTTGAGCGGGGGCTTGAGATCAATGCTACAAAAACTAAATATATGATCCTCAACTCCCCTCCCTCAACACGCCCCAACCCTACCATAGGTTCACTAAGATTAGAGAGGGTATTTACCTTCGAATATCTGGGTGTAACCATTAATCAGGACATGACCTGGGATGCCCATCGGAACAAGGCTAGTATGAAACTGGCCCAGCTAACGGGCGGCATCTGTAGGATGGCAAGCGGATCGACCTATAAACCACTTGGTGCCGCCCTCGAAATTTATAAAATGCAGGCAAGGGGGGCAGTGCTATATGGAGGGGTATTGTGGGGTCATACTTCCATCCAAAATCTCCAAACCACTGAAAATAAATTCATTAGACAGTTGGCGGCATTACCTGTAAGTACTCCGCTCCTTCCGCTGAGACTTGATTTGGGTCTTAGATCCATCTCGGAGGAGTTGGGATTAAGACCGATAACCTTCTGGCGCCGTATCTGGTGCACACCGGAACTTGCGAATTATAGGAACGAGCTTCAGGAGATTCTTGGTCTATCTAAATCAAGACAAATCCCATGGCTCAGGTTCATTAAACAAACATGTGAGACACTGGGCAGACCTGAATTATGGGCAGATCCAGGTAACGCATGTAGGAGGATCGCACGTAAACGCCTTACTAGGGATTTTTTCGAACTAAAGCTATCAGCTACAAAGGGGAACATACGGGAGGGGTCTTTGACAGATTTGTTTATCAAATCCAAAGACTCATACCAACTTGAGTGTGTGCTAGATAGCATTGCTCCCGTCCTCACTAGAAATTATTTCTGCAATGGCGTTATGGCACACTTCCTATTAGGGCATTCACAAACCACTGGGCCCAGTCTCCTTTTGGCGAACAGTGCCCGTCATGCTCGCATAATTTGGAAGATGAATTGCACATTATATTTTATTGTGAGGCTTACCAAAGATCTAGGAAATACTGGCTTCTTCCCCTTCTTAAAAATCTAGGCTTCACCCGATACCTTCCTGCATATAGAATTTTAAAGACGGATCTTTCACCTGTGACTGTCTTTTCTGTTGCAAAATTTTTAACTGCGATGTGGCACACCCGCTCCTGCCTTTTAAAGATGAGGTAGATGCGGATAAATGAATTGCATGACCACTTTTAACTGTAACATATGGCAAATGTTTTTAATAATCTGTTTTTGGAATGTTTTTTAATGATTTTTAATATATTTCATCTGCACTGTCATTTAAAAACTGTCTGTATTTCTTTTATGATCTTAATCGATCGAAATAAAGATTGAAATGAAAATCAAAAAAGAGTTAATATTTATTATTTAATTATAAAATATGTTAAAGACCCTCCTCGTTTATTATCATGTATACAATAATGCAACATTAATTTTTATTAAAATATGATTAACTTATTTTAATTTAATTCTATACATCACTGTTAATAATTATTAATGCATAACACTTTTTTAACTTCAGTTAAGAATTAATTTTTGTTAACTTAAACTTCATGTATTTCTGTATATTTAATGGAAATATTAAGTGTTCTTCCTGCTTGGCCTATAATTTTCACCCAATACAACAGCGATTTTAGAACCTCATGTACGAATAATAGATTTGGTTAAAGTGGCCACAAATTGTGCACTGACTTTTACTGCATTTTTTTTTATTTTGTAAACCGACCGATGTACTAATAGGTCAGTATGCAAAATGCAACATTGTAGTGTTTGTATATGTACTGATTGGTCAGTTCAAAAAATACAGTAGCATAGAGGATCACAATTTGTTCTACCTCATCAATATTCATGTGGTAAATCACAAATTGCGACCCATTATGATTGACCACAATTACAGAGATGGTGGCTTTTGTGGTCATCAGGATAAAAGTGAAGAGTTGTGCAAACCTTTTTATGAGTAGACAGTGGTACCATGGACCACTGTCTATTCCCAAAAACGTTTTTGATAACATATATATAGGTAGAAGGAGACCCCTAGGGACCCCTTCTCATTTGCACGTGGGTTACCACAGCCATTGAGTAGAATTTGGTTAAAAGATAATGTTTTTTTACTGGAATTTGGTCACAAAACACATACATTGTCCTTATTACTTTCTAAACCTATTTCTGAAACATTAATATAGCCTTATGGCTCTTATGTCAAGTCAAGTCAAGTCAAAGAATTTATATAGCGCACTACATACCCAGAGGGTCTCAAGGCGCTTAGGAAGGGGAGGAGGATTACTTGTCAAATATCCATGTTTTAAGTTGCTTTCTGAATGCTAGGTGGTTTTGGGTAAGGCGAAGGTAAGTGGGGAGTGAGTTCCATGTTCTAGCAGCCAGGTATGAGAAGGATCTGCCTCCCATGGTGGTCTTGTTGATGCGAGGTACAGTGGCGAGGGCTTGGCTGGAAGAACGCAGTTGGCGGGAGGGGGTGTAGAAGGACAGTCGAGAGTTGAGGCATTCTGGTCCGATGTCGTAGAGTGATTTGTGTGCGTGGGTTAGCAGTCGGAAAGTGATTCTCTTATTGACGGGTAGCCAGTGGAGGTCTTTCAGGTGACCAGAGATGTGTTCGTTGCGTGGGATGTCTAATATGATCCTGGCTGAGGCGTTTTGGATTCGTTGGAGTTTCTTCTGGAGTTTAGCGGTGGTACCTGCGTAGAGGGTGTTTCCGTAGTCCAGTCGGCTCGTGACCAGAGCATGGGTGACAGTTTTCCTGGTTTCGGTGGGGATCCAGCGAAATGTTTTTTTGAGCATGCGAAGAATGTTGAAGCAGGATGAGGATACGGCGCTGACTTGTCTGTTCATTGAGAGAGAAGAATCCAGGATGACGCCTAGGTTCCGTGCGTGGTCTGTCGGGATGGGTGCTTTTCCAAGGGCTTCCGGCCACCAAGAGTCATCCCATGCAGAGGGGGATGTGCCTAAGATGAGGACTTCTGTTTTATCTGAGTTCAGTTTCAGACGGCTGTGTTTCATCCATTCTGCAACTTCTTTCATTCCTTCGTGTAGGTTAGTTTTGGCGGTGCTGGGGTCATTGGTGAGAGAAAGGATTAGTTGAGTGTCATCCGCGTAAGAGATGATGTTGAGGTTGTGTTGGCGGGCGATGGCCGCGAGGGGGCTCATGTATACATTGAAGAGGGTGGGGCTGAGTGAGGACCCTTGGGGTACGCCACAGATGACTTCAGTGGCCTCGGACTTGAATGGTGGAAGGCGGACTCTCTGGGTTCTTCCGGTGAGGAACGAGGTGATCCATTCAAGTGCTTTTCCTTGGATTCCGATGTTATTGAGGCGTTGTAAAAGGGTGCTGTGGCAGACTGTGTCGAATGCTGCAGAGAGGTCGAGGAGGATGAGGGCGACTGTGTCTCCATTGTCCAGTAGAGTTCGAATGTCGTCTGTTGCTGCGATGAGGGCGGTCTCAGTGCTGTGTTTTGCTCGGAAGCCAGATTGTGAGGAGTCGAGGGATTTGTTGGCTTCGAGGAAAGCGGCGAGTTGGTTGTTGACAGCTTTCTCGATGACTTTGGCCGGGAATGGAAGGAGCGAAATGGGGTGGTAATTTTTGAGTTCGGTGGGGTCCGCTGTGGGTTTTTTCAGAAGGGCGGTGAGTTCAGCGTGTTTCCAGTTTTCCGGGAAGGTGGCGGAGTTGAAGGAGCAGTTGATGACGTCCCGGAGGTGCGGTGCTATGATGGAGTCTGCTTTGTTGAAGATGTGGTGAGGACATGGGTCTGTGGGGGATCCTGAGTGGATGGAGTTCATCAGGCGGATGGTGTCCTCAGTGGAGATTGGGTTCCAGTCATTAAGGGTGTTCTCGGGGGGAGAGTGTTCAGCAAATGGTTGGTTGGGTTGGTCTCCGGGTTGGTTGTCGAAGCTGTTGTGGATGTCTGCAATCTTGTTGTGGAAGAATGAGGCTAGGGAGTCGCAGAGGGCTTGAGAGGGGGTGATGTCGTTGGAGTTGGCTGAGGGATTGGAAAATTCCTTGACGATGTTGAAAAAGTTCCTTGCTGTTGTGGGCGTTGTTGTCAAGTCGATCCTTGAATGCTGTTTTCTTGGCCTTTCGGATAAGTTGGTGGTGAGTGCGGGTGGCGTTTTTGAAGGCGTCCTTGGTGCTAGTGGTTGGGTCTTTTTTCCAGGCCTTTTCAAGGGAGCGGCAGAGCTTCTTGGACTTCTTAAGATCATCGTTGAACCATGAGGCCTTCTTGTTGCCAGGTTTGCTTTGACGTTTTTTCAGTGGTGCTAAGGTGTTGGCGGTGTTGGATAACCATAGGGTGAAGTTGGCGGCGGCTTGGTCTGGGTTAGAAGAGTGGGCTGGGGTGTTTAGAAGGAGCGATGAGGAGATCTGGTCGGTGGTGATTTTGTTCCAGTTTCTTTGCAGAGTTGGTTGGAGGTGGTTGATGGGTTTTGGCTTGTTGCAGGTGAAGTGAACGCAGCTGTGGTCAGTCCAGAGGAGATCCGTAGTGTGGCTGAAGGAGACATGATTGCTGGAGGTGAAGATGGGGTCGAGTGTGTGACCTGCGATGTGGGTGGGGGAAGTGACCAGTTGTTTAAGTCCGAGGTTGGCGAGGTTGTCCAAGAGGGTGGTGGTGTTGCGGTCGTTGATCTTTTCAAGGTGAAAGTTGAGGTCTCCCAGAAGGATGTAGTCTTTGGAGGGGAGCGCGTGAGGAGTGATGAAGTCCGTGATGTCTTCACTAAATTTTGCGCGGGGTCCTGGTGGTCTGTAGAAGAGGGTGCCTCTGAGTGTGGTCTTGGGGTCGATGTGGATCTGGAAGTGAAGGTGTTCGGAGTTGGCGAGGTTGGCGTCAGAGCTGGTTGAGATGCGGATTGATTTCTTATGGACGATAGCGATGCCTCCTCCTGTGTGGTCGGTGCGGTCCTTGCGTGTGATCTTATAGTCTTCAGGGATGGCAATGGTGATGTCTGGGGCGGAGGAAGCGTTCATCCATGTTTCTGTTAGGAAGGCGACGTCCGGAGAGATGGTGTCTAGTAGATTCCATAGGTCAATGGCGTGTCTGTGGATCGAGCGGGTGCTGAGAAGGATGCATTGTAGGTGGTTGGGGTCGGGAGTCTGTGGAGTGGTCGTAGCGGAGATGTTGTCGGTGCCGCTGAATTTGCAGGAGTAGCAGGAGAAAGGTCCATGGGTGTGTCCAGGAGCGGCTTGGACGCAGTTGGGGGCGCGACCGGGGTTAAGGGCTAGGAGGGTGGCGGCATCGTAGGTAATGCGGGGGGGCTGGGCAGAGCGAGGGGCAGGGGGACAGGCGCTGGGCGCGGGCCAGGCGCGGACGGGCGTAGACGGGCTTACCTTTGGCGCACCTTCGGCGTGTACGTAGCGCGTGGACGCTGCGCGTGGGGGCATTGGCCATAAATGGACAGAGGAGGGGGCGGAGGGTGGGAGGGTCAGCAGCAGGGAGGCGGTAGCGGGGAGGAGGGGCGTGCCTGGGAAGAACAACACACAACAAAATGGAGGTCAGAGGGGAGGCGAGGCAGGGGCAGCAAATCGACTGTGGCACCGAGAGTGCTATCTTACTACTTGCAGGCTGATGAAAATAAAGCCAAAGTCGCGTGTACAATGCACAAAGCAGGGCGGGCGGCGCTCCGAATCAATGCGCTATAATTCCAGGTCAGTTACAAAGCAGAGTCTGCTTATAGCCCACTCCAGCATGAAAGGCCCGAGCCAAATGCAAGTGTCTTTAACAAATGAGCTGGTCTTTAATGGAGGGTATAGCCTAGCTATGCCATGCTATAAGGGAATTAGAACATTCTGCCCCATCAGGGCAGAATGTTCTAATCAGTAAAACATAGGCCTCACGGGTTCTGAGGTGGTTGAAATCCTCTCTAGTTCCATGAGACCTTTGTTCACAGATGTTGCTGTGAAAGACACACATCGGAATATTGGAGCTCTGGACCTTTACCAGCCACTAGAAGCCCAGAGCTACTCCATTGTCTCCAATGGCGCTCTCAACATTCCAATGTTCTAATTGGGTTTAGTACACTTCAAAAAGTGTCTTAGTGGTCGTAAACACGAAGATTTACCATATATGAGGGTTTGTGACCATCAAAACACTTTTACATGAGTCCCTTAGTTTGGTAGTAGAGCTTAAATATTTTAGCTTAAATCAGAATTGGCCTCAAAGTGACTTACTGTCTGGTGTATAGCTAAAACACTCTTAATTAATTTGTTCACTATCACTGGTATTCCCTTAGCCCAGTTGTAAGCCCTAAACATACGTTTCATTAAAAGATTTGGCTATTGATTTAGCAGCATGTACTCTCAGTAGTGCTTGAACACAAATGTTTCCTATACTTTGTGCAAATCTCATAATTTTAACATTGCATCACTTCAAAGCCACAACTATTTTAGAACTTTAGTATTAAATAACTTCCATGACCAATAATTTGTAAAGCACTGACCAAATCCCTCAACGGAAGTCCTCTTTGGCCATAAAGCAACAGTATAATTTCATCACAAGCATTCAATCAAAATGGGCTTTTCCATTTGATAGAAACCGATTCTTTTTAAAATGCACTCTTTATAAAATGCCTCTTGCAATCTATTTATTTAAAGATGTTTATGGCATTGATGGAGCTTGGGTATCTGAACCTCAATCTCTTAGTAAAATCTTCAAATATATTTCCCCATTGGTCGTATGCACCATTGTTATTCGTGTTGAAGCATTCTAAGGGAGAGAATTTTGTGAAGCCAAATATTACTCCGCAATTAAGACCAAGAAACAATTATTTCAATTTTAAAGGTTTATTTTAGTATATAAATCGAACTAGTGAATATGCGGACTAGGAATACATTTGGTATATATAGCAGATAAGGCAATAAAATGATTGAAGATCGAAATGTGCCAGTAAATTAAGTCATAATAAAATGAGATACAAGATTGTAAGAGCCACAATGCAAAGAACGCAAATTGTCGCAATAAGGTGATCCATAAAGAATCTATCCTTTTCTAATTTAAGCATATGACCAAGGTTCTCTAAAGCGAATGTAAAAAGAGGAGTATAGAAGGTTTCAGCATGAGGTCGAACTTCGGCAGAAGTTCCAAGAAAAAGGTTGAGTGCTCACCATGAAGGTTGCACTCAGGAAAGACCAGCATAGAGGGAGAGATCTGTTCCCTCTCAAAGTCAAGAAGAAATCTGCCTAACTAACTTTGAAACACCAATTAAAAACACAGGATCTAGTTTCTAGAACATCCATATATTGCTCTCTCCATGGATAGCCAATCTGGTAGCCTCATTCGAGGTGAGTTGACATACTCCCTAATTTCCCATCTCCACATAATTAGGTATACATCCGTTAGACTTGAGTGATGCTTCTTCCTGGTACACCATAGATAAGAGGCCTTCTCTGAAGGTCATCCCTCTTACAATTTGCTGCCAACATTCACCTCCTAAACCTGACTATCATCAGTCTAATACAGAACAATAAGCCTTTCACTAGCTAACAAGAAGCACAATGACGCCCCTGCAGGACAAAGAAGCAGCATACTGGTAGCGTTAAAGCAAACAAAGCCTAATGACAGGCTACGTTAACTCAAACACCAAAATGGATGCAAGTTGCAATACTATACACCTATAAAAAGCAACCCATCATGGTTAAACGTAGAGATGTAATGATTATGCATTAGATATGATTACAGTATTCTATTAATCAACGTAATACACTATTTGTGTGTAAACTCTTAGTGATCGAAAGATTGCATACTATTAAATTGTTTAAATGTGTCACGTGTTAATGAAGTTAGACCACTCTTTGAATAAACCCTTTGCCTCTAACCCCTGAGAAGTGTGGCTCAGGGGTTAGAGGCAGCAGACCCGGAAGCTGAGATCGGTCCTGGACCAGGGTTCAATTCCCCACCTCGGTGGGTCTTGGGCTAAAAATTCCACGGACTCGATAATTCTCGCCCTGGTGCCTCCTCGACTCACGGGTTCACACTCTGTGACTCTGGGCAATAGCTTGCTTAATCTCCACAACGGCCCCTCGTGGCGGGATGCCTGACTTTCACCTTGTGGATACCCTGCTATCTCACAGGGGAATACTAGGAAGGGTTCCCTAAGCAAGCGCCGGGACACCCACTGCGGGTAGCTGTGCGCTATATAAGCTCAACTACATATAATTGTTGTATATAATTTTTGTATATTCATGCTGTTAACAGAGTGGAGCCTAATTTACATTGCTCCAGCATCAATCTTGTCAAACCGTTTTCTTTTGGTTTATATATAAGGCATGCATGCACCCTTTTTCGCTTCACTTCATCCCCCTTTTCGCATGTTTGGTCACTAGATTATGTTCTGGGGTGTTACCTTCTACTGCTTCTCTTTCTTCCATGTTCTTTCTCCTTCTTCCCTCCTTTGTCCATATGTGCTTTTTAAATGTCCTTCACTCATTTTCCCTCTCCATGCTCCTCTTTTTCACAATTCTTTTGTGTTCCTTTAAAATACCCATCATTTTTTTATTTTTATTTTATTTTAAGAATTTATAAAGCGCAACTGTCACCATTGCAGGCATCCTGGCGCTGACCGAACTCAGAGGGGAGCGAGAAGCAGGGACAGAGGGAGAAGGTTAGCCAGGGAAAAGCCAAGTTTTCACCTTTCTTCTAAACTGCAGGAGTTCATTAATATGCCTAATCTCGCTGGGGAGAGTGTTCCATAGTCTGGCAGCAGCCACCTCGAAGGATCTACCTCCGACTCTGACCTTCCTAAATCTGGGAACAACTACCAGTTTAGCGTCAGAAGAACGAAGTTGTCTGGTAGGAGCATACCATACAAACTTAGATTTTAGAGGGGCTGGACCGCAACCATGGAGGGCCCTAAAAACTATACAGAGGGCCTTAAATTAAATCCTCTGTCTAAGAGGAAGCCAGTGTAGTTTTGCCAAGGCAGATGGTCCATGAGATCTTCTCGGCAGCCCCAAGGCCAGTTTTGCAGCCGCAGATTGGACCCTTTGGAGCCTGTCCAGCAGAAAGTCAGGGGACACCAGCAGGAGGGCGTTGCAATAGTCCAACCTGCTCATGATGGTACATCTAACCACTTGGGCACGCGCATGGGTGGGTAAGAGGGGCAGAACCTTCCTTAGTGAGCGAAGGATGGCAAGGCAGCAAGCCGATGTTTTTTGCACATGGGTCAACATGACCCCTAGGTTGCGGACAGAGTCCGCAGGCCGTACGTTGGAGTCTGTTTCCGGGGGCCAAAAGTTGTTAGGGAACGGTCGAGGGATCCTCGTGCCAGCGCTAAAGAGCACCTCGGTTTTCCCGACATTGAACTGAAGTGAATTATCCTTCAGCCACCTTGACGTGTTCCGTAAACAATTATGTAAGACCTCCACAGAGATAGAATCCTCTCCTTCCAAGGAGAGGATCATCTGCGTGTCATCGGCGTAGTTAACGATTCTAAAGCCGAAGCCTTTAATAAGTGAAATTAGCGGCCTGAGGTAAACATTAAAAAGTATTGGGCTGATGGCGGAGCCCTGAGGAACTTTGTGCAGTACTGGAGAGAAAGATGATTGAAAAGGAGGCATAGATACTGCCTGCTGCCTGTCCTGCAGAAAAGAGTGAAACCATTGCAGTGCCGTATCTCTCACTCCTGCCTCAAACAGCCGCCTCAGTAAGATCTTATGATTCACCGTGTCAAAGGCGGCAGACATATCGAGCAGGATCAGAAACGATGCCTGTCTTCTGTCTGCGCGCCTTTGAAGTTCGTCCATAGCGGTGATGAGAGCTGTTTCAGTTCCATGAGCAGGCCGAAAGCCGAATTGGTCCTCGTCAAGTAGTAGATGATGTTCCAGGTGGGTGGAAAGAGTGTTACTGACCACCCGTTCAACTATCTTGGCAGGGAACGGCAGGGAACGGTAGCAGTGAGATGGGCCGATAGTTTTTGGAGCAGTCAGGGTTCAAGGAGGGTTTTTTTAGCAAGGGGGAGACTAACGCCCGTTTCCAGTGAGCTGGGACGGTGCCAGTCACCAGGGATTGATTACAAATTAGATGGAGTGGGGGGAAAAGTTCATCTTCAAATTCCTTCCAAATTTTGGGAGGCACCGGGTCCAGAGGAGACCCGGAAACAATCCCTCTAGCTACCTTGGAAAAGTTTTCAAATGTAAGCGGCAGAAACCTGACTAATGAATTTTCCGGAGCCAGAACCGGATCAGGTAATCGGTTCACCAGAGGGACAGGTCTTAGGACAGAGGGGGTGTCAATATCAAGAGGGGTGTCCAAGTCTTTAAGGATCAGTTCTATTTTCTCTTTAAAGAATGTGGCCAGATTGTCACAAAGGTCTTGGGACGGGACAATCGGATTCTTGCAGGACTCCGGGTTGGTGATGCTATTTAGGATGTTAAAAATACTCCTAGAGTTATTGGTGGTGTTACAGATTAGAGAGGAGTAATAGTCAGCTTTAGATTTTTTAATGAGATTTTTATAGGCAAGGATCTTAGTTTTCCACATTTCTTTAGAAATTTCATTATAGTCGCGTCTCCACCTTCTCTCTGCTTGTTTACATCCCAGTTTTAAAGTTTTTAGATCATCGTTAAACCATGGGGCAGAGTCTTTACCCCTGCAGGTCCGAGTTTTTAGAGGAGCAAGGGCGTCAACAACCAATGAGATACTGGTGTAGAGAGAGTTGTAGTTTTCATCAGTACTTTTGTTCACCTCGAAGAGCCAATCCAGATGGAACAATTCACCAGAAGGGTGTAATCGTGAGAGAGCCTTCCAGTCTCTGCACTTAATTTCCCTAGTCGGGACAGGGGCTTTGTAGGAGCCCGTCTTCTTAAGAAGAAAGAATTTGACTAATGAGTGATCTGTCCAGTCCATCGGCAGGGTATCACCCATTACCACCAGATCTGGGGCGGCAAAGACCAGATCCAAGAGGTGGCCAGCTTTGTGGGTGGCCTTAGAGACCAGTTGGGAGAGACCAAAACTATCACAGGCTAGAAGAAAGTTCCCAAGAGCTAAATCAAGTGTGCCATTACGCCAAAGATTGAAATCACCGAGTATAAGTAACTTCTGGTGAGATAGAGCGATATTGGTCAGGGTAGTGATTAGCGCTTGTTGCTGTTGAAGGCTAAACGACCCTGGTGGGCGATAGCAAACTTGCCCTGTGACAGTTGTCCCAGAGTGGGTCTGGATTGAAAGTCCCAACATCTCAGTACCCAAAGTAGGGTCTAAGGTGAGGACCTTAATGCTGCAAGAGGCTCTGAAAATCACTCCCACACCGCCTTTTCCAGTAGGCCTAGGGGAATGGAGAAATTTAAACCTGGATGGGCAGGGCGAGTCCAAGTGTCTGTCATGAACAGAATATCTAATTCGTGAGATTCCATTAGAAATTGGATCTCCGTACAGTGTTTAGGCAGGGACCTAACGTTTACTAGCCCGCAATTCAGAAAAGCGTCACATAATACATCAGCTCGAGGATGTGACGTAGGTACTAGGGAGAGTATTCCTTTATCTGCATGCTGCTTACCTATTTGGATGAGCTCCTCTCTAGAGTAAGGTGGCCCGAAAGGGAGTTGCTCCTGGTATGAACGATCAAAACCGGCAGCGTAGGGGGCCCATGGCACTACCTTGGCGCGGAGGCTGCGCTCGACCGCTGCGCTTCCGGCTTTGACACATCCTTTATGGAAGTGGGATAGGTGAGAAAGGGGGGGCGTGGCTTGTATCAGTGGGCGTGCTTTTTGGAACCGGCCAATGACGTCCGGGCTTCAAGAACCACCCGCCCGCGTCAGCGTTCTGCCGCTGTGCGGGGAATCAAGCTTTAGGTCCGTTTAAAAACACAAGTTATTACACAAGTTAAAAATCACAGAATGTCCCTGCTCCCGGCTGTGCCTCAGGAGAACAACTAAAAGCGCATTTCAACTCACCACCTATATTCCCTCTTTTTACCATTGTCTCTGCATCTCATTGGTCCTACTCTCATGTAAAAACGACATTCCTTAACCACAAATCTCGACCGCTTCCCTGTTTCTGAAAAGCAAATTATTTAACGGGAAAGTCAGTCAATTAATGTATTTGTGACTGTTCTTGAGTATTTTCCTACTATTTGCAAAAAACCCTTACTACATTTCTATTAAATTGATTTGCCACTAGATACGTTTGCAACTATTTGGGTTCTCCAAAATTGCTATCAGTATTTCGTGACTTTACATGCTACACTAGTGACCCCTTAAGGTGTGAGTTGACACTATAGCCAGAGCCTCCTTAGACGCATCATCCATGGATGACATTTGCATTTCTCACTAGTAGATGCCTCCTTTGTCATCTGTGACACTGTTGTTTGCCATGATTACACTGCTTCTATGTAGCATAGCATTATATTTTATTTTAGATTACATTTTCACGAATTAAATGTTGTGGTGGCATTAACAGTCTCAAATTGTCTCACTGTCTGAGAATTACTTTAAAGCACTCAGTTTCATACCTATGAATATGCCCTTTTTGTATTCCTTACCAATATTTGCTAACAGCTACATAACAATAAGTTTAACCACTTACAATCTCTCTCGGGTAGTATTCAAACCCATCATTCTTTTGCCCCCATGCCTCCTTGGTTTGGACGTATTTAATGTGTAAATCAGTCTTGACTTTGATCCAACAGGGACCGTCTAACCTGAACTGCCAGGCCAGGTACTCTCTGAACAGGAACACAAGCAAACCAGGACCTATTTAGCCCTGATTGGGGCTATTCAGTCGGGTGTAGTTTGGTTCCAGTGGTACACTGAGCAGCGGGTCCACATCTGGGCACATGGCTGAATCTAATCTGAGGTGGCAGGGTGGGAAAAAGATGTAGGGGATGGAATGCTACCCCGAGTGATTGCCAGTGGTTCGATTATTGGCAAGCACTCCTCCCATTTTTGGTGTGTTTAATTTTGCACTAGCTAGGACATGATTTCCAATGTTTTGATACAATGAACAATATGCTATTTCATTAGCCAACCCTACCATCAACATTGATACTCAGTACTTTGGGGCACTAATCTGGCTGCATACTCTGATGAGGCACTGGTCTGTTGTAGTCATTCAAGTTAACATTAGGTGGTGTTAGCAGTGATCCGAGCTCTAAACAAACTCTTTTGTTAATCTCACATCAGACCATCAGACCAATAGTCCAATGTATTTTTTTTCTTTTAACTTTAGGAGTAACAGATACATTAGGGTCTCAGCTCTACTTTCATCCGTTTTCCTCTGTGTATGTTAAAATAAAGGGCATCAATAGGTTCATGTTACAAAGAGGAATTCTGCTATTATTACTGCCTAAAATGAGTCTTTAATTTAAAAATAAGCATTAATTTGTTTGGAATAAGCTGAAAAGAACGCATTGAATATGCAAAAAAGATCCATGTTTTAATGTTAAATACATTATCGCTACCTCAGAATGAGTATTAAAAATTACTTTTCATGCAATCATTGCCCTGATAAACATATACCATTAACAACATTAAAATATACTAAAAATCCATATTTATTATTTCATCTTCGCAACATTCTTCCAAAAACGAGCAGGGCCGTTTGCCATATTTGGAATTCGAAGGGAGAAGGCTGAATTTACAGTTTGATTGCATTCGCAAGAAACAGATGTCACAAATATTATTTCCACTATTGAGAATATTTAGGACAAAGAAGGAACAATGTTGCTGAGCCTCGAAAAGCTATGGAGGGACTCCAAAACCCCAGCCGACCACCACCCAACACAAACTCATCAGACACTCGATGAAGAAAGCTCTCCAGGACAGAATCTTCGCCCACGCACACAACAAGGAACTCTTCTGCATCAACAAAGAGTTCGCCCAACCCAACAGTGAGACTACTGACATCCCACCCTCTCATTACCTTTGTGAAAGACTCAGCACCTTCTTCCATAATAAAATGAAGACCATTTATGACAACTTTGATGACAACAACCCTCACATGGAGGCCTCACCCACTGCTCCCCACAACACACTGCAGACACTGGACAGTTGGTCACCTTCGCAGCATTGAAGGCACTCTAAAGAATTTGAAGACAACCCAGTCTGGGTCCCCCACAGACCCCTGCCCCCCCACATCTACCACAGAGTTGCAGACATCATCGCCCCGAGCTTCAACAAATCATCAACTGCTCCTTTGAGACCGCCTCCCTCCCCGACAGCTGGAAACACACCAAGATCAACCCTCTCCAGAAAAAACCCTCAGTGAACCCCACCAACCTCAAGCACTTCAGACTGATCTCCTTACTCCCATATCCAGAGAAAGTCATGGAAAGAGCAGTCAACAGTCAACTCGCCTGCTTCATAGAAGAAAACAACATCCTCAACCCCTCCCAATAAGGCTTCAGGAAGAATCACAGAACCATGAATGCCGTTCTCTCTGCGACAGATGACATCCGCTCCCTTCTCGACAGGAGAGAGACTGTGGCCCTCATCCTCTTGCCCGCCACCTTCGACAGAGTCTCACACTACCCCCTTCGCCAGCAGACTCCACGACGCAGGAATCCGGAACAAAGCCCTCTACTGGATCCGATCATTCATCCCCGGCAGAAAACAGAGGGTCAGACCCCCTCCTTTCCTCTCGGAACCCACATCGACCACCTGTGGAGTCCCCCAAGGATCCTCCATCAGCCCCACCCTGTTCAACATCTACATTGCCCCAAATGCATCCATCGTCAGATTACACGGACTCAACGTAGTATCAAACGCAGACAACACCTAACTCATCCTCTTCCTATCCAACAAACCCAACATCGCCAAACTCAACTTACAAGAAGTGTCGTAATTTAGCAATGATTAGGTTAAGCATTAGCAGAACTCTTGACATCTTGTATTTAGAGACTATCTTGTCCGTTTTACGGAATCCTTTTGTATTTCTGTCGGCCATTTTGTTTGCCATGTGCTCTGTCCTACCTTCCTGCTAACTGCTCTTGAAATCTGCCTAGAGACAAGATATATTTATCCTCTTCTGCTTTGCACATGCTCAGTTGAGCATGCAGCTGTCTCCAATTTGTAACTGTCAAGATGCGTCCACCAGAATTAGCTAACTGTCAGCCCTTCCCACTTGTTTCTAGCACACTCTCTGTATGACCTTATATGTATTTGAAACCAACACTCTGTGCCTTGTACCGCCTTCATTTCAGCCCCTGTGTGGGTATAAAAGGACCAAGCTCCTTCTAGTCAGTGTGCTACCTCATACTATACCAAAGGGTGTTGTGTGAATGTAGTTCCACCTCATGTGGTTTAATAAACTCTGTCTTTTCTATTCCAGTTTCCGTGCCAACTTCTTACTATTGGTCTAAGGACTCTAAGCAGAGAAGGGCGAATCCCTTGCACTAGTAGGCCTGGCTGGGGCTTGCTACCACAAATTGGCGCTTCCAACGTGGGACTCATCGGCAACTCGGATGCCCGAAGGACTGGTCGAGACCAAGGATTGGAATCTCGCTTTGGACGTGATCACTGCCAGAGGAGACCCGAGTCTTGGCATCCACGGTGTTTTCTCTTTCTTTCTGATCTGACCATACAGGTGGCGCCGGTCCTCGACTGAGATCTCTTCTGTTGATTGCCGTGCAGTGACGGTTTGGTCGATTTGAGAACTTGGCAGTAGGAACCTGGACATCATTTGATTGGTAAGAGCCGTTTTGAGGCACTTGCTGTAAGTTTGACGCCTTGGAGTGGTAAGGTAGTTTAGAAACGCTTACTGTAGCAGTTGTATATGGAATTGGCCAAATATTGAACTGGTCCTATGAATATGTATATATATGTGTTGCAATACATATAGGCAGGTAATGAGGAGATTTTTCTCTACTTCTTTTTTTTATATTTTTATTTTAGTCTTCATCATCAGGTATAAAGCTTTTCCAATACGATATTACACAGAGTATATACAATAAAACAAATATACACCATTTGGAGTCACGAATACAAGAAAATAGTATAATATAAGCACACATGCGGAAATACTAATACGAAAAGAAAGAAGAAAAAAAAAGGAAAAAGGCAGTGTGAAGAATACAGGCATAAAAAAAAAGAATAATACTAGGTATGCCTTTAAAGAGGCCATGATGCCCAGCTTATATAGGAACAACTTCAGTTTTACTCCTTCTAATATTCATCCATCCTTAATTTCCATTCTACAACCGTTTCCACCATTGCTTTGCCGTCCACCCTTTTTTGTCATACAAAGCTTTCTCTAAGGTATATATGGCAAGCAACCGTGACAACCACTTTTGAAAAGTCGGTGGATTTGGGTCTTTCCATAGAGTTGCTATACACAACCGACTCAGGGTCATTGCCAGAAAAATAAATTCTTGATGAGGTATTTCAAGCCCTTCTCTTGCTACACCTAAGACCATAACTTTGTTGGTTAAGCTAATGTATATCCCTAATACGCTATCCAAGAATTGTTCTAATGACCGTTTAAATGGATCTAAATTGGGGCATGAAGCGAACATGTGTATTGTATCTGCCTGCAAGCTTTGACACCTCGGACATGTTATCCCACTTGTTCTGCCCCACAGGGCTATTCTATGCGGTGTATAATAAATAGGGCTCCCGGTTTTCCGTTTTTACGGATATTTACATATAAATACAGACGGAAATCGATATTTCCTTTGTCGGTATTTATATTTAGAAACGGCAAAACACTGGCAAATGTTGCCGCGCTGCCGCTGCATGCTGTTTCCTTTGCACGCCCCTGGAAATTCATTTTAATCCCTTGAAATCAGGGTCTTTTAGCGCCCTCATGTGGAACTATAGGCACAGGGTCTTTCAGGGACGGCCGTTCCCCCGAGCCAATCCTTGTCAGAATAAAACGTATGTGTGTGGGTGTGACAACACCTCCGGCCTCACCCCATAACTTTTTCCCTTTATTTGGGGGCTCACCTGACAGTATTTCTTCTTTCGCTGCCCGGTCCTTCTCTTGACATTCGCATCTCCAGGGCTACGCCACTCAAGCCCTGCACCAGCCCGCCGCCGTTTCCAATGGCAAGATAAGTGGATTTCCCCTGCCCCTCCCCCGTATGCCCCAGCAGCAGCAGAGGATTGTATTCTCCGTCATCATGTGAGTGAAGGGGGGGGTGGGGGTTATTGTCGTTAATTTTCTTAATTACTGTGTGTGAATACCACAGGATGCCTTGTGTCCCATAGGATCAGGTCTTGGCTAACCTTGCGCCACGGAAGCCAGACTGGTGAGTTCGGTCCTTTTATGCCATGTCTTTTGCAATGATTTGTTGAAGTTTGATAAGTTAACATATGTTGCCGAGCTGGATGGACATTTTCAGACAACTGCAAAACTAATCAGCAGCTCTGAATCTCACACCGTAAAATTGAGCAAAACCACATAATTAAAGCCCTAGTAAAAACAAAAAAGGAAAATTCATATTAACTTTCAGACATTTGTTGTGTGTATAACGTGTGAAACGTCTGCTGAAGGCTTGTTTGAATGTACGTTTTTGAAACCCCAAATGTGTCCCATAGTATCATTAAGGCTCGGAGCCTGCAGTGTCTCAAGAACAGAAAAGCTCAATAGTTTATAGCGAGGGTGGAGTGAAAGGGCCTGCTGTCGCGCCATTCCATGATTGATTGCCTACTTAGCATGAGGTTAACGACTGGGGGGGGGATGAGCGGGATAGGGGTCGGACCAACTCGAGAGCCAGGAAGGCCTGTAACTGTTCCTTTCACTCCAGTTTGTGGATCTAGGCCCTCCAGCTATTGGAATGCAGGCAAACACTTCCACTGTATCGGGAACCTTTCCCTACATCCTGTGTAGAGGTATTTAAACTGGATCCCACTTTGTCTTTGTATTAATACCATAAGCCATACTCGAGGATGAACATCAAAAGACTTCTGCTCCAGCATGTGCAGGATCACCTTTTAAATGTTTGCATTAGTCATGCATCTATTTTTCTCACATTACTGTGATCTTGATGTTACTGCTGCATTTGAGCGCAGCCTAATGTTGTCAAGAGTTCCCATTATTTATGACCAGCCATTATTTTACACTGCCATTCCTTGACCCAATGCGCTCTCCTTACTGAAACTGTGGCCTAATGGCACTCTAGTACGCGTTGAGACAACACAGTGTATAGTTGAACACTACTTTCTACAGCATTTCACCACTAAACATTTATGAATAAAGACTGCATCAAGTTAGGTTTTGTCTTTCATAGGGTGAATGTATTGTGTTGACCAATAACAACCGAGCACTGGTGTGCATTGTCAATTTAAATTAATGAGGAAAAATACTAGCTGTAGCGGCGTATTTTGCGTGTGGTAAAAATAAATGTGGATAAATACAGAAAAAATGCCCAAAAAATAAATATGGATAAATACAGACGGAAATGGCAAAAAAGTAAATACCATAAAACCGGGAGCCCTAATAATAAAGTTCGAACAAGGTCTTATAATACTGTGCTTGCAAGTTCGCTACTTTTAATATTGTATTTGCTAAAGTAAGCGATTTTTCACCCTCGTTCCCTGTTAAATTTAGCTTCGTTCTCCATTTTTCAAATACTTTCACCCGATCATCCTCTTTATACTGGCATTTTTCATCATATAATTGTGATATCGAGCAACCCTCCTCATCTCTCAATCTCTCCATGATATCTTCCCTTTTAAAGTTCATATTACCCGCCTATTTTTTTAATAAAACTGACCTAATCTGCAAATACTTATAGAAATCTCTCCTTTTATTAGACCTGAGCGCCGCATTCGATACTGTGTCCCACCGTGTCTTAATTCAGCGCCTAGAGGAAGCTGGAGTAGCGGGGACTGCTCTTCAGTGGTTCCGCTCCTTCCTCTCTGATCGGTCCTTTAAGGTGGCTATACCACCCTGCCAGTCCACCTTCCATCCTTTGGATCTGGGGGTTCCACAGGGCTCTTCATTGAGCCCGACCTTGTTCAACCTCTACGTGAAACCGCTAGCTGCGATTGTCAAACAGTGGGGTTTGACAATGACCTCATATGCAGATGATACGCAGCTGGCGGTGACACTGAGTGGAGATCCTGAAATGGATGCCCCCAGATTCCGAGCTGGACTTGTGGCAGTAGCAAATTGGTTGAGAACCAATTGCTTACAACTGAACGCCAAAAAGACCGAAGTCTTGGTTCTGGGGAAACATGCGGAGCTCTGGGGAGATCAGTGGTGGCCTCCAGAATTGGGCGTCACTCCCGTTCCTGCTTCCGAAGTAAAGAACCTAGGGGTATGGTTGGATCCGGCGCTTACCTTCACGGGCCATACGAAGAAGGTTGCAGCCACCTGCTACGGCATCTTGCGAGGTCTAAGACCGATACTTACGTTTTTTGATCCCTCCACCCGGCAGCTCGTGGTCCAGGCCTCGGTTCTATCTCGGCTGGACTATGGCAGCGCGCTGCTGCTGGGGATAAACCAGGCTGAGGCATCTAGGCTACAAAGAGTGCAGAATGCTGCGGCGCGGGCCATTGTTGGCCTTCCCAGGCATTGTTCTGTTTCCAGTACTATTTCCACCCTTCACTGGCTGCCGGTCAGACAAAGAATTAAGTTTAAGTCGCTTTGTCTGGCCTTTAAAATCATGAAGCTCTCTTCGCCACCTGCACTCACTAACTTGCTTATCCCCTATGTCCCATCGAGGTCCCTGAGATCGGAGGCTCTACATCTCACAGCCTGCCCCCGTTTTAAACTCAGCAGGATGGGTGGCCGCTCCTGCCGAGTGCTTGCCGCTGGTTTGTGCACATTCGAGCTCTGGATAATCTGACCGCTTTTAGGCGTGCTATCAAAACCTTCTTGTTTTCTGTACCTGGTTAGCCGTCTTTCTTCTCTTCCTGCGTGTTGTATTTTAGTACCTGTTCATGCGCCAGGACGCCCCTTTGCTGGGGCAGCTGTGCGCTGTATAAATATTAGTAACATAACATAACATAACATTTGCTGCTCTGTATATTAGCTGCTGCCGCGTCCCTAGCGCCCCCCCAATAACGTGACTGGGAAGGCACATGGACACCCTCCTGCTGGATGATTGCACCTTGACCAACATGGCTACAGACTTACCCTGCTGAATATACCTGCTTGCTCCTGTGCCTCAGTGAGCTATACTACCATACATTTTGCCACTTCACGGACAGCAATACAGCCTCAGCATTGGTGACACATCTATTAACGATCCCCTCCCCATTGATGACTAACCACAGCTGACTCTTCAATTGCCAGCGGGAACTTGGGAAACTACCAACACGACACCACTACTGGGTGGACATTGCATAGCGAATTTTGACAACAAAACACAAAACCATAAGATCTATCACTTATATAACTAGACAACAGATGGCTACACATGTTATCTCATGAGACTCGCCGCCCGACCCCCGGGTTGTCGGCTGAATGGCTGTGTCATCCTGTTCAGAATTTATCCGACTGTTCTGTGCTCAGATGGCCTCTTTGAGCCGGGCAATGTGAAATGTATGATGTCCACTTACTGCATAATAAAGGTCTTCTAAAAACCAAAAAAAAAAAAAAGAATTTTCTTTAACTTCCCACTTCCTTCACCTGTGTATGCATCTCTGAAATTGTTTACTCCCTGATGATGACTTTTTTAACCCCATTTTTGCCCCTGTTCCTCCCCCATCCCACCCCCACTCTGCAAGGCCTCGTGGCCCTTGCCCCCTCCCCCCCCTCCTGATGACGCAAGCAGGCTTAAGGCCTCTGTGATGGAGTCTGGCCGTCAGCCTCCCTCTGTCATTCTTTATTTAGCTTGTGCATTTTAGACACTAATGTGCATATACCTGACATACTATTACCAACCATAATTGCCCGTGCACATTGTTACTCTGAAACCCCCATCCCAAACCTGCCATCCCCACTCACCCCCTCTCGTGACTCCAGCCCAAGAAAATTACGCCAAAGAAAAAAATAATTCTACGATTAAGAGAATCACGGGGCAGCGGGATCCCCATTTCCTGGCTTTAGCGAGTCCATACACTCTTCTGCTTGTATTTCGGAGGTAAAGACTCTGGTGTTGTTATTGTGTATGATCTTCAGCCTTGCTGGGTTCATTAGATACACCTGTAATCCCATCTGATGACATGGGTCCACCTGCTCTCGCAATCTCCAACGCCTTTCCACAGTCGAGTGACAGTAGTCTGGGGTAGTAAAGAAGGACTGGGACTCAAATGATCATTTGGAATTAGGCCGAGCTTTAGAGTATACCTCCTCCCTTAACAAGAAATTGCCAAAAAAAATCAATATTGCTCTCGGCCTTGGGGCTCCTCCTTGTACTCTAGGCTGGTTCTTCTTCATCGCCATTGGGAAATGATGTACTCTTGAACTCTTTGAATCTCCCTTTCCCAATCCCAGTGACTTAGCTCTGGGAATGCTCCTTTAATCAATTTTAGAACATAGGTTTTTATATCGTCCCCTTCAGCTCCTTCCTCAATGCCCAGGACTCGAAGATTATTTTGCCGCTGGAGATTTTCTAAATCTTTCAGCTTCCACTGGACATCAGTAAGCTGTTTCTCATAGCCATTTATCCTTGCTGAGTCTTTAACTTGGCAGTCTTCGAGAAAGCTTGTGCGATCCTCAAGTTGCGTCACCCTCGTGTTTGTATCTGTGCATATTTTTGCGACTTTTCTGATTGCACCTTGCAGGTTCTTGGTTACCAGCCTATTTTTCTTCCCCTCAGTCTTTATCTCATCCTGTACTTGCTTTATAGAGTCCAAAATCAACTGTACAGAGGAAGTTTCAACAGTAGCCACCCCCTGCAAAGTTTGCTCTGGATAAGTATTACGAGTAGCTGAGTTATCCCATTTTAGAGCGGGTTCTGAGTTAGTCCCACTTGCCCGCCTTTGTCCGCTTGTAGATTTTTCCTGAGAGTGAGAGTCTCTTTGTCTCCGAGATAGCCTTTTCCTCCTCATTGCTGTTTCCTTCTCCTTTAAGGATCCTCTGTTATCCCTTTCAGAGCTAGAAATCAAGCTGAGATCTGAGGCATTTTCCCTTTCACTTTCTTCTATATCAGAAGGAGTTCCTACTGACCCATCCGTGACCGAGTAAAACTTATTAACTAAGTCTGAGTATCCTCGGGGCCACTGGGGCCTCTGCTTGCTGTGATCTCTTGAACTAGAAAATCTGTTGTTAGCAGCTCCATGCCTAGGGCATTTACCAAGTTTAAAGGTCCATTTTCCACCAGTGCCCTCTCCGGATGAGCTGTGGGACCTTCTACCTGTTGGTTAAGTCAAGCTACTGAGTCCAGTGCCCCTGGAATTGCACTGTTCGCTAGAGCTAAGGCTTTGCTGGCTTCCCCAAGTTCCATTATTTGCCCCCGTTGTGATTCAAGGGCGGCCGGAGCAATCTGAGACGCGGAAACTCCTTGTGGCTGGGTTGTTTTCTTTGCTTTAGGGAAACCTGCGGGATTGCCAGTGATTAGTGTGTTCTTCTTTAAAGAATCTGCACGGCTGGCGGGGGAAAAAAGCCAGTAATACTTTTATGGCCCCCAGTGTTAACAGCTCCTATTTTTTTACTCCGGGTGTTACTCCAAGTCCCAGTGTCATTATTATTATTTTTTTGTGTTCCGCCATTCTCACCTGGGGGATTATTCGCATCCTTCCTGGTGTCTTTCATGGCGCCTTTCCCCAAATCCTTTGTTTGTGCTGGGGGTTTTAGGGGTGCGATCGCTTGTTGCTCTGCCTCCGGAGTTTTTCCCCTCCCACCCCTTACATTCTTCGGGGCCATTCTTGACGCTGGTGGGTCGCTGTCAAACTCTCTCTTGCTGGGAGAGATCGCCGGGATTATTCTATTTTTGGCGTTCAGTGCGCCTCTCGAAGCTCCGCTCCACTCCGCACCACTCGAAACTCCGCTCTGCACTCCGCCAGTCAGGCAGCCTCTGCAGCCGCATCCATAGCCAGTTCTCGCTGCTCCGCTAGCTCCCCTGGCTCCGCTTCCCTCGGCGGTGAACCACTCAGACTGCTGCACCCGGAGCTCCGCTATCACCACCGCTTCAGCTGACAGAAGCTCGGAGATCAGCTTCTCAGCCGCCCACAAACAATAGCCACCGCTACGGGCTATTTCCATTACTGTTACGTGGCTCTATGTACTCAGTTCTCTGTTATCGATAGCGCTGACATTGGGAGCGTTCTCGACCGCTGCTAGCCAGACGCCATCTTGCTTCCCTGATGGATACCTTCTCTACTTCTAAGAATATTTGAACGGCACAACGTACGAAGAGTACTTTAAGCGTTACTTTTGATTATAATACTGCATATTATGCACTGTTTTTGGCATGCCTGTTTCCAGCACACTTCGTAAGATGTGTTGCTTTTGTAGGGGTACCAATTTGAGAATCGATGAAGCACAACCGGCCCCCCCGGAGGGGACACCTAATAGAGACATTTATATTAAATATGGTATTTCGTCCATAATGTACAGCACATTGTGGAATAAATACACCAGTAAGGATCCTGAGTTGTGTTGGCCTATGCATGGGTCATTTGATTTGCGAAGGATTCAGTATGTGGAGCAACGGATGTCCAAGCGAAAGGCTAGGCAAGACATGTTTGACTGTGTGCGAAAGTGGGAGAAAGAAGTGTGTGAGCGAATGAAGCGTGAACAGGCCTTGATTGAAAAAGAACAGCGTAAAAGTGTGCATGCGAAAGCATTAGAAATGAAAAATAAAGAGATTAAAGAAAGGGAAGATAGGGAGCGTCAGTTACAGGTAAATGGCCAATACGCTATTCGTAGGCCTCTTTATCCTATTCTTTTTTTTGAGTTTTATATAGCGCGAACTAGAACCGAACCGAATCAGTTATCAGAGCGCTTTTACATAGCACCAGTTATGTTACATGAGGACACACTTTCATTTTTTTAGGCACGGGGAGATTAAGTGATTTGCCCAGAATCACAGGGGGTTTTTGGCGTCGTTACCGAGACTCGAACCCAGATCCCCAGGTCTGAGGTCGAGCGCCTTAGCCGTTAGGCCAACCCCTCTCCAATAAACCCAAAGATGATTCTCTCTTGTTAGATCGTTGTCCAGCTCCGTATACTCTTCCCTCTGCTCCTGATGAGTCAGATGAGGAGCAGGATAAAGCCCGTGACACTCGCTCAATGTTAAATACCGAACGTTCCTCTCAGATTATATCTGCGGCGCATAAAGCCGATCGTAGTACTAATACTGCTTCTGAAATCTTAGATACTATTCAGAATTGGTCGGAAAGGGAACATAAATATTTCACCGAGATATTTGCTGGAGAGGTTCTTGAGCGATTCAGGAAATATTCGGTGGAAGTAGAGCCAGATGATATAGCAGCTGATTGTAAGCAATTAAGTGAAGGTTCTTTTGTCTTCTCCCAGGTGGCTGACACGATCAGACGCTTGGTTAAACTATGTGATGAAGCAGTCCGTTTGCGGGAGGAAAAAAAGGCAGAAGACGCAGATGCACAAACATATCGAATCAACATGGCACAAGCTCCGACGCTCGAAACAGATAAGAATGTTGTAAATGTGAAACCTATGCTGGAAACCGCACCTATATATATGTTCCTCCTAAAGGAACAGGCACAGTGATGATAAGACTTCTATTGACGCAAAAGGGTATTTTATTTATAATTGGGTTTACACTCCTTGGAATAGAGCAGAGGTCATGGCTCTTAAAAATGCATTGCCTGATTCGCGAAATAATCTGACAGCTTTTTATGAAGAAATTGAGGGTGCCATTAGCTCTTGTACTATGACTTTATCTGACATTGATTTGTTTTTGTGGATTAATATTACCGCCTGATATGTGGAGAACTGTGCGTAAAGTTGATTATCGTGTGGTATTTGGGGCATTGTGGTCAGATATAGAACAATTAGGTAAAGATGGAGAACCTGCACAAAAACGGTGTCAGCTAATTTTAGATCTTCCAGCAGCTATCTTGGTTAAATTAAAGACAATTATTCCCCCTAAAAAGATAGATTGGACTATGTTAGCGTCTTGTAAGCAAAAGATAGATGAATCAGTTTCAGACTTCTTCCCACGCTTTGAAGAAGCATTCCACGATTTTAGTGATCAGTCATTGACAGATGACACGGGTAGGCATCTGTTTGTCGATAAATATGTCACAAACCTTTTGCCAGAAATAGCTAGTCGCCTAAAGGCGACTGAAAGTTCATGGACTACCTCCTCTCCGGTTTCTCTCTTAACTATGGCTCAGTATTGTGAATGACAAGAATTAGAAGCGAAAAGTAAGGAGGATACAAAATCTAAAGAGTTAAAAACAAAGGTTATGATGGTTCAAGCTTATGGCCCACCTTCTAGAGGTAAAAATAGAGGTGGACGTGGATCTTATGGTTCGTCTTTTCCTCCCTATCCTCTTGTAGATTTGTCTGTTGATCAGTGTGGGTATTGCAGACAATTCAGACATTGGATTTCTAATTGTTCAGTGATATGTGCTCAGCAGGGTTCACGTGGTCGGTGACAAATGAGAAATCGTTCAGGATTTTCAGGGCCTAGAGGAAATACAAATGATCGTGCTAGGTTTGATGATAATACACATGGACAAAAGGGGGCTAATACTTTTGACAGACGGAATCAATATCAAATATCTGACTATGAGTCGTCTAATTTGCAAGATTCTGCTTATGCATGGGATTGCCTAGGATGGGGTAAGGAATCAGTTGAAGTTCCAGTAGATCAGAAGGGTCCCTATGTTACAGCACATGCTTTGGGTTCTACTGATCAGTTTCCGGTTGATACAGGAGCTACTTGTAGCGCTTTGTCTAAACACTTGATTCCAAGGGCTCCCCTGTCTGGCTTAAGTATTACATCGATAGGTTTTAATGGAACATCCACCCTTAGCCCATTGCCACAACCACTTGCACTCCATGTTTACTGCTCCATGTCCATTTTTGCTTCCTCCAAATACACCAGACAACATTGTGGGTCTTGACATGTTCAAATATTTCAGGGCCATGATACGATGTTCTCCGGAAGGAGTACAGAGGTTATTTTAAATGACAACAACCCCCTGATTGAGAGATCCTGTATTGTTAAAGAGGATATTGCACTAGCTTCACTCCCTAGTACTTTGTGGGTTACTTCAGACACCGATGTAGGACAAATGATTGTTCCACCAGTACATATTAGTGTCATGGAGGGTGCTATACTGCCGAGATTGCCTCAATATAAAATTTCTCGAGAAGGAGAAGAAGCACTTGCACGTATTGTCCAAGATTTGATTAAGGTGGGAGTGGTGGAAGAAGTTCCTTATAATGTCTGCAATAGTCCGATTCTTCCCATTTTGAAAAAAGATACTGACACAAAGATTTATAGATTTATCATTGATTTGTGAGAAGTAAACAAGAGTGTAGTACCACAGTACCCTGTAGTGTCCGACATATCGACATTGCTTACCCTGGTCCCTCCAACAGCAACTACATTTTCAGTAGTGGATTTGAAGCACGCTTTCTTCTCAATTCCTATTCATCCTGATAGCCGATATTTGTTTGGTTTCACTTTAAATGACAGATCATACAGATTTTGTAGAGTTCCTCAAGGGTACACTGAGAGTCCGAGTATCTATAGTCAAGCCTTAAAAAGACAACTCGATTCCTTTATTTTGCCTGAAGGAGTGGCTCTCATACAATACGTCGATGACATCTTGTTGGCAGCTGATACACCTGAGCAGTGTGAAAAATGTACTTTGTCCTTACTTTCTTTTCTTGCAACACATCACCATAAAGTATCATGGAAGAAATTGCAATATTGTAGACCGAAGGTGACCTATTTAGGACACCTTCTGTCTAAGGAGGGCCGTGCACTGACATCAGATCGCATTCAAGCAATTCTAGACACTCCAGTACCTTCCACACAGAAAGATGTCAGTGCATTTATTGGTTTAACTTCATTTTGTAGGCAATGGATATTGGGTTTTCACACATTGTTAAACCATTGCTAGCACTTTTGACTAAGAACACTCCGATTCCTCTTCCTTGGACAGATGAATGTCAAAATGCCTTTCGCCAGTTGAAAAAAGCTCTTTGCTCTGCACCAGTGTTAGGCACACCTGATTATACGAAGGCCTTTACACTTTATGTACACGAGAAAGATGGATGTGCATTGTCAGTTTTAGTACAAACACACGGTGACAAGCAGCGTCCCTGTGCATATTTTTCTGCAGTTCTTGATCCTGTTGCTTGTGCGTTGCCTGGATGTTTTCGTTCAGTTGCAGCAACAGCTGTGTCCATAAGTCTGAGTGAAGGGATAGTTTTGTCACACAAACAGTTGGTGCTAGTACCCCATGCAGTAGATGCCCTTTTGAATCAGACTAAAACTCAGCATTTAACTACTGCTCGCTTGACAGGATACGAATTGACACTGTTAGCACCTCATATTACATTGAAGAGGTGTGCTACACTAAACCCAGTCACTTTGTCGCCATATCCTGCGACTCAATCTAAGGAGCCTCATGATTGTATATTCCTTACTGAGGAACAGACAAAGGGTTGCATTGATTTGCAAGATACACCCCTTCCAGATGTTGATGGGGAGCTGTGGGTTGATGGGTCCTGTTTAAAGTTACTGGATGGCACAACCTCAGCTGCATATGCAATCAGCACACTTGAAACAGTAGTGGAAACAGCTCGCGTACCACAGAAGTCGGCTCAAGCAGCTGAACTAATAGCCTTGACACGAGCATGTGAGCTTAGTACTGACTTATGTGTGAACATTTACACGGATAGCCGCTATGCTTTTGTAGTGGTTCATGATTTTGGCCTACTCTGGAAGGAAAGAGGCTTTCTTACATCCCACAGGATGCAGATAATGCACGGAGAATTAGTACATAATCTCTTGACTGCACTTACATATCCGAAGAAAGTTGCCATTATGAAGTGTAGCACACACAAGAAGATCACTGACAAAATAGGACAAGGAAATGCCTTTGCAGATCATGTAGCTCGTGAAACTGCAATACAGCGAAGCACTACACCTATGTACGTAGTAAAATCACAAGCTGAGGGTTGGCATGATGCTAGAGAGGAAGTATTGGATATACAGAGATCTGCCTCTGTGTAAGAACTTGAGCAGTGGTCCAAAGAAGGAATGTTAGACGTTGAGGATTGTTGGCGTAACAAAGAAATGAATAAATGGAAATTGCCTGCAGCCTATTTACAACCTATGGTTCAAATGGCACATGGGCTGGCACATGTTGGAGCTCTAGCAATAACTAAATTTCTTACACAAGTCTGGGAGCATCCTGAAATTGCCAGCCGAGCTAAAAGAGTGGTATAGTCCTGTTTGATCTGTTGGCATTACAATCCAGGAAAAGGGACACAAACTCCTACAGCAGGGTTTGCTACACCAACCGCACCTTTTGAAGTTTTGCAGCTGGATTACATCCAACTTGAGCGGATTAAATCCAACTTGAGCTCTGCAATAATCTAAAATATGTCCTAGTGTTGGTATGTGCCTTCAGTAAATGGATAGAGGCATATCCTACAAACGATAATACTGCTCTTACCACACCAAAGGTGCTTCTGAAGGAATTTTTTCCTAGGTATGGTGTTTGTAAAATTTTGTGGAGTGACAACGGACCTCATTTTATTGGGCAAGTTGTTGATTATGTCATGAAAGGATTAGTGATGAAACAGAAATTCCATACTGTCTTCCACCCACAATCAGCAGGATTGGTGGAAAGGTATAATTCTACCTTATAATTGAAGCTGGCGAAAATACTGGATTCCATGTCCCTAAAGAGGCTGGATGCATTGCCTTTGGCACTGTTATCCATAAGATCACTACCACACTCACGATCAGGTCTTACACAGTATGAGGTAGTATTTGGAAGACCGATGAACATTTGGGGAGTTCCTAAGCCACGCCCCATACATGATGTACCTTGTGTTCTGTTGAATGATTATTTGGCACAATTAACTGACAGTTTGACCTCTATTCATCGAACGGTTTGAGAAGCTCTTCCTGACAGATCTACAGGTGAGACCCATGACCTCCGTCCCGGTGATCACGTGATGGTAAAAGCATTCGATAGATCGAACAGCTTGGAGCCGAGGTGGCAAGGTACGGAGCAGGTGCTGTTGGCTACAAGGACAGCGGTTCGAGTGACGAACAGAAAGAACTGGCTCCATACCATGCACTGCAAGCGCGTATCGCCCGCTTTGGTGGAACCTGCTGCGCTGACTGACCATCGAGAAATTCTGGAGGCGGAGAAAGGTCAAGCTATCTCATCTGACGAGTCTACGGAAGTCTTCCCGGACCACACGATTTCTGGAACATTGCGACACAATTTGAGACCGAGGAAAGAATCTGCAGTTTTGAACAAGACTGGTTGAGCTACCGCCCTGGGTTTGTGAAATGGAGAGACAATGAGGCAAAGGGGGATCAGCCCTGCATTAGTGTAGTGACACCCATCTTGGCCCGTGGTGAAGAAATCAACGGCTGGAGAAGAGATCCAACGATTGTTTTCAACAGGTTCTTAGAAAGATCAATCATCGCTGTCATTGAAATGAATATTAGGAAAACGATTTGTGCTGTAGGGTTTGTGGTTGCCCTGGTGGTTTTGGCAATAACCACTTGGTTCATTGAGAAAGCAGTTCCTGCTCAACAGCTTTTTGTTCCAACTATTCCAGCTCCACTGGAGCATCACTACTACACTCTTCCTTATCATGAGCAGAAACATCGACAGTCCTATCTGAATAACACATTCATTCAGATGTTGCATCATTCCCATAATGCTACAAATACTACCAATTGTTGGGTATGTGGGATGATACCTGCACACCAGAAGAAAGGAGGAACACCTTTTATTCCTCTACCGTTTTCCCATAATGATTCATGTCAAGCTTGGTATGTCCTTTTGTTTGCTTATGGAAAGCCTTCAGTAGGTGGAATCATTTTTCAATTAAATAAAGAATGTTACTAAGATGAAAATGGTTATCCTCAAGCTAAAGGGACATAAAATGGGAATGGGATGAATACCAACCGGATAATATTTCGACACCATATGTCTTCACAAATGTGAGGAATATGAAGAACATTGGACCCTTTGTGATTTCTGTAACAAGAGCAAAAGCAGATTTATGTATTGGCAGTGTTGGGAGAATTCCCGTAGGACGAAGTGAATGTATAACTACGCTGAACATTGAGGATGTTAATAAAGTAGTTTTATATTGTCGCACAACACCTATTTTGTGTGTGGTAATAAAGTATATTATCAATTACCTGTTGGATGGTCAGGGGTATGCTACATATAATTTTTGTTACCACCTGTGTTTTTAGCACCTGCATCATATCATCTTGACCTGAAACTGTACAATGATATTTCTACGAATAGATTTAAACGGACAACAAGTACTGACGAGATTGACCAGACAGACATCGCTCTGCAACAATATGTCGATTTCAATTTGGGTTTATTTTTCTTTGTGGGTGCTGCATTGAATAGCATCAAGATCAAACGATTGACTCGTGTTGTGGAAGCTGTCACCAATCAGACAGCTATGGCATTTGGGTACATTACGGAAGAACTACAAATTGCAAGAATTGTAGCACTCCAAAATAGGATGGTGCTCGACGTGATTTTGGCTGATCGAGGTGGTGCATGCCGCATCATCGGTAGCAGTTGCTGCGTCTTCATACCTGACCACTCACCTTCAGTTTATGACGCAATCTCTAAGCTGCATAAGATTGCTGCAGACATTCACCCAGAGACTGGTACATGGACATTTTCAAACTGGATATGGACACTTTTTATTACTTGGGGCTGGAAGCTACTGACTATTCTATGTATAATACTGGTGACACTATTTACATGCTGTACTTGTATACAATGGGGTCCCATGATTTGCTCCACGTGCATCACTGCTTGTACACCTGCCAAAAGAAATATTACAAAAGAACAAGAAATGCTAAATAGTGAAGTTACTGAGATGATGAACATCAATGTACAGGATGCAGATCCAGATTACCCCAGACAGACGAATGTCTTCAGCAAATGCTGAAAGGGTCATCTGTCGTAATTTAGCAATGATTAGGTTAAGCATTAGCAGAAGACATCTTGTATTTAGAGACTATCTTGTCCGTTTTACGGAATCCATTTTGTATTTCTGTTGGCCATTTTGTTTGCCATATGCTCTGTCCTACCTTCCTGTTAACTGCTCTTGAAATCTGCCTAGAGACAAGATATATTTATCCTCTTCTGCTTTGCATATGCTCAGTTGAGCATGCAGCTGTCTCCAATTTGTAACTGTCAAGATGTGTCCACCAGAATTAGCTAACTGTCAGCCCTTCCCATTTGTTGCTAGCACACTCTCTGTATGACCGTATATGTATTTGAAACCAACACTCTGTGCTGTGTACCGCCTTCATTTCAGCCCCTGTGTGGGTATAAAAAGCGTGATGGGCGTGGCTGATCTAGACAGCTCCGATCAACCAGCATCTGGACCAGGTAAGAAGCATGCCATCACACCCCTAACACCACCCAAACACCCCCCAGCAGCGACCTAGGGGCAGGAAAAAAGATTTGTAGTCCAGAGAAGGTACATAGGCAGGCACAGCAATGCATTGTGGGAGATGTAGTCATATGAAATTCAAAGTTGTGCATTTTCGGCCAGCCAGTCCCAAATAGCATGTGCAGGTCAGGAAAGGGAAATAATTAACAAATGTAATCCCAAACGGTGACATTTATTATTTTCATAGTGCAAGTGAGTACAGTTAATAAATGTTTGCTATTCTGTCCACAGCACCATCTACAACACCGCCTACAGGCAGTGCAACATTGAATGATCGTCCAAACTTAGGAGACGCAGGGCATGAATGATCGTCCTAACTTAGGAGACGCAGGGCATGAGGAGCACACAGACGGGGAGAACAGCCTTGTCATCCCTAAAAAGAAACAAAGGAGACACATAGTAAGACCACTACCACCAATGGAGGGCGAGGTAGAGGACAGCGATGAAAATGTGCACTCCGAAACCACACAGCCACAGCAAGAAGTCCGTGCACGAGACCACCAAGTCCCACAAGGCACAGCCTGGCGCAGACGTCGCACAACCAGCAATAATGAAGATCGGGGTGAGGAATCAGTGTTTGCAGGCCTGGAAATGAATATGTTGCAGGTGCAGCGCCTGCAAGCAAAAAACATAAAATCATTACAAAGAGAGGTGAGGGCAGGCTTCAGGGGAATAAACGGTGAACTGAGGGGTGCCATGCAGGCGCTTTGTGAAGAACTATGCGCAGACCGTGCTGCTAGGCGCCCAGAGCTGCAGCGCCTGGCTCGATATACATGGGCCATTAACCGCTTGGCCTCTGCCACAAACATCCTGTCCAGGTGCAGTATACACATGCAGCGGGAGTTTGCACATGTTAGCCAGGATATAGCTACTGCACTTGTGCAGGTAACATCTGCTGTTGACGAGCTGCGGGCAGTTCAAACTACAGGGCCTGGAGTACTAACTCCCAGTGAAGAGGACGCACAGTCAGGGCGGAAGAGCAACACCCCACCACCCATCATGGAGAGGCGCAGTAGTGGCAGAAACAATAGGCCTACAATGTCCAATGAGGATAACGCTGTGCAACAACCAACAGGGGCCTCAGCTAGGCTGCGCCGCATATGAGGTGTTTACTTTGATACCACTGGGAGAGGGGAGCTACAGACTTGACTTTACACTCACTCCTGTTTTCTATATTGCACTGTGAGGAAAACATGTGCATGACAAATGGAGTGTGACTAGTTGGCAATAAGGATGTGTGACATTATTTCTCCTGCAATTAAGGAATAAAAACACAGTCACACACATAAGATATGGCATTCTGTCATTTTTTCTTACCTAGAAATAATTGCGCGTAATCTCCTCACGCCTCTGACGCCCAGCTGCTGCACCGGCTACCATACGTCCTAGTCCAAGCCCCTCCTAGTCAGAGGATTCTGATTCACTCAGCTCCACTGGTGTGCCTTTCCTGGTGGCGATGTTGTGCAGCATGGCACATGCTACCACTATCTTGCAACATGTTTGTAGGCTGTATTGTAGGGCACCTCCACTTTTATGGAGGCAGCGGAATCTGCTCTTCAGTATCCCGAATGTGGGTTCAATGGTGCCTTTGGCAGGACTCAGGTAGGGCATCAACATGAAATCCCGAACTGCATATGCACTGTCACCTGTGGGTTGAAATTTAATGGTTAGTCACTGAACTGCACATGGTAGTCAGTACAAATGTGCCCTATGTTTAAATGCATTTACCTAGTAGATATCCCTCACCAAACTCCCCTCTTGAGAGTCTACGGTATATCCCACTGTGACGGAAGATGAAAGCGTTATGTGTGCTGCCTGGATACTTTGCTACTATGTCATTGAGGATGTGTTTGGCATCACACACCACCTGTATATTTAGTGAATGGTAGCATTTGTGGTTCCTGAACACGTACTCATTGTTTGAGGGGGGGATATTGCAACATGTGTCCCATCTATGCATCCTATCACGTGGGGGAATTGGGCAATTTGGTATTTGGTATAAGTCCTGCTTGGTCTGGTCTTGTGCCTGTGGGGTGCTTGGGAAGTAAATGTGGTGTTGCATCCTCTGTACCATGGCATCAAGGAACGCATGGAAAAAGCACGAAAGTGCACTTTGTGACACCCCTCCTGCTGTGGCTATCACCCCCTGAAAACGACCTGAGGCCAACAGGTGTAGTGAACACAGGACCTGGATGTGAGTGGGGATGGCATGTGTCCTGCGTGTGGGGTGTTCAAGGAAGGGTCTAAGTTCTTCAATTAAATCAAGAATACTGTCTTCATCCAGTCTGTAGTGGGTGTAGATGTCCTCCTCAGTGTGCTGGTAGATGGTGATGCGCGCACGGAATATTCTCTCCTGGCGTCTCCTCCTCTGTGCAGCAACTCTGAGTTGCATCCTCCTGGCTATCAAGTAAAGCCCCGCCATTGTGGAAAAAAGTCTTTTGCATTCTGGTACTCCTTAAATAGGTTGCACCTGGTTAGCACCTGCTCCTACTTGGTGGTAATTGCGATTCTGTAAATTGCAAATTTCCAAAAATCGCAATTTGCGATTTTTTCATGCATTCCATAGTGATTTCTTATTTTGCGATTTTCCGTTTGAGAATTTCGCACACTGAGACATCTCAAAAATAGGAAATCGCAGGAAATTCGCAGATTTTTCAATCTCGCAAATTAAGGAATCGCATTTTATGTGATTTCTTGTTTAGAGAGACACTTTTGCTACATACATTCCGAATAGCGAATTTTCATTCGCATACGCTTGTTTTTGCGAATTGCAGCGTTTGCAAATGAAAATTTGCTTCATACATATGGCCCTAAGTCCCAATACTTAATGAATCTGGGAAAGTAACTCTTGGTCTCTTCTACAGTCTAGTCTAGGGTTTTCAGGGCCGACTCTCAGGAACAAAGGGTCAGAATTATTTAATAGTTTTGCAATGCAGCACAGCAACTAAAGATGATGTGTTGCTTCATGCAAGAGGAAAAATAAAGCCCATTGCTATATTTACAGCGATATGCCACTGATGCTGTCAGCCCCTATACTGCTTCTCAAAGAGGCTGCTTATTACCACGCATAAACCTTTTCATTATAGTGCAATGGTGATGTCTAGTATAGGTTTTAGTAAAAAGTACTAAGTTTATATTTGGAGAAAGTAAAATATTTCTCAAGCCTAATGGCATCCTCGTAAAGGTGTTTTTTTTTATCAAAGCCCTGTATACCATTTTTAATGGATAGGGCTTTGCGTCAGAAACTATGAATGATAGCGTGAGACTGCCCATGGCTCTGCTTTTCTGGCGCGGAAAGTCGTGTACAGAACTGACGTCAGTGCGTGAGGGCATCGTCTAAGTAGCTACCACCACGTCATCCCAGCGACCACGACGCCAATGACGTACTGGAGCCGACCGACGCCACCTTTCGACCCACAGAGATACTGCTGATTAAAACCTTTCCGGATCCAGTCTGACGCCTGGAGGTAATTCTCTGGTAACAAATCTATAACTAACCTATGTTTCTTACAGATATATAGTTACTGAAGGTCACTAACGTGTACATCTGCCCTTACGTCAATCTATGGCCTACTTTAGGGGTGAATTACGTGTAATAAAAGGGAGTTTTAAGCTTGGCAGGTAGTTGTAAATACCAAGACGAAGTGACAGTAAACTGCTCACACAGGCACTGCAGTGGTAAGCTGGAGGCAGGTTTAAAAGGCTACTTCCGAGGGTGGCACAATCAAACAAGGTAAGAAAAATAGGAAGACGAAGGCAAAGAATTTGAGGTAAACCTTCAGTGAGCACCATTTTTCAAAACACAGCCACTGATCTATCCATGCATTCACTCATGTATTCAACTATTTTTGACCTAACTAATCCATTCATCCTCCCATACACTCTCGCATGTACTCAGCTATCCATTCCTCCACCTACACAGTCATTCATCCATGTACTCACTCATCCAACTATTGACTCATTATATTATTCACAAACTCTCCAATGCAGGCAAACACACATACAAGCTCTCCAGTCAAGGAAGACTCACTTCCAAGATTTCAGTGTTGGACCAATGTGAGATTTTCAGGACATCCCCACAAAATAAACGTACATTCTATGGTTCTAGACAGTTATATATGTTGTACATTATGCAGACTCAGCTGGTGGTCAAAGAACACTGTATATCAATTGGAGACATATATTTTACAATGACATTTCATTCACATATTTACCAATGTGTTAAATTGCATACGTACGTTTTGGCTGGGATCACACAATTTGTAATCGTGTTCCAGAGTAGGGATTTAGAATATTAGGGCCACGGTTTCGAGCTTCAAAAGACAGCAGCATAGACTCCAGACTTATATCTTTAAAATGTGGTATAGACCGCCCCCCCCTCCTTCTGCACCTACTTGCGACATCCCTGAGTTTGAACTAGCAGATACAGATTTATGGCCACGAAGAATGCTTTTATTAAAACACATGTGAGGCTAAACCATTATTTGTACCAGGTAAGTTTTGCAACAGCTTTTTTAAATCACTTATATTTGAAAGGTCATTTCGCAAATACATAGTATTGCCTTTTACAAGAATCTTTAAGGTAATTAGAGTATAAGCAAAGTAAATGTTGCTACAGTGGGACACCATTTTTTGACATATGCATTAATACGAGCCTTGGAACGTCAACAAAGGTTATCAGAATAACATGCACACGCAACCCTATGTGTCCAGGAATTCAAGAGAACTGGAAATACATCAGAAGACTTCTGATTTTACACACGCAGATGTAATTTACAATAACGTGCCTGCTCCATCCAAGTATTGCACAGAAGAATTTCTTTTACATATCGGATTCGCCCCATCAGAGTGCCTGCCAAATCTAAAAAGTATTAAACACTGATAATAAAAACCAGGAGGAGAGGATACCATCCAGGCAAAACTCACGCTATGAGTAGAATATTTTGGCAGCTAGGCTTGCTGGATTTCAATCCTTTATTCCTGCTTCAACAATGTGATTTACACACCCCTGAAGAGCTGTGTCTTTTAATACGTTTCCGCTATTTCAAACCACCTCATTGTAGCAGTCTGCACAGCCCACATTTAAAAAAACACTTTTAATATCATGCACTGGAATAGAAGAACATATTTAAGGTCACACGTGAATTCTATTACATACTCAATTTTACAGTTGTTCATAAAACATCCAGAAGTCCGAAGGTTACCTGAATTGCGGATTTTTATTAATGATTAGCATGCTGAAATGTATAAAAAAAACTGAGAACAAATTATGTCAAGCCAGATGCTTTTGAGTTACTTGAAATGAAAAAGGGAAGATAAGCAAGGCTCAAAACTCCAATGTTTTTTTGTGAAAATATTTGTATTATTCGTTAAGTGAACAAATGCATAGCAATATATTATAATACATGCCAGTATGATCCCTCATCCCCTGCCCTTACAATGCTCTAATACCTGCCCTTATTATGTCTAATCCTGTAGATGGTTGCGCATTTCCCCTGACTATTCAGTTAGCGTCCCAAGCACCTTTGGCAGCTGTAGGCTCAATTCTATCCTCGCCCCCTTGGACTTATTTCCCTCTTATATTGACAGCTCTCTTTACTTCGCCCTGTTCCCCCACACTTTATCCAATTTGCCAGGGCGCCCCCGCCCCTGGTAGATTACCTTCTCTGCAGTGCAGCACCAATCCAAATCCTGCTCCCACTCTCTTACCATTGGCAATTGCGATGACCCCCGTAGCCTTGCTGTGTTTCTCTTTGCTACCATATCAGCTAGCATCAGCCATTTTTTTGGGATCTTGACCAATCCAATCCAGCTGTTACCATTAATATGAGCCATTTGGCTCCATCGGGACTGTTTGCTCCACCACCCTGGACATCACTTTTGCCGTCCATGCCCAGAATCTCTGCAGCACGGGACAACTCCATAACGTATGGAGGAAAGTGCCCTCACCTCCACAGCCTCTCAGGCACCTAAATGTGTCACATTTCCCCATCCGACAAAGTCTCAGCCTGGTTGTGGAAACTCTGTGCACAATTTAGAGCTGTATTAATCTAAAGCGGGCCCTGATGGCTACTTCCGTCAGTCACTGTATGACCTTTAACCAATGATCCTCCTCTGAGAGCCCTAAGTCTCCCTCCCATTGCTCACTGAGGATTACCAATGGATCTGGGGCGTTGTTAATTATTTTCTTATATATTATGAAGGTTGCCTTTTCCGCTATAGGATCCGCTATCAGTCTATGCTCCAGGGGTGAGTGTTCAGTTATACTGCCACCCTTTTTTATAAGTACTGTTAGGGCATGTTTCAATTAAATATATCTAAATATTTTAGACATTTGGTACTCTTCATGGAGACGTAGGAAGTCCACTACCTCCTGGCCTTTCCATCCATCTCTGAGAGATTTCATGCCAAGGATTTCCCATGAGCGGAAACCTTTTAACTCTCGCACTTCTTTTAGAAAGTCACTAGCCCATAAGGGTGTACGCTCCGTCAGTCTGCCCTCCCACCCCTGGAATTTGGTTGCCTCTTTCCATATCCTAACTGTTGTTTGCGTGTGGGTTGGCAGTCTTCCCATGTGTCCTGTACTGTATATAGCCTCCAGGTATCCCTTTTGCCCCATTGCCCAGTGGTCTACACTTCTCCAGTACTTCATATCGTGCTTGCCTTTCCTTCTTTTCCCCCCTGACAATGCTTGTGTATAGGCTCGTATTACTGTTTTGTATGCTTCCCACAGTACCACCAGCGATTCAACTGACTCCTGGTTATCCTGAAAGTATTGTTCCGTACGCTTCCGGATTTTATCTTGTGTCTGCCTGTTTTTAGCCAGCTAGGGGTCTATACGTGGTGGGAGAGTGTAGTTCCCAGTGAGCACCTGGAGTGTGAACTCTACTGGTGAATGGTCAAAAAATCCTCTCGCCCTATGGACTGCCCCTCTAAACCTGCCTGCCCCGTATGCATAGGTCAAAAAATAGTCCAGTCTAGAGTGGTCTTGGTGAGCAGCTGACAAAAATGTGCATTGTCTGCTCAATGGGTTGTGCACCCGCCAGAGATCCAACAGTCCTATTGCTTCAACAAATGATTTTAATATGTCCCCACTGGCTTCCTTATTAGTGTTAGATAGTCTAGCTATGCTTGGGTCCATCACCGCATTCCAGTCCCCCCCAATTACCAATGTCCCATTTGGAAATTTAAGGAGCAGCGCACTTAGCTCTTGCAATGTGACAGAATGCATTTTGGGTGGTTCATATACCGAGCATATATTAACTGTCTTGCCTTCCCACACACCGGTGATGGCTACGTATCTGGCTAGCTGGTCAAGCCAAGTCTTTCGGGGAACGAATACCAGCGTTGTTTTTACTAATATTCCCACCCCCCTCAGACCCTGAGGTAAACCCTGAATGTGCCAACAGTTTATATAAAAAATCTATGTAGGGCTCCACATCTATTATGCAAAAAGAACAATTGATGGACAGAATGCAGAACAATGTCATACATTCACGGCAGTACAAAGATCTGGGCCTAAATCTATTGTTTTTTTGCTTCTCATGCCATTCCAGTTTGAACCCAGCCATATGCAAATGAGTCTTGACCCTGCGCCCGATGGGAACAGTCAAGCCCAAACTGCCTGGCCATGTCCTCCCTGTATTGGAAACAAGCATCCTAGGTCCGGCTTCAGGGTTTCATTCCTCATCAGCCAGGATAGCTTGACTCCAGTGGCATAGAGAGCACAGGACCCCCGTCTGGGCATACCCGTCCCACTCAGGGTGACAAATGTAAAATGAACAATTGATGGACAGAATGCAGAACAATGTCATACACTCACCCCAGTAACAAGATCTCAGCATAAATCAATGTTTTTTTTGCTCCCCGTGCCATTCCAGTTTGAACCCAGCCATATGCAAATCAGCCGTGACCCTGCTCCCAATGGGAACAGTCGAGCATGAATTACGAGACAAGGTCTTCCCTGAAATACAAACAAGCATCCTAGGACCGATTTCGGGGTTTCACCCCCTCATCAGCCAGGATAGCTTGACTCCAGTGTCATGTAGCGCACAGGACCCACGTCTGGGCGTACCCGTCCCACTCAGGGTAACAAATGCACAAAAAAAAACAATTGATGGACAGAATGCAGAACAATGTCATACATTCACCCCAATACAGAGATCTGGGCCTAAATCCATAGTTTTTTTTGCTCCCCATGCCATTCCAGTGTGAACTCAGCCATATGCAAATCAGTCTTGACCCTGTGCCCAATTAGAACCGTCTAGCCTGAACTGCCAGGCCAGGTCCTCCCTGGACTGGAAACAAGCATCCTAGGACTGGTTTCGGGGTTTCCCCCTCATCAGCCAGGATAAATTGACTACAGTAGTATGGAGAGCACGGGACCAACGTCTGGGCATACCCATGCCACTCGGGGTGACAAATGCACAAAGAACAATTGATGGACAGAATGCAGAACAAAGCCATACAGATCTGTGACTGGGCATGAATATCTGAAAAGATTCAGCGCTCCATCCATCATCTCCTTGTGTTTGTTTTGTTCGCCTTAAGTAGGCAGGGTTTTCCCAGACATGGGTCCCTTGCTCACTAGATTCAAGCTAGACTGGCTGATGAGGGGTTTTACTCCAAAACTGGTCCCAGGATGTTTGTTTCCAGTTCAGGTAAGACCTGGCTTGGCAGTTCAGGCTGGACTGTTCTCATGAGGTACAGGGTCAAGACTGATTTGCATATAGCTGGGTCTGACCTGAGGTGGTGAAGTGAGCGATGATGGATTCAACCCAGATCTGTGACTGGGGTTGAGTGTCTGAAAGTTTAATCGATCCATCCATCATCTCCTTGTTTTTGCTTTGTTCATCCTAAGTTGGCAGAGTATGCCCAAAAGTAGACCCCTTGCTCACTTTGCCATTGGATTCAAGCTAGCCTGGCTGATGATGGGTGTTATCCCGAAACCGTTCCCAGGATTCTTATTTCCGGTTCAGGGAAGATCTGGCGTGGCAGTTCGGGCTAGACTGTTCCCATGATGCACATGGTCAAGACTGATCTGCATATACCTGGGTCTAAACTGAGGTGGCGAAGTGAGCTATAGAACGATGATGGATTCAACCCAGATCTGTGACTGGGGGTGAGTGTCTGTAAAGTTTCAGCACTCCAGCCATCAACTCCTTGTTTTTGTTTTGTTCATCCTAAGTTGGCAGGGTATGCCCAAAAGTGGGCCCCTTGCTCACTTTGCCACTGGATTCAAGGTAGCCTGGTTGATGAGGGGTGTTATCCCGAAACCGGCCCCAGGATTCTTGTTTCCGGTTCAGGGAAGACCTGGCTTGGCAGTTCGGGCTGGACTGTTCCCATGATGCACAGGGTCAAGACTGATTTGCATATAGCTGGGTCTGAACTGAGGTGGCGAAGTGAGCTAAAGAACGATGATGGATTCAACCCAGATCTGTGACTGGAGGTGAGTATCTGTAAAGTTTCAGCACTCCAGCCATCATCTCCTTGTGTTTGCTATACATGTTTTACCCTTGAGATGTGTTTTTTGTAATAGAACCACATCGGGAGCATGTCTGCGAATGTATTGCATAACCATTGTACGCTTAATTTTGTTGCCCAGTCCGTTACCATTCCAGGTCATGAGAGTCAGGTTGCGTCCAGTGGGGTTTGGCGCTTGAGGCGAAGTTTGGCTTAATCTCTTAGTGTCATTCAACATCATTTGTGTTTCTAGATGCAAATTTGTGCCACCCGTATGCCTTTTCCTTCCGTGTACCCCAGGGATCTGTAGTCTGTACCACCCTATCCCTTCTCATACTACAGTCATTTAGAGCGTCTATGCATTGAATGCTTATTTATTTATTTATTTATTTTCTTGTATAGCGCAGGAATCGACCCCCTAAAGGTTATCTCCGCGCTTGTGCCAAAGCTATGCTACCCAGTCTTGCGCAGGATGGTGTGCTGTGGTTACATGGATGGGAAAAGATGGGTTTTAAGGGATTTCTTAAAACTCTGGAAGTTGTTATCCTGTCTCAAGATAAGGGGAAGCGAGTTCCAAAGCATGGGACCCTTGTAGGACAGAGCTCGACCTCCCTGTCTTACTTTCCTTACACGTGGTACCTGAAGGAGCATTTGGTTACTGGAGCGTAGAACACGTTCAAGCCTATAGGGGATACATTTATCTGTCAGGTATTTTGGTCCAGAACCAGAGAGACATTTAAAAATGGTACAACAAATCTTAAACTTGAAACGTTGTCGTACTGGTAACCAGTGGAGTGTATCAAGGAGGGGACGGGAGGGGGATCTGGCCGGGGCATTAAGGACCAGTCTTGCTGCGGTGTTCTGGACCACTTGTAATCTACTGAGTTGTTCCTCATTGGCAGAGTTGTAAAGGCCATTACAGTAGTCTAATCTACTTATTACAAGGGTCTGAACTATAGTCTTTCTATATAGATCAGGCAGAAATGGAAAGATTTGTCTTAAGAGTCCAATAGTGTGGAAACAAGACCCGGCCACCTGATTAACATGTTCTCTTAGCAGCAAGGCCTGGTCTAAACGTACTCCAAGATTATTTTCTATCTGCTTAGGACAGGGAGCTGGACCCAGGTCTAAAGGCCACCAATCCGGTGACCACAGGAGAGGTGCTTACCCGAACAACATAACCTCAGTTTTGCCTACGTTGCATTGGAGGCAATTAGAGGCCATCCAGTCTGCCACTGCTCTCATGCCCTCAGCAAAGGATTTCCTGATTGAGGGTGTGAGGGTTTGGAACGGGAACATAAGCTGGGTGTCGTCAGCGTATGATACCGGGGTGAACCCATACGCTCTCACAATGTCCGCCAAGGGGGCCACATACACATTGAAGAGGGTAGGGCTTAGGCATGAGCCTTGTGGCACCCCCTTGGTGAGCTCCCTAGAGGTGAAACGTAGGGAGCCTAACATGACACTTTGTGTGCGATTGGAGAGAAAGCTCTCCAGCCATGACAGAGCCTGACCTCCTATTCCCACCTTCCGCAGACGACCGAGGAGAATGCCATGAGACACCGTGTCAAATGCAGCAGAGAGGTCTAACAGCACCAGAATCATAGAGCCCCCACAAGCCCCTTAAGAACAAGTAACACACACTTTTGTAACCCAAACTTTAAAACTCCCCCCTCCCTGCTACCCTGCACAGTGGGTAAACAACTTCCCACTTCCCAAACTTGCTGAGCGCCTGTCGCCCCAGAACTCAACTTTGGTGCTTTGGGCGGGCTTAGGCCATAACTGTGACCACAGAGTCCCTTCCCTCCTCCTCCCTCAAGTGTTGTGTCTCCCACATTAGTTATAGATATCGCAAACCCCAATTAACAACACAATCTCTTGAATAAGATCAGATTTAGTTTATGCATAGTGCATTATCTGCTTTTCCAGTCTCTTGCCGGGGCCCTCTGTCTCGATGTCCCAGCCACTGTCCATTTCTTTATATTGTCCTCTAGTCTATTGCCACTCCGTTTCCCAGTTAGTGATCGCATCATCTTTTAGTCTTCCGGTAGGGGTTGACTGTCTCTGTGGTTCTGTGGTCCTTGTGTAGCTTTCTCAGCTGCCTCCGTTTCCTGATTTGCAGTGTTACCTTCATTGCTGGTCAATTGGTTATGTTATGTTATGTTAATATTTCTTTATTAAGCGCACGTACGCCTGTAGGCTTCATGGCGCTGTCGGAGGGGAACATAACACAAAAATAATACTCTAGAAGTAAGCCTGTTTAAAAAGCCAAGTCTTAAGAGAATGTCTGAAGGTAAGAAGATCTGGACTTTGCCTTACAGGCAGTGGTAGTGAATTCCAAAAGGTGGCTGCAAGATGGTCAAAGCAGCTACCACCCAGGCGTTTTTTCTTAAAAGTCGGCACGACTAAAAGAGCTTTATGAGCAGAATGAAGATTTGGTGCCATTTTCCAACTCGCCGTCACCCATCTAGCCATTTCCATGCTTCTTCCGAAGTGGCAAACCACCAGATCTTGCCTTCTCCTGTCACCCTGAGTGTAGATGAGAATAACGAGGAATATTTGAGGTCCTTCGCTCATAGTGCCTTTTTAACTTCCAGGAATGTCCTCCGAGCTTGTTGTACTTTTGCCGTGAAGTCAGGGTAGAAAGCTATTGTTGAATTGTCTATTTTGAGTGGTGTAGCATTCTGTGCCACTTGCAAGATCAAATACCATTTCCTGTAGTTGAAAATACACATGATGATTGGGCATGGTGGTGCCCCAGGTATTGCCCTGGTTCCAGGTACTCTATGGGCCCTTTCCACCGTGAAGTACTTGGATAGGCCTTTTAGTTGGAGTTTCTTAATGATCAAATCTTCAACATAAAGATCTACTGACGGTCCCTCCGCCCATTCTGGCACCCCAATTATTCGCATTTTATTGCGATGGGAGCTACCTATCTGATCTTCGAACTTTGCCTCCAGTATCTTCGTCGAGTTGGAGAGTTCCTGCATTTGCTTCTGCAGTGCTTTTGTATCGTCCACTAAGGTGGTTGTGACCTTTTCAATTTCCTTCACCTTAGTGCCCATGTTTCTCAGATCCACTCTCATCAGTGATACTTCTGTGGTCTCTGTATCTATCTTGCCTGCTAGGTCCGTTCTTACACCTTGGAGTGCTGTCATTATGTCTTGCAGCATTGGTCCTTCCATCTCCACACCTGACTGTGCTCTGCCTCATTCATGTTCCTATCACGGCGGTCTTTGGTCACTGCATACTTGTCCAGTTTCATTTGGAGGACTCCCTTTGGGCCCCTCCCACACGACATGGCTCTTGGCGCTTTCCTCTATCCTTCTAGATACGCCTTTTAATTCAGTGAACAGTGTGCAAAGGTTGTTCAATTTAGGAGGTGTATTGAGCCCCAGCAGTAGTCACTGCCGCATGTAAAAGGCCTCATTCCCTTAAGGCCTGTCGGTTTTCCTGCCAGGGCCCTCATACGCCTCGCTCTACTCGGGCCTCTGCACTGTCCATCAATCAGGCCTTCCCAGGTCCACATTTATGTGGCCTTGCTTGCAGTAATCTACTCCTGGATATGCGTTAGCCTCCCTTCTTTTACACAGGTTCCCAGTACCGCCACAGTTGCGCCATAGGATAGCTTGCCTCTCAATTCAGCTCTACCGGTCTCTTGCGTTCCAGTCCCCAAAGTTCACTCCCCTCCTCCACCACCGATTCCAGGTGCTGCGGTTTCAAGGTCGCCTATACCCCGCTAGTGGGGGGTCTATAAAGTATTTCTTTAGAGGCCTCTACCTTTAGCGTTTCACCTTTCATGTTAGCTCAGCACGTTCAGGCCTTCACTGCCCAGATGTTACCACCAGCTCGCAGTGGTCACCGGGACATTGTACCCCTGCCCTCGGGTGTTAATATACTCCCGCTGCGATCTTTTAGGCATCTCCTGGCGACCTAGTCTTAATTCCTCGCCGCACACCGCCACAGCATGTGGCTGCACAACCTAGCTCCAGGCTGCGAGCCGTGCCTTCTCTGATGCGGGCAGTACTTCCGTGCCTCCTCCGCCATTCTGAGAGTAACTGGGCCCCTCACGCTGCGTGCTCAGCGGATGCGATTCACTAGTGGAAGGGGAAGAGAAGGCCCCCCTCAAGCGCCGGCCTTGTTGCTGCTCACCCCTTACCTACTCTCTGTTACGATTGGCCAGTAGCACCACTCGAGCCTGGGGCTTCCGGCGTGGTTTTCCCTGGATTCCTTGATTAGGCTTTGTGTTCCCGAATCGGCCTCTTCTGTTGCGGTCTCCGGTTCCAGGAGGTCTTCCGCTCTCCCACTCGTCCACACAGCCTTATTCATCCGGATTATGCCAGGATATTGGAGGGATCACTGGGTTGGCTTGGTGGAGCTCACCTAACTTGGGGCAATTTCTTCTTGCGGCAAGCCACGCCCCTCAAAACTCCTCTGTTAATAATCTGACAGTGGCTTGTCAGTCTAGTGGAAATTATCCCTTAAGCATCAGACTGTGATGCCCATAAAAACATCAACAGGATTGTAGTTTACACCTACTGTGAGTACACGAGATACTGAGGAAACTGTCGATAAGCTGCTGAAAAAAAGTGTCTTTAGTATTCATTTTAGGCAATGTCTTACCTAGTAAGGAGTAAAGATGTGTTCATGGTGTCCGTATTTGATCATCCGCGGAGGGTGGTGGTGAGGTCGGGCCCTGATATTGTTAGATCTATCTGCAGCCTTCCACACCATCTCCTGAGTGGCTGAAGCAGGTGACTCCTGCTATGTTTTAAGCTGGTTAAAATCGCTTTTTGGTGGAGAGAATCCAGTCACCCTACCTCCTTTCTGTTCCCATTTCATGGAAAAACAGCTGTAGAGTCCCACAGGAATCAATATGTTTTTAATTAAATTCCAGGTAGGCCCACATTACGGGTGACCCAGTTTTTGGTGCAATAATTGCAAACTAACACCAATGTGTTCAGAATTAACTGGGAGTGGTAACTACCGCCTAGTAGAGTTTTCCCATAAAATGAAGATTAACATGCAGATTTTGGTGTTTACCACACCAACGTTGTTTGTTCCAGTATTTACCAAAGTTGTCCCCCTGATACATATCCGTAGGGTTGACTTGCGTGTATTTATTAGGGGGGGGGGGTGCAGTGTTTATCAAAATACTCCTAATTCCATATAGGAGGTATGAGAAGTTGGCACAAATATCCAAATTTATCGGGCCACCCTTGATGATGGCCCAAGATGGAGCATCTCTCAAATTTAATTCATGCTTCCAGGTAGGAGAGGAGGCTCTGGCCCTATGTGACAACAATACCTAAGTGGACTATTGTTGCATGGTTTCTACTATTCAGTAGGAACTGTTTGTTTGTTGGAGAACATAAATGTTGGGATGGTGCCAGACTTATTTCATGCACCAACTCAAGATATGTTGGCCTTTAGACCTGCTAGCTCACAGTGCCACCATACGTACCCCTAAACCTAGTAAGGTAACAAATGGTTTGGGTATCATCTAAACATGACAACTCTAACCTCCAAGGAATCGTGGTAAAAGATCTAAAAGCCTTTCGTTCAGTCACTCATGCTCTCTCAGAGACATATACAAGAGATACACAAAGGGGTGTTTTCAATATTTATTGAACCATCATGATTCTTGAATAAAATATATGCGCTGCAATGATTAATAGACAGAAGCAGACAAATATGATTAGCAATTAAGGACAGTGAAAAGAATGAATGATTCCACCATCTATGCTGGCATATCAGTACTGTGTACAGTGTACTCCTACTTATGTATTCCCTACCTTAGATGTCTAGTGTGGGTGTTCTGCCAAGAATCCCCTACTGGATGACCTAAATCCCCGTTACCTGAAGGCAAGGTTTGTAGGTCCCCATCTTCGTTACATGTAGGACATCCCTCCTTGCAGAGGATAAACAGGAATCAGCTGTGTGGAACCATCAACGGTAGCGAATACCTCGCAATGGTAAACAGTCATAATATCGATTCCAAAATATAGAATGGACATAATATCGAAGTAAAAATATAGAATGGACAAAATATCGAATGGACACAATATAGTGGTTAAAAATATCGAATTTAAGGTAAGTAATATCGATTTTCAAAATATAGAAGTCAAAATATCATAGTATACAATATAGGCATTCAATATATCGATATTTTAATAATATCAATTTTTTTAAAGTGTTTTGTATGTTAGTATATGTGTGAAAAGTGTATATTAATTTTTGTAATGTATGTTTAATGTATTTTAAGTAATTAATTTTATGTTATTTAATTTTTGCGTAATTTAATTCTGTAGCGGGTTGTGGGTTTATAGGGGAATAGGGTGGGAAGTAATTTAATTGTAATTAAGTAAATAATTTTTTTCATTTATTGGTATTGATTTTATATTTATTGTTAATTAATTTTTAATTGGTAATTAATTTCTATTAATTGGCAATTAATTTTTATTAATTGGTAATTATTTTGTATTAATTAAATATTTGATAATTATGATAATTGTATTAATGTATTTTCTGTAGTGGGATGTGGGTTTATAGGGGAATAGGGTGGGAAGTAATGTAATTGTAATTAATTACATATAAAAAATACTTTTTGTGTATTGATAATTAATTTACTGTTAATTTTTAATTGGTATTAATTTTTATTATTAATTTGTTTTTGTTATTGAAAATTAATTAGTTGTTAAATAATTATGAATATGTTATTAATTTTTAATAACTAATATGTAGTTGTATTTCTAATTAATTATTACATAATTTGAATCCCTTAGAGCACTCCAATTATAGGCCTATTTCTCTGCTTCCTGCTCTTGCTAAACTTGCAGAAAAACATGTGCATTCCATCTTGTCTAACTTCTTAGAAGCTCATGACATTCTGCATCAGACACAGTCAGGGTTTCGATCCAACCTTAGTACAGAAACTGCACTGTTGGAGGTAACTGAGTCCATAAAGGAAGTGACAGATCGCGGTGGGAAGGCTATGCTGGTATTATTGGATCTCTCAGCGGCATTTGACACCGTCCCTCACAACCGGCTCCTTTCAAGACTCCATGAGATCGGAATCAGAGGGACGGTGTTCAATTGGCTTAAGTCCTTCCTCTCCGAGCGTCAACAAATGATCTGGTCACCACCTTTTTCAGCTACCGTTCCATCACTGGATGGGGGAGTGCCACAGGGATCAGTTTTAAGCCCTACCTTATTTAATGTTTATCTTTCCCCTTTGGCTGAACTAGTGGAGACCTATGGCGCTCATATTGTGTCCTACGCTGACGATACGCAGCTGCTTTTCACCTGCGATAAGTATTCCGATTTTGCAGGTGATTCCATCAAAAGCTGCCTGGATGCGGTCTTCTCCTGGTTTCAGCAGAACCAGCTCAAATGTAATTCAGTCTGAAATTCTATTTTTTGGCTGCTCTCCTGATACTCACTGGAAATCTTGGTGGCCGGCAGACATGCATCCTCCTTCGTCCCCTACAGCGGTCGCCAAGAATCTGGGTGTCAAAATTGACAATGGTCTTACCTTCAAACCCCAGATCCTTACTTTAGTCGGCCAATGTTTTGGTCTACTACGCACGCTCAGGAAATTTCTTCCACTACTGTCGCACTGTCATAGGAGAATTACTGTGCAAGCATTGATCGGATTTAGACTCGATTACGCCAATGTGCTCTATTTAGGTCTCCCAGAGTACCTCCTGGCTCGCATACAGACCGTACAGAACTCTGCCGCGAGGGCCATTTTTGGCCTGAGCCGCAGGTCCCATACCTCGACCCTCCTTGAATCACTCCACTGGCTCCCGGTGAGGAAGCGTATCATCTTCAAGACCCTGACCATGACTTTCAAATCCTTGCATGGTACTGGTGCAGTCTACCTTAGGAAGCATATTCAGTTCTATCATCCTTCTAGATCTCTTCGCTCGGCCACACAAGCCCTGGCTGTCGTCCCAGCTGTAAAGCATGCACGTATTGGAGGTCGCTCTTACAGGGCTCGTGCTCCGCAGCTTTGGAACAAACTCCCCCTATTATTGAGAAGAACAGACAATCTCCTGTCATTCAGGAAAAGCCTTAAGACCTGGCTTTTTGGCCTTTAGTGTGTTCTGGTGTGTTCTGACTTCCTCTACAGATCTGTACAGCGCCGGGACACTCTGCCCGAGTAGCCGTGCGCTATATAAACCACCATCATAACATAACATCATAACATAACATAATATTAAATCGGTTATTAATTTCAATTAATGTTTTATTGGTATTGATATTTAATTTATTTTTAATAATATATTAAATCATTACTTTCCCTACTGTTAAACTCACTGGAGTGGGAATAGTAAATTTCACCCTCCCGCTATCCAACGCTTTCCCTACTGTTGCACTCTCTGGAGTGGGAATAATATTTTTTACCCTCCCGCTATCCAACGCTTTCCCTACTGTTGCACTCTCTGGAGTGGGAATAGTAATTTTTACCCTTATGCTATCCAACGCTTTCCCTACTGTTGCACTCACTGGAGTGGGAATAGTATTTTTTACCCCTACGCTATCCAACACTTTCCCTACTGTTGCACTCTCTGGAGTGGGAATAGTAATTTTTACCCCTACGCTATCCAACGCTTTCCCTACTGTTGCACTCTCTGGAGTGGGAATAGTATTTTTTACCCCTACGCTATCCAACGCTTTCCCTACTGTTGCACTCACTGGAGTGGGAATAGTATTTTTTACCCTCCCGCTATCCAACGCTTTCCCTACTGTTGCACTCTCTGGAGTGGGAATAGTAATTTTTACCCTTACGCTATCCAACGCTTTCCCTACTGTTGCACTCACTGGAGCGGGAATAGTATTTTTTACCCCTACGCTATCCAACGCTTTCCCTACTGTTGCACTCTCTGGAGTGGGAATAGTAATTTTTACCCCTACGCTATCCAAAGCTTTCCCTACTGTTGCACTCTCTGGAGTGGGAATAGTATTTTTTACCCCTACGCTATCCAACGCTTTCCCTACTGTTGCACTCACTGGAGTGGGAATAGTATTTTTTACCCCTACGCTATCCAGCGCTTTCCCTACTGTTGCACTCACTGGAGTGGTAATATTAAATGTTACCCTCCTGCTATCCTACGGTAAAATATTGTACATTTTTTATTAATAACTTAAATTATTATATCTTAATTTTAAAGTTATTTGAGTATTTTTAAGTATGTTTTAGTTAATTATATTTATTATTTCATTAATTTTAAATTACTTTTAAGACATTTTAAAAAAATCGATATTTTGGCTGACTATATTTTTTACAGACTATATTTTGGATTCGATATTTTTGTACTTACCTGTTTGTAGATAGGAATTCGATATTTTGGCATTCTATATTTTGGTGACTATATTTTGGTAAGTATATTTTGTCATTCTATATTATGTCAGTGATCCCCTCGCAATACCAGCAGAGTGCTCCTCTAATTAGAGTACCGAAATGCGCATGTATTTTTAACAAACAGCATACATGCTTCCGCGTCGTGGCTTCGTCAGAGGAGACTTTGTTTATGGTGATAGTGCCATCACCTTATGGACGAATAATAAATGACAACATTTGCACAATGTATGTTCAGGCCTTGTACCAAATGTTCAGGGTGTCATGAGAGTGTACTTACAAAGTGGAATTGTAAGCAAAGTGGATTCATCGAAACTAATCCTGCACTGTCACATAAGCAAATGTGTGTTAATATTCAGGGTGTGGAATAAGAAGTCAACTTGAGAAACATGTACATGTATAAAGGCCTACCCTAGACATTTGACACCCACTCCAAGGACATAAGTCGACTAAAAGCTATCTCATCATAAGAAAGCTATCCATAGCAATGATACAGCATATGTTTATATAAAAAGGTGATTAAAAAAGTCTGCAAAAATGGCAATCATACAATTTGAGAACCAAAGTATATAGAAAGCCAATATATAATAACAAACTATAAAAGCTTATTTAAAAATCAAATTTAAAAAAAGGAATTTAAGATGTTAAAAAACAAGCCAGATCAAATTTTGTTCCCACCAAGAGGAATAGGCCGATTGTTTATGTGTTCTGAATAGTAGACAAAACATTTCTATTCCCAGCAATAAAAGACAATGATTCCAGAGGTACACCTCGGAGGAAGTTTGTTGTGGAAGTGTATTCTCATCCAACCAATACAGCAGCCCACGAAGGAGTGTCCATAGCCATTGGAAAGTCCAGAGAGCCAAGATCCCATTCACCAGGAGCAGAAACATCCCAAGAAGGCTCATAGAATGCTGATTTTAGAAGCAACGGAATATGTAGAGGACAGTGGTACAAATTGACTTTAAAGGGGTCCACCAGTACGTTTATGTCCAGAGGCTGAACTGATTGCATTACTAGGCCCAAATCCAGGGCACACCAGAAAGTGCATAGCAGAATACAGCCTGCACGCGGTAAAGCCACACAGGCCGAAATTATTAGAACCAATGTTGATTTAATTCCTGAAGCAAGGGTGTGACGAAACATTGTGCCATGCATTCACAGCACAGGAGCTCATGTGGTAGTGCCAGTTCCCTTCGATCTTGAAATGGGACATCCTCTGTGGAGCAAGAAAATTAAAATCACTGGGCCTGATTCACAAAAGTAATCTGAAACAAAATCCTAACTTTACGACTTTCCGTATTCCCAAAAGGCCTTTAGGAGTAGTAAAGTTGGGATTCCTACATTTACTACTCCTAAACTGAGACAAAATACTAACTTTACGACTTTAGGAGTAGTAAAGTTAGGATTCCTAACTTTACTACTCCTAAATGCCTTTTGGGAATACCAAAAGTAAATCGTGCCCATAGTCAAGATAAACAGGAATAGGACCAATGTAAGATCTCCAAAAATACTAAGCACGTAGTGAATAAATGATGGAATGACTCCAAAAACTGTCTGGAAGGAGCTAACCAAGTCAGTGTCTAAACTTTAAAAAGTGCACTACCCCTGCGGTATGAGACATGTTAAAAATGCAGCACACCAATTTTCCAAAATGCTGTGGGAAATTAGTGTGGAGCAGTGACTGTATTTCAGAAGAAGACCTTGCAACTAGGGCTGGGCGTAGTTTGCGTAACGCAGAATTTTGGGAAAAATGTGTGGAAAACGAGGGCACGTCCAGAGGGTCCGTGTGCCCGGGACAGGGTTCCCTCGTGCCTGGGCAGGCTCCCTGATCTCCCCGGCCTGGCTGGGTTGGAAAGCAGGGACCGGTCCGGGGGCCTGGGTTTGGGAGCCCCCGTCCTGCGGCCTACCAAAATTCCATCTGCCCGGGACAAGGGTCCCTGGTGCAGAGCCCCGGAGACCTGCAAGGCTCCATGGGTCCCGGGTAGTCCTCCCCCGGGCGGTTACACCCCAGGAGCGCTTGTGGGCCTCCAAATGCCTGAGGCCCAGCGTGGGGATTCAGAGCCCCGAAGCCCTGCAGCCTTTGAGCCCTGCAAGGACAGGCGGGAGCCCTCCCACAAAGGCTCGGAGCAGGCAGATTGGCGTTATTTCGGTCCCGGCCATCTGGTCTCACCAAACCCCTCGGCCATCTGGTTGTACGCAATGCTTTCCAATGGGGCCACCAGATGGCCGGGCTTCCCTGGAAGTCCCTATGAGGGGCCATTCGCCTCCCTGATCACAGCGAAGGCTCCAGGAGGTTGGGCGCCTCCGGGCCCTGGGTCCCCTCCGTCTCTCTGTGCATGCGGGTTCCCAGAAAAAGGGGTAGCTTTCCTCTGGACAACTAGGGGCAGGGTATGCCGGGACACCCCTCCTGGGCTGGCGGTTCTCTGCCATGACCAGATGGGCTATGCTCAGACAACACCTCTCCCTGGTCCGGGGGGTTCCGGCCCACGGCGTGGCAAAGTGCCAGAGACTGGCTCCATGGGTCCCGGGCAGTCCTCCCCGGGCGTCCGGGCCTAAGAGCTCCGGTGGTCCTTACCATGCCTGAGGACCAGCGTGGGGTTTCAGAGCCCCCCTGAGCCCTGCAGCCTCGGAGCCCTGTAGCCCCTGAGCCCTGCAACCCCGGAGCCCTGCAGCCCCTGAGCCCTGCAGGGCAGGCGGGAGCCCTCCCGCTAAGGCTCGGGCAGGCAGATTGGCGTTATTTCAGTCCCTTTCCCCTCGGCCATCTGGTCGCAGGCAATGCTTTCCAATGGGTCGAGCAGATGGCCGGGCTTCCCTGTATGTCCAGATGAGGGGCCATTAGTCTCCCCGATCCCAGCGAAGGCTCCTGGACATCGGACGCCTCCGCGCCCTGGGTCCCCTGAGCCTCACGGTGTGCACGAGTTCCCAGAAAGGGGGGTAACCTTCCTCCGTCTTACTAGGGGCAGAGTATGCCGGACACCCCTCCTGGGCTGGGGGTTCTGCCGGTGACCAGATGGGCTATGCTCGGACAACACCTCTCCTCCGTCCGGGGGCTCCGGCCCCTGGGGTGGCAAAGTGCCGGGACGCTCTCCATGAGTCCCGGGCCGTCCTCCCCCGGGCATCGGGGCCCGAGAGCTCCGGTGGTCCTTCCCGTGCCTGAGGCCCAGCCAGGGACCCTGAGCCCCAGGGAAGCGGAGCCCCTGAACCCTGCACGGGCAGGCGGGAACCCTACTGCGAAGGCTCAGGGCGGGCAGCTGGGAGTCCTTTTGGTCACAGCCATCTGGTCGCACCTTTCCCTTCGGTCATCTGGTCGCATGCAATGCTTTCCAATGGGGCGACCAGATGGCCAGGCTTCCCTGGAAGTCCCGATGAGGGGCCATTTGCCTCCCGGATCCCAGCCAGGTATCCAGGAAGTCAGGCGCATCCGTGCCTAGGGTCCCCTCCGTATTGCGGTGCGCACAGGTTACCAGAAAGGGGTGTAGACTTCCTCCGGATTACTAGGGACAAGGTACTCCGGGACCCCTCCCTGCCTAGCGGTCCTCAGCCGGCAGCTGGATGGGCCAGGATGCTGCCCCTGCCCTGGGCCTGTCCTGGGGCCTGCCGTGTGGCAGGCTGCCCTGCATGGGGTCCGGTGGGCCCAGGAAGCCTCCCCTGTTGGGCTGGGTCCAGGGGCCCCGGGGAGGGTGGACTCCCCACCCCAGACTCTGTCCTCGGTCCTGCTGCATGGCAGGGTGCCCAAACGAGGTCCCGTGGGCCCAGGGAGGCTTCCCCGGCTCCTCCGTGCCTGAGAGCCCTGGCTGGGTCCAGAGGCCCGGCCCGGCCCCGGGTCAGGTGCTCCGGTCCTGGGCCCTGTCCCCCAGCCTTCCGCACTGCCAAAGGCCCAAGACAGGGTTCCGTTGTGCCCGGGGAGCCTCCCCTTGTTTTGCTGGGTTCAGGAACTCCGGTCGGGCCCCTGAGGGGGCCGGGGAGGGAGGCCTCCCCACCCCCGACTCCGTTCTTGTTCCTGCTGCGTGGCAGGGTGCCCGAGCTGGGGTCCAGAGGGCTCGGGGAGGCGTCCTCTGTGCCCCCAGGCTTGGGAGAACCGGCCGGGTCTGGGGGCCCTATCGGGCCCCGGGTCGGGTGCCTCGGCCCTGGGCCCCATCCCCCGGCCTGCTGCTCCACCAAGGGCCCAGGACAGGGGTCCGTCGGTCCAATGTCAGGCCTCCCCTACTTGCCATGGTGTCCGCAGGCCCCAGGTCGGAGGGCCCTTCGGGTCCCCCTCACAGCCTCAATGGCTGGGCCTCCGGTCCCCCATGCCCCGGCGCCTGCTCAATCTTTCCTTGGGACACAAAGTGACCAGATGGCTTCCCTTTCATGCCCGGTCATCTGGTTGCACCTTTCCCCTCGGCCATCTGGTAGCACCGATCCCCTCGGCCATTTGGTCGCACCCAATGCTTTCCTATGGGGTGATCAGATGGCCGAGCTTCCCTGGAAGTCCCGATAAGGGACCATTTGCCTCTCTGATCCCAGCGAGGGCTCCGGGAGGTTGTGCACTTTCACGCCTTGGGTCCCCTGTCACCTCGTGTGCACGGATTACAAGAAAGGGGGATAATGTTCCTCTGGAATACTACGGAGAGGGTCAGTCAGACCTCCATGAGGTCTGGTGTTTCTGAAACAGGGGAAGGCAGAACCCGGGCCCACCTGCTGGGGCCCCCAGGGGCCTGGGTACGCACCTGCCTCTCAGCCCCTTCCCGATGGTCCTTTTTCTCTGAGTTTGCTCAGGCAGACCTCCATGAGGTCCCTCAATGCTGAGACGGGGAAGGCAACACCTGGGCCCACCTGTCAGGGCCCCCAGGGGCCCGGGTGCGCTCCTGCCTCTCAGCCCCTTCCCGATGGTCCTTTTTCTCCGAGTTTGCTCAGGCAGACCTCTCTGAGGTCTGACGATGCTGAGACGGGGGAAGGCACCAGCGGGGCCTGCCCGTCGGGGCCCCCAGGGGCCTGAATGTGCACCTGCCTCTCAGCCCCTTCCCGATGGTCCTTTTTCTCTGAGTTTCCTCAGGCAGCTCTCTGTGAGGTCCGGCGATGCTGAGATGGGGAAGGCAGGTATGTGTACAGTGGTCAGTGTCTATTGATTAAAGCCAGGAATTCATCATAGAAACCTTCACATGAATGAATTATTCAGAAATTCTGTGTAGTACAAGAAATTTATTCAAACACTTTCAGTAGTTAGTACTCATAGTGATGTTTTAAAATGAATGCCACAAGTTATACATCATGCAAGATATCAATTACTTCATTGAGTCAAGCAGAGTCCAGCGGACAGAAGTCTCAACAGAGTTGGTTTGAAAAAACTTGTGGGTTCATACACAAATGATAACACTTCACAAATAATAATACAATATTAAAATGCGCTCGAAGTGAAAAGGAAAAGAGACAGTTAGGAGGGATGGGTGTGGTTGGGTGACGGTGAGGACTTGGTAAAGGATGTTGTGACTATGTTACAATCACAGTGATAATGCAACCTTTACAGACTAATTTTGTTCATTAGTTCCATAGAAAACTTTAACATAGGATTTGTATTTATCAAAGGGTTGCTTCCTATGTTAAGAAAGTGAAAGCAATCCGGTCTACGTTTCGACCCCTGGATTAAGGGTTGATTGAAGCCTCATGCTGGGGTCTTCTTCAGGACTTGAGAATACAGGAGTGCTTAAAGGCGGGCCGTCCAGTGGCCTCTAAATATTGGACCGTGATCGGTTCCTCAGTGGTGACAAATAATTGGGGCATCCGGGGCTTTCCAGTCTGTCAATATATGTTTTGGTCGGTTGTGCTCCTCCAGATGTATGGTTTCCTTAGAGTGAACTCAGCACGAGAGTCTCAGGAGACGATGCCCAGCCGCGAGATGGGGAAGGCAGCACCCGGGTCCACCCAGCGGGGGCCCCAGGGGCCCAGGTATTCACCTGCATCTCAGCCCCTTCCCGATGGGGTTTTTTCTCCAGGTTTGCTCAGGCAGACATCCGTGAGGTCTGGCAATGCTGAGACGGGGAAGGCAGCACTCAGCCCACCCGCCGTGGCCCTCAGGGGCCCGGGTATGCACCTGCCTCTCGGCCCCTTCCCGATGTACCCTTTTTCCGAGTTTGCTCAGGCAGACCTCCGTGAGGTCCGGCGAGGCTGTGATGGGGGAAGGCAGCACCCAGGCCCGCCTGCCGAGGCCCTGGTACGCACCTGCCTCTCAGCCCCTTCCCGATGGTCCTTTTTCTCTGAGTTTGCTCAGGCAGACCTCCGTGAGGGCTGGCGATGCTGAGGCAGTGGAAAGCAGCACCCTTGCCCACCTGCCCGGGCCCCCAGGGGCCCGGGTATGCACCTGCCTCTCAGCCCCTTCCTGAGGGTCCTCTTTCTCTGAGTTTGCTCAGGCATCCCTTCATGAGGTCCGGCGTTGCTGAGACAGGGGAAGGCAGCACCCGGGCTCACCCGTCGGGCCCCCAGGGTCCCGGGTAGGCACCTGCCTCTCAGCCCCTTCCCGATGGTCCTTTTTCTCCGAGTTTGCTCAGGCAGACCTCTGTGAGGTCTGGCAATGCTGAGATGGGGAAGGCAGCATCCGGGCCTGCCCGCCGGGGCCCCCAGGGGCCTGGGTACGCACCTGCCTCTCAGCCACTTCCTGATGATCCTTTTCCTCTGAGTTTGCTCAGGCAGACCTCCGTGAGTTCCGGAAATTCTGAGAAGGGGAAGGCAGCACCCGGGCCTGCCCACTGGGGCCCCCAGGGGCCTGGGTATATACCTGCCGCTCACCCCCTTCCCGATTGTCCTTTTTCTCAGGCAGACCTCCGTGAGGTCTGGCGTTGCTGAGACGGGGGAAGGCAGCACCCGGGCCCACATGCCAGGGCCCCGCCAGGTCCCAGCTATGCACTTGCATCTCAGCCCCTTCTCGATGGTCCTTTTTTCTGAGTTTGCTCAGGCAGACATCCGTGAGGTCCGGCAATGCTGAGACGGGGTAAGGCAGCAACCGGGCCTTCCTGCTGGGGCTCCCAGGGGCCTGGGTTTGCACCTGACTCTTGGCCCCTTCCCGTTTGTCCTTTGTGTCTAAGTCTGCTTGCCCCGGGAGGAGGTAGGCAGGAGATGCTAAGCCAGCATACCCTCCTGCGCAGGGTGGCCAAACAGGAGGGTATGCCCAGCTGTACTTTGATTGAGGTGTACTATTGTCGATTGGGCACTCTCTGTCCATTTAGGGATGGACTGCTTGGCCAGACTCTGCTGTTGTTTCGAGCAAAGAGCTTCCACCCTGCATGGACCGTCCGACTCGAGGGCCTGCCGCCTGACGGGAGGCCCTTTACCCAGCAGAGCGAAGGCCGAGTGGCCCTGGCAGCTCGTGCCCCCATAGTGGTCTGACACGAGCGGAAGGGGTCTGTTTGCACAAAGCCCTTGGATGCTGCTGCCCAGCAGGTCTGTAGGCCCTGCGCGCCACACCGTCACCCTTCTCTGCCCAGCACATTTCCACAGCAGCTCGGAACGACTGTTCCAAGGTGTGTTGCCACCACCAGGCTCCGGCACTCCTGCGTCTCACTCAGGATGCGCCTCGGCCCAGGGGAGAAGTCTGGGCCTGCCGGTGCCCATGCGACCGCACCTCTCCACACCCCTCCCGTGAGCCCCCCAGCCCAGGCCGGTGGGCTCCTTCCCCTGGCAGGCTCCCGAGAGATGGAGAGGCGCAAGAAGGTTGCAGGTCGGGGAGATGGGCATGCGGCCCCCCACCCCGTCAGCAGGTGCGGCTACCTGGTTGAGCGGGCTTAACAGTCGAGAAAAATGGGCTTCCCTGGCAGTCCATCGGGGCTAGGACATGGCCTGGGTTTAACCCTCCTTGGTTACAGCCGAGGGTCCGGGTGCTGGGGACCAGGGGAGGGTCCGCCAGGGCCCGAGGAGGCTCTACCCGGCTTGGTTGCTTTCAGGGGCTGGGCCGGGGAGCAAGGGTGGCTGGCTTTATCCGCTACGCTGGCAGAGTGGAGTTTTCTGCCCACCCCTACTTGCAACTTGAAGATCAAACTTCTCCTTTGCGGATGTTAAGGCCACATCTTTTTGAAATATTATGGCTTTCAGTTTACTCAAGGCATCAAAATGCACATTGAAAAGTTTTTATTGAAGGCCACAGTGGTGCCTCCCTAACTGTACGGGCAGGTGGAAACAGTACTTATGTCAAACAAATGACCATAGGAGAAACTGTGACAAGATAGGCAACGCCCGATCACTTTTCACAGCAACCTTGATCGTACAGGATCAGACAACTCCTGTTCGAGAGCAGTCTGAAAGCCAGGTGAATCATGGCCACTGAGGAACCTTTCAAATAGCAAGATAAGTTAGCTAAGGAAGCATTGCAAGCCCTGTGGAGCAAAACATCCTTGCACAAGAAATAACCACTTAAAGCATTCTCGTAGCCGGAACCACTGAGAAAATCTTCAGTTTCTTTATTCTGACAGCGATATCTCAAAGGTAACTCCCAATGCTCATGTAGATACCCATCCCCTAATGATTCATATCTGTCCACTTGATGGTGTTCTAAGCAGTGTTGGAAATAAAAGGTTGAAATTAGCAGAGTAATGAACATGTGGACTATCCAATCCGTGGATGGTGTTTCAGCAACAGTGAATGGTAGCCTCTAATTTCTCTGTGTGTAACATAGTGTATATTGCATCTTTGCGTGCCATGAGTATTTGCTGTTTTGTTAGTAGGTAAGGTGAAAACAGGCTTGTGGCAGATCTGAATTTCAGTCGGGAACTCAATAGCAGTGCGGCTCCAAGTTGTTAGTACCATGTTGTAATGTGAACATGGCATGTTGTATGATATCAATTGCTGACAACACTATGTTACCGGGGAAGTACATTTTAGAGGACAAGGTGGTCAGCCCATTGTCAGCTACTGCTAGAGCCTTCTCTAAATTAGCCCTGTCATTTTCATGCAGTCTTTCATCAACTTCCTGCTGAGAAACCTTTCATGTCATTGTATATTGCACACAAGAAGGGTTTTCTGACATGGTTTTCGAGGACCTACTAAGAAGTCCCATTGTTGCAGGCCATCCACAAGAAGGGGCAACTGTTGTTTCACCTGGGACAGCATTGAGGTTTTTAGCCAATCTAGGCACAACTTCCCAACACTGTATGTTGTTACCACTCCCAAGTGTTCTGTCTGCACAGAATGCTGGCCAGGCCTACTGATCTTAAAGCCCTCAGTGTTACCCAGGAATCGTGCATGACATTCGTTAGTATATAACAGTCACACCAATCATTCCCTTCAATTGGTGTCTGATGTATTGTATGTTCCCTTACACAGATTTATGTCAAGTGTTTCCTCCCTGTATTTTGTAAACCGCTGCCAGTTTTCAAAATGAGTAAATGTGGGAATGTGAGGTGTGTTCCAATCTTTTATCTTAGCTAATCCAAGACAAGATGTTTGCTGCACAGTATCATTCAGGAAAATCATTTGTACTGGTATTAGGCATGCTCTAAACAAAGCCTTGTTCCCCAGTACCTGCTAAACGTTTGACCCCCAAATTGATTTTACATCAGTAGTGTCCCTCCAAAAGAGAATCCCTTGTGTAGACAGCTGGGAAAGAAAAGTAGCAGACTATATCAGCTTGGTGTTTGTCAGCATATTTTTCTTGGCAGGTGATGGAGCAAGTTTATAGTACTAAGACACTGGGTCAAGTGTGTCTTAACCATAAAAATAAGCAAACTTCTGTGCAAATATTTTTTAAGTATCCCTTGATGGTGTAGGCCAATGTTCCCATTGTGTGTAATTAAAAATCGCACATGGAGTACTTGCTTTATGCAGGAAATGAAGACCGTAATGTTGAAAACAAAACATTTCATCATAATTGGATAAACCTTCATACAATTCATCAGAAGAAAAAACTGTTGAATGTCCTAGATGTTCTAGCATTTCATGTATTGTGTTTACATTCTAATCATCAGAGAGAGTACTAGGGGTGACAATGTCATTTAAAGATAATTTAAACAAGTATGGAATTTGTAAAAGTTCAGTGGGGCCATACACATCCTACGACATGCTATCCCAAACAATCCCATCAGGAAATAGAACAGATGAAATGTTTACCAGGGAACGGTCTCTTCGTTCTTTGTGTGATGAAGAGTATGGTTTGAAAACCAAATTAACCAGTTGTACAGAAGAGCATTATGGGAGATAGTATCCATTGAGAAATAGAAAAAAGACTGTGCAAAACCAATCCAAAGGACCAGGAAAAGTAATGTAATTGCAATTCAAAGGTGTAACAATGGAGGCACAAAGTAAGTCTTTTTCAGCCAAAGATAAAAAAAAATATGCAGTCTCAGTCAAAATGGTAGAGGTTGTGGTGCAGGTGGATCAGATGAATCCATGGAAAAATCATCAAAGTCAAGGAAGTAGCCTGAGATAGTCCAATCTATTTTTGGCAACTATGCAGGTTTAGTAGAACTGGGAGATGACTTAATCCATGCTACATTGACGTAAATGGGACTCGTGCCAGGATTCTGAAATGAAATCTGTGTTTCTGTCTTAGTTGAGTTTACAGTTTTTATAGTAACTAGTAGATGGGATACTTCAGTTTTGGTTACCTTACTCTCCCTTCAGGAAGAAAATGCTTCATCAGTTATAAAAACATCCATCTGAAATTCCTGTATGGTAGTGAGTGGAGGCAAACAACTACCCAGGAGCCCACATGGCCCACTGTTGGAAATTGGCAATATAGTGTGGTTTGATAAGATCAATGGAGATAAATATATTGTTCTTGCAGGCGAGAAGGGGCGGGAAAAGTACAGTTCTTGCACCTTCAACAGCCAGGACAGATAAAGGTGCTCTGTAAGATGGCAAAAATTCTTTCTTGTCCACATTTTTCTCCCTGACCAGATCCCCAACCTTCAGGATCCAGCCAGGCCTCGCCGGTGGTACATTAACTTCTACAGAGGGGGTGGGTTTTACTAGGTTTTACTTTATTTGTCCCGGAAGCTGTTCAGTTCCTGTAAAACAGCCAAATGTTCATTTAGACCAAATGGTGTTTCTGCCAACCAGTGTGCTTGGATTGTCGAGGTCTGGGACCCACATATTTACCGCAAACAGGTTTTCATAGGGAGTTCAGCCCCCCCAGAATTTTCTAGGCAGATTGTCAAGTGCCCTATGGATGTTGGCCTGGCACTTACTCTCCCCTGACTCTTTCTGTGAGTTATTTCAGCCTGATTTTCCAGCAAATATCTCTGCTGTAAATGGACGATTCAGGCAATTTTTAATACTGCTCTAACGGAGGTTCTGGACTTAACTGGGCCTCTCAAAAATCAGGGCTCCACTAAATTGCGACCGTCGGTCCTTTGGTATACAACAGAGCTAAAATGGAGAAATCTGCTTGTAAAACTTTAGAAAGAAGACGGAGCAGATCAAACAATGCACAGGACAAGGACTTTTATAACAAATCTCTGTCTAGATATCATATAAACATCAAAACCACACGTAAGCACCAAATTGAACAGGCAGGCAATGCACTAAAAGTGCTCTTTAACATCATTCAAGATTTTGGTAACCCTCAGGCATCTGTTTAGCCCTCTTAAGTGTTGCAGGAACTGTGTGACTCTCTCGCCACTTTATTTAGGAGAAAATTTCCCAGATATACTTAAAATTCAACACCTCACCCATTGCTGATACTTGCGACATCAGCAGTATGGCTGATTTGAGAAGAGACAGGACACCTACACTAAACAGGTTTGAACCCTTCACTTTGGAGGAGATCCAGAGATCCTTGGTCTCAACGAAATCAAGCTCCCCCTAGATATCTGCCTTTCTAAAGTCATGGCATCTCTATCTAAACATCTTGCAACGGGTGTTCAATTGATATTTAATCTTACGGAGGAAACAGCGCAATTTCATCTGAATGGAAAGCCGCCCATTTCTTATTTATTCTTAAAAAACCTAATCTGCACCTGAATACCTTAACTAATTACCACCCCATATCTTTGTTACCCCTTTTCTGTAAACTTTTAGCAGGCCTAATTAACAAACAACTAGCAGATTATCTCGAAGAGAATCATATTCTGGAACCCTCACAGTCCGGATTAAGACTGGGCCAAAGCACTGAAATGGCCCTGTTGACAGTTACCGATTCTCTGAGACTCTCATTGGATGCAGGAACTCCTTCCATGTTCATGCCGTTGGATCTTTTCTCAGCCTTTGACATGGTCTCTCATTCCAGGCTGTTGAAGAAGCTGCGTGAGATAGGCATTCAGGGAACAGCGCTTTAATAGTTACATAACTTTTAGGAAGCCAGATTCCAAACTAAAACTCTTGGCCCATATACCTCTCGCAAGATACAGCTAGACAGGGTTGTACTACCGGACTCATGTTTGAACCCTACCCTATTCAACATTTATATGGCACCCTTTGCTAAGATTATTGAGTGCTATGGCTTTGGACTAATATCTTATGCTGACGATACCCAGATCACCTATACTTTTGAGTTCGATCTGGCCATAAACAAAAAGCGTTTTACCAAGGGAATGTTAGCCATCTCCAGCTGGATGACTGACAACTATCTACAATTGAACGAAGACAAGACCAACATCATTCTGTTCGGCAAAGCCACCTCTCTGTGGTCAGATAAGTGGTTGCCCCCTCAACTGGGTTCAGTCCCGTCCCCCAAACAATCTGTGAAGAACCTTGGCATAAATATTGACCAATCCCTATCTATGAAAGATCATATTTTGCTTAACACTGGTTTGTGCTATCATAATATGCATCTTCTGCACAGAATATTTCCCTAAATTCCAATCTCTGCCAGAACAACTTTAGTACAAGCCCTGGTAGTGAGCCGACTAGACTACAGGAATGCTCTATTGGCTGCAGTAAATGAGATGCTTGTGGCTAAACTACAAGTAGTTCAAAATACGGCAGCCAGGCTTGTTCTCAAACTTCCTGTAGGCCCCTTCATTGAATGCTTTGCATTGGCTTCCATTAAGAAAAAAGAGGATTTTTAGGATCTGCTGTCTCACATATAACGCCTTAGGGGCAAAGGCCCCAGTTATATCCAACAGAAAATCAAATCATATTAAGCATGGGCGTAAAATCCGTTCCGCTCGCGGAATTTGTGGATTTTCGGCAAATTCGCAATCCGCGAACTCTCGCGAATTTGCCAAAAATTCGTAAATTCGCACGCAGCGGATTTTTTTTGTTTGGTGATACAATTTTGCAGCGCGCGGCGTTCACTTACCGTCATTCAGCGTTTGCCGAGTTGTTTATCTCGATATTTTGCGAGTGCTGCGCCATTTTGGATCTTGCTGCGGGAGTTTGGCGACCACAATTACGTCATCACGGCTTGCCACCTTGCACAGCACGCATCGCGAGAGTTCGCAATTGCGAACACGTAGGTGCGGCGGGCAGCAACAATCTCGCACTCGCAAAATACAGATTTTGCAATTCTGCACAAGAAATCCACCAGCAAACAGAAAATGATGATTTTTATCAGAATCACTCCTCAGGTTGACATTTGCCTGCACTTTTTTTAGCAAGGAGTCCATTTTGGGGGGGGAGGAAGGAAGTGCCCCACAGTCTCCAACTTCCTGTTCCTGTCCAGCAGGCTCCTCCCAGTGCTTTCTTCATGTGCTGGTCACTTTCATTTGGACCTTGACCTGGAAGGATTACTCTTTGTGGATGCTGCTGGATATTTGGATTTGAGGCCTTTTTGACTTTCTTTGGATCACTTTTGGATTAGAAATCAACTTTCACAAGTAAGTTTGTTTGGGGCATTACAGTTGCTGCAACTACAATTTTGGAACTTTTTCAGAACATTAAATAAAATATATTGTGGGTAGCCACAGTATCCGGTAGGACCAGGGTTAGTTATGGGTGCATGATACAACTGTTTTGTTGAATTTAAACATCATTGAGGCCATGGATGGGCTGGGATTGTGCTGAATTTTGTGTTTTTTGTCGATTTTTTGGGGCTGTGTTTCCTACTTCTTCGATCGTAACTTGACCCCAAGAGGAGAGACAACTGGGTGTTAGGGAGTGCGGGAGATCGTTTTCCTCGCACGGATTCGCGGTGGGAATTGAATCAAGAATTTTTTGAATTTTTTCATGAAAGAAATTGGCCAGTTGTTGGCATTTTTCCTGATCGGCTTTGGGGTCTGTGGGGTGTCTCGGTCCAGGTTTTGGGGTTTTCAGAAGTTCTTTTAGGATGGCGTAGGATTCCTTACTTGAGCATACCGCTTTCTCTATTCTTTCCTGGAAGAAAGCACTCTTAGTTTTTCGAATCGTAGTTTTATACATTGAGAGAGAAATAGAATAAGCATCTTTCTTTGTTTCCGATTTGTTTGTTCTCCAAGAGCGTTCCGTTCTCTTGCACTCTTGGCGCAGAGCTTTAAGCTCTGGAGTGTACCATGAAGCGGACGATACTCTTTTGGGATGTTTAAAGGAGGCAGTTTTAGGGAGGAGTGTATCAAGAGAAGAGGTGATCCACTCATTGAACTGCTTATCGGCCGTGGCAGGATCAGTGGATAGCTCAGGGATGGAGTCTGCAAGGGCAGTGGCCCATTCCCCAGGTATGAGTTTCTTCCACCGTCTATCGGTGACCTGAATTTTAGTAGTTTGAGGGGTCATGGTGGGTGTTTCCCAGGAGATAGGGACCAGAGAATGGTCCGTCCATGGAAGGGTCAAGGGTGGCCTGGTGGTGATGGTTGCCACATTAGTATGGATGGGATCCAGTAGGTGTCCCTTCTCATGGGTAGGCTCATTGTTGACCAGTCGGTCACAGTTTTTAAAATCAATGTCACAGATTTAGCAAGGTTTCACTCCCGGCTTTCCGCCTCAAGAGACTCAGGTCTAATGCGGCTCTATCATTCAGGGCGCGCTTTTATCTGCTTGGTGAGGGGTGGGCGTGGCCACGAGAGGTGGGCGTGTCCGTGGCTCCTCGCGGCCGGTGATGGCGGCGTGCGAGGTGAATCCTGTCCTGACAGTGTTGAAATCGACTGTCTAGGGGGATATGAGGTCAGTGCTGGGGGGGGAGTGCGCAACGCGAATAAAATACAAAGTTATCACAGTTTTTAAAATCAATGTCACAGATTTAGCAAGGTTTCACTCCCGGCTTACCGCCTCAGGAGACTCAGGTCTAATGCGGCTCTATCATTCAGGGCGCGCTTTTATCTGCTTGGTGAGGGGTGGGCGTGGCCACGAGAGGTGGGCGTGTCCGTGGCTCCTCGCGGCCGGTGATGGCGGCGTGCGAGTGGAATCCTGTCCTGACAGTGTTGAAATCGACTGTCTAGGGGGATATGAGGTCAGTGCTGGGGGGGGAGTGCGCAACGCGATTAAAATACAAAGTTATCACAGTTTTTAAAATCAATGTCACAGATTTAGCAAGGTTTCACTCCCGGCTTTCCGCCTCAGGAGACTCAGGTCTAATGCGGCTCTATCATTCAGGGCGCGCTTTTATCTGCTTGGTGAGGGGTGGGCGTGGCCACAAGAGGTGGGCGTGTCCGTGGCTCCTCGCGGCCGGTGATGGCGGCGTGCGAGTGGAATCCTGTCCTGACAGTGTTGAAATCGACTGTCTAGGGGGATATGAGGTCAGTGCTGGGGGGGGAGTGCGCAACGCGATTAAAATACAAAGTTATCACAGTTTTTAAAATCAATGTCACAGATTTAGCAAGGTTTCACTCCCGGCTTTCCGCCTCAGGAGACTCAGGTCTAATGCGGCTCTATCATTCAGGGCGCGCTTTTATCTGCTTGGTGAGAGGTGGGCGTGGCCACGAGAGGTGGGCGTGTCCGTGGCTCCTCGCGGCCGGTGATGGCGGCGTGCGAGTGGAATCCTGTCCTGACAGTGTTGAAATCGACTGTCTAGGGGGATATGAGGTCAGTGCTGGGGGGGGAGTGCGCAACGCGATTAAAATACAAAGTTATCACAGTTTTTAAAATCAATGTCACAGATTTAGCAAGGTTTCACTCCCGGCTTTCCGCCTTAGGAGACTCAGGTCTAATTACGGGTGGCACTGAGAATACTCTGTTACAAGGGCTACTGCTTAATTCATTTAGCTTTCACCCTACAGTGCAAATGAGTACTAGAAAAGGAAAATGAAGAAGCTAAATAATTTGATTATCTATCACTTCACATGGGATGTATTTGATGACATATGGGATGACTTTAGATGCTTTGCTTATTATTGAGTGAACAGTGATACACCCACACATGAATGACGTACTACTACTAAACTAAAGTTATTAAGAGAGGTAGGGAGTGTCCACCGTAAGAACCGGATATATGCTGTGCTTGCAGTTGCAATACAAACTACTGCTACTATTCATGGTAGTATTTGGACAAAATTACAACTTCTTTTCCTTGCCTTTCCTACACTGGAACGGACGTTCGGGTGCGTTGTTACATGCTCTTCAAGGTAACACTTAGTTTATCCAGTGACCGTCTACTCTCTCTAGATACACATATGCTATCTAAGAGTCAGATAATACCATGATCCAGGCATCCATCCATCCATTCAAAGTATATGCACACATACAGTTTCTGTTTCACCCACCCAGGCTGTTCTCCTTTTACCCATCCTTGCTTCATCATTCACCCAGCCATGCACCATACCATTTTCTTTCCTTCCCAGCCACCTCGGGGACCAAGCAAACACATATCATTCTTCTTTGCCAGCCATCATTACATTTCTCGTCCTTCCACACTTACTTACACCCTTCTTTCGCTTTTCGTTCATCCCATCCATCAAGTTCATCTCAGATCTTATTGGGATTCTTCTCGCCAAAACCTTCACAGCTAAGTCGAAGTACATTTAGAGGAGGCTACTACCTGGTTGATTTATAATACACCCGTGCAGAAAGCACACTATGCAGTCTTCCATCTCAATAAGTAAGGAATATATAGCTTACCTCTTCCCGCCACCACCGTGTGAACCCTCACAGGAACGTCCGGCACTTACACCGCCTCCTCCCCAGAGTCCTCGTCCAACACCACCACCTCCGCCCCGCCACCAGATGTTCCACCTACAAAGTACATTTAAGAATGTTAGAATACACCACTCACTACTATATAATATTTGATCTAGGAGGAATAAAGAAATGTGAAAAAAACTAAATACAATGTAATAATTTATTGCATTATTTCGTGTCCATAGTTCTGTTTGTGCAGATTTGTCCCTGCAACAGTAGTAGAATAGATTGTCCTAGTATCCAAACCAAAAGTAAAGTAGTATCTTATTCTTTCTTGGTGGTCATTCACCTTTTTATTGTTGGCAATTGTCAAAGCATAAACATTTCGAAGACTTGAAAAGACATTATGGCCAATCCCAGAGGACTGCACTCAGTGCATAGAGCTATTGCTGACTAGAATGGGAGTCCAGTGGAATTGCCAAATGTGCAATCTTAGTTAGCTACACAGACAGACTAATAAGAATAATCTAGTAATACCACAGGGAGTCATAGTCGAGGCAGGATAAGAATTTAGATCCAGTCTACAAGAAGATCAAAGACGATTTAGAAAAAATCGAATGAGGAACGCTAGGAAAAAATAGGTACTCTATATTAAAATTAAAACTTACCGGTTCCAGCAAAGGAGCCCTCGCCTGCCCGATCCTGGCCTGCATCCTGAACAGCACCCTCCTCCTCCTCCTGTGTCCTCATGCCCATGGGGGGAGCTGATGTACAACATGAAAGAAAGAAAGACCAGAAAACATGGATGATATTTGTCAACCAAATCAAACATTTCAAAATAACAATACAAAATATTTTGGCGAAATAGCAAATAGATAGACAACTATTCCACGGGATATATTGACCGATCTCATGTGCTATACTACGTTATTAGTATTGCTTGATTTGCGGACCGTTGACTTTGAAAGTTCCTATGTAACTCACTAAACAGACTACTAAAAAGGTTTACCTTGGCCTGGCAGGCAGCAGTCCGCAGCATGCGAAGTGACAGACAAAGTCCATCGTGCTTGCAGATCAGTGAATACTCAAACTATAAATCCACCGACCACCACCACTATTTCTTCTTATAGCCATGTGTCTAAAGGAAGGACTGGACTTGAGTCTGTAGGGGCTGATTTTGAAGCCCCTTGCGGCTCTTTTGCTCCATTGTTGCGTGACTTTTGTGACGCAGCGGCAGAACAAAAGAGGCGCCATGGTGCGGCGTTTATTAACAAAGTGACGCATATGGGAGATGCATCACGTTGTAAAGCCCTGCACCATCAGGGGGCGTTCCGGCGCAAGGGAGGGCGTTCCTGCGCAGGAACGAATCCTAAAAGTGGCTGAGGGAAATCTACAAGATGTCAATCAGTCACTTTTAGGACAATGATGCGTGACTCAAACCCTGCGCCTGCTTGAAGCCGACTTACGGCTTGATGCAGCATTGGGGAGATAGGGCACCCCAGAGCATTGCTGGAGCTGCACCATCGTTGGCACGCAACTCCAGCAATGCGCCGCCTTTACGGCACAGATGCGTAAGGCTTCTGTGACGTTTTGGGCCCATGGGTGGTGGGGGCTTGGCGCACAATTACTGGCGCATCCCTGCTACTTTGCAGGGATGCGCCGGTAATTGAAAATATGACCCTTAGTGTCTAGCATTACGCAGTTCTTTACACTACACACATACATAATTTCTCAGGCCAATGAAATGAACACAAAATACAAAACAAATAAGCATAGTAGCAAGGCTACTGAGAAGGAGAGCAGTGCACCTGAAATGCATAGAAGATTTTGAAATATAATTTACCTACAATGTAATCGGCAGCATTATTGCTCTTGGTAAAAAACAAACATTTGCAAATAACAGAGCCGGATAAAACAGAGTAGTGATGAAATAGCTAGAAATAGCTACTACTACTCACCAAGCCCGGGGATCTCTACGCCAAGCACGTCCAGCAAGTCGCGTTCCCGGTCCATGACATCCGTCCAGCGGTGGGTGGCCTGGTTATAAGTGCGCCGGACCCCAGAGAGTTTAAACATGGCCCGGCACACCTTCTCCCACCTTTTCCGGCACTCCCGGATGCCGTAGCCGGTTGCGATCTTGCCGCCTCCCATGAAGGTCTTGGGGAGGCGGCGCTGGACGTGAAATATTAGTGCGGCCACCTCCTCCGCACTAAAAATCTCCCGAGCTATCACTGTCTCCCCCTCAAACGCCCGCACGGGAGCCGGGCACGGGGTGCGGGACCCTTCCCCTTTGCGGGCTTCTTCCCGGCTCCCTTTGCCATGGTCTGGGCAGAAAGGAAGCAAAATAAGAAAGAAGAAATAGAACAGGGAAGAAGAAAAGAAAAGCGTTTAAAAAAGTAGTTCAAAATTAACAAAAAGTAGCAGAAAACACAAAAATATAGAGCTAGAAAAATAGAGGGATAGATAATAAGTAAAATAGATTAAAAAAAACTTCAAAAAAGCAAAGGATGGCAGAGATTAAGAAAGGATACAGAGAGCATGCCCAGAACCATAGCAATGAATGAGAAACAAGATGGCCGCGCCCGTTCACGACCGCGTGGGTAAGTTCGCGCGAGATTTTCCTCGCGATCACGCGCGAAATTGTACTAGCGAGCCGCATACTTTGCGAGATTACACATAGCGGCCGGAAACGGAATTACGTCACGCAAACAAGATGGCCGCGCCCATGTACGACCGCTAGGGTAACTTCGCAAACGTAGCGTTACAAGCGCCTTGCGAACACGCACAAAATCACGCGAACATACACGCCGCAAAAAAAACAAATCGTGTATTCGCTTGAATTCGCGGCTTCCGAAATCGATCTCACACGGATTCGCGCCCCGCAAATTGCGCGAAATTGCAGAAAAACGATTTTTGCAGAACTGAAAGCAATCAGCAGGTGCAAAAGTTCAATCTTAACATTAGTAACCATTCACTCTAGTGCTTCCTGAGGGGCCCCTCCAGAGTTCAGTTGCCTATTTGCAACTATTCTATGACCCTGCTCTGACCCAAACAGCAGGCTCATAGAATAGCTACAAGTAGGCCATAAAGGTCCTGTGAAAAAAAAATTGCACTGCAACAGAAAGCAAATTACAGATAAGGAAGGAAGCAGGTGCCAGCCAGACTGGAAGTTTCAAAATCACTGACACAGTAATCAACCCCAAATTAATTCATGGCAGTTGATGCAGGGCAGGTGTGCTTACTTTTTTTCACCCCCATAATTTACAGTGATAAACCAACCAGAGGGTGGCAGTGAGTATGTACCAGAAGGTGGCATGGGTGTACCAGAGGGTGGCAGTGGTGAAACAGAGGGTGCTGTGAACCTGTGATGATGAACCAGACGTAGAAACAACATAGTCGCGGCCGTTGCGAGCCGACAAGTAAGTTCGCAATTGTGAACTGGTACACAAATCCTCGCGAACCCTTGCGAACACAAAAAACACAAAAATCCGCAAATTCGCGAGAGTTCGCGGATTTTGCGGATTGCGAATCCGTAAATACGCAAGTTCGCGTACGCCAGATTCGATAAATCCGCCCATGCTTAGTTGACGGCTCTGGGGCCATTGCTGGGAAGGTCTAATACCGGATAAAACTGGTTTGGACAACATCCATGAGGAAAAAGGTTTTGGCACTTTTTGTAACTTAGGGTTCGTTAGGGTTAGCCCTAGCAGCAGGATTGCATGTGTTTCGGGGTGTTCTTGATTTTTGCAACTGAGTTCTGGGGTCTTAGAGCACTCGTGGGAATGTGTAATTTTTGTTGCAAGTGATTTGAAGAAAATCCATGGTGGGAAAGGGGGGATCACTTACTCTGTGAGAGGCACTTAGTGTTGAAAACATTTAGCCATTTACACTTAAAGGAAGAAAATGACACAGACTTAAGTTTCAGGAAAACAAACTTACTGTTAAACCACTACCCACCAGACTCAAAAGCAGTAAAAAACAGGTATGCTCAGATAAAGTTTCAAAAAGTATATTTGTATAGCCCTAACAAAATAATCTCCCGCAAGACCCTCCCTAACCCCAACGATTGTCCTTCAAAAGTCCCAAAAAGAACCCAACTCCCAAATCCCACCCCCCAAAAGTCTATAAAAAAGGGTCAAGGGACACTACGGCAGGATGCTGTTCACTGTAGCGGCCAGGGCATCATACTCCTTGCGGAGGGTGGCATGGTCGGAGCGGAGGCCCTCCACCAAGTTCTTATAAGTTAAGACCTCCTGCTCCAAGTAGGACACTCTGAGGGATAAGCGGCGCTGGCGTGCCTTGCAACTCCTGTGGGGGGCAGCTGATGTCTTTGCTGCTCGGCGGTGGCGGTTGGCTTTGGTAGCCCGGCTCCGTACCACTGGAGCACTGCGCTTGCTGGCTTCCCGTGTGGGCCCGGAGGAGGATGCAGCTGTCGCAGTAGATGTACTAGTAGACTGCGTGTCCTCCTCCTCCAGGGCCAGCAGCCGCCGGTATTCTGCAACAGTGGCATCCAGCCTCCGTTGCCGGGCCATTCGAGCCTGCTCCTTCCTTGATGGTTTGTTGGATTTGGAAGGAGCAACTATATAAAGAAAGAAAGACATAGTCTGTAACCAATGCTCTTAAGATTAACACAAAATGATTGAGCAGAAAGTTGTGTCACAGTACAACTAGCAACTTGAAAGCACAGTACATAACTATTGAGGCCAGTATCTATCTAACCTCCCACTTCTTCATCCTTGCTCTAACATTAGTGGGAGTTTAAGGAACAAATTCTACGAGCACTATGGACTTCCATTACAGTCGACTATGACAGTACACCAGTCTTATTCTTCTTTTTCTCTCTTGTTTAGGAAAATTGGTACGTTATCTTCTGCAAGCCGGCATAATGCCAGCGCAGTGAACTTGCACCAGAGAAAAACAGACGCACACCATGATGAGTGAGACAGACTTGCGTTACTGTACCGGTACAGTACATGCAGGTGGTGAAGCTCATATTTTTCTATTACAGGTGGCACTGAGAATACTCTGTTAAAAGGGCTACTGCTTAATTAATTTAACTTTCACCCTACAGTGCAAATGAGTACTAGAGAAGGAAAAAGAAGAAACTAAATAATCTGATTATCTATCACTTCACATGGGATGTATTTGATTACATATGGGATGACTTTAGGTGCTTTGCTTTTTATTGAGTGAACAGTGATACACCCACACATGAATGACGTACTACTACCAAATTAAAATTATTAAGAGAGGTAGGGAGTGTCCACCATAATAACCGGATATATGCTGTGCTTGCAGTTGCAATACAAACTACTGCTACTATTCATGGTAGTATTTGGACAAAATTACAACTTCTTTTCCTTGCCTTTCCTACACTGGAACGGACGTGCGGGTGCGGTGTTACACGATCTTCAAAGTAACACTTTGTTCATCCAGTGACCATCTACTCTCTCTAGATAAACATATGCTATCTAAGAGTCAGATAGTACCATGATCCAGGCATCCATCCATTCAAAGTATATGCACACATACAGTTTCTGTTTCACCTACCAAGGCTGTTCTCCTTCCACCCATCCTTGCTTCATCATTCACCCAGCCATGCTCCATACCATATTCTTTCCTTCCCAGCTACCTCGGGGACCAAGCAAACACATATCATTCTTCTTTGCCAGTCATCATTAAATTTCTCGTCCTTCCACACTTACTTACACCCTTGTTTTGCTTTTCGTTCATCCCATCCATCAAGTTCATCTCAGATCTGATTGGGATTCTTCTCGCCAAAAACTTCACAGCTAAGTCGAAGTACATTTAGAGGAGGCTACTACCTGGTTGATTTATAATACACCCGTGCAGAAAGCACACTCTGCAGTCTTCAATCTCAATAAGTAAGGAATATATAGCTTACCTCTGCCCGCCACCACCGTGTGAACCCTCACAGGCACATTGGTGTTGTCCGGCACTTGCACCGCCTCCTCCCCAGAAGTGTTCTCCTCATCCACTACCACCACCTCCGCGCTGGCCCCACCACCAGATGTTCCACCTACAAAGTACATTTAAGATTGTTAGAATACACCACTCACTACTATATAATATTTGGTCCAGGAATAAAGAAATGTGAAAAAAACAGAAAACAATGTAATAATTTGTGACTGTCTAATCTAAAGTAAAAATTTTCCTTTTTCCAGGGAAGGCCCAGTGCATAGAGCTATTGCTGACTAGAATGGGAGTCCAATGGAATTGCCAAATGTGCAATCTTAGTTAGCTACATAGACAGACTAATAAGAATAATCTAGTAATACCACAGGGAGTCATAGTCGAGGCAGGATAAGAATTTAGATACAGTCTACAAGAAGAACATAGACGATTTAGAAAAAATCGAATGAGGAACGCTAGGAAAAAATAGGTACTCTATATTAAAATGAAAACTTACTTGGGCCAGCAAAGGAGCCCTCGCCTGGCCGATCCTGCCCTTCTACAGCAGCAGCAGCAACCACCTCCTCCTCTGTCCTCTTGCCCCTGGGGGGAGCTGATGTACAACATGAAAGAAAGAAAGAGACGAAAACAAGGATGATTGTTGTCAACCAAATCAAACATTTCAAAAGAACAATAACAAAATATTTTGACGAAATAGCAAATAGACAACTATTCCACGGGATATATTGACCGATCGCATGTGGTCTACTACGTTATTAGTATTGCTTGATTTGCTGACCGTCGACTTGGAAAGTTCATATGTAACTCACTAAACAAACTACTAAAAAGGTTCGCCTAGGACTGGCAGGCAGCAGTCCGCAGCACGCAAAGTGACAGACAAAGTCCATCGTGATTGCAGATCAGCGACAACACTAAAAAGTTTCCTACTACATTAACCAGTCATTAAAATACTCAAACTATCAATCCTCCACCACTATTTCTTCTTATCGCCATGTGTACAAAAGAAGGACTAAACTTGAGTCTGTAGGGGCTGATTTAGAAGCCCCTTGCGGCTCTTTTGCTCCATTGTTGCGTGACTTTTGTGACGCAGCGGCAGGACAAAAGAGGCGCCATGGTGCGGCGTATATTAACAACGGGACGCATATGGTAGATGCATCACGTTGTAAAGCCCTGCGTCATCAGGGGGCGTTCCGGTGCAAGGGAGGGTGTTCCTGCGCAGGAACGCATCCTAAAAGTGACATCTACAAGATTTCAATCGGTCACTTTGAGGACAATGATGCGTGACTCAAACCCTGCACCTGCTTGAAGCAAACGTACGGCTTGACGCAGCATTGGAGAGATAGAGCACCCCAGAGCATTGCTGGAGCTGCACCATCGTTGCGACGCAACTCCAGCAATGCGCCGCCTTTACGGCACAGAAGCGTAACGCTTCGGTGACGTTTTGGGCACATGGTGCGCCGCATTGTAAATACGGTGCACCATGGGTGGTGGTGGCGTGGCGCACAATTACTGGCGCATCACTGCTACTTTGCAGGGATGCACCAGTAATAAAATATCTGACCCTTAGTGTCTAGCATTACACAGTTCTTTAAACTACACTCATGCATAATTTCACAGGCCAATGAAATGAACACAAAATCGAAAACAAATAAGCATAGTAGCAGCGCTACTGAGAAGGAGAGCAGTGCACCTGAAATGCACAGAAGATTTTGAAATATAATTTACCTACAATGTAATCAGCAGCATTATTGCTCTTGGTAAAAAACAAAAATTGGAAGATAATAACACACAGAGCAGGAGAAAACAGAGTAGTAAAGAAATAGCTACTACTACTCACCAAGCTTGGGGATCTCAAGGCCGAGCAGGTCCAGCAGATCGCGTTCCCGGTCCAGGATATCCGTCCAACGGTGGGTGACTTGGTTGTAGGTGTGCCGGACCCGAGATTGTTGGTACATGGACCGGCACACCTTCTCCCACCGCTTCCGGCGCTCCCGGAGCCCGGAGCCGGAAGCGATCTTGCCGCCTGCCATGATGGTCCTGGGGAGGCGGCGCTGAACATAAAAAACTAGTGCGGCCACCTCCTCAGCGCTGAAGATCTCCCAGGGCGTGACATTCTCCCCCCTCAAACGCCCGCACGGGAGCCGGGCACGGGTGCGGGACCCTTCCCCTTGGCGGGCTGCTTCCCAACTCCCTTTACCATGGTCTGGGCAGAAAGGAAGCTAAATAATAAAGAAGAAATAGAATAGGGAAGAAGAAAAGAAAAGAGTTTAAAAAAGTAGTTTAAAATTAACAAAAGTAGCAGAAAATACAAAAATATAGAGCTAGAAAAATAGAGGGATAGATAATAAGTAAAATAGATTAAAAAAAACTTCAAACAAGCAAAGGATGGCAGAGATTCAGAGAGGATACAGATTCAGAAAGCATGCCCAGAACCATAGGAATGAATGAGAAAAAGATGGCCGCGCCCGTTCACGACCGCGTGGGTAAGTTCGCGCGAGATTTTCCTCGCAAGCACACGCGAAATTGTTCTATCAAGCCGCACACTTTGCGAGATTACACATAGCGCCCGGAAACGGAATTACGTCACGCAAACAAGATGGCCACGCCCATGTACGGCCGCTAGGGTAACTTCGCAAACCTGTGATGATGAACCAGACGTAGAAACAACATAGTCGCGGCCGTTGCGAGCCGACAAGTAAGTTCGCAATTGCGAACTGGTACACAACCCTCGGGAACTGGCAGAAACCCTTGCGAAAAAAAAAAAAAAATCCGCAAATTCGCGAGAGTTCGCGGATCCTGCGGATTGCAAATCCGTAAATACGCACATTCGCGTACGCCAGATTCGCAAAATCCGCCCATGCTTAGTGGCCATTTTGAGTGCTGGTACAGGCAACATGTGCTTGGGGTGCACCCATTTTGCATAGCTTTCATCCATTATGCCCAGGGGTAGTGAGTGGTGCATGGGCCTAGTCTTTCTGTGGGGTGTCTTCTTGAATTTAAACATCATTGAGGCCATGGATGGGCTGGGATTGTTCAGAATTTTGTGATTTTTGTTGATTTTTTGGGGCTGCTGGTGGGGCCTTTTGCCCAGGGGTAGTACTAGTGAGTGGTGCATGGACTGAGTCTGCCTGTGGGCTCTCACTCTCTTTAATGTAAACATCCTGGATAGCATTGGATTGTGGTGATTTTTGTGTGTTTTTCGTTTTTTTGGGGTGTACTGTTGATGTGGACTGGCCATGTGGGTGGTGGTGGCCATCTGGAGTGCTGGTACAGGCAGGCCCTCCACATGTGCTTAGGGTGCAAGGGGCCATTTTGAAGACAGGCTGTGTCTGAGGCCTGCACCCATTCTGCCTAGCTTTCATCCATTATGCCCAGGGGTAGTGAGTGGTGCATGGGCCTAGTCTTTCTGTGGGGGGTCTTCTTGAATTTAAACATCATTGAGGCCATGGGTGGGCTGGGATTGTGCTGAATTTTGTGGTTTCTGTCGATTTTTTGGGGCTGCTGGTGGGGCCTTTTGCCCAGGGGTAGTGAGTGGTGCATGGACTGAGTCTGCCTGCGGGCTCTCAGTCTCTTTAATGTAAACATCCTGGATGGCATTGGATTGTGGTGATTTTTGTGTGTTTTTCGTTTTTTTGGGGTGTACTGTTGATGTGGACTGGCCATGTGGGTGGTGGTGGCCATCTTGAGTGCTGGTACAGGAAACATGTGCTTGGGGTGCACCCATTTTGCACAGCTTTCATCCATTATGCCCAGGGGTAGTGAGTGGTGCACGGGCCTAGTCTTTCTGTCGGATGTCTTCTTGAATTTAAACATCATTGAGGGCATGGATGGCCTGGGATTGTGCTGAATTTTGTGTTTTTTTTACTTGTTGGGGTGTATAACTGAGGTTCCTCTGTCTTCCATTGCTTTTAGGTGCACAAGAGAACCACCAGTGCCAGGAAGAAGTCCTGCTGCGGTGTGTGCAGCACAACGTCACGTGTGGCCATAGACAACTCTACAACTTGTGCAACTGCGGCCTGCTGTTCTGAGTGACATCTGAAGAAGATGGCCCCAAAAAAGTTCCCCGTAGCTCCTCTAGCAAGAAAGTTGCCAGAAAGGAGCAGAAGAAGCAAGTTACCAAGCAGACTGGTGTGCCGCCCGCCACATTTTTTGGGAATAAAAAAAAAAGTACGCCTGCAGCAGCAGCGGGATCTGCTGGGGACAAAGCTGGGAGCAGCACCCCCGCTCCATTGGGCTCAGTGCCACCACGCCAACTTAAGTCCAAGCCCTTGAGTGCTGCAGAGGCAGCCAGTCTACTTGTTCAATCACCATCGACCAGTGATGTTGGCTCATCGCAAGAAAGCAGCAGCAATGTCCCTCAATCAACACAGGTTGTTGTAACTCATCTGACGAGTGTTGAACAACCACAGCCGCAACAACAACCACATGTGCAAGTACAAGCCCAAGTACATGTTGAAAGAGAGGCAGCGCTAGGAGATGCACAAGCAGAGGTGCATGGAGGGGCACCACAAGTGCCCACAATAGTTGTTCCTCCAGAAGTAGGGGCACATCTGGAAATCGACAATCAAGCCGAGGTATCATTCGAGGAAGCCACTCCTCCTGATGATCATTCATTGTCTTCCACATCCCGAGCAAGGAAAAGATCAAGGGTGGTGTCTACATCTTCTTCAAGCCCACCTCCTTCTGATGATATGGATCTTACTTGGGAACCAGCACCACTGCCATCTGAGAGTGAGGCTGAGGCACACCATGATCTGACAAAGGTAGCTAAGCGTGAAAGGAAGGTCGTCGAAACTCTCATAGTTATGGAGTGTGATGACGCTCAACAAGAAGTGGCGTATACTCCTGCTGCTGAAGACTCTCACGACGACGACGCAGTCATCACAGGCTTGACTCCAGCCTCAGCGGGCATGCAGCAAACAGACATTTTGACCCTAGCCCGACAAGCTGCTGAGCGTGATGATGAAGTCGACAAGGAGGCAATGGGAACACCACAATCATTGAAGTTAACTAGTACACCACCACCTACCGCTTCCATATTTCTTCCTCGCCAGAAGGGACCTCCATCCACCTCGACCTCAATTAGTGATGGGCAAATTGCACAACGTAGTAAAGTTCAGCAATACGCATCCTCCACTTCATCTGGCATTAGCAGCATGACCACCACCAGTATCGCCTCCTCCGGCCCCCCCAGACATTTCAAGTCCGCAGTTTGGGACTTCTTTAGTATTTGCCCAAAAAAGGAAAACCTAGCCATTTGTATCATTTGTAAGCTTGCAGTTAGTCGTGGTAAGCTTGGTACCAACTATGGGACTGGAGGCCAGAGAGGTCATCTTGAGAGACAGCATGCTGTCCAATGGTTTGCGCACCTAAAGGAGATCAAGGAAGCCCGAATTGCAAGTCAAGAAAACGTTGATGTTCCATCTGATGATGACGAGGAGGAAGAAGCGTCACACACTTCACTTACACCCAGTACCCCTGTCAGCACACCCCCTGTGAGCCACACTAAGAGTGTGGGACAGAGTGAGACACCAATGCGAAAAAGTTCATCAGCGAGCGTAACTGGGTCGAAGAAGTCATCATCATCCCGTAAAATGGTCCAGGGCAACATTAGAACCATGTTGTTTTCAGACGCGCCATATGAACGCAACCACCCAACGGCGCGTCTGTATAACACTAAGCTGGCTAAAATGCTAGCGCTGGATCTTCTCCCTTTTTCTTTTGTAGAAGGGGTTGGTTTTCTAGAATTAGTGGCAGCGCTCTGCCCTAAATGGAAGGTTCCTAGCCGGTTCTATTTTGCCCAAGTTGCGGTTCCAGCACTACATGAAGATGTGCTGGAGGTGATTGGGGCAGCTTTGCAGAAGAGTGCTGTTCACACTATACATCTGACAACAGACATGTGGACCAGTGGCGCAGGCACTGATTACATGTGCATCACTGCACACTGGGTCTCTTTTTCAGGGGTTAAAGCAAAGCTAAACGCAGGTGTTGACCTGGACCAAGTTTATAAAGCTGCTCCGAAACATGCAACACTAGCCATGTTTGGCTTGGAGAAACGTCATACAGCAGAAAACATTTTGAATGAGTTTAACACAAAGGTCTTTCACTGGCTGTCCCCAAAAAAACGCGAGATTGGTTATGTTTCCACGGATAATGGCGCCAATGTAGTTAAGGCCATGGATCTGGGTCACTATTTCAGAGTGCCGTGTTTGGTGCACTGTATAAACCTGGTTGTTAAAAAATTCTTGGATAAAGACAGTCCAGCGTGCGAGTTAGTGGCCACCTGCCAGAAAAATGTGCAACCATTTCAGCCATTCTTTGAAGGCCCGGAAGCATCTGAGGAGCCTGCTACATGAACGTCGAATGCCAGTGAAAGCACTCATCCAGGAGGTGCCAACACGTTGGAACTCAACCTTCTACATGCTTGAGCGTCTGTATGAGCAGTTTACGGTACTCGATCAGTATTTCTTAACACTGGGTACAGCTCAGAAGGACCTGAGGCTAGATGCGGCGGAATGGGAGCTAGTTAAAAGCCTGACAGACATGCTTCGTTCATTTGAGGTCTTCACGCGTGCAGTCAGCAGGGAGGACTGTAATTTGGAAAAAGCTATCCCATTGTTGCGCATGCTGGAGCACAAACTAAAGGCGGTGTCTTCTAAGCTTTTGTTTTGGCGGAGAAATTATTAGAGCGCCTACTTGGCGATGAACGTCTTCAAAAGATCAACTCAGAACAGCATTACATTTGTGCTACTATTCTGCATCCATGCTACAAAAAGGCGCTGGCAGGCAGTGCATTATTTCCTTTTGGTGATGAAGATGTTACAAAGTACAAACATTGGCTAGCCTTGTCAGCCATGAGGTTTGAAAGAGAATTGCAGCAAATTCAAGGAAAAGGCAGTACATCAGCATCAGCAGGCCATCCCCAGTCAAAAGACTCCACTTCTGCACCTGTGGCTGTGGCAGAAGTGACCTCTCAGCCGTTAAAGACACCGGCAACCGGATCATCTGCACCAGACACAACAGAAATATCGGGTGATGATGGTGAAGAGGATTGGCTAGCTGAGCTTGGGTTTGGTTCTCAAAAGGTCCGAGCAATAAGTAAGCAAAGTGGAGGAACCATGGAGAACCTTGAGTCGATGGTGCAGGACTATCTGAATAACTCAACAGAGGTCTATGTTAATGCTGACCCATTGGCGTATTGGCATGGGAAAAAAGAATTGTAGCCAGAGATCACCAACCTGGCTATAAATTACTTGTCTTGCCCACTCGCAAGCGTGTCTTCTGAACGTGTTTTCAGTGCTGCTGGTGGCATTGTTACTTGCAAACGGACCCGCCTCTCGCCCAAAAATGTGGAGAGGTTAACAATGATCAAGATGAATCAGCACCTCATACCACCAGATTACAAAGTACCAGATTACACGACGGAAGAAGACGAGGAGGACAGCAATTTAGATGAGGGAATTTCTTCTGTGTTAGATGACACTGACCTACTCCAGCCTGAATTCGCAGAGTATGAGGATGAACTCTTCTTCCCTGACACCAAGCCCTGAAAATGAGCCAATGAATCAATAACTTTCTTTTTCGTACTTATTCACTTTTATTCCTGTGTGTCTGTCTTTCTTTGTTTTGCACAGTTAATATAATTAAAACTTTAATCACCTGTACTTTAGCTTTTTGGCTGTTTGGGGGTCTTCTACTTGTTTCCGCCTGGGTTGACGGCTCTGGGGCCATTGCTGGGAAGGTCTAATACCGGATAAAACTGGTTTGGACAACATCCATGAGGGAAAAGTTTTTGCATTTTCTGACATTTCGCTCAATGTAGCGTTTTCGGGGGCCTGTTTGGGGGGCTTCCTGGTATTTGTGGGTGGGTTTCGGGGTCTGGGAGCACTGCTGGGTATGGATAGTTTTGATAGCAAGAGGTTTGAAGGAAATCCATGGAGGCAGAGGGGAGTTAGGGTCTAGCTGCAGAACGCGCGCTGAGTGATTTTGGAAATTTTCGCAAAAGTGACAAAGTCCCCATTTTTGTACTTTTGCTTTTTGGCTGTTTGGGGGTCTTCTACTTGTTTTCGCCTGGATTGACGGGTCTGGGGACATTGCTGGGAAGCTCTAATACCGGATAAAACTGGTTTGGACAACATCCATGAGGGAAACGTTTTTCATTATATGACATTTCGCTCAATGTAGCGTTTTCGGGGGCCTGTTTGGGGGGCTTCCTGGTGTTTGTGGGTGGGTTTCGGGGTCTGGGAGCATTGCTGGGTATGGATAGTTTTGATAGCAAGAGGTTTGAAGGAAATCCATGGAGGCAGAGGGGAGTTAGGGCCTAGCTGCAGAGCGCGCGCTGAGTGATTTTGGAAATGTTCACAAAAGTGACAAAGTCCCTATTTTTGTGCTTTTGCTTTTTGGCTGTTTGGGGGTCTTCTACTTGTTTCCGCCTGGGTTGACGGCTCTGGGGCCATTGCTGGGAAGGTCTAATACCGGATAAAACTGGTTTGGACAAGATCCATGCGGAAAAGCCTTTGGCACTTTTTGTAACTTAGGGTTTGTTAGGGTTAGCCCTAGCAGCAGGATTGCATGTGTTTCGGGGTGTTCTTGATTTTTACAACTGAGTTCTGGGGTCTTAGAGCACTTGTGGGAATGTGTAATTTTGGTTGCAAGTGATTTGAAGAAAATCCATGGTGGGAAAGGGGGGATCACTTACTCTGTGAGAGGCACTTAGTGTTGAAAACATTTAGCCATTTACACTTAAAGGAAGAAAATGACCCAGACTTAAGTTTCAGGAAAACAAACTTACTGTTAAACCCCCACCCACCAGACTCAAAAGCAGTAAAAAACAGGTATGCTCAGATAAAGTTTCAAAAAGTATATTTGTGTAGCCCTAACAAAATAATCTCCCGCAAGACCCTCCCTAACCCCAACGATTGTCCTTCAAAAGTCCCAAAAACAACCCAAGTCCTAATTCCCACCCCCCAAAAGTCTCTAAAAAAGGGGCAAGGGACACTACGGCAGGATGCTGTTCACTTTAGCGGCCAGGGCATCATACTCCTTGCGGAGGGTGGCATGGTCGGAGCGGAGGCCCTCCACCAAGTTCTTATATGTTAAGACCTCCTGCTCCAGGTAGGACACTCTGGGGCATAAGCGGCGCTGGCGTGCCTTGCAACTCCTTTGGGGGCAGCTGCTGTCTTTGCTGCTCAGCGGTGGTGGTTGGCTTTGGTAGCCCGGCTCCGTACCGATGGAGCACTGAGCTGGCTGGCAGCCCGTGGGGGCACGGAGGAGGATGCAGCTGTCCCAGTGGATGTACCAGTAGACTGCGTGTCCTCCTCCTCCAGGGCCAGCAGCCGCCGATATTCGGCGACAGTGGCATCCAGCCTCCGTTGCCGGGCCATTCGAGACAGCTCCTTCCTTGTTGGTTTTTGGGATTTGGAAGGAGCAACTATATGAAGAAAGAAAGACATAGTCTGTAACCAATGCTCCTTAAGATTAACACAAAATGATTGAGCAGAAAGTTGTGTCACAGTACAACTAGCAACTTGAAAGCACAGTACATAACTATTGAGGCCAGTATCTATCTAACCTCCCACTTCTTCATTCTTGCTCTAACATTAGTGGGAGTTTAAGGAACAAATTCTACGAGCACTATGGACTTCCATTACAGTCGACTATGACAGTACACCAGTCTTATTCTTCTTCTTCTCTCTTGTTTAGGAAAATTGGTACGTTATCTTATGCAAGCCGGCATAATGCCAGCGCAGTGAACTTGCACCCGAGAAAAACAGACGCACACCATGATGAGTGAGACAGACTTGCGTTACTGTACCGGTCCAGTACATGCAGGTGGTGAAGCTCTTACTTTTCTATTATGGGTGGCACTGAGAATACTCTGTTAAAAGGGCTACTGCTTAATAAATTTAACTTTCACCCTACAGTGCAAATGAGTACTAGAAAAGGAAAATGAAGAAGCTAAATAATCTGATTATCTATCACTTCACATGGGATGTATTTGATTACATATGGGATGACTTTAGGTGCTTTGCTTTTTATTGAGTGAACAGTGATACACCCACACATGAATGACGCACTACTACTAAACTAAACTTATTAAGAGAGGTAGGGAGTGTCCACCATAATAACCGGCTATATGCTGTGCTTGCAGTTGCAATACAAACTACTGCTACTATTCATGGTAGTATTTGGACAAAATTACAACTTCTTTTCCTTGCCTTTCCTACACTGGAACGGACGTGCGGGTGCGGTGTTACATGCTCTTCAAAGTAACACTTAGTTCATCCAGTGACCATCTACTCTCTCTAGAAACACATAGGCTATCTAAGAGTCAGATAGTACCATGATCCAGGCATCCATCCATTCAAAGTATATGCACACATACAGTTTCTGTTTCACCCACCCAGGCTGTTCTCCTTCCACCCATCCTTGCTTCATCATTCACCCAGCCATGCACCATACCATATTCTTTCCTTCCCAGCCACCTCGGGGACCAAGCAAACACATATCATTCTTCTTTGCCAGTCATCATTAAATTTCTCGTCCTTCCACACTTACCTACACCCTTCTTTCGCTTTTCGTTCATCCCATCCATCAAGTTCATCTCAGATCTGATTGGGATTCTTCTCGCCAAAAACTTCACAGCTAAGTCGAAGTACATTTAGAGGAGGCTACTACCTGGTTGATTTATAATACACCCGTGCAGAAAGCAAACTCTGCAGTCTTCAATCTCAATAAGTAAGGAATATATAACTTACCTCTGCCCGCCACCACCGTGTGAACCCTCATAGGCACATTGGTGTCGTCCGGCACATGCACCGCCTCCTCCCCAGAAGTGTTCTCCTCATCCAGCACCACCACCTCCGCGCTGGCCCCGCCACCAGATGTTCCACCTACAAATTACATTTAAGAATGTTAGAATACACCACTCACTACTATATAATATTTGGTCTAGGAATAAAGAAATGTGAAAAAAAACAGAAAACAATGTAATAATTTGTGACTGTCTAATCTAAAGTTAAAATGTCCTTTTTTCCAGGGAAGGCTCAGTGCATAGAGCTATTGCTGACTAGAATGGGAGTCCAATGGAATTGCCAAATGTGCAATCTTAGTTAGCTACACAGACAGACTAATAAGAATAATCTAGTAATACCACAGGGAGTCATAGTCGAGGCAGGATAAGAATTTAGATACAGTCTACAAGAAGATCAAAGACGATTTAGAAAAAATCGAATGAGGAACGCTAGGAAAAAATAGGTACGCTATATTAAAATTAAAACTTACCGGGGCCAGCAAAGGAGCCCTCGCCTGACCGATCCTGTTCAGCAGCAGCCTCCTCCAATGCCCTCTTGCCCCTGGGGGGAGCTGATGTACAACATGAAAGAAAGAAAGACCAGAAAACATGGATGATATTTGTCAACCAAATCAAACATTTCAAAAGAACAATAACAAAATATTTTGGCGAAATAGCAAATACACAACTATTCCACAGGATATATTGACCGATCTCATGTGGTCTACCAAGTTATTGGTATTGCTTGATTTGCGGACCGTCGACTTGGAAAGTTCTTATGTAACTCACTAAACAAACTACTAAAAAGGTTCGCCTAGGACTGGCAGGCAGCAGTCCGCAGCACGCAAAGTGACAGACAAAGTCCATCGTGATTGCAGATCAGCGACAACACTAAAAAGTTTCCTACTACATTAACCAGTCATTAAAATACTCAAACTATCAATCCACCACCACTATTTCGTCTTATCGCCATGTGTACAAAGGAAGGACTGGACTTGAGTCTGTAGGGGCTGATTTAGAAGCCCCTTGCGGCTCTTTTGCTCCATTGTTGCGTGACTTTTGTGACGCAGCGGCAGAACAAAAGAGGCGCCATGGTGCGGCGTATATTAACAACGTGACGCATATGGGAGATGCATCACGTTGTAAAGCCCTGCGCCATCAGGGGGCGTTCCGGCGCAAGGGAGGGCGTTCCTGCGCAGGAACGCATCCTAAAAGTGGCTGAGGGACATCTACAAGATTTTAATCGGTCACTTTGAGGACAATGATGCGTGACTCAAACCCTGCGCCTGCTTGAAGCAGACATACGTCTTGACGCAGCATTGGGGAGATAGGGCACCCCAGAGCATTGCTGGAGCTGCACCATCGTTGCGACGCAACTCCAGCAATGCGCCGCCTTTACGGCACAGAAGCGTAACGCTTCAGTGACGTTTTGGTGGCGTGGCGCACAATTACTGGCGCATCCCTGCTACTTTGCAGGGATGCGCCGATAATTAAAAATCTGACCCTTAGTGTCTAGCATTACGCAGTTCTTTAAACTACACTCATGCATAATTTCACAGGACAATGAAATGAACACAAAATCGAAAACAAATAAGCATAGTAGGAGCGCTACTGAGAAGGAGAGCAGTGCACCTGAAATGCACAGAACATTTTGAAATATAATTTACCTACAATGTAATCAGCAGCATTATTGCTCTTGGTAAAAAACAAAAATTTGCAAGATAATAACACACAGAGCAGGAGAAAACAGAGTAGTAAAGAAATAGCTACTACTACTCACCAAGCTCGGGGATCTCAAGGCCGAGCAGGTCCAGCAGATCGCGTTCCCGGTCCAGGATATCCGTCCAACGGTGGGTGACTTGGTTGTAGGTGCGCCGGACCCGAGATTGTTGGTACATGGCCCGGCACACCTTCTCCCACCGCTTCCGGCGCTCCCGGATCCCGTACCCGCTAGCGATCATGCCGCCTGCCATGATGGTCCTGGGGAGGCGGCGCTGAACATAAAAAACTAGGGCGCCCACCTCCTCCGCGCTGAAGATCTCCCGGGCTTGGACATTCTCCCCCCTCAAACGCCCGCACGGGAGCCGGGCACGGGGTGCGGGACCCTTCCCCTTCTCAGGATGCTTTCCGGCTCCCTTTACCATGGTCTGGGCAGAAAGGAAGCTAAATAGTAAAGAAGAAATAGAATAGGGAAGAAGAATATAAAAGAGTTAAAAAAAGTAGTTTAAAATTAACAAAAAGTAGCAGAAAACACAAAAATATAGAGCTAGAAAAATAGAGGGATAGATAATAAGTAAAATAGATTAAAAAAAACTTCAAACAAGCAAAGGATGGCAGAGATTCAGAGAGGATACAGAAAGCATGCCCAGAACCATAGCAATGAATGAGAAACAAGATGGCTGCGCCCGTTCACGACCGCGTGGGTAAGTTCGCGCGAGATTTTCCTCGCGATCACACGCGAAATTGTACTAGCGAGCCGCACACTTTGCGAGATAACACATAGCGCCCGGAAACGGAATTACGTCACGCAAACAAGATGGCCGCGCCCATGTACGACCGCTAGGGTAACTTCGCAAATGTTGCGCTACAAGCGGCTTGCGAACACGCAAAAAATCACGCGAACAAACACGCCGCAAAAAAACAAATCGTGTATTCGCACGAATTCGCGGCTTCCGAAATCGATCTCGCACGAATTTGCGCCCCGCGAATCGCGCGAAATTGCAGAAAAACGATTTTTGCAAAACTGAAAGCACTCAGCAGGTGCAAAAGTTCAATCTTATCATTATTAACCATTCCCTCTAGTGCTTCCTGAGGGGCCCCTCCAGAGTTCAGTTGCCTACTTGCAACTATTCTATGACCCTGCTCTGACCCTCACAGCAGGCTCATAGAATAGCTACAAGTAGGCCACAAAGGTCCTGTGAAAAAAAATTGCACTGCAACAGAAAGCAAATTACAGATAAGGAAGCAGGTGCCAGCCAGACTGGAAGTTTACATTCAGTGACACATTAATCAAACCCAAATTAATTCATGTCAGTTGAAGCAGGGCAGGTGTGCTTGCTTTTTTTCACCCCCATAATCTACAGTGATAAACCAACCAGAGGGTGGCAGTGATGTACCAGAGGGTGGCATGGGTGTACGAGAGGGTGGCAGTGGTGAACCAGAGGGTGCTGTGAACCGGTGATGATGAACCAGACGTAGAAACAACATAGTCGCGGCCAAACCTCGCGAACTGGCAGAAACCCTTGCTAACACAAAAAAAAAAAATCTGCAAATTCGCAAGAGTTCGCGGATTCTGCGGATTGCGAATCCGTAAATACGCACATTCGCGAACGCCAGATTCGCAAAATCCGCCCATGCTTAAATCATATGCACCCACTAGAACCTTGAGATCCAAGGATAAACCCTGCTGTGCGTACCCCGTATCCCCTTGACCAGATGCGGGGGAGAGCCTTTTCCCACCTGGTCCCTTCCTATTGGAATAGTCTCCCTGTGCATATTCTTACCTGCACAAACTATTGCCAATTTCGGTAACTGTTGAAAGCCTACCTATTTAAAGTGACCTGTCCTGGTGGAGGCTTGCTTGCTACTGTAGACAGCGCTGAGATGCCCATGGGTGATTCAAGCACTATATTAAATATAATTAACATAACATAATGAACATGAACCCAACTGTGACCTGCGCCTCATAACCTAGCTGTTAAAGATTGCTTTAAGTCCTGGTTTATTCTGTCCATGGCCACATTTTCCTCACAATGGTATGGGGAGGAATGCAGCAATCTCAAACCCCAAGCTTCCCTTGGCCTCTTTGTAAGCCCTAGAGCCAAACGGCAGATCTTGGTCAAAATGTAGTGTGCCAACTGCATATGTCCCAAGAAAGTTGTGCAGATCCTTAATAACAGTTTGGGCATCAGCCGATCGCTGTGCCACTGCCACCAAGATATACTTATAAGACCCATCTGATAGAAACAGTCAAGTGGCTTGTTCAAAATCAACAGAGGTGTCTGTGGTGGTCGTGACACAGTGGAGCCCTTCAACTGCTGGCAGATGTTACATTTAATGACAAAGTTCTTGTTCTGTTTACAGAGACCTGGCCACCAGTAGAGTTGCTGCAATAGCAAAATTGTAGCAGCCACATCCCCATGTGCAGATGCAAGACCCTCGAGTGGAGCTAGAATTAATCCTAACCTGAATTTGGTATTACTCTATCCCCCACTACAGGAATGTGGGCAAATGGTGCATTTTGTACATCTAACTTGTAGGAGTATTTGAGTGAAAAGCCATTTGGCAAATGGGTGTCAATGGGTGCAGCATTGACAGCCATCATGATATCATTGTCTGTTCTTGTACTTGAACAAGTTATTGCAGAGACTGCAGAAGTTCGCACTGTTGCTTTTGTGGCTTCATGAGCCAGTGAATTCTCTGCAAACTGTACGCCAACACGTTGATGACTCAATGTGTGAATAACATGAGTCTGTGGCAAGCAATCTTTCATCTTTGTCACCTGTTCCCAAATCATGTTGTGCTTTATTGTGCACCCTTTTGAATCTCTGTACCTATTCTGACTTCAGTAGTGTAAATATTCATTATAAGACTGGACACAGCAATACGAATGACACACTATGAGTGTGCGGAATCCAGGATCCGTATTTTTCAGTGCCAGTACCAGAGCTCTGAGTTCAGACAACTGTGCAGTGCAGTCAACAAGTGACTACGCGCAGGTTTTTCCAGGCTGGAATCCTCGATTCTGCACACAGCTGACTGCTGACGCTTTGTCGCCACAGCAGGTTGTGCAGAACCGTCAGTAGATATGTTGTAATCATACTGTTCTAGAGGCAGTATTTCATTAGGCAGAGAATTCTTGTTCATACTGCAGAAAGGCCTGTGTTTGTAATGTAGAGTAAAATCTGTAGCCTACATTGATTGCGGTGAGTGAGTTAGCCCATTGTATCCAATGTGGGTCCAATACCTTTGCACTCAGAATACTTGCTCATCTGACGACCTCTAAGGTCGGCACAGGGGTCACAACAGTAATCTGTTTTCCTCGAGCCAATGCTCTCTCCCTCACTACAGCAGTCTGTACTGCTGGCAGTATATTTTCAGTAGGTGCAAAATGCATTTCAGCATTAGTCTATAAATGTGATTTATATGCAATTGGTAGAGTGTACCCTGAATTCTCTGCAATGATTTGGATCACCAGGTTTGTGTTGTTCACACGTATGTGTTAATGTTTGGAAGCTAGCATGTCAGTTGTAGTAAACATAAAATGTGTGTGTGTTCAGTGGTCCTGTGTGCAATTGAGAAATCTGAAAGGATTAGGTCCTAGAATGGTTTAAACTGTTCTTCATAATCTAAAATGTAAGTTCTGCCAAAAGTTAGGAATCCAAAACCTTTCTGGAGGCTGTAGAAGGCACACTTTTCTAAAAAAGAGCGCCGCTAGGCTTTTGCCCTCAATTGACAACTCACATCCCAGACACAGGACATTGAGGTGGGCAGTTTTTGTTTTTTTAAAGTTACATTGGTATGCCATGTGAGCAAATCCCAGAACTATGTGATCTACTCTTGTCAAGTGTATAGAAAGGTCATTGTCCATCATGTAGATTTCATCAACATAGGATAGTGCCTGATCGTCAAAACTTTCTAGGAGTTCTGTTACCCTGGCTGAAAACAGCCTGGGCAATTCTTATACCCTTGAGGGAAGTTACAGAACTGTTTTTGAGAACCTAGCACACTAAATGCAGTCAAATATCTGCTTCCAGGGTTTATATTTTGGCAGAAGAATCCATTAGAGATATCTAGTGTTTTTTTGATTTTTACACGCTATATTGTTTATTAGTGCTGCAGTAGGTGAATTTTGTACTGCACAGGTCCGAGTAGCTGTAATTACGAGTCTGTAATCTAAAACTAGATGATATGGCCTAGTTTCATCAAGGTAAATACGGAGTTATGCATACGAGAGGTGCAACTTTCTATTACACCCTGGCATTCTAGCTTTTCTAGAATCTACCTAACTTGTTTTTTTACCTCATTGTTAATGGAGTATTGTCCTTGAGGTTGTGGGGTAGACTTCACTGGAATTTTATGATGAGGAGAACCGTCATCCCACCCCACATGGTTGTGGTATAACGCAGGAGCGCGTGCTAATGCCCATTCCTTGGCATATGAATGTTTAACTGAATCTGATACGAGGTTGGAAAAAACAGGTAAAATCACTGTTTCTCCATTGGGGCACTTAATTAAAAAATCAGGTGGCCAATCTGTGGTGATGTATTCATCAACCTGCATTCCACATTCAGTGGTCGTGTTCCATGGAATGTGGAATGTAGTAGAATGAAGGAGGGTTGAAGGTTCTCTGAGTGACAGTTGCAGAGCAGAGCTGACGAAGCCTCTGGGCAATCAAAATATCTCATAAGTTACTTCATGTGTGGTGTATTTTGTCATACCACACTACTACACAATATTTTTCAGCCTATAGAATATCGTCACCATAGGTTAAAATCCCTGAAAAGAGACCATTAATGTTTCTAGGAATGTCCCCTCCAATTGAAGATGTATTTCATATAAATGATATGGGAGGCTTACCCTAGTATCCAGTGTCTCCACCTAGATATGGACACCCACCAGACAATCCATCAAGTTCTCGCAATCTATTGTGACTTCTGCTGTGCTGTCCATCTTGGTCACTGTCCACTCCCCACTCAGAAGCATTGTCCTCAATATCCTTGGCATGCCTGAACATAAAGTCCAGCTACCTTCTTCTTTTTGAATTGAGGTTTTTATGTTTTACGTTTGTCTTCCTGTTTAATGATGTAGTCAGATGAGTGTTGTGAGTCTTTCTTCAGTTTCAGGGCTCCACCGATCTGTGCTGTGACTGTCCTCCTCTCTCCGCACGTTTATCTGATGACTCCTGGAAGGAACAAGACAAACATGTACCTGTATCATGATACCTGTCAGGTGGTCTAATATTATCATGGTTATGCAGTTTTTAGCACTTGTTAATGGCTTTGTGTGAGAGTGACCGATCCTGGCATTTAGTTTTGTCTTTGATTTTCTTTTTTCCCCACTTCTTACTGGAAGAATCTGGTGCTTGCTTAGAGTTATCCTTTTCAGAATTACTCTTTCGGTGCGGTTTCTTTGGTCTGGCTCCCAAATTATCTCTACCCAGCGTAGAATATGTTTCTTTGAAAACATTAGGTAATTTGCGCTCCTGTTGTCCCAGAGCTAAATCCGGTAGGTGCCAGTGTATATTCAAAATTGCAACCTGCTACTTTATGTTGCATAACATAATGGCAGATTTGCTCATTAGTTTCATCCGCAAATTCAGGGCACAAACAGAATCTCCCCCGTTTGGTGGGAAACTTACCCATTACTGCATTCAGTGTCTGTGGGCGGATGCCCAGGGTAACCAATTGAGGTTAGGCAGCTTTAACAGTCCACGCAAGGTTAAGTGCCAATGTTCTCATAACGAACTGTGTCAAACATCTGTACATTGTTATTAAGTGTTTGTATAGTCTATGCAATTGTACTGTTGACAAATTATCAGCATTAGGATGCGGTGTGTAGCCAGCTAAGACTGGCCATGTTGCTCTCACATTACTGAGGGGACATAGTGTAACGTCTGCTGTTGTGTGTGATTGTGCGCCTTCAAACCAATTTCTGTGTTCTTGTTTTGTTAAAGGTATTTCTATATCTTAATATGGTGTGTAGTTATTTGCAACTTCGTCATGTTTGTATTTGTGAAACAGACCTATTGTGCTGTCTGTTGCGGGGATTGAACCCCATGAATAGAAAACCTCTCTCCCATATGCTTCATGAGCCTCAACCACAAAAGTCAAATCTCCATCCGCAAGTGTAAGACCATGTTGTAGTACTTTCTGGGTAACCCCATGTCTGCAGTTTTCAGCAATGTTAAGTGTTTCAGCGTTGTCGTTTCCTGACATAATGAATTACAGAGAGGGTAACCCCATGGGAATAAATACTTTGAAATGTTTAAGCTTAAACGGTCTGCACCAAATACATAAGACTTCCCTACTCAGCTGAGGAGGATTGTCCCTGTCACCCCCTACGTCTTGGGTTAGGAGAGGTGTAGGGGTCTCCAAGTCTGCATGAGAGAACTACTCAGGCTATCCATTAAATAAGAACCCAATCTACGTCGTTGGTGGTGCCATGTCACACTATTTCCACTTTTCAGTAGAAACTGTTCATGCGTTGTACAACATAAACATTGGGATGTGCCAGACTTATGCCATACACCCCCTCAGGATATGTTGGCCTATAGACCTGCTAGCTCACAGTGCCACCATAAGTACCTCTAAACCTAGTAATGTAGCAAATGGTTTGGGCAACCTCTGAACATGACAACTCTTTCACCCAAGAAATCGTGGTAATAGATCTAGAACATTTCACTCAGTCACTCTGCTCTCTCAGAGAGGTATACAAGAAGGGGCAGATTTACAAGCCCCTTGCGCCTCATTTACGCCGCCGTTGTGTCACTTTTGAGATGCAGCGGCAGCGCAAATCCTGCTCCAAGGTGCAGGGGTACTTACAACGTGACGCATCTGGGAAATGGGTCACGTTGTAATGCCCTGCGCCACATGTAGGCGATCCTGTGCGGGGGGGGGGCGTTCCGGTGCAGGAACGCCTCCTAAAAGTGGCTGAGGGAAATCCACAAGATTTCACTCAGTCACTTTTGGGCCCATGCTGCGTCAAAACCCTGCGCCTGCCTGAAGCAGGCGTAAGGATTGCCGCAGCAATAACTAGATAAGGCCCTCAGAGCATTGTTGGAGATGCGTCGCGCTTGCGACGCAACTCCAGCAATGCGTCAGTTTTACGGCACAGATGCGTCACGCATCTGTGCCGTTTTTGCACCATGGTGCGCCGCATTGTAAATGCAGCGCATCCATGATGGCGGAGCTGTGGCGCACAATACCTGGCGCATCCCTGCTGATTTGCAGGGATGCGCCAGTTATTGTAAATATGCCCCGAAACGTTTTCAATATTTATTGAACCATTGCGATTCTTTTATAAAATATATGAGTTGCAATGATTACTAGACAGAAGCCGACAAATATGATTAGCAATATAAGGACAGTCAAAAGAATGAACAATTCCACCATCGTGCTAAAACAGTCGATATATGCTGGCATATAAATTCTATGTATAGTGTACTCATACTTTTGCATCCCTTAACCTGGAAGTATAGGGTGGGTGTTCTGCCAAAATCCCCTACTGGATTATCTAAATCCCCATTACCTGAAGGCAAGGTATGTAGGTCCTAGTCTTGGTCACAGGTCAGACATCCCTTCTCACCGAGGGATAACAGGAATAAGCGGTGCTGAACCACCTTCGAAACTAATGACCTTGCAATGACAGAAGAGTGCTCCTCTAATTAGAGTTCAGAAATGCACATGTATTTATAGCAAGCAGCATACATGCTTCAGTGTCAAGGATTCAGCTGAACTGTCATTGTTCATTGTCTCTGTGATAGTGCCATCACCATATGGACAAATATTAAACAACAACATTTGCACAATATATGTTCAGGCCTTGTAATGAATGCTCAACGCGTCGTGATAGTGTACTTACAAAGTGGAATAGTAAGCAAAGTGGATTCAGAAAAACGAATCCTGCACTGTCACATAAGCAAATGTGTGTTAAAAGTCAGCGTGTGGAAAACGAAAGCTACTTCAGAAATGTGTACATGTAAAATGGCAGTGTTTCTAACCGGGCCTAACCTAGCCACGTGACACTACCAGGTCACCAAGTAAGCAAGTGGGTTTTTCTTCAGGTAAAAATGCTACCCTTTTCTTGAGCTGCATTTAATCAATCCATTTGTTAACGTCCATGTCCAGTCTGAAATGGACAGTGGCAATTGTATCTATTTAGCAGCACCAGCGGCGTTAATGTTTTGTTTGAACCACCTCTGTTGCTAAATGTAAAAACACATTCTGTGACATCACTTTTTGTGAAGTCATTATATATTTATTTGATAATTAGCCCCCTAATTGCATTTTAGGTGTCACCTAAATAGAGCTTTAGATGTTGATGTCAAAGACCTATTATCTGCAATACTACATACTTATAGTGGGCTTTCGGTCAGCCCATTGCTCATCATTGGTTAACAATCTCATTTGTACTCATTCACATAGTATATCACAAAAGTCCAGTATTCTATGGTGCACTCACATGTGTCTCAGTCCCCAACCGCCTGTCAGCATTACTCAATTAATTAACAAAATGTTATGCTGGTCCTACTCACCCTGTGGGCGGCATTTGACAACGTGTCACACCCTATCCTAATTCAACGCCTTCAAGAGATAGGTATACACAGAACAGCCTTACACTGGCTCACAGCCTTTCTGAAAGATAGAACTCAAACCATTACTCTTGTTCCTTTCTAGTCCAAGATGGAGTTCCTGAACAAGAGAGTTCCTCAGGGCTCTGCCTTTAGCCCAACACTTTTCAAGATTTATGTCTCCCCTCTTGCTCGAATAGTTAAATCCGATGGCTTTGAAAATTCTCTCCTATGCGGATGATACCCAGTAGGTCATGTCTCTCGAACAGGATTATGAGGATGTTAAACATTCATCCCCTGTATGAGAGACCTCGCCAACTGGATGTCCTCAAATTGTTTACAACTGAACGGAGAAAAGATTGAAATACTACGTCTTGGAAAAGCTCATCTCTATTGGGCTGAGGACTGGTGGCCGATGGCTTGGCCCTCCCCTTGCTCCTAGAAGCACAGTGAGGAACTTGGGCATCCTCTTTGATAACACACTTTCAATGAAGGACCATGTGACTTCAACATGTGGTATATGTTTCAGGAGAATGTGCCTCCTTAAGAGAATTTTCTAGTGTCTGCCACTGGACTCTCGTAAGACCCTCGTCCATGCCCTGATCATAAGCTGCCTTGACTATGGAAATGTGTTCGTAGTAGCATCCAACGCATCTAACCATGCCTAACTGCAGGTGGTTCAAAATACCGCAGCCCAACTGGTTATTAAACAGCCATCGGGCACCCCATCCGTCCCTTTGCTTAGAGATTTGCATTGGCTCCCTTTAAAAAAGAGAGAAATCTTCAAACTTCTCTGCTTGACACACAATGCTCGGGCAGGTAAGGGGCCTACATATTTACAGTACAAATTGAGACCTTAATGCACTGACAGAAACCTTAGATCAAACAATCAGCTCCTTCTCTGCCCTCTACGCATCTGCACATCTAAATTCAGAGGACAGGTCTTCTCTCATCTGGCTCCGTACCACTGGAACAAACTCCCCTTGGCTATTAGAGCTTGTACAAATTTTCCTTGATTCACAAAATAGCTTAAAACCTGTCTGCTTAAATTAGCAGCTCCTGACTCTCTGCTACCTCAGCGCCGAGACATCCCTTTGGGGACGAGATGTGCCCTATAACACATACCGAATAAAATAACATGACATAACCACAACCATCATCAGATTGTCAACAATTGATTTGGCTCTCTGTCAACTGCTTTTGATGTTTGTACCTTATTTTTTCATTCAGTGTATGCATCTCTAAACATATAGCCATATCAATGTATTACAACCGTATCTCTTGTCCAAAATGTACACAATTAAGTGAGTTGTAGAGACAAAGAACATCAGCTCATTAAACATGTATCACTTTTCCAACCTTTACACTATTAAATACATGTTACGTTAACTATATTCCCCTTTGTTCATGAGTTTTAGTATAGCTCATGATTTTACAAATTCTCATGTAGGAAAAATACACTGCCTAACAATTAAGCTAACCATGCACTTCGTATAGATCTACGTAGATTGCATTATTATGTTAATCTATTTCATATTCAGCATTGATGTACATAGTGTTAGCCTCTCGTCAGCTCAATGATATTCTACCCTCTTTAACTGTGCATTATGATAGATTTACGAGGGTTATTATTATGTTGAGTCATTTATTATTCAGTGCTCATATACAGCTTTTTAGCATCTCTTCAATCCAGCATTATCCAGCTCTCAACAAGAATCAATTAATACTGCCTAAAGAAGATAAATATTTCGTATTCCCATAAGCATTTAATGACTAGTATTCTTCCCAAATTGATCATACATGAATGGTCTCTATGCCATTAATCTACGTCTTTTTTTAAAAAACAATTCATTGTTTTTTTACGAGCAAGTAAACAAGTAACAGTGTGACAATTTGACCACCGTTCCATGACGCTTCATAATACATTTGCATTACTTGAATATAAGTGAGGGCGACTGTTCGCAACCACAGCGCATAAACCGTACATTTGTGTATATAAATAGTTTTCAATTCTACTCAGTCTAATTTATTCATCCATTTGCCCCAGACCTTTTTATGTTTATTTGGACATCCCCAGGCCTCAAATAGGGGTATTTCCTGTGTGGCACACCAATGTACGCCCTGACGCCATTTGGTTATACTTGGGGTTTAGACTGCACCCATGTCGGGGCAAGGTCACGCTTGGCTACCGTGATGGCTATACCCAGGACTCATTTTTCAGTTCTAGATCCATCTAGGCCATCCATTACTCCCAGGATGAGTCGTAAGGAATCATGAGGAACCTGCCAACCCAGGACGTGTGTGAGTTCAGACTCTATGGCAGCTCAATATGAGGCCAGGCGAGGGCAGGTCCAGATCATGTGATAAAAATCGGCCGGTTCCTGTCCACATCGCGTGTACTTCGGAGAGGGACACAGACCAGCCCTGTAGAGGTGTTCTGGGTGAGATAGGCAGTGTGTAAATAATATAGTTGGATTAGGCGCAGTCCGGCTGAAGTGGTGATGTCTTGGGTGCCATAAGAGCTTCACTCCAGTCCTCCTCCTCCCGAGGGCCCAGGTATCCCTCCCACCGGGTCCTTAGTGGAGCGAGTGTTGTCGGGCTATAAGGGTACAGTATATCCGGGATACCCCCCCCCCTTTCCCAAGTTCCCCATCATGATCTGAGCCTCTAGTGGGCTATAATTGGGGATTTTTGTGCCTATTGAGATGTGTGTGCCAAGAGCATGACGCATCTGTAAATGTTTATAAAATTGTGAGGCGTGAAGGGTGTATCGTCCCTTTAGGTCTTGAAACGTCCAAATGTGGTCACCCACCCATACATCGCCCAGCAATGATATGCCAATATGATCCCATCTTTTGAACCCCATGAGCGCTGTCACCTCTCCCAGCCACCTACATGCCAGAGAGGTGTGTGCTGGCTCAATTTTTTGTCCCACTGTGTGTGCCTTAGGGCTGTATGCTAGGCCATCAGGACCACCCTGGTTATTGAGGGTATTGCTTTGGGTATTCGGCTTCCATATAGGAATGCTTGGATTTGAGGGAACTCCATGTCCTTGAGCTCTGTTCTTTAGGCCGGGTCAGACCATCCCCAGTGTCTTGTAATTCCTACATGACCTATACAGGATCTGCGCGTTTGGATAACTGTGACAGACTGATTCCGTGTACCCAAACCAAGTATGTTAGCCTGCCTTTATGAGCTAGCTCACAGTGCCACTATAATATCCTCTTACCAAATTGAAGGATTTTATATATAGAAAGGAAGGATTTTTTTATAGCCCCTGGCTACCCGGAATCATCACAGCGCTGTAAGGACACTAGAGTAGGGCTTGATTTCTATGGAATGAGCAATGTTCTAAGTTGTTTCCGGAAAAGTAAGTGGTTGGATTGTCTACGCATCTGCAGCTGCAAGTGATTCCACAGTTTGGAGGCATTATACGAGAAACGTCGGCCTCCACTTCTGGCCTTCCTGATCTTTGGCACCGCTGCAAGGTGCATCTCATCCAAGTGAAAGATTCTGTTGGCCTTGTAAGGGTAGATCATAGATTTAATAACAGGAGGCCCATTTCCACCTAGGGACTTGTGGGCAATGCACAGGGCCTTGAAATTAATTCTTTCCTGCACCAGTAACCAATGGAGTGAGCGAAGTGCCAGTTTTGCTGTGCATCGGTTCTGGGTTTCCGTGAGCAGTCTTGCAGCTAAGTTTTGCACAATCTGCAGTTTTGAGATTACCTGGTTAGGGGCTCCCAAATAAAGGGAGTTACCATAGTCAATCCTTGATAGGATGAGTGCCTGGACCAGAGTCCTTTTGTCTTAGTCAGGTAGTAGTGGCAGAACTTTGCGGACCGTTCTTAGCAAGGCAAAACAGAGGGCAGGGTTTTTTTTGTCCTGAACTTTGAATGAGAGGTCTTGGTCCACCCAGACACCCAGACTTTTTATGTCCATTTTAGGGGTGGGTGCCAGTCCAATACAGGCTGGCCACATAGTGTTGGCTTTAAAATGTAGCTGATTGCCAAGCAGAATAAGCTTGGTTTTGTCGCCGTTGAGTTTTAAGTGGGATAGGCTCACTCACTTAGTGATTTCCTCAAGACAGCCGTGGAGATCCGGGGGCGTATGGTCGGCCTGGGTCAGAGCTACCACCAGCTGAGTGTCATCGGCGTAGGTGACTATATGAATCCCAAAGGGGGAGACCATCTCCGCCTGTGAATGCAAGTAGACATTAAAAAGTGTTGGGCTCAAGGATGAGCCCTGTGGTACTCCACACTTGAGGAGGACCGGAATAGTCAGGGTGTCGCCTGCAAACACCTAGAAACACCTGTCCTCCAGAAAGGATTGGAGCCAGGATAGCACCTTGCTGGACACTCCTATATTCCTGAGACAGTGAGCCAAGATATGATGATTCACCGTATCAAAGGCCGCCAAAGAGAGAATAGATTCTGGCAACCTCAGAACATGACAACCCTGATCTCTCAGGACCTTGGAAACAGTATACTACCTTTCACTCAGTCAGTTGTGCTTACTTAGTTTCTCTCCAAGAGATACACCAAAAAAAACAAGCTGGGAGTTTTCAATAATCATTTACTGAACAGTTATTATTCTGGTATAGAATAGATGCGCTGCAACAACCTGTAAACAGCATAGGATATAAAAGATTAACAGTACTATGAAGGTAAAAGGATGGTATAATTCTACCATCTTACTAAAATCATGAATGCATTCAAGTATATAAAACACATTTTATTTGAAAGGTTATATATAGCGCTGGCTAGACCCAGAGGTATCAGAGCACTTTACAAGAGCAAGAGCAGTGAACAAAACCAAAAACATTAATACAGAGAATGGCAGTCATTAGAGAGCACATCTCTCTATTTCTAAGGACAGCCAGGGTTTTGGGTGATTCACGAGTTAAAGTGCATATAGAAATAGATTGTTGGTAACGACTTAAAGGCAGACGGAGAAGTAACAACAGGGAGAGCACAAATTGAAGAGGAGGATGGCAGGGGAACAGGGAGGGGGGAGGGAAGCAATGGACAAGGACAAGGGAGAATGTCCTCTGACAGCTAGCAGAGCATAAGTTAGAGCTGTAGGATAGTAGTGGGCCGGGGTGAGAAAGGCAGGGGTACACAAGAAAGGAAGAGAACAAAAGGGAGAGTGAAAGATCGAACAGGTTAGCAGAAAGGCAACCAGTACACGAGACAGTTCACCAGGTCGGAAGAGAAATTATAGACTCCAGTACTTGTTGAGGAGGTGACATTTTAGGTCTTTTTAAAGCTGAGGCAGGAGGGGTTGCAGTGCAGGTACCTCGGGAGGGCATTCCAGATGCTCGGAGCATTTCCAGAAAAGAAGCGAGTTTGGGTGGAATTCTTGTTTAGTAACGGTGGGGATGAGGAGGAGTGCCGTAGAGCTTATCATCGGTTTGGGGCGGCCAGCCATTTTGAGTTTGTTTGTTAGGTATGAAGGGGATTGTGAGTGGAGAGATTTTTGTGTGATGCAGGCAGTCTTATAAAAGCATCTACCTTCAATGTCAACCAATTTAGGGATTTGAGGGCAGGTGTGATGTGGTCCAATCTTTTACAGTCAGTAATGAGCCTGGCCATCAGGTTGAGCACTGCTCTGAGTGAGGCAAGGTGGGTTTTGGGGGTACCCGTGAGGATGGCATTGCCGTAGTCAAGTTTGGAGAGTACAATTGTACTACACATTTGTAATCCTCTTGGAGGATGAAAGGTTTGATTTTGTTGACGTGTCTGAGAGAGAAAAGCGTTCCTTTGGCTGAGTTCTTAATAAAGTCCTTCAGCATTGTTCCTTGTAGTCTGCACGAGTGCGCAGGCGTGCAGATGGCTTTCCCATACATAGCTCATACATACCCGCACAAAGCGCGCACTTCTCTGCTCCTTGAGCGACGAAGGGAGCATTTGGGAGTAGATCGAAAAAACTGTCACTTTCTTTGAGCTGAAGTGCATTTGCTGTGCGTTTATAAGGCCAGGTGAAAAAGCAGAATGTGTGTGAAAGGCAGAGTCTTCCTCTTTTCTGCACATTTTTTTTTCCACAAATGACAAAACTCGGCTGCTTTTTTTTTTTTTGCAGAGTTTGATATAGCGCGAACTAGGCCCGAACCGAATCGGGTATCGGAGCGCTTTACGTAGCACCAGTTATGTTAAATGAGAATACACATTCATTTTAGGCACTGGGAGATTGCGTGATTTGCCCAGAATCACAGGAGGTTTTGGCGTCGTTACCGAGACTCGAACCCAGATCCCCAGGTCTGAGGTCAAGCGCCCTAGCCGTTTTGTCAACTGTTGGGTTAGTGTCGGGTGGGGGTCCTGCCAGGATTCAGCAGCTACATCTACGCAGCCGCCACCAGGGATTGCTTTCATCAACAGCTGTAGGTGAACCTTTTACCCTCTTGACATTTATTTTGCTTGTACAGTTATATCTAATTACATTTACAAACTGGCCGTTTCTCTTTAAAAGCGTGACTCTTTGTTAATGGAAGCTCGAGATAAATTTGATTGTTCTAGGAGCACACTCTTTGTTGATAACGTAGCTGTTGAGAAATATTTTCTTTGTAGAATACAATTGCTTAAGCTTTATTAAATCAAAGCTACTGAGGCCCTGATTACAGGAATGGTGTGAGATGTTTACCTCACCCAGTAAAGTCCATTCTAACTGGGAAGTTTAGCAGGTGTGGTAAATATCTCAAATTTCAAGTTTTACACTTGGAAACGAGACATAGGGGCTTATATACAAGCCCCTTGCGCCACGGGTACATCACTTTTGCCCATGCTAAAAGTGACGCTCCGGCGGCGCAAGGGGCATTTAAATAACCCCATAATATGCAGACTTCACGTTTCATGAACTAAATTCCGCATGATTTCTCCTTTTCCTGGCCTTCCTTTCCTTTACATTTAGGAAGTTTAACCTGTCAGAAGCACCACAGAGGTGTGAGGATTGTGGCGCAACTTGGAACTGCAACCCCTGCACTTCCTGTTTGCCCAGGGAAGGGATTACTTAAACAGTTGGCAGGGCCTTTGTCATGCCTAGTCAACACATTGTTTTGGGTACTATAGAGGGTGCACTTCAAACTATGAGGTGGGACCCCAGCGTTCTCCAGGGGCCCCACTGCCAGCCCTGCAATATTTGCAGAAACTTTCTTCTTGAATCATGATGCATCGTGGCTGAGTCTTTCAGGAACAAAAATAGCTAAGTTCCTTTGTTATTTTGTTACTAGCTGAAAGTACCTAAGTCCAGGAAAAGCCTTTTCAACTGAATACAATTTCGAGAACACAGCTGAGATGAAATGTAGGGAAATATAAATACGAGAGGGATAAGCAAGAAAGGCTGAGGGAGAGACCAACTAAGAGATATGGGGGAAATGTAGATATTGTGAGAGAGTCAGAGTTGAAGAGAGGCAGCTGCGCCAACAGCCATTTGTGGGGGAAAGATGTGATATTACCGACACAGATAATGCCTTTAAGAAGCACAGAAAGATGACAAGTTAATAACCATTGGCAGATAAAGACCACCTGGAATGTAACTGTCATTGGTGCAGCAGGTGCTGTAGCACCGGAGTTGAGTGGTGAGCGGAGCTTTATTTGTGCTAGGCTTTACCATTTATAATATGATGGTGTCTAACAGGAAAAAAGCCTGATTAAATTTTAAGCAACCAGTCACTGAATTCCACATCTCTCCTTCACCTTTATGTACACTTTGGAAGTGACAGGGTGGCTTGAGAATAGCTTTCACCCAACCGTCATTCCATCAGTTAGCTGGTGCAGGGAGGGACGGGGCGCGAGAGGAGGAGTGCTATGTGCACTCCTAAGTTCACATATGTGTTTGGCCGGCTGTCTCAGCCTGACCAAAACACACATGTGCACTTAGGTTTCTCCAGCCCATCTGCATTGAACAGCCGGGTTGGAGTAACCCCCATAGACTTCCTGGCCTGAGCGGAGCGTCTTTTCAGCCAGCTCAGGCCAATCCCAAACGCTGCTCTGCAGTACAAGGATTGGATGGGAGTCAGGAAGAGAAGAGGAAACGCTACGCGGGAGGCGGGAGGCGGGAGGCGGGAGGCGGCCGGCGGCTTCAGGAAAGTTATTTTATTATTTATATATTCTATATACACCAGCCGCACCACCCTTTGTTAGTGGCAGCCGCCACTGGCTACAGGATTCAGGAGCGGATGTATTGTTGGCAGTGACACTCAGATATCGTAATATATGGAGTTTATTGTAAAGCGCAGAATAAAACTGCCCAAAGTGGGTGTAGGTGCCACTAGAGTAAACAATTCATATCATATTGGATTGCATCCATATTGCACAACTGTCACAAGTCCCTATTAAAGTTAGCTGTATTCTTGAAATGCTTCTGTTTTTTCTTTGAGGTGGTGATTGCCATAAATTTATGTTATGAATCACAACACTTACATTCATGATCATTTTCTTGGTGCACACAGACTTCTCTGCAGCGCACAGAGATCTTACAATGTCGCACACAGAGGAAAAAATTAGAGGGGACATTGTCTTTCAGTGCCAAATTTTTGTCAAGAGTGTAGCCTAGGGATTTCGCTGAGTTGGATAAGGTGAGCGGACAGTTGAGGGCATTGAGGTCAGAGATCCAGCCTTGGATAGGGAGATGGTTACTTTCAGAAAAGAAAAGAAAAATGTCAGTTTTGTTTGGGTTTAGTTTAAGATGGTTAGAGTAAAACCAAGATTGTATTTTGCTCAGGGTATTGTTTAAATGTAGAACATCAGTATGGGATTTAATCTTATAGTAGAGTTGGTTGTCATCGACATAGAGGTGATAGCTGATACTGGATTGATTCAGAATGAGAGTAAGGGGTTCTATAAAGAGGTTGAAGAGAGAGGGGGAGAGAATTGAGACCTGGAGGATGCCTAGGGAGACAGGTATGGGTTTGGAGAGGCATGTGTTGATTTGTATTTGTTGTGTTCTGTGTTGAAGGTATGAAGCAAACCATTTCAGAACCAATCCTCTTAGGCCAGAACAAGCTTTTAGTGATTCCAGTAAGGAAGAATGATTGACTGTATTGAAAGCTGCAGAGAAGTCAATGAGGATAAGAAGGCAGGCCTCTCCATTGTCCAGGGAGCGGTGAAAGTCATCAGCATTGTTCAGCATGGCAGTTTTTGTGCTACAGCCTTTCCTGAAACCAGATGGGAAGGAATCAAGTAAGCTGAACTTGCTTATGTGGTCATCCAATTGGAGTAGGGCACATTTCTCCAGGGTTTTGACCTGAAGGGGGAGATTGGCGATAGGACAAAGGTTGTTAAGATCGTTAGGGTCAGCATTAAGGTTTTTAAGAATGGGCATGATGTGACAGAGTTGGAGGAGGTCTGGGACACAACCAGTGGCAAAGGAAGTGTTCATGATTTTTGTCCAACATGGGGCAATGATGTTTTTAAGGTTATGTACTAGGTTAGAAGGGAGAGGGTCTTTGGTGTGCATGGTCGGATTTAATTTTGCAATGATATTAACGACTTTAAGCTCAGTCATAGGATGGAAATCTGACCAGGAGGCATTATTTTTCCTTGTAAGTTGATGAGGTTGTCACTAAAGATAGTTGGAGAGGGTAGGTGAGTGGGAAGATTAGGCAGAGAAAGGAGGCATGTCTGTAGTGGGTTGGGGGCCAGCCTTTGAGGGAAGGATTGATCAATGTTAACAATTTTTTCGGAGAAGTTGGCAATTACCTCACATCTTTCAGTTGAGGCTGTCAGCACTGTGGGAGCAGATGAAGATTGTTTTCTGACAATGTTGAAGAGTTCTCTGGGGCTGCTTTTGGCACGATCGAGTTGCGCACGAAAGAAGGATGCGTTTTCATTAAAAATTAGCTTTTTATAAGACGATCTTGCAGATCTGAGGAGAGCAAGATGGGAGGTCAAGGGGTGTTGTCTCCATGTTCTTTCAGCTACTCTGAGTTGCCTTCTTTCATTATTGAGACCGGGATTGAACCAGGAATTGTTTGGATTCTTCTTTGTTGTTTTAGTTTGAGTGTGGCAACTTGATCCAGGACAACACTAATGTCCTCATTGAAATGATCAGTGAGCTCATTAGCGTTATGGGAGAGAGGTAGGAGTTGAAGTTGAGCTTGGAGTTTGGACTCCAGGTAACTAGGAGGGATTTGTTTAAAGTTTCTTGTCAGTATCTTGGGTTTGTTAAAAACTGGTTTGGGAATTTGGGGGGTGGTTGAGATGTTGAAAAGAATGAGATGGTGGTCAGACCAGTCGATGGGGGTGATATTGGTAAGGGAGACCAGGTCGGCGTTAGAGATGATTGTGGCCCCTTTGATATGGGTAGGATTGTTGCATAGTTGCTTAAGGTTATTCAACTCAAGAAGGTTAATGAGTCATTGAACTGTTGGATCATTGGCATTATTCCAATGGATATTAAAATCTCCTAAAAACAGAGGGGCATATTATCAAACACGGCGTTAAAATTATCGCCGCTTTAGTGGCAGAAAACTGTCACTAAAGCGGCGATAATGGGCTTGATAATATGCCCTGGAGAATTCCAATAGAAGCCCATGTTGACACCAGAACATGGGCTTCTATTGGAAATCTCAAGGGCATATTATCAAGCCCATTATCGCCGCTTTAGCGGCAGTTTTCTGCTGCTAAAGCGGCGATAATTTTAACACCATTTCTTGATAATATGACCCAGATTTTTAGAGGCGGAAAGGGAGAAGTGAGTGAGGAGGTCTTATAATTCATCAGCAAAGAGGAGGGACTCACCTGGAGGGTGGTAGATGTTATGTAGTCTAATCGGAGGAGAGCATTTGGCTGAGAGTGCTACACCTAGGTATTCAAATGTCACATGAACAGAGTTCTTCAGAAGGGAGACTTGTAACTCTGTTTTATGGATTAAAGCAAGTCCACCCCCTTTTCTGTCGGGTCTGACCTGTCTAATGATTGAGTAGCCAGGGGAGGTGAGTACATCTAGAATAGCTGTTGAGTGGTCATTGAGCCAAGTTTCGGTAAGGAAGGCAATGTCAATAGCCACACTGAGGATGGTTTTTGAAATCTCAGTAGCATGAAGAACAGCCAATCTGCAGTTATCAAGATTGCAAGAGAGGGTATTAGGGTTATCCATAGCAGGTTTAAGGGAGTGGATGTTGGTACGTTGTACAGAAGGTCTTGGTGAGGGGGGAGTAGAAGGGACTCAGTTGACGCCCACAATTACTGGGATGGAGGAGTAAGGGAGGTGTTTCGTCAGCAGAGGCTTAGGGAGATAAGAATTGCACAGGTTATTTAGGGCAGATGTGGAGAGGGAGCACACAGCACAGCGAGGCCTGAGTGCTCGTCTGCAAAGGGGTATGGTCAGCCATTGGACATGTTGGGGGAGGTTACAAGAGCAAGAGAGATGAGTATCAGAAAATTTGGGGCACACGCTGATATTAAGGATGGAGAGATATCCTCTGATCCAAATTAGTTTAGTAGTCATAGCATTGAGTTTACTTTCAATGCAGTTGAGTGTCTGTGCAATAAGGTTGGGGGAAACCCACAGAAAAGGGAAGGCAACCCGGTGAGCGGGGGTGAGCAGTGACGGGGAGGGAGTGAAAGTGATCAAACAGGTATTGAATAGATTCTGCGAGAAGTGAATTGTGACAGTCAAACAATCAGGGGATGTAAAGAGTGGGAGAGAGAGAGAGAGGGAGTGTTAGAGTAAAGCACCACATCATCTTGCTTGTGGAGAATGTCAATAGGAGTCAGGGGCTTAGACATAGCGGAGAGAGAAAAAGGAGTTCCAAGGGGAGGAAGGAGGGAGAGAGAAGAGTTGGAGGGAAAATCTGGGAAGATGGTAGACAGGAGTGGAGGGATCAAAGGTAAGAGGAGATGGATCAAACGGTCTAGGAAGAGCGGCGGCCAGTGGACTTCCGCAGAGGAGTTGGGCCCCGTCAGTCATAATAGTTGCAGAGAGGAAGGGAAGGGGAGGGAGGGCCTGAACCAGGGTAGAGGCTGGAGGCACATGATAAAAGGTGCGTACTCCTACGATGCCTCCCTACCTAGCTGTACCTAAATGTACCTAGCATGGGTGTAGGAGTTAAGCCAAGAATTCCTCTAGGATCTAGTAAACCCCACTACCTTAAGTGAGACTGTGGGACCCCGTCCTCGTCTCGAGCTGGACACCCAGCGAGGGATGTTAGACCACTGCAAGCTGGAGTGTCTGCATGCAGGAAACCTCAGCGTCTCTGGCCAGTGTGTCGGCCAGGAATTCTCGGTCTCCTCTAACTATCTTAGCAAGATGTGATGTATATACACCCATAGGTCTTCTCAGGGGTTGCTGTATTACTGTGTCGGCCTAACGATGACGTCAGGCATGAACTTTGTACATAGATTTTACACAGGAGATGGCAGTCCTGCTGTGCTTCTAAGAACCCTCATGCATAATGTATGAGATTTCAAACTAGGGAAAACCAGCGTTCTGAAAGCAGTGTAATATCCAGGTAAAAGGTCATTTCCTGTAAACCATGACAAGTGTAATGTAGGGAGAGAATATAAGTGAAGAGTAACAAGATTACCGAGGCCTATATTATAGTACCTATAAGGAATATAACACAGGTGAACCAGTTGTGGAGGACTAAAAGTCGGGTGGCTATGTAGTATAGGTGAAGATCGGTCATGCCCATGCCACCATGAAAAGTAGGTTCAGACATCGGGCAATGGCGAAGCGAGGTCTCGCCCCTCCCCACAGGAATCTCGCAGCCACGCTATATATCTCCCTGAACCGGCTGCATGGGAAGTGAAAGGTGGCATTTTGGAGAATATATAAAAACCGCAAAAGGATCATCATTTTAAACAAAGCTACTCTCCCGAGTGGGTTGAGTGGTAGGGCTAGCCTGCGTTTGAGAATCCCTTTGATTTTGTGAACTAGCGGGGTAATGTTTAGTGCCCTTTCTAATTCAGGGAGCAGAGCGACCCATATCCCCAAATATTTGAAAGATTGTTGCCTGATTGGAATGGATGATTGCCAGTCGTAGCAGTGCCTCGAGAGATTGAGGGGCACTAGGGTCGATTTTGCCGGGTTGAGCCAGAGTCCTGAGATGTTCTCAAAGGTTTGGAGGGGCCAGAGACACCTAGGGCCGGAGCTGGCTGGGTCGGCCAGAAAAAGCAGGACATTGTACCCGTATAAGGCGATTTTGTCAATGTGATGGCTCCCCCAAGCCCAGCCCTGGATCAAATCATCTGACCAAACAAGGCACACTAGGGGCTCAATTGCTAGTGCAAATAGGAGGGGTGAGAGGGGGCAGCACTCTCTTGTGCCTCTTTGAATTGGGAACGCCTCCCACAGGGCCCCATTGGTGGGCACTCTGGCTGTGGGGTTAGAGTACAGATCTTGGAGAAAGCATCTAAATTGCTGACCCCGACCCAACATCCTAAAAACGACCTCCACGTAGTTCCAGTCGACCGTGTCGAAAGCTTATTTGAAATCAACCAGGAGAAGTGCCAGATAGGGCGAAAGGAGTTTACGGTATGCAAGAGCCAGGTGAAGGCGTCCCAAGAAGCGCCTAGTGCTGCATGCTAGCATGAAGCCGTATTGATCCTGGTGGACTAGCTTATTAAGGAGTGGATGCAGGTGCTGGGTCAGGATCGTGGCATATATCTTTACCTCAGTGTTAATTAAGGAGATGGGGCATTAGTCCGTGCAGGATGACGAGGGCGGTTGGGTTTTGGGGATTACCACCATGGTTGCCATGTCTGTCTCAGGGGGGAAGGAACCGACTTCAGCAACTTGTCGAGACAAGTCAGAGAGATGGGACACCAACAAGTCCTGGTAAGTGTCATAATATTCCTGTGGGAAGCTGTCCGGTCCCGGCGCTTTCCCGGCTTTCAGTGAAGAGATTGCATTATGTATTTCCTCTGGGGTGAAGTGGAGGTCTGGGTCTCCTTGAGGCCGGGGAGCCAGACCTTCACTTGGCTAAGCATGTCTGAGAGGGAAGCTTCCGGCTTACAAGTGGAGTACAGTTGGGCGTAGTAGTCAGAAAATGCCTGTGTGATTGCAGGTGACATGTGCTTGGTGGTCCCTGAGAAGTCGTGGACTTCGGGAATTATCCGGTTGGCCAGAGGAAAGGAGACCAGGCTATGCAGCAGCTTCCCGTTCTTAACTCCACAGCCGTACACCCGGGCCACAGTGGAATGCCACAGCATCCTAGCCGATTCAAATGAGATATGTTTAATCTCCTCATGTATGACCACGAGTTGTCTGTCTTGCAGACCGTCTGGGGTCCAATGTGGGGCTGTTTCAAGCCGCATTGCTTGCACCTCGTGAAGGGTCAGATGGCTGTTCTGACTCAGCTGTCGTGCTTGAACCTGACCTCTGGCTACTCCCCAAAGGATACTCTGGGAGGGGATGACCCTTGATTAGCAAGGAAGTATTGGCACAGCTATCGCTTTCTTGACCTCCTTGTCTTGCAGGAACCAGGCATTTAGTCACCACAGTGGTTGGGGCGTGTTGAGGGTTTCACCTAGGTGTAGAAGTAGGGCTGAGGGTTCTGAGATTCCCGGGGGAGGATGACAATGTTTGATACTCTTTGGCATTCAGGGGAGGGCATGAGGATCATGTCAATTCACAAGTGTGTTTGGTGTGCTGCCAAAGTGTGAGTGTATTGAGAGCCTCAGGGGTTCCAGACTCTCCAGACGTCACATAGGCCCAGGGCAGCTGCCCAATTGACTAGTTTATTTGCGTTTGTAATCCTAGCAGGAGACGGTGCGACAGTCGTGTCGAGCAATGGTTGCATGACTGTATTAAAGTCGCCCCTATCACCTTCTGACCCAGGGGTAGAGTAGAGATTACGTCAGTGAGGTTTTGTGGCAAAGAGGCGAGCTTAGACACAGTGGCAAACCAGCCCTGGGGATCTGTAGCAAATTGGTTGGGGTGAAGGGGAGGCCTCGTCATATTAGGATTGTGACCCCTTGCAACCCTCGCTCAAACCCAGAGTGCCACACCCTATCAAAGCCATACCACACCAGAAAGGGGCACTGGGTTCCCAGGAGATGGGTTTCCTGGAGCAGGAGTATGTCAGGGATTTGCCTTTAGGCGTATTTCAGGGCTGCTGTCTGTTTGATGAGGTCCAGCAATCCATTCATGTTCCAGGATAACATTTGGAGGGGCTTACCCTTAGTGAATATCCATGTCATACAGGGTGCGTGGAGCGGATGGGACACGGGGCATGGAGTCCCCGGGGGACAGGTGCAAGTTTGTGCGAAGGTGCAGTTGCTGTCTACGTCGTGTGGGGTGTGTGGTCACAGTGGTCATGTGGTGGTCAAGTGCCAGGGGGCTGTAAACATTGAGGAAAAGAAACATTGACAAATCCCAATGAAAAACAACAGAGGACAACGGTCCTAACCCACTCGGCCCTACCTCCCCCCACCCCATACTTCTGGAATTAAAGAAACTGTTGCTCTACAAACATAGGGACTTATTTATGAAAGCCTTGCGCCGCCGGTGCGTCACTTTTTCCCATTTTAAAAGTGGCGCACCGGAGGCGCAAGGCCTTCATAAATAAGGCCCATAGAGAATAGCAGGCCAAACTAAAACATTTCGCTGAGAGTTGCATGGTGGACCCCTCCATAATAACGAATATAGTGTTAGCATCTGCAGATCTCTCTGAGTTCAGTTCTTCCGTGGCATCTATGCGTCTCTTGCTGCATTCTGTTGGGACCTTCGAGTTTTGTCTCTCAACTGTAGCATTGGATCCTTAAATCGCAGGGCTTCTAGAGAGGTCTGAATCTGTGGTTGCAGGGTCCAAATTCTTGGAGGGACTTCGTGCCGGGATAGTTCATCCGTTGACCCATCACGGTGTCAGAGGTGAGAGTACGACGGGCTGGTGTCGACACCAGGTCACAGGGCGATCGCTTCTTTGCGTGCTCCTGGGTCCCTGCATGACTGTGGGCTCCTCCTGCATTGCCTAGGAGATGGTGGACCACCTACCTGTGGTCTGGACGGCCCGGGTGAGGATGTGGAGCAGACCCGGAGGTAGTGGTCAAGTGCCAGGGGGCTGTAAACATTGAGGAAAAGAAACATTGACAAATCCCAATGAAAAACAACAGAGGACAGCTGTCCTAACCCTCCTGGCCCTACCTCCGCCACCCTATACTATTGGAACGGAAGCAACTGTTGCCCTAAAAACATAGAGAATAGCAGGCTAAACTAAAACATTTCACTGAGAGTTGCATGGTGGACACCTCCATAATAACAAATATAGTGTGAGCATCGGCAGATCTCTCTGAGTTCAGTACTTCCGTGGGATATATGCGTCTCTTGTTGCATCCTGTTGGGACCTTCCAGTTCTGTCTCTCAATTGTAGCATTGGTTCCTTAGATCACAGGGCTTCTAGAGAGGTTTGAATCTGTGGTTGCAGGGTCCAAATTCTTGGAGGGACTTTGTGCGGGGGATAGTTCCTCCGTCGACCCGTCACGGTGTCGGGGGTAAGAGTCCGACGGGCTGGTGTCAACACCAGGTCACAGGGCGATCGCTTCAGGTGACTTGGAAACCTCTTTGTGTGCTCCTGGGCCCCTCGGAGACGGGCTGGGAAGAGGAGTCTATAATGGAGGCCCAAAGTGTAAAGTTTCTGTTTGACCTCTGTGTAGGAGCACTGCTGGGCCTTAACTTCCTTAGTGTAGTTTGGAAAAATCATTATGGTTTGATTCTGGAATTTCAGGGCACCTTGGGCCTGGGGCGGCACTCAGGATAGCGTCTCTATCTTTGAAGTTTAGAATCCGGGCAATGACGGGGTGGTGTGGGGCGCCAATAGGTGGTCTAGATGCAAGGAACGGTGGACGTGCTCGATAGCGAACCATGGGGACAGCGCGTCCTTGGCATCAATGTTGTCAGCCAGTCTTCCAGAAAGGCCGCTACCCGGTCCCTCTCGGACCCCTCCGGAAAACCAACCAGGCGGAGGTTGTTGCGACGTGACCTATTTTCGGCATCTTCAGCCCTTCTGTGCAGATCCTTGGTATGGGCTTGTAGATGGGTTACCTGCTCTTTCAGCTGCCAGTTATTATCTTCGGCTGTGGATATGCGGGTTTCTGCTTCTGAGATATGGGCTGTAGTGTTGTGCAAGTCTTGGCAAATGAGGGCCATATCTACTGGAACTTCTCCAATCTTGTTCTCCACCGAGGCTTGGGATGTGCTGATCGCCTGCAGGATTGCAGTGAGTTCAGCCCCCGGGAGGGACTGGCCCCCGGTCTCAGGCCGGGCCGCCTCTGGTATTCTCAAAAGCCGACGGGCCAGGCCCCAGGCGCCTGCCTCAGCGGGTGTGTCTCTGTCCGTTGCAAGCCCCCGGTGAGACCCTTGGGGGTAGAGGAGATGGTGCACCAAGCCAGTAGGCCGCAGCAAAGGCCTCGATTCTGGAAGACTCGGGATTCCGTTTGCCCCAGCCCTGTGGCGCTACAGTGAGGGATCAATTAAGCCATTGGGGCGGATGTAAGACTACCAATGGTAGTGGATTGTGGAGGGGATGACGGAGGGGCATGGAGCACTGAGTGCAACCGCCATTTTGATGCTCCAAACCGTGCCTTCTCAATCTTCTCCTTTTTATAATAAAAATACCTCAGGCTTTAATCCTATAAATAAGCAGAAAATTAAATAAATAATAGTTTTTTTCTGACCAATTATTTGCTTGATGTTATATTGTAACTGTTCTGTTTTAGTTCTGATTTGGATATTTAAAACACATTTTTAAATCCCATCTCACTGCGTTTCCACACCTAATTTTCAAATCCCATATTTCAACACTTTAGTTGCTCCCCATTCTATTTATTTAGTACAAAATTAATCCTTTTGAAAGAGGTGAAAACTTCATATTTCCCTGCTTTAATTTCACTTATCCAAACCTTTCCCCTACAACTATTGCGGTCACCCCCCCCCACTTTTGTACCGCTGTGTTTGCCATAAGTTGGCAAGGTATGCTCAGACATGAGTCCCTTGCTCACTTTGCCACTGGATTCAAGCAAGCCGGGCTGAAGACGGCTGAAATGCCAGAAACCGGTCCTCAGGAGCTTGTTTCCGGTCCAGGGAAGGCATGGCTTGGCAGTTCGGGCTGGACTGTTCCCATGAGGCACAGGGTCAGACTGATTTGCATATGGCCATGTCTGAACAGGGGTGGCAGAGTGGGCTAAAGAACGGTGATGGATTAAACCCAGATCTGTTGACTGGGTGTGAGTGTTTGATTGGTTCAGATGCTCTGTCCATCACCACCCCCTTTTGTACCGCTGTGTTTGCCATAAATTGGCAGGGTATGCTCAGACGTGAGTCCCTTGCTCACTTTGCCACTGGATTCAAGCAAGCCGGGCTGAAGATGGCTGAAATGCCTGAAACCGGTCCTCAGAAGCTTGTTTCCGGTCCAGGGAAGGCATGGCTTGGCAGTTCGGGCTGGACTGTTCCTATGAGGCACAGGGTCAGACTGATTTGCATATGGCCATGTCTGAACTGGGGTGGCAGAGTGGGCTAAAGAATGGTGATGGATTAAACCCAGATCTGTTGACTGGGTGTGAGTGTTTGATTGGTTCAGATGCTCCGTCCATCACCACCCCCTTTAGTACCGCTGTGTTTGCCATAAGTTGACAGGGTATGCTCAGACGTGAGTCCCTTGCTCACTTTGCCACTGCATTCAAGCAAGCTGGGCTGAAGACGGCTGAAATGCCAGAAACTGGTCCTCGGAAGCTTGTTTCCGGTCCAGGGAAGGTATGGCTTGGCAGTTCGGGCTGGACTGTTCCCATGAAGCACAGGGTCAGACTGATTTGCATATGGCCATGTCTGAACCGGGGTGGCAGAGTGGGCTAAATAACGGTGATGAATTAAACCCAGATTTGTTGACTGGGTGTGAGTGTTTGATTGGTTCAGAAGCTCCGTCCATCACCACCCCCTTTTGTACCGCTGTGATTGCTATAAGTTGGCAGGGTATGCTCAGACGTGAGTCCCTTGCTCACTTTGCCACTGGATTCAAGCAAGCCATGCTGAAGACGGCTGAAATTCCTGAAACCGGTCCTCGGAAGCTTGTTTCCGGTCCAGGGAAGGCATGGCTTGGCAGTTCGGGCTGGACTGTTCCCATGAGGCACAGGGTCAGGCTGATTTGCATATGGCCATGTCTGAACTGGGGTGGCAGAGTGGGCTAAAGAATGGTGATGGATCAAACCCAGATCTGTTGACTGGGTGTGAGTGTTTGATTGGTTCAGATGCTCCGTCCATCACCACCCCCTTTAATACCGCTGTGTTTGCCATAAGTTGACAGGGTATGCTCAGACGTGAGTCCCTTGCTCACTTTGCCACTGCATTCAAGCAAGCTGGGCTGAAGACGGCTGAAATGCCAGAAACTGGTCCTCGGAAGCTTGTTTCCGGTCCAGGGAAGGCATGGCTTGGCAGTTCGGGCTGGACTGTTCCCATGAGGCACAGGGTCAGACTGGTTTGCATATGGCCATGTCTGAACTGGGGTGGCAGAGTGTGCTAAAGAATGGTGATGGATTAAACCCAGATCTGTTGACTGGGTGTGAGTGTTTGATTGGTTCAGATGCTCCGTCCATCACCACCCCCTTTTGTACCGCACCTTCTTAACTGGCAAGTATCCAAGCTTCAGACCGGGCACCAAAGGTATATTAATCCTGTTCCCCTCACGCTAAATATTCTGTGTTCCTTAAGAATAATTGTACATTAACCAGATCTCTGGTACGGTGCCAGCTGGGACTTGTATTTGTACTCAAGATGCCACATTGGGATTGGCAAGATGTCAGTTTTGCCTTGCCAATTCCAATTTGACATCTTGAGCATTTCCCCAAATGTTACTGCTGGGTTTGCAGAACAGAAAACAACTCTCCTCTCTCCCTGTGAGGCCTGCTGGATAATCAGCCCCCACCCCAACAGCTCTTGTAGCTGCTGCACGAGTAACAGCAGAACGGGAAACTGGTGTGTGGGCTCTTGGAGCTGCTGCAAATGGGTAGAGGGTTGCCAGCCTGCTCTTCTCATGTGAGGCCACTCGGGGCCCAGTGCCCATCTGGCACCTTAGATCAATATTGAAGGGATGGGGGTGCAGTGTTGTAATGCGCCCCTAGAGGCAATGTACTTGCAGCCCACTCACCCATACCACAATGGCTTGTTCAGCCCCACAAAATAGCGAGGCTTCTTGGGAGCCAATGTGCGCTGAAGGTCTCTTCTACCTTCTGCACAGACAGCGTCAAGGAATGTAATGGCTGAAATAAACTACATTGTGTGAATGAAAGCAAATTGTTACTGCCAGAACCAGAAAGCAATAACGCATACACTTCATATATCTTTACCTATATCTAACCTATAAATTGGTGCACTCCGAATGGTATTAAGAAAATGTGCCTACATTACTTGTATGTTGTTTTGTGTTTTTGCACTGTTTCCTACTCAAAATACGTGTCTACCCATTTTAATATTGCAGCATAAATGTTCTGATCTCTTCTTACCAAGTAAGAGTGAGGTTCTTTGGTATTCTCCAGTTAAATCAAAAAAGCCACAGTGGTGAAATGTGTAAATCGTTTTAATATACATGGCTTTAAGGACTAGGCCTAGTACACCTTCCTGACCCATGAGCTGTGGATTTAGCAGTTCATTTATTGACCACTGTTGGACCTGGCCCTTTTGGCAGGTTCACCCCGAAACTTTTTGCTTTTTCCTAGCCTGTTTCTGGAACCTGGGTTGGTGATTTTAGGCCTCTGCGCACTTTTTCACTGTGGTACAGTGTAAAGTGCGTGTGCTCTCTGTGTATGTGTGGTGAGTGATCTGCCCTCCCATAGGAATGAATGGGGAATGTGTATGCCCATGGTAGTTCCTGATGTGTGGGGAGTGCAGGGTCGAGTTTGATATGTGTGAACTCGTGAGATTGAATGCTGCGAAATGGTGTATGCGGCATGATTGTGTCTAGTCTAGAAGTGCCACTTTGAGAAGTTGGCATATTTGTGTAATTTGTGCCTGGCGTGTGATTGGCTGGTGAGCCTGGCCCAGAGTGCCTGGGCCTGCTTGTGGATTGACTGTCTGGTTTGAGGGTGACAGGGGCTGCAGAGCCCCAGGAGGTTGTCTGAGTCAGCCCGTGGATGAAAGGCAGCATCTGCTGCAAAGGAAGTGGGTGGAGATCACACCTGATAGTGAGTGAGGCTGTGCCTGCCTGCCACAATGCTGGCTCCACCCCCCCGATGGGCGGCTGTCACCTCTGTCCCTGATACTGAAGGGACTTCCCTATAACCAGTCCTAGCTGGTTCTCACACTGCCTACACAAAGACTTCAAAGACTTTTCTGTGTATAAGAAGGGGCTGTGTCCCCTTCCAAAAAGTTCTTGTTTTTGGACTTGAATCTGCCAGGGGCGTGCTGCTGCTTGGGCTCAGGGGAATCCCTGAGCCCTGCCCAGCCCTTGGACTCCTGATGGACTTTCCTGGACTCCTGGGGGACCCCTCTGCCTTGCTTGGGCTGATGGGGGGGACTTGGCTTTGCCCCCTGGGAAGCTCTGGGACCTTTGTAGCATGGAGAGGCTGCATTTCCCTGCAGAGAGCGCTTTATTTTTACTTGAACCCTCTTTGTTGCCTGTTGGCGCTTGGGAGCGCTTGATTCGTATTTCTAGCGCCTGGAAGCGCTGTGGTTCTCCCTGAGCGCCTGGGAGCGCTCTGTCTGTTTGCTAGCGCTGGGAGCGCCGTGGATTGCCCGTTGGCGCTTAAGAGCGCTTTGTTTGCAGAGGCCGGTGCCCACCCAGCATGACCAGCGAAACCGAGGACTTCCCGAGCGCTAGGAGCGCTTTATTTTTAAGGCCGGTGCCCACCCGGCATTTGCTGCTTCTGCATTCGGAATCACCGCCGCTGCCCGGGAGGAAGCACCGAAGGGGCCGCGCTAGGATTGGCCTGCTGTTGGGGGCTCGTCCCGGTGGGCCGCGCTGCCATTGGCTGGCCGGTCCGGGATTGTTTGGTGATGTTTCCCCGGGCCGCGCTGTGATTGGCTGCTGGCCCGGGGAAGGGGAAAGAATGATGGCGGCAGCCGCTGCGGGGCTCCCATGCCCGAGAGGGAGCCCCGAGAGAAGAGAGGAGGAAGCGTGGCCTGCGGCTGGGGCTCCCGGGTTCTGAGGGAGCCCCAGGGAGAGAGAGGAGATCAGCCGCCAGGCCCGGTGAGTGTGTGGCAGCCGAGGAGAAGGGAGGGGCGTCGGGACACATTGTCGGTGTCCGCCCCCCCAGGTAGCGTGATCTCGCGCTCGTTGTTGACAAGACGTGAGGGCTTCAAGGGCGGCCCCGGTTGGCAGTGGGTTGCCCCAACGTGTTTTGAGAGCCCCGTGGGGCCCAGTGTTGGCAGTGCTTGTGGTCGAGTCCCCCGTGAGGGACTCCAACGGCGGTCTCATACTTGCTGAGAGCCCGAGAGGCTCCCACGGAGGGGACATTTTGGTGTAGAGCCGGAGAGGCTCTTGGGGCATTCATATGTGTCAGAGTCCCCAGGAGAGAGGCTCCACCGACCCCCACAGTTATTTACAGAGCCTGCTAGGCTCAGGGAGCATATTTGTTCAGAGCCTGTGTGGCTCCAGCATTTGGCCGCAGTGTGATGTCAGAGCCTGCGTGGCTCCAACGATTGAGCGCAGTTCTGTCCCTGAGGGCTAGTGAGAGCCCTGCCGCAGTTCTGCATCCCAGCTGCCCAGCAATTAGTGGGAAGCTGCACCGTTTAGGTCTTGTGTGTTCCCAGGTGCCCAGCAAGTAGTGGGCACCTGCTACGTTTAGGCTTGTGCTTGGACTGGCGCTGCATGGCAGCGCCCCCTGACATTGAGACTCAGGGCGTCCTAGCCCCAACAAGGCCAGTTGGCCTAGGGACTGCCACAGGTGGTGGCTTATGTAAGGTTGTGCGCAATTGTATGGTTTTTATTCCTGCACCTCTGAATGTTTTTAGACATCATGTGACTTTTGCGCTATTGTATTGTTATGATACCTCTGAATGTACTTTTATTGCATCATGTGCTTGTTCTTAACACCGCTGAATGTGTAGGTTTATACATCATATCTTTCCCTTTACTACTCCTCTGAATGTATATTTATGCATCATGGGTAATGTGTTCTTTCCTAGACCCCTAAATGCTGTGTGATACTTAGGTGGTTGTTCTTTTTAGTACAGGTGGTCCTAGTGAGGTCCTGGTCCCCTGCGTGACATTCTCCTAAGGTGTTTAGGGTTGTGTAGGTGGTACTTACCTGTTACCAGTAGATACTGGTTGTGATTTACAACTGTTATTCTTTTTGCTATACTTATTCTAAGTTCTATAAGTGCTATTTCTATATCTACAAAGTGTTGATTCTGACAGTGGCCCATGTGGCCCTGTCCTGTACATAATCCCTTATGAATGTTGCCCGTGCCAGTTGGCACAATGTACATGTGTGATTTTTATCTGATGTGTTTTGACAATACAAAAGTTATTTTAATATAACCTTGTGTGGAGTTCCTTTTGTGGTGTGCCTAGTATGTTGTTGCTGTTGTGTGCTGGCGCAAATGCTTTACACATTGCCTCCGAGTTTAGCCTTACTGCTTGTGCCAAGCTACCAAGGGGGTGAGCAGGGGTTATCTTGGCGTGTGACTTCCTTGCCCTGACTAGAATGGTGGTTTCTGCCTGGCTTTGGCGTCAGCCTTAGCCTACCAGAAATAGCCAGTTCTAACAACCACCATCTGTCATTCCTAGGAGCACTTACAAGTTCTCTGTTTTTTTTGTTTCCGGACCATATGTTTTAGATTATAGACTTGTCAATACACACTAGCCACATTACTGAAGATGAGAAGATAAATAGTTCCACAACAACCAACCAATGCTCCTCCCAGAGGTGAGCCAAAGCTCACAAGGGTATCATTGGGTCCTTGCAATTTCAGCCTTGCCTTGGGCAGAACATGCCAGAGGTGATTTTTGTACAATGCAGGAAATAATGGGGTCAGTGAAGGAAACAAGCATTTGCAATGCAATCAGTCTCGCCTTTGGGACCTTATATGTATTTAGCTATGCAGTACATTAGCCTGGGAGATGAAACATCTATTGTTCTATAACAGGGATGGAAAGTAAGCACCAAACTGCGTGACATGCCAGGTATGGGAACACATGGCGAGAAATATTGCCTTTCAACGGGAAATGGTATTGTCCAAAGCTCTGTTTTTAATAGAAAATCAGGGCCTACTGTGGTCATATCACTGAAAATACAAGATTTGAAAAAAATATTACGGGGGGCTCGTGAAAGACAATATCTATTGATTGAAATCTAGAGAAAGCTAAAGTGATTTGGGTATTTTACTGACTTCTGCTTGTCGTTTTCTATCAAGTAAGTTAAATAGAGGCAGTTGCCAGAAATTTTTTAAAAAAAGAAGGTCCATCAGCAGAAAGCAATTTTGGTATTTTACTGACCTCTGCTGGTCGTTTTCTATCAAGACGGTTAAATAGAGGCAGTTGAACAGAAAAAAGTCCCTAAGCGGAAGCAGACAAGTCCTAGGGCTAATTACCAGAGCCCACAAAGTACATACACATATAAGTATATACAAGAGGTCTTAAATGCTCGACCTAAGAAGTGTAAGGTTCAGGCAAATACATTTCTTAAACATGAAAATGTATTGACTTTATGCTACTTAGGGGTGACAGTAACAACAATATGGATAAATATATACCCTCAATTGTGCAATAGGATGTAAGGGTTAAGGTTCTATAACAAAACTTGAGCATAGACATTATTGAACTTTCTGGTGGTATAGAATTGCAAAAGAAAAAGATTAAAGGGGTTATTTATTGTTTAGTGAATGTGTTGGATGTGTGTTCACTCTATTTATAATGTATAGCAAGGTACACACTCTGAAGAGGGTGGGTGAGACATCTGCCAATTTTAGCGGATGTCAGGCATCTGCAAAGCTCTAAATAAACTCCTAAGTAAATTTCTAGCAGCACCCAATACAAAAACCAGGAATAGGCAAATTTATATCAGGTGTTCCAACCAGACCAGGATGCTATGGATTTTTTTAAAACTTATTTACAGCAGTTCAGTACTGGAATAAACAGAAAGCATGCTGGGGGAAGAGGCAGAAAGCTATATCAACATGGTGGTCTTTCATAGGGAGTTCACTGGAAGATGGTTTTCTTTCATGCACAGAGCTAGTAAAATATATAGCTAAAAACAATTCAATGTCTCTAGAGCAGCTCATAAGATTCAGATGCTTCCTTAAAAAAGTTCTCTTGATACAAGAGCTCAGGTACAGGTCTCAAGTTTACATACATTACCAACTCAGAAGCATATTATCGAACAATTTATTGTCCCTTTAGCTGCACTTTTGGGCCGCTAACGCGACATTCATTTATCAAGCTGTTGCTAGCAAGCTTTAGCAACAGCTTTCTGGCGATCATGGCCGATTTTCCTATCGCTGTGTATGCCAGCGATAGTTTTCGCTAAACATATGCAAAGTAGGCGTTCCTTCTCAAATTTTCACAAAAAAAGTTGCTAACACCACATCGTACTATTAGTAATAATGGCCCGGACCCGCAAAGCGATAAAAAACAGTCACGCTAAGGCCCTTTAGCAGCAGAAACTTAAGACCAGAAAAAAGGTCTGAAATTGTGAAAAAGGGAGATACATAAGGGAGAGTAGCCCAGAGACCCATCTGAAGAGCCACTGACGCCATGGAGGTATTATTTATTCAGCTTGGAGGACCACGAAGGCAACAACCACTACTGCCACCATTCCCCAGGACCACCACCGAGGCAGCGCGGAAGAAGCCTTCGCGCCCTGTGCAGATGTGTCAGCCTCGCAGACCTAATGCCAGAGTATGTCATTGCCCACTACAGGCTCATAAGGACATCCATCCAACACATCCTGAACCTGATAGCCCACAGGCTGACAGCACCAACACAGCAGAGAACCAACATTCCTCCACAGACAAACCTACTGGCTGTGCTGCACATGTTGGCCTCTGGGATCTTTCAACCAACAGTGGCCCGAGTCGGTGGAGTATCACAGGCAGCCTTTTCAATCTTCTTCCCTACTGTTTTGGATGGTATACTCAGGCTGATACTCCAGCACCTTCACTTCCCCAACACTGTGCAGGAACGGATTGCAACCAAGCAAGACTTTCATACCATAGCTGGATTCCCGCAGGTCTTGGGGGCAATTGACTGTAGTCATGTCCAAGTTTTTGTGACCCCTGCGGATAGTGCACACATAAACCGCAACAGAAGGCACACACTTCTATAAATGTGCAGGCGATAGTGGACCACCCAGGACTGTTCACCAATGTCATAGCCAAGTTTCCAGGGAGTGTTCATGGTTCCTACATCTTTCGACAGTCCATCATAAACCAGGGCTTCCAGGATGGCACATATGAAAATGCAGTTCTTGTTGGTAAGTACCAACTTTACACACCACATGCCTCAACTTCACAGACATGCAGCTCACAATTGTTAGAATGTACGGGCCCGATTCACAGAACTAACTTACTACAAAATCCTAAACTTACTACCACTTTGGTATTCACAGAATGCACTTACTCATTTTGGTATTCACAGAATGCCCTTACTCATTTTGGTATCCACAGAAGGCACTTACTCATTGATAGTAAGTACCTTCTGTGAATTCCAAAATGAGTAACTTACTCATTTTGAGTAACTTACTAATTTTGGTATTCATTGCTGTGTCCTGTTGATAGTATCTGCGAAGCGTTGTGTACTTATTTTGTGTGGTTTTTTCTCTTGTACTCAAATTTGTTGGGTGTTTGTCTGGGGAAGTAAAATTTCTTAGTAATTGTTGGGGATATATTAGAGGGTTATAATTTTTGGCTGTGGGCTCACAGGTGTGCAGGGCGATGCATGGTGTGGGCAGGGAGGGGAGGATGTCCGAGGGGGCATTGAGGGGCTTCCTCTGGATCATAAAATTCTACCTGCCCTTGATTTCTGAGAGGGGAGGCCATATCCTTCAAGGATGCAATGTTAGTGTGCGGAAGATGAGGTGGGAGCGTGTGTGGGTGCAGATGCTCCGGTTCTTTGGAGTGGACCGTAACGTGCCCCAGTGGAAGCACTGCTGGCATGATCTGCTGGCCCGTGAAGCTGACCTCTTGGACTACACGGGGGTCATGACTGGCATACAAGGATGGTAAATACATAATCTGCATTTAATTGGGATTGCTTTAACTAAAATAAATTAGGACAAGTGTGACACTGGTGTCACAGTAAAAAAAGGTTGCTGAGTAAGGTGGGAGATGTAATGCAGTCACGCATAATATTGGCACATCCGAGACTCAGCGCAGCATCATATTGACATCATATTGATAAGCATAGGGTGCTAGTCCGTGTTAACCTCTGCGCAGGAACAACACTTACCACTGTCTTGCTATAGCTGGCACACTTGTACAAAAAGTGCGTGCATGCAGAAGATTGTTTGTGTACAGCAGGGGTCACTGTACATGCACTATCCAAGGAATTGTTCATGTGAGCTGTGTGCTGGTCAAAAGGTAGTGTTAAAATGATGTCCTCATGAATTGTGTTACGTTAGCTACGCTGCCATAGTTGATGTGTGACAATGTATTTAATAGGAACAAATGGTCAAAGGAAATTGGACATGTCCAGATTGTCATACTCCAACAACCTCTGTGAAACTGCTTTGTACGATCAGCATCAATGCAATTGAACGAAGAGCATGCATAACATCATGATGCATGTAGTAATGGTGCCTTGTGGATGTCTCACACTACTAGCATGTGCATGTAAGCTAGCATTACAGTCTGGTTTGTCCCGACTCAGCATTCACTGTTCTTGTGTGCATGGCAGTCAAAGTGGACACAATCATGTATTCAACATGAAAGGCAACACTACAGTTACGTAGCATTTTTTATTATGGTGATGATTGGTATGAGGAATATGACGCATATGATTTAACGTCTAATACCTACACATATATTTTTTATTGTCTCACAGATGGGCGGCCACCAATCACACAGGGGGATATCGACAGCTTCAAGGACCCACACGCCACTGGTGAGCTTGGACATAATATATTGGCATAGTACGGTGTCATTGATGTTTGGGTCAAATGATCAACGTTGTAGTATGCAGTATTGGTGTGTATCACATGTCCCTTGCCCACAGTGTGATGATGTATTGGTCTCACTGTTGTAACCTTGCCCACCCCCAGTCTGTGATACACATAGAAAGGTAGTTGCATATCATCGACACCCTATTGCCAACACAACGTCACTTTCATTGAAGTGGTGTTGTCAGTAGGGGCCTAGCATCATGACCAAGACGTTAATCCACTTCACGCGTAATAACGCTTCATTGTTAATAAGGCACACGTTCACGCTGTGTTTAGCGTAAAAGTGGTGTGCAGTGGGTGTTGCGATTGGGGTTCCACAGCAACACCCATTGTAATCGACTCTGCCCCTATGTACAAGTGCGGTGTTGATAGATGCAGTGCACAATTTAACAACAGTGACATCCTGGTCGTAATCTGGCTAAATGAGGATCAATGCTTTTTCTCATAATTTTTTCTTTTTTACATGTGAGCTGCCTTGTGCAGCACACATTGAGAAAGCAAAAATACATGGTTTGTATATGTACAGGACGGTGGCCCTTCCTGTACATACAGAAGATTTTACAATATTCGAAATTGTATCTTTTCTGTGTGCTGCATGTAGCAGCACACATGAAAGTTACAACATGGTACTAGGATTGGTTATGGCCATGAAGGGGCACCTTACTGTACAGAAACAAACCTCCCCTGCACACAAACACCCTTGCACTCTGGTGCAATGTGTGCCTGGTAGCTGCTAACTTGCCGCCATCACCGGGGGGAGCGCAAGTCTGCACCACATCCTTGGTAATATGGTGCAGACTTGCGTTTCCAAATTGGCGGAGAGAGGCATTAAGCCAAGGCGGCTAATGCCTGTCTCCGCCACTTCCTTGTCAATATGCCCCTACGTCTATGGGTTCTGTCACCACTGCACATGCCTGTGGATTGCACAGGACACTGATAGGAGAGAAGACATGTAAGTGGGGTTGCTGATGACATGGAATGCATGTACATCCTTGCATGAGATGACTGTGCAAGTGTGCCCAATGATGCACAAGGAGGGCTTGCTTTTCAGTTTTTAAGTGCGCAGACACAGTTCATGAATGTGAATTTGTAGGTATGCTGCATGCCATCTTCAAAGAAGTGGCAGTGCGTATCTTTGAGCCAAGCATATCAATGGCACGTTCCCCAAACACAAAGCAAAGGTGGCTTGATGATTCTCATTGGAATGTTTGTCCACTGCAATGGTATTGACAAGCTGTCTCTTTGAGGCCATTCCCTGACTGACTCTGGACCAGGTGTCCAAACCTTCTAAATGTTATTATCGGCGTGCATTCGGATACATGGGTGAGGGTGAAGTTGGCTCACGATAATACATTAACGCCAAAAATGGATACCACAAACGGTCTCAAGCAAGGCTGTGTCCTAGCTCCGCTGCTATTTTTTTTGTATATTGCAGATATAGATTCGGTGTTAAGTTCAGATATGGGTGTGGCACCTCAATTAGGTAATAACAAAATACCATACCTAGCATAGAAATTCCTCTGTTAGAGTTAGTTCTGCTAACTATAACTCGCACACCTGCAATGCACTGCTGATGATTTCACATATTACATCTTTCATGACATGGTCAGTGACATCACTGATGACATCTCAAATAACATCACTGATGACATCACTGATGACATCATCTAGTGAATGTGGTTTTGTTTGAAATGTAAATATGTATTATATATATACCAATCTGTATTGAAGAATGAGTGGATATATAATTGTCTGGATGGAGGATTTAGGAGCTGTGTGACTGATTGTTTAAGTGAGTAATTAAAAGTGTCTCACTAAATACATGGGTTAGTGACTAAACTGTGTGAATGTCTGTATCACTCTGTATGTTGTGTAACCTGCTGCATCAGTTGGTCACTAGCTACATGAGTGTCTATATTAGTTATTGATTAGTTGGCTGAGTATTTGTATGGGAGACCGAGTGTGTGTGTGGTTGGGAGGGGTGTGTCTCTGTACATAGAGGTATGAGTGGTTGATTGACTAGGTGTATGAGTTTAAGAGTGCATGTTGAAACAGTTGTTTGGGTGAGTGAGTGTGTTTATGGGTGGGTTAGTGAGCGAATATATGTCTCAGTGGTACATCTCCAACGAAGTAGAAAAATAAAAGGCAGTGTATGTGAGAGTTGATGTATATCAATAACTATATGTAAGAGTTAGTGATTGTGAGAGTGACTGTATGGATAAGTGTGTACTTGTAATAGTGATTTTATAAGACAGTAAGTATGAGTTACTGTCTGTATGAATAAATGAGGTGGTGTTTGTATAACTGTGTAGGTGAGTAAATGTAAGTGCGATTGATTGTTCGCATGAGTGAGTAGGATGACTGCATAACCGACTAGGATGAGTGCTGTTGTGTCAATATCTATATAGGTTTATGAGTGCATTTCATAGTGTTCTTTTGATCAGTGACTGCATGTAAGAGTGATTCTATGGGTGAATGAGTAGATGTCTGTGTAGACCTCGGAATCAGTGAGTGGGTATGTAAGAACTGGTATTGGTGTCTCAATGGTTTAAAAAATGGTACTCTGTATTTTACAGTGAGTGATCGAAGGTTATAATAGTGTGTGATGAGGTTCATCAGATTGTCACACGGATGATGTCATCAGTGATGTCATCAGTGATGTCATTTGAGATGTCATCAGTGATGTCACTGACCATGTCATGAATGAAGTAATATGAGATGTCACCTGCAGTGCTCTGTGGGGGAGCAAGTTATAGTTAGCTCAACTAACTATAACGGCCGAATTTCTCTGGTTTTGTACAAGTGAATGTCAACTAACTATAACGTCCCTGAAACCTGTGGTTTTTCAGTGAATTTCTAAGGTTTTTTAAATGCTAATTTCTAACTATAAAGAACCTGAAACCTATTGTTTTTTTCAGTGAATTTCAATTTTTTTAAAGGCTAATTCCTAACTATAACGTCCATGAAACCTATAGTTTTTTCAGTAAATTTCAAAGGTTTTTTTAAATGCTAATTTCTATCTATGCCTACAGAGGTAGGATATGTGCAGAAAGAGGAAGAAAGGCGCAGAAAGAAGCAAGTGAAATGCAGAAAGAGGCAACAGAAGTCCAGAGAGACGAAGAAAGGTGTAAAAAGAAGCAAGATTTATGCAGAAAGAACCAACAGAGGTGTGGAAAGAGGCCTTGTTGCAAAGTCATCCTGTGCCCCCAACTTTTTGCTAACTGGTACTGGTGGTAACTGACTCTGACTAACCAGGCTCTGACCCAGTGCTACGCTGAAAGACACTTAGAATACAGTGAAAACACCTACATACACTAGGGTAAACTATGGTTTGGGGTACCCCTGTGATTGGCATGACCTCCCATGTAAGGCCTTAGTACATAATAGGGCAGGAGGATTAAAACTACCTCGAAGTCAGAGGTGCAGAAAGAGGCAAGAGAAGTACAGAAAGAAGCAACAGAGGTGCTGAAAGAGGCAAGAGTGGTGCAGAAAGAAGCGGGAAGTGCAGAAAGAGGTAACAGAGGTGCAGAAAGGTGCAACAGAAGTGCAAAAACAAGCATGAGAAGTGCCAAAAGCGACAAGAGAGTTGCTGAAAGAAGCAACGGAGGTATAGAAAGTAGCAAGAGAAGTACAGAAAGAGGCAAGTGAGGTACAGAAAGATGCAAGAGCAGTGCAGAAAGAGCCAACATAGGTGCAAAGAGAGGCAAGAGGGTTACTGAAAGAGGTAGGAGAGGTGCACAAAGAGACAATAGAGGTACAGAAAGAGGCAGGAGGGGTACAGAAAGAGGCAAGTGAGGTGTAGAAAGAAGCAAGAGCAGAGCAGAAAGAACCAACAGAGGTGCAAAAGGAGAAAGAGGGGTGCATAGAAAGGTAGGAAGGGTGCAAAAAGAGGCACAAGGGGTATAGAAAGAGGCAGTAGGGGTGCTCAAAGAAGGAAAAGAAGTGCAGAAAGAAGTAACAGCAGTGCTGAAAGAGGCGCGAAGGGTGCAGAAAGAGCAAGAGAAGTACAGGAAGAAACAACAGAGGTAAAGAAAGAGGCAAGAGAGGTGCAGAACCAGGCAGGAAAGGTACAGAAAAAGGGAACAGGGGTGCAGAAAAAGGCAAGAAAGGTGCAAGAAGAGAAAAGAGGGGTGCAGAAAGAGGCACCAGATCTGCAGAAAAAAGCAAGAGAGATGCAGAAAGAGACAATCAAAGTGCAGAAAGAAGGTAGAGTGGTGCAGAAAGAGGCAAGAGGGGTGCAGAAAGAGGCAACAGCGGTACAGAAAGAGGCAAGAGAGTTGGAGGAATAAGCAGGAAAGGTACAGAAAGAGGGAACTGGGGTGCAGAAAGAGAGGTACAGGAAGAGAAAAGAGGGGTACAGAAAGAGGAAAGAGATCTGCAGAAACAAGCAACAGAGGTGCTGAAAGAGGCAAGTGAGGTGCAGAAAGAGGCAAGAGATCTGCAGGAAAAAGCAACAGAGGTAGTGAAAGAAGCAAGTGAGGTACAGAAAGGGGCAATGGATCTGCAGAAAAAGCAACAGAGGTGCTAAAAGAGGCAAGTGAGGTGCAGGAAGAAGCAACAGAGGTGCAAAAAGAAGGGATAGATGTACAGAAAGAAGTAACAGAGGTGCTGAAAGAGGCGCGAAGGGTACAGAAAGAGCAAGGGAAGTGCAGAAAGAGGCAACAGAGGTACAGAAAGAAGCAAGAGAGGTGCAGAAACAAGCAGGAAAGGTGTGAAATGAGGGATCAGGGGTACAGAAAGAGGCAAGAGAGATGCAGAAAGAGAAGACAGGGGTGCAGAAAGAGGCAAGAGATCTGCAGAAAAAAGGAACAGAGGTGCTTAAAGAGGCAAGTGAGGTACAGAAAGAGGCAAGAGATCTGCAGAAAGAAGCAAGAGCAGTGCAGAAAGATCTAACATAGGTGCAAAAAGAGGCGAGAGGGTTTCAGAAATAGGTAGGAGAGGTGCACAACAAGGCAAAAGAGGTACAAGAGGGGTGCTAAAAGAGGCACGAAAGGTACAGAAAGAGCAATAGAAGTGCAGAAAGAGGCATCAGAGGTACAGAAAGAGGCAAGAGAGGTGCAGAAACAAGCAGGAAAGGTGCAAAAAGAGGGATCAGGGTGCAGAACGAGAGGTGCAGAAAGAGAAAAGAGAGGTACAGAAAGAGGCAAGAGAGCTCCAAAAACAAGCAACAGAGGTGCTGAAAGAGGCAAGTGAGGTGTAGAAAGAGGCAATAGATGTGCAGAAAAAAGCAACACAGGTGCTGAAAGAGTCAAGTGAGGTACAGAACGGGGCAAGAGATCTGCAGAAAAGGCAAACAAAGGTGCTAAAAGAGGCAATTGAGGTGCAGGAAGAAGCAAGAGAGGTGCAGAAAGAAGGGAGAGATGTGCAGAGAGAAGTAACAGAGGTGCTGAAAGAGGCGCGAAGGGTGCAGAAGAGCAAAAGAAGTACAGAAAGAGGCAACAGAGGTACAGAAAGAGACAAGAGAGGTGCAGAAACAAGCAAAAAAAGTGAAAAAGATGGATCAAGGGTGCAGAAAGAGGCAAGAGAGATGCAGAAAGAGAAGACAGGGGTGCAGAAAGAGGCAAGAGATCTGCAGAAAAAAGGAACAGAGGTGCTGAAAGAAGCAAGTGAGGTTCAGCAAGAGGGAAGAGATCTGCAGAAAGAGCAGTGCAGTAAGAACTAACATAGGTGCAAAAAGAGGTAAGAGGGTTACAGAAAGAGGTAGGAGAGGTGCAGAAACAATCAGGAAAGGTACAAAAGGAGGGATCAGGGGTGCAGAAAGAGGCAAGAGAGACGTAGAAAGAGAAGACAGGGGTGCAGAAAGCAACAAGAGAATTGCTGAAAGAAGCAACAGAGGTATATAAAGAAGCAAGAGAAGTGTGAAAAGAGGCAAGTGAGGTGCAGAAAGAAGCAAGAGCAGTGCAGGAAGAACCAACAAAGGTGCAAAAAGAGGCAAGAGGGTTCCAGAAAGAGGCAGGAGAGGTGCACAAAGAGGCATTAGAGGTACAGAAAGAGGCAGGAGGGGTGCAGAAAAAGGGAAGTGAGGTGTGGAAAGAAGCAAGAACAGAGCAGAAAGAACCAACAGAGGTGCAAAAGGAGCAAGAGGGGTGCATACAAAAGTAGGAAGGGTGCAAAAAGAGGCAAGAGAGGTACAGAAAGAGGCAGGTGGGTGCTGAAAGAAGAAAGAAAAGTGCAGAAAGAAGTAACAGCGGTGCTGAAAGAGGTGTGAAGAGTACAGAAAGAACAAGAAAAGTACAGAGAGAAACAACAGAGGTATAGAAAGAGGCAAGAGACATGCAGAAACAGGCAGGAAAGGTGCTGAAAGAGGCAAGAAAGGTGCAAAAAGGGGCAAGAGATCTGCAGAAAAAAGCAACAGAGGTGCTGACAGAAGGAAGAGATGTGCAGAAGGAAGTAACAGAGGTGTTGAAAGACGCACGAAGGGTGCAGAAAGAGCAAGAGAAGTGCAAAATGAGGGATCAGGGGTGCAAAAAGAGGCAAGAGAGCTGCAGAAACAAGCAAGAAAGGTACAAAAAGAGGGATCAGGGATGCAGAAAGAGGCAAGAGTGATCCAGAAAGAGAAGACAGGGGTACAGAAAGAGGCAAGAGATCTGCATAAAAAAGGAAAAGAGGTGCTGAAAGAGGCAAGTGAGTTGCAGAAAGAGGCAAGAGATCTGCGGAAAGAAGCAAGAGCAGTGCAGAAAGAACCAACATAGGTGCAAAAAAGAGGCAAGAGGGTTACAGAAAAAGGTAGGAGAGGTGCACAACGAGGCAAGAGAGGTACAGAAAGAGGCAGGAGGGGTGCTGAAAGAGGCGTGAAGGGTACAGAAAGAGCAAGAGAAGTGCAGAAAGAGGCAATAGAGGTACAGAAAGAGGCAAGAGAGGTGCAGAAAGAAGCAGGAAAGGTGCAAAAAGGGATCAGGGTGTAGACCGAGAGGTGCAGAAAGAGAAAAGAGGGGTAGAAAAAGAGGCAAGAGATCTCCAGAAACAAGCAAGAGAGGTGCTTAAAGAGGCAAGTGAGGTGCAGAAAGAGGCATGAGATCTGCAGAAAAAAGCAACAGAGGTGCTGAAAGAGGCAAGTGAGGTACAGAAAGGTGCAAGAGATCTGCAGAAAACAGCAACAGTGGTGCTAAAAGAGGAAAGTAAAGTGCAGGAAGAAGCAGGAGAGGTGCAGAAAGAAGGGAGAGATGTGCAGAAAGAAGTAACAGAGGTGCTGAAAGAGGCGCGGAGGGTGCAGAAAGTGCAAGAGAAGTGCAAAAAAAGGCAACAGAGGTACAGAAAGAGACAAGAGAGATGCAGAAACAAGCAGGAAAGGTGCAAAAAGAGGGATCGGGGGTGCAAAAAGAGGCAAGAGAGATGCAGAAAGAGAAGACAGGGGTGCAGATAGAGGCAAGAGATCTCTAGGAAAAAGGAACAGAGGTGCTGAAAGAGGCAAGTGAGGTGCAGAAAGAGGCAAGAGATCTGCAGAAAGAAGCAAGAGCAGTGCAAAAGTAACCAACATAGGTACAAAAAGAGGCCAGAGGGTTACAGAAAGAGGTAGGAGTGTTGCACAAAGAGGCAAAAGAGGTACAGAAAGAGGCAGGAGGGGTGCTGAAAGAGGCGCAAAGGGTGCAGAAAGAGCAAGAGAAGTGAGGAAACAAGCAGGAAAGGTACAAAAAGAGGGATCAGGGATTCAGAAAGAGGCAAGAGATATGCAGAAAGAGAAGACAGGGGTGCAGAAAGCAACAAGAGAATTGCTGAAAGAAGCAAGAGAGGTATAGAAAGAAACAAGAGAAGTGCAGAAAGAGGCAAGTGAGGTGCAGAAAGAAGCGAGAGCAGTGCAGAAAGAACCAACAAAGGTGCAAAATGAGGCAAGAGGGTTACAGAAAGAGGTAGGAGAGGTGCACAAAGAGGCAAGAGAGGTACAGAGAGAGGCAGGAGGAGTGTAGAAACAGGCAAGTGAGGTGTAGAAAGAAGCAAGAGCAGAGCAGAGCAAGAGCAGAGCAGAAAGAAACAACATAGGTGCAAAAGGAGCAAGAGGGGTACATAAAATGGCAGGAAGGGTGCAAAAAGAGGCAAGAGAGGTACAGAAAGAGGCTGGTGGGTGCTGAAAGAAGGAAGAGAAGTGCAGAAAGAAGTAACAGGGGTGCTGAAAGAGGTGCGATGGGTGCAGAAAGAGCAAGGGAAGTACAAAAAGAAACAACAGAGGTACAGAAAGAGGCAAGAGAGGTGTAGAAACAGGCAGGAATGGTGCAGAAAAAGGGAACAGGCGTGCAGTAAGAGGCAAGAAATGTGCAAAACGAGTTCCGCTTCCTTGAGGGGAGAACATGGCGGCCGGTTAGGAGTGCCGGTCGGGAGCTCCTGAATCCCATGAGTAATTAAATGAAAGCAGTGGCAAATTCGATCCGGAAAAGCATGTCGCGTCTATAACCCAGTTTGTGCGTATCAAAGAAAGAAAGTAGGAAAAGTAGGAGAAGTAAAAAAGAAACCCTTTACTCACCGCCGCACCTGCTCTGGGTGAATCGGTGAGCCTGGAGGCTGGATCGAAGGCTCCGGGAGAGTCAGAGGCGTGTGCTCACGTTGACCACGGTCAGCGGAGGATGCGGGTGGAGACCCTGGTGGTTCGGACCGCGGAGAAACTGCGCGGCGTGACAGGAAGGGGGGGCGGCTCTGCGGGTCAGGTAAGTCCCTGGAGGAGCAGAGGGACCTGGAGGCACACTGTGGAGCGGAGCAGGGGCGGTGCTGAGACAAAGCAGGTAGGCAGTCACAACGATTTCCTACCGGGTGAGAGCTACAGCCAGCCCGAGCAGCAAGGGGGCCGGTGAAGAGGAGAGTCTACCTGGAGAAGAAATGGAGGGAAGAAGAGAACAAGCCAAGGGCAGCAAGCCTACCCACTCCTCAAAAAAAGAAAGGAAGAAGGCCTGGAAATCGGCTAAGAAGATCCCAGAGGTCAAGCAAGTAAGTGGAAACATGGACTGTTGTGGGAAGGGGGCTATAGCAAAGGCAGGCGAAGGAGCCCGAAAGGAGGGGAGGGGAAGAGGAGGAGGTAAAAGCATTACTAACATAACTGAGAACCTAGCTGAGAATTTGCCTAGAGAAAGTAGCCCTGAGCTTGAGACTGAACTGGTAGGCGTTTTTCCCGAATCCGTGGCCAGATACTGTTTGAGAAACAAGAAATGCTTACAAACAGAAGCCTTACAAAAAGAGTAGGAGAGAGCCTTACAAAAAGAGTAGGAGAGAAAGGAGAAAATTAAGAAAATTAAAAGAAAAATGAAAGCAGTGTCGCCCCCACAAATTTTGGAGTCAAAAGTAGCCCCCTTAAACACTTAAGCGGCAACGCAAAAGGCAACACAAAAGGTAAAAATCTTCCCCTCTTTACGTACCTACTTTAGGTAATACACAAGTTCCAAAAAATCAAAGCCCTGAGAAGGGGCCGGTAGAGATTTACTCAGAAAAAGCACCTGCACAACTAACAATGGTGGAGAATGCTCTAACTGCAGGTATTCCACACAGCCCCAATTGCTTCAGCGAGCTGGCAATACCAGAGCAAAGTAAGGAAGTTGAGAGCGAGGATAATACTCAGCCCATACCCCAAAAGAATTTAATGGGGGTGAGAAACTCGGAGCAATTAATGGAAATTTTGATCACAGAAATGATATCAGGCTTTGTGATGTCGGAAAAAAACCCAGCTCAGGATCCAGGGAGTTTGTGAGACATTAGAAACCAAGATGAATTCAATGATGGACAGGGTCACCACGGTGGAATCCAACATGGTAGAACTGGATAGAAGACTTACCCATAACGAGAAAGCCACGGGTGCTCTGCACACCAGTGAGAAAGAGCTTCGAAGCAAGATCGAGTGCCTAGAAAATCAGGCTCGATGCAATAATTTGAGGCTCTTGCACATATCAGAGGGAAAAAAGACAGGCTACATAAAGACTTATGTGATAAGTCTGTTAAAGAGTTTTCCCGTGGGTAAACACTGAAGAACTCGCAGATGATATGCAGAGGGTCCACAGAGATCCCTTTACAAAAAATAAAAACAGGACAAACCCAAGGAAGATTTTGGTAAACTTTAAAACCTACGCGCTCAAAGAAAAAATCTTAAAAGAGGTGATAATTGCAGAATCGTACAAATAAGAAGGATGGACTTTTAGAATAAGGTCCGACATCTCTAAAACCACACAAGACCGCCAGTGGCAGTTAGGTCAATATATGCAAGAACTGAAATCTTTGGGGGCAAGTGTACAAATGAAATTTCCAGCAATGTTGAGGACTATGTGGGATAATCACATGTATAACTTGAAAGGAACAGAAGAAGTAGAAACACTGATAGACACAATTAGAGTACGGAAAGCCGGACCATGAAGTAAAATATTGGCTCATGGGGTAGGGCACTCGAACAGGCAGGATAGGCCTGCCAAAGAGTAAAGGGAGGGTTCTCCGGGGGGGGTTAACTGGGGGGAGAGAGGGGGTCACGATTCTGGTACGCAAAAATATGTGTACGGTGTGGGAGCATAAGGGGGAAAAAACAAAAAAATTCTGGTCCTAGTCATGCAAAGTAAAGGGGGGCTTCTCCCACAAACCTTCAATTCATGGGGGTTAATATTCTCTCATGGACCGTAAATGTCTTGAGAGTTAGAGCAAGAAGGCAAAGGATGTTAGAGTATCTGAAAAACAAGGATTGGAACATTATTATCCTACAAGAAACCCACCTCTTGGAGTCCGAATGGAAAGTAATAATGAAAGGGCATCACTGGGTAGAGCACTTTATATGCACTAAACAAACATGCTGTGTTAAAGGGGTAATCATCATAATTAAAAAGTCAGCAAGAGCACAGATAGAGTCACAGAAAGCTGACATAAAAGGGAGATGGGCGGTAGGAAACATACGTATAGAGGGCAGATAGAGGGCCCATCATCCTTGGGGGTGATTTTAATATTCTGTTAGACCCGGCATCAAATAGGAGCCCCCCAAAAAATAGTCATAACTTGCCTAAAATGAAGAGGTGGCTTAAATCGTACCAAGAAGAGCTAGGGCTAGTCGATGTATGGAGACTTAAGGGAGAAAAAACATCTAACCATCTGTTCACTTTTAAGAATAAAAAATTGGGACACTCCTCTAGAATCGATTACTTTTTAATATCTAAAATACTAGTGGGGGAAGCTAAGAATGTTAGACACCTATCTGAACACCTGTCTGACCACTCTGCAGTTTTATTAGGACTAGAGTTGAACAAGGTGAAGCCCCCGGCAAGGTGGACCCTAGATAAAGCAATACTGGCAGAAAATGATATAATAGAGATCCTTACAGAAGAAACTCTGACATACTTCCAACACAACCAGGAACAGACCTCGAGCCAGATCAGATGGGAGGCATACAAAGCGGTCCTTAGAGGCAAAATTATCAGCCTAACAGCTCACAGAAATAAGTTAAGGAAGAAAGAAATAGAGACCATAGAGGGCGAGATACACAGATGGGAAAGGAGAATCAACGAGGAAACTTCAGTGGAAAGAATAGAAACATCAAGGATGGAGCTGACTAAGGCAAAAAACAACCTAGTAAACATTCTAGACTCTAGAATCAGGAAGAAGTGGGAATCAAGCAAATTAGCCCTCTATCAATTCGCCGAGGGGTACGGAAAGCTACTCGCATGGAAAACAAAGACAGAGATAAATAAAAACAAAATTTTAAGTATTCAAGAAGCAGGTAGTGCTAGTCCACTGGTGGAGGAGACAGAAATTAAAAACGCCTTCTTTGAATTTTTCTCGGAACTCTATAAAGATAATACAAGTAATAACGAAGACTTAGCCCAAGATTTTCTTAACAAGTGGGTCCAACAGTCTCTGTCAGAAGAACAAAGTGGAAAGTGAAACGCGGAATTTTCAGAAACAGAAGTCGAAGAGGTGATCAAAAACCTGAAGAGTGCCAAGGCAGCTGGTCCGGACACTTTACCTAACAAAGTCTATAAAGTTCTGCGTGGGGTACTGGTTCCAGTTCTTACCAATTTGTTTAATGACATTTTTATAAAAGGACTAACACCACCAAAATCATGGAGTGAAGCTGTAATCTGTATAATATTAAAACCGGGAGAGGACCCTAAACGATGTGAGTGATATAGACCAATCTCTATGCTAAACTGTGACTATAAGATCTTTACTCAGTTATTAGCAAAGAGGCTAGGAGCATGCGCTGGGCAACTAATACACACCGATCAGAAAGGGTTTATAAGAGGTAGACAAATTCAGGAACTTACACATAAATTGATAGGAGCCATAGATCTAGCTAATGAAGAAAACATTCCCCTATCAGTTGCATCCTTTGATGCCGCCAAAGCCTTCGATAGGGTTAAGTGGAGCTTTTTACATAGTACATTAAAAGCATATAATGTAGGCAATAATTTCTTAAGAGTGGTTAGCGCATTATACGCATCTCCAACTTCATGTGTGTTGGTCAACGGTTCCCTGACAGAGAGGATACACATAGAGAGGGGTACTAGGCAGGGGTGTCCGCTATCCCCTTTATTGTTTAACTTATACATAGAGCCTCTGGCATGTTCTTTAAGATCTAACCCCCACATGACACCGTTTAGATGTAGTGAATGGGAAAAGAAGGTCACGTTGTATGCGGACGACTTAATGATTTACACGAATAACCTGTCAGGCTCTCTCCCAGAAATAACAGCTACTTTAAAGCAGTTTGGAAATATATCAGGGTATCAAATTAACCAACAAAAACAGAGATAATGTCCTGGAACACTCAGTCCGCCCACCCTTTAGAAAGATCCCAAATCAGATAGTTAGGAATCACAATTGTGAAAAACCTCAAGAACATCGCCCAGATAAACTTTAACAAGGTTAAAAAAAAAAAACGCTAAAAAGTTATTTAACGCCTGGAGCTCTCTTCCATTATCTTTAATAGGTCACTCTAACCTGATTAAGATGATGATCCTACCCAAATTCACTTTCCTTTTGAACTCAATACCGTTAGAATTTAATAAAGTAGCAATAGCCAAGGCTCAGGACGATATTAGTAGCTTTATATGGGCCTCCAAGAGGATCAGAATTTCCTTGAAGAAGATGAGAAGGAAATTGGAACATGGAGAGATAGCCACCCCAGACCGTTTGCAATATTACAGGGCGTTCCACTTTAAGAATATCAGAGTGTTATGTAAAAAACTTAAGATCTTCCCAGCCTATCTGCAAGCGATGGTTGGACCAAGAGGAGAATACTTCTTGTACAACTTTGGCCACTCAACATTTTTCAAAAAGATTAGGCTACAAATCTTAGGGGAAGCCATCAAAATTTGGGTTCAGATGAGGCGCATATGGAAGATCCCCTATTACAGTCAATACGCCCCAATCTGGGACTCACCGGGCACTCCAGACTGCTTAAAGGACGCGTTATCAACCCCACTGAAGGAAAATGGGATTGTGGAATGGGGGCAAATGTTGAGTGGCTCTTACATCACTGACTGGGAAAAGCTGGCAGAGTCAACAGGCGGGGGGCTGTCAAAACTAAAGTATTACCAGTTAACTAGCTGGGCCAAAGCTCTGGGAAAGGACGGGCCAGGAAATGCAGAATTGGAGGGGAAGATTACGCAATCATTGCAGAAGAAGGAAGTAGCCTGCTGGTATTGGGCGCTTATCGATGAGGGTGGAGAAGATTTCAGCCAGGGCCGGACTGGCTACCGGGCAGTTGTGTGTGCTGCCGTGCTGGGGGCTAATTTCGTTGATGGGGACCTGCGTGTGCAAAACGAAATTCGTTTTGCTTTTTTTATTTCAAATCGCACTCAGGTCCCCATCAACGAAATAAGCCTCCACCACAGAGAAATTAGCCCCTAGCTCGGCAGCACACACAACTGCCCGGTAGCCAGTCCGGCCCTGATTTCAGCCTACCGAATGAAATTTGGGGGAAGGTGCTGCCGTCGCAGGATGTATCGGCTCTATGGCAAGTATCTGTGGCTGCATGCTGTGATGTGATTAAATCCGCACCCTTGAAAAAAAACTTCTTGTTCACTGTACATAGAGCATACTGGACTCCTAAGAGGCTATCGAAAATGAACAAAGAGAAAATAAGGAGCTGCCCCAAGTGCAATGAGGAGAGAGCTGATGACATCCATATGTTTTGGCAGTGCCCGCACCTTCAGTCGTATTGGGACAATGTAGGAAATACAGGTAAGCGCCCACCTGATATTATTTGGGATGAAAGTAGATGACACCGGGAGTTCTAGCCTTAATAAAATTCTCAGAAATCTGTTATTCATGTTGGTGCTAGTGGCCAGACGTGAGATCTGCATGAAATGGGTTAACCCCAATCCCCCTACAGCAGAAGAATGGTTAAATTCAGTCAATAGAATAAACAAACTGGATACGGCTGGTCAATATAGCAAAAGGCTGGAATTTTGGAACAATTTTGAACAGTATTGGGTGGAAAGCGAGTAAGTATCTTTGATGTGGCTTTTCAGTAGGTCCTATGATTAAGCGCACCATCAGTTTTGGAGTATTGGTTACAGAATACAACCGCTGAGGAGTGGGCATGCTGCTAAGAGACACTAATAAGCCGACAGAATACCCCCACGAAGATTAGGTAACGATCTAAGTGCCGGGGAAGGGCTACAGAAGGTACAGTTAGCAAAAAAAGGCTCTTATCGGGTGGCAATGTTGCTAAAACACTCTAATATTGAAAACTTTGCGTGATGAGGACTTAAAAAAAAGAAAAAGAAATGTGCAAAACGAGAAAAGAGGGTTGCAGAAATAGACAACAGATCTGCAGAAATAAGCGACAGAGGTGCTGAAAGAGGCAAGAGTGGTGTAGAAAGAGACAATAGAAGTACAGAAAGTAGCAACAGAGGTGCAGAAAGAGGCAAGAGGGGTGTAGAAAGAGGCATGAGGGGTGCAGAAAGAGGCAACAGAGGTACAGAAAGAGGCAAGAGAGGCACAGAAACAGGCAGGAAAGGTACAGAAAGAGGGAACAGGGGTGCAGAAAGAGAGGTGCAGAAAGAAGAAAGAGGGGTACAGAAAGAGGCAAGAGATCTGCAGAAAATATCAACAGAGGTTCTGAAAGAGGCAAGTGAGGTACAGAAAGAGGCAAGAGAACTGCAGAAAAAAGCAACAGAGGTACTGAAAGAGGCAAATAAGGTACTGAAAGGTGCACGAGATCTGTAGAAAAAAGTAACAGAGGTGCTAAAAGAGGCAAAGTGAGGTGCAGGAAGAAGCAAGAGAGGTGCAGAAAAAAAGGAGAGATGTGTAGAAAGAAGTAACTGAGGTGCTGAAAGAGGCAAGTGATGTGCAGAAAGAGGCAAGAAATCTGCAGAAAAAGCAACAGAGGTGCTGAAAGAGGCAAGTAAGGTGCAGAAAGAAGCAATAGAGATACAGAAAGAGGCAATGGAAGTACAGAAAGAAGCAACCGAGGTGCAGGAAAAAGCAAGAGAGGTGCAGAAAGAAAGGAGAGATGTGCAGAAAGAAGTAACAGAGGTGCTGAAAGAGGTGCGAAGGTTGCAGAAAGAGCAAGAGAAGTGCAGTAAGAGGCAACAGAGGTAAAGAAAGAGGCAGGAGATGTGCAGAAACAAGCAGGAAAGGTGCAAAAAGAGGGATCAGGGGTGCAGAAAGAGGCAAGAGTGATGCAGAAAGAGAAGACAGGGGTGCAGAAAGAGGCAAGAGATCTGCAGAAACAAAGGAACAGAGGTGCTGAAAGAGGCAAGTGATGTGCAGAAAGAGGCAAGAGATCTGCAGAAAAAGCAACAGAGGTGCTGAAAGAGGCAAGTAAGGTGCAGAAAGAAGCAAGAGAGGTTCAGAAAGAGGCAATAGAAGTACAGAAAGAAGCAACCGAGGTGCACAAAGAAGCAAAAGAGGTGTGCAAAGAGGCAAGAGTGATACATAAAGAGGCAAAATTAGTGCAGAAGGAACCAAGAGAAGTGCAGAACGTAGCAACAGAGGTGCATAAGGAGGCAAGATGGATGTAGAAAGAGGGAAGGGAGGGGTAGAAAGAGGCAAGAGAGTTGCACAAAGAGGGAATAGGGTTGCAGAAAAGGCATGAGAGGTGGTGAAACAGGCAAGAGAAGTTCAGAAAGAGGCAAGAGAATTGCTGAAAGAAGCAACAGAGGTGCTGAAAGAGTCACAAAGGGTACAGAAAGAGGTAAGAGAAATACAGAAAGAAGCAAGAGAGGAACAGAAAGAGGCAAGAGTGGTACAGAAAGATGGAAGAGAGGTGTAGAAAGAGGCAAGAGAGTTGGCCAAAGAGGGAAGAGGGGTGCAGAAAGAGGCAAGAGGGGTACAGAAAGAAGCAAGTGATGTGCAGAAAGACGAAAGAGGGGTGCAGAAAGAGGCAAGAGAGGTGGTGAAACAGGTAAGAGAAGTTCAAAAAGAGGCAAAAGAATTGTATAGAAAGCTGGAAGATGATTGCAGAAAAAGACAACAGGGATGCAGAAAGAAGCAAGACAGGTACAGAAAGAAGCATAGGAAGTGCAGAATGAACAACTGGGGTACAGAAAGAGGCAAGAGAAGTAGAGAAAGAAGCAAAAGAGGTGCAGAAGGGGCAAAAGAACTGCAGAAAGAGGCAAGAAAATTGCAGAAAGAGGCCCAAGAGGTATAGAAAAAGGGAACAGAGGTAAAGACAGATGCAAGAGAGGTGCAGAAACAGGTAAAAGGTGTGCAGAAAGAGGCAAGAGGGGTGCAGAAATTTGCAAGGGAGGTGCAAAAAAAGCAAGAGCAGTGCAAAAGAACCAACGAAGGTGCAAAAGAGGCAAGACGGGTAAAGAAAGAGGTAGGAGAGGTGCACAAAGCGGCAAGATAGGTACACAAAGAGGTAGGAGAGGTGCACAAAGAGGCAAGAGAGGTACAGAAAGAGGCAAGAAAATTGCTGAAAGAAGCAACAGAGGTGAAGAAAGAAGGAAGAAAAGTGCAGAAAGAGGCAAGTGAGGTGTAGAAAGAAGCAAGACCAGAGCAGAAAGAACCAACAGAGGTGCAAAAGGAGGCAAGAGGGGTGCAGAAAAAGGTAGGATGGGTGCACAAAGAGGCAGGAGGGGTACAGAAAGAGGCAGGAGGGGTGCTGAAAGAAGGAAGAGAAGTGTAGAAAGAAGTAACAGAGGTGCTGAAAGAGGCACAAAGGGTGCAGAAAGAGCAGGAGAAGTACAGAAAGAAGCAACCGAGGTACAGAAAGAGGCAAGAGAGGTACAGAAACAGGCAGGAAAGGTACAGAAAGAGGGAACAGGGGTGCAGAAAGAGGCAAGAATGGTATAGATTGAAGCAACAGAGGTGCTGAAGGAGGCAAATGAGGTGCAGACAGAATCAAGAGAGGTGCAGAAAGAGGCAATAGAAATTCAAAAAGAAGCAACAGGTACAGAAAGAGGCAAGGGGGGTGCAGAAAATGGCAAGAGAGGTGCAGAAACAGCCAGGAAAGGTACAGAAAGAGGGAACAGGGATGCAGGAAGAGGCAAGAGAGGTGCAGAAAGAGATAAGAGGCATACAGAAAGGCTAGAGATCTGCAGAAAAAAGCAACAGAGGTGCTGAAAGAGGCAAGTGAGGTGCAGAAAGAGGCAAATGATCTGCAGGAAAAAAAACAACAGAGGTGCTGAAAGAGGCAAGTGAGGTGCAGAAAGAGGCAAGAGATCTGCAGAAAAAGCAACAGAGGGGTTGAAAGAGGCAAGTGAGGTGCAGAAAGGGGCAAGAGATCTGCAGAAAAAGCAACAGAGGGGCTGACAGAGGCAAGTGACGTTCAGAAAGAAGCAAGAGAGTTGCAGCAATAGAAGTGCAGAAAGAAGCAAACAAGGTGCAACAAGAGGCAAGAGGGGTGCAGAAAGAGAGAGAAGTGCAGATAGAAGCAAACGAGGAGCTCAAAGAGGCAAGAGGGATGCATAAAGAGGCAAAGGCAGTGCAGAAAGAACCAAGAGAAGTGCATAAAGTAGCAACAGAGGTGCAGAAGGAGGCACAAGGGGTGCAGAAAGATGGAAGAGAAATACAGAAAGAAGCAACAGAGGTGCTGAAAGAGGCAAGTGAGGTGCAGAAAGAGGCAAGAGATCTGCAGAAAAAGCAACAGAGGGGTTGAAAGAGGCAAGTGAGGTGCAGAAAGGGGCAAGAGATCTGCAGAAAAAGCAACAGAGGGGCTGACAGAGGCAAGTGACGTTCAGAAAGAAGCAAGAGAGTTGCAGCAATAGAAGTGCAGAAAGAAGCAAACAAGGTGCAACAAGAGGCAAGAGGGGTGCAGAAAGAGAGAGAAGTGCAGATAGAAGCAAACGAGGAGCTCAAAGAGGCAAGAGGGATGCATAAAGAGGCAAAGGCAGTGCAGAAAGAACCAAGAGAAGTGCATACAGAGGTGCAGAAGGAGGCACAAGGGGTGCAGAAAGATGGAAGAGAAATACAGAAAGAAGCAACAGAGGTGCTGAAAGAGTCAAACAGGGTGCAGAAAGAGGCAAGAGAAGTACAGACATAAGTAACAGAGGTACAGAAAGAAGCAAGAGTGGACATAAATAGGGAAGAGAGGTGTAGTAAGAGGGAAGAGATTTGCACAATGAGGGAAGAGGGGTGCATAAAGAGGCAAGAGGGGTAAAGAAAGAAGCACGGTGTAGAAAGAGGCAAGGGAGTTGCAGAAAGAGGCAAGAGAGGTAGCAAAACAGGCAAGAGAAGTGCAAAAAGAGGCAAGAGAATTGCTGAAAGAAGCGACAGAGATGTAGAAAGAAGCAAGAGAAGTGTAGGAAGAGGCAAGTGAGATGCAGAAACAGGCAAGAAATGTACAGAAAGAAGGAAGAGGAGTACAGAAAGAGATAACAGGGGTGCAGAAAGAAGGAAGACAGGTGCAGAAAAAAGCCTGGGAAGTGCAGAATGAAGCAACAGGGGTGCAAAAAGAGGAAGAGAAGTGCAGAAAGAAGCAACAGAGGTACAGAAGGAGGCATGAGAACTGCAGAAAGAAGCCAGAGAGTTGCAGAAAAAGGCAAAAGAGGTATAGAAAGAGGGAACAGAGGTGCAGACCGAGGCAAGAGGTGCAGAAACAGGTAAAAAGGGTGCAGAAAGAGGTAGGCGGGGTTCAGAAATTTGCAAGAGAGGTGCAAAAAGAGGCAAGTGAGGTGCAGAAGGAGGCAGGAGAACTGAAGAAAGAGGCAAGCAAGTTACAGAAGCAGGCAAAAGGGGTGCAGAAAGAGGGAACAGGTGGGCAGACTGAAGCAAGAGAGGTGCAGAAAGAGGGAAAAGGGGTACAGAAAAAGGCAAGAGGGATGCAGAAGCCCTGGGGAGGTGGGAGATTGGCGATCACAGGCAAGATGGCGGCCGTGTAGAACGGCTGTGAGTGATGGAGGTGGTGGAGATGAGCGTGTAACCCTGGTCTAATTGCGGATGCCAAAGGATACCATATCACGGCACATCACGGCATAGAAAACGCGGCAATACAGCATGGAAATTCATCTATAGTGTGTTTGTAATACAAACAGTACCTTGGACATTTTTTCACGAGGCTGGTGGCTGCTGGCGAGAGGACGGCGGGGAGCGGTGAGACCGGCTGATCAGCTGCTCAGGGAACGACTAATGTTCCTGCCCATCACCTGCCGTGGGCCCAATGGACGCCTGCTTCGAGAGCTAACACGAGCGGTGAGAGTTGCAAGGGGCAAAGTCTATGTGGAGCGAAGAGGGCAGGTGATTTCCGCATCAGCAGCAGCAAAGGGAGAAATCTATGCGGAGGGGAGGAGCGCGCAGCCACTAAATCCGCGAAGCCAACGGGGAAGACACGAGCTCCCGACATCAAGGAAAAGTTGCCGTATTCGTGCGGTAAATAGAATTAAAAGCCCGAAGGGAGCCATGGCGCCAAAACCAAATACGGCCTCAAAAGCAGCCGCGAAGAGGAAAGCAGCTGTTGAAGCTGCAGCCGAGATTGAAGAAGGCGATAATCGTCAGGCGAGGCAGACACCGCTGGTAAGGAGACATCAACAGTCGAATAAAGCTAAGCCAGCAATCACCCCTATTATCGATATGTTAGCTAAAATGGGCAAAGAGAAAGACCTTAAAACTGGCGCAATGGCTGTGGAGAAGGGACGGGAGAAAACGGCTGCCGCTGGGGGTGGGGGGGGGTTATACCCCCTTTTTTCTCTGAAACAAACGCAGAATCTCCTGGTAGCTCAGCGGGGGCTAACGTAAAAATGACCAATGGCCAAGACTCAAACAGGGAGGCTATTGAAGATCAGGAGGGGGCTGGAGGAAACTTAGAAGATGTAATTTCGGGTACAAATGAGGCAATGGAACAGACTCTCCCTTACTTGGTAGTCCACATGGGGAGGCAGCACAGATGTCCCTTTTAGAGGTGATACACAAGGAGATCCTGGCTCATAGAGAAGAGACTCGCCAGGACAGCCGTAAGGCACAGGCGGCTGTCAGCGAAATGCAAGGAGCAGTAAGGAAGCTGTCTAAAGTGTGTGTCAACCTAGGCGATCGAGTATCAAACTTAGAGGAAAGAGTGGTCTCGACGGAGGCTGTGTCGGCGGCTGCCATTACTAAGGTTGATGCCCAAAGTGCCCAGATAACGGACATACAATGGAAGCTGGAGGACTTGGAGAACCGGCAAAGGCGGAATAACCTTCGAGTCTTAGGGGTACATGAGGGGGCGGAAGGGCGGAATGTAAGAGCTTTCATTATCAAACTCTTTGATAAGACGGACAACAGGTCAATAGGTTAAATACACTATCTCCCCTATCTCCTCTGTTTGGTATCACAGCTATGTGAAGTGTGGTGTGTGGTTATCCTAAGGTAATTAGACACTAAGTAACGGTAGCTTATTATCCAGGGCCAGGTCTTTTGAATGGATTTGTGAAAATGTCATCTCCACCGCTTCAATCGGCTCTCCATCACGTGCACAGACCAGGTCTGAGCGCCTTATTCGAGTGGGTGTGTGGGTGGTGGGTGGTGGTGGGGCGGGGTGGGGAGGATCGGAGGGGGGTGGGGGGGAGAATGGCGGGAAGGGAGGGGGTGGGTGGGAAGGGAGCAAAAATTGAAAAATGAGATGTTTCGGTATATGAAAGGTTTTTGTTTCAGTAAGAGAGCATTAGTCATTTTAGTTAATGTACCAAGATTCTGCCTGTTATACTATCAGGAAAGGCCTATACTAGATTATGGCACACATTAAAATCTGTTCCATCAATGTCGCTGGGTTAAATGATTGGAGGAAGCGTCAGAGAGTCGGTCACTTCGCGAGATATAACAACTTGGATATTCTCTGCTTGCAAGAGACACATTTGCCCTGGGCTAGTAGAAATCTACTATATACCAGGGGGTATGAGACACTGGCCTGTTCTTCACAAACCTCAATGGTCAGGGGGGTGGCTATCCTTGCCAAACAAAATCTAGGTTGGGCAAAGAGAGTGAAGGCAGATAGCTCAGGAAGATGGGCAATAGTAGAACTGACCCTTGGTTATACTTTGTGTACAGTCTACGGCTCAAATTATGATGATCTGGAAGTCTTCGATATCCTAGAGGAAGAGCTGGTAGACTGGCCAACTCCTATTATAATGTGTGGGGATATGAATGTCTCTGTGGATTGGAATAGGGCAGCCAGTTATACAGGATCTAAGCCAAAAGTGTTCAGGGCGCTTACATCACTTATGAGATCGCATGGACTCGAGGATGTGTGGAATGTGAAACATCCGACTGAATCGGGTTTTACATATTTTTCTTTCCCGCATCAAAAATACTCCAAACTGGACTATTTCCTTCTCTCATCAGATAAGCTTTGTAAAGTTAATATAACAAAACTGCCCAAATATATCTCTGACCACAATCCTCTGATTCTAACATGTGTGGCAGATAATGTAAAAAGGCGACAAACGAACTGGTCATTTGAAGGAAAGCTTCTCGCTGATGATAGGTTCGTGAGACATATAAAGCAATGGACAAAGGAATTCTATGAGATGAACAGGTATAATGCCTCCCGCAATACAGTCTGGGATACATTTAAGGCGTCTTTGAGGGGGGAGACAATTAACTGCTCAGCCAGATTGAGGAAGGAGGATAGGGAGAGGGTCGATACTCTGATCGGGAAACTGGGCTTAGCTGAAACACAACATATCAAAGAGATAGGGCAACGGATCGATGGGCAGGCAAGCTTAGATAGAATGAATGCCATCAAAGCGGATCTCCAGGGGCTTGTGACACAGAAGGAGTCCAGAGAATACCAGTCTTCAAGGGCGAATCAGTACGAGACGGGGGAACAAGCAGGAAGAGTGTTAGCACTGCGTATCAGGCAGGAGAGATCTAAAAATATGATTTCATGCATACAGGACAATGGGATTGACTATACTGAACCGGAGGAGATTCTGAAAGTTTTTCAGACCTTCTACCAAAAATTATATGATGAAGGGGGTGGTGGGATAGCACAGACCCCAACTCTTATAGATGATGGCCCAAAAGTAGATGAAAGGAGTAGGGAGATATTGGAATCTGACCTGACTTTAACGGAGGTAAAGACAGCGCTTCAGGAACTAGCTGCTGGTTAAGCAGCGGGACCTGACGGGATCCCCCTGGAGGTATATAAGTGTCTAGAGGAAGAAATCGTCCCAATTTTGCTGGATTTATTTAATGGTATAGTGTGCTCAGGGTTAATCCCTGAAACTTGGAAAGAGACAAACATCGTCATATTTCACAAAAAAGGAAAACCCCAAAATAATCCAGGCTCTTATCGCCCGATCTCCCTTATCAATTCAGATACAAAATTATATTCTAAGGTCTGGGCGAAAAGGTTGGGAAGGATCATTGGCCGGTTGGTCTCCCCTTGGCAGCATGGGTTTGTGCCAGGTCGTGGCACCACAGATCATATAAGACGCGCTATAGCCCTGTTCGATGCCTATGCTGCCAGGGGTGAGGATATGGCCATGATCCTTCTAGATGCTGAGAAAGCATTCGACCGTGTGACATGGGAGTGCCTGTGGGGGATCTTGGTCGGAAGAGGGTTTGGGAAGAAGAGCCTGAAGGCAATTAAGGCTATGTATAGCTATCTGACTGCAAGGGTTATGGTCATGGGTCAAAGCTCGGACAAAATAATAATTAAAAGGGGTACCCGACAAGGCTGCCCCTGCTCCCCGATACTATTTTCGTTGTATATAGATCCCTTGATCCAAAAAATTCTGACGTCTGAACAGATCATCCCGGTGAAACTTAATGGCTACACTACCAAAATCTTGGCATACGCCGACGATCTGGCAATTATTACAACTGCCCCTCAACAAGCAATGGTGGAGATATGTCAACTGGCTAAGGATTTTGGTGCACAGTCAGGATACAGTTTGAATGAGGAAAAAACACAGATCATTTGCACAAACAATATCATTAAATCAGATCAAAGATATGTGGATTCAGCAGTATACCTGGGGATAAGGGTGAATGCCAATGTGAATAAGATCATTTCGGATAATTATCACCCATTGCTAGAGTCAATTGAGAAGGAGCTTAGGAGGATAGACGTGCTACATTTATCATTGATCGGTAGGGTAAATGTTATTAAAATGACTATGTTCCCTTAACTGCTTTACCTCTTCCGTGCCATACCATTGCTGTTGGAAGAGGGGACAATTAGGAAGATTGAAGGAACATTTATCCGATTCATTTGGCAGTATGGGAGAGTTACAAGGTCGATGGCACGTTTGTCTTTACCACTCGAGAGGGGTGGCCTGGCAATGCCCAATATCAGGCTTTATCATTGGACATGTTTGTTAGTTCAAATGAATATACTGTTTAAACACGATGTTGGAATAGCAGAACCTCCGCTTGATCTTCAAACAATCCCCACTATCTATGAGCTTTTAGTGGGTAGGACGGCAGTGGGATTGCTGATGTGTGAGGTTGAAAGGAGATTTTATAAGAGATCCAGATATAAGATTTTGATGGGTGCATGGGGAACTTGGAAGTTGGTCGGGAAATACTTAAACATTTCAAAAGTTCATGCTAATACTGATATATGGAAATCTAACACTTTTGCCCATTTAGGCCAAAACAGCATTTGTCGATTTTGGAGGGAGCAGGGAATTAAGTGTCTAGGTGATGTTGTATTGGGTGACGAGATTCTCGACTTTAACACATTGCAACATAAGTTTGGGCTCCCATCTAGCCAATGGTTACTATATGTACAACTGGCTCAAACAATTAGATCACTTAGGCCCAGGCTATCTCCTCTGGTGAGCTACTCAACAGTCGAACATCTGAAAAAAGGAGGAAGCAAAATTAAAATTTGTTACAGTAATCTTCTGTAGGAGCTAGAGGATGACATGGAAAAGATCGAAACCACTCTAGCTCAAAAACTAGATGACCCAGATGTGGACCTAGATCTAGCCATAGTATTAAATAAAAAGATCTTTCGCTCCTCAAACCTAAGGGCTCAGCATTATAAGACCCTTTTTAACTTGTATTTTACTCCATCAAAACTGTTTGCCTGGGGATTGAGAGATAATGATAGATGCCCTAGGTGTAATACGGGTCCGGCAGATTTACTCCATATGTTTTATAATTGCCCGAGTTTGACACCAATTATTAAGGAGATACAGCTATTTTTGGAGGGGCTGCTAGAACAAAACATCGTTCTATCCCCTACGGTGGTCTTAGTGGGCATTGATGGGAAACTGAAGGCAGAAGGTGGTGCGGAAGCCCTTGTTTTTATCTCTGTGGCTATATTACATCTATTAATTTCAGCTGGTTGGAAAGATTCTTATGCGCCCACCTTCCAACAATGGCTCTCAAGGCTCTTAGGAATGCATAACATTGAAGAATGCCTATATGATTTTAAGGGGAAGAAAAAACGTGAATTAGGTAGGAATATATGGGCCCCAGTTAGAAAATTGAGGGAATTTAGACACTGAAGATACAAGATGAAAAGTGTACAAGACTGTTTGGTCCTTATGTTTACTCTTGTTTTTTGTCTTTTTAATCATGCCTTATTACCCCTTTTAAGCATCCTGTTTTTACTACCTGTGTATTTCTGTTGCGGTGTCTATTTATTCTGATTATTTATCCTTATTGTATAATGACTGTTTAATGAATTGATATATGCAATGATATATGTAATGACTTTCTTTTTTACCTTAAATACCTGAATCATCTCAAAAAAAAAAAAAAAAAGAAGCCCTGGGGAGGTGGTGATTCCCAGGGCTTGGTGGGGCTGCGAGGCCCCCTCATTAGTTAAAGAAGCCCCGGGGAGGTGGTGGTCCCTGGGATTACGGGGGGCCACGTGCCCCCACATATAATTAAGTAAGTCCCAGGGAGGTGGTGGTCCCTGGGGCTGCGGGGACCCCAGCGGGAGGCCACGCTTTGTTTTTTTTTTTTCTCGGCCAGATTCACGCACCCAGTGCGAATTCAGCCAATTGTTTTGTTTTGTAAATGCTTTTTTTGGCCCTGGTGGTCCTTGCCAAGAGGATCAGGATTTTTCTACCTTGTCCCTTTTTCTTGTTTTTAATCTTTTTTTCTGTTTAGCTAACTATAACTCGCTCCCCCACAATGCACTGCTGCTGACGTCCCATATTACAAAAACAACAGTTGATGGACAGAATGCAGAACAATGTAATACATTCACCCCAGTATAGAGATCTGGGCCTAAATCCATCGTTTTTTTGCTCACCACACCAACCCAGTTCAGACATGACAGATCTGTGAGTGGGGGTGAATGTTCTGCCATTGTGCAACATTGCCTCCACTAATCGTTGTTTTAGAACTTGTCACCCCGAGTGGGACGGGTATGCTCAGACGTGAGTCTTGTGCTCTACAGGCCACTGGAATCAAGCTATCCTTGCTGATGACGGCTGATAGCCAGAAACCGGTCCTAGGATGCTTGATTCCGGTCCAGGCAAGACATGGCTTGGCATTTTGGGCTGGACTGTTCCCATGAGGCACAGGGTCAAGACTGATTTGCACATGGCCATGTCTGAACTGGGGTGGTCTGGTGAGCAAAATAACAATGGATTAAACCCAGATCTGCGACTGGGGGTAAATGTTCTGCCATTGTGCAACATTCCGTCCACTAATCGTTGTTTTTGCATTTGTCACCCCGAGTGGGATGGGTATGCTCAGACGAGACCCCCGCTCTCCAGGCCACTGGAATCAAGCTATCCTGGCTGATGATGGCTGATAGCCAGAAAACGGTCCTAGGATGCTTGATTCCGGTCCAGGGAAGACATGGCTTGGCAGTTCAGGCTGGACTGTTCCCATGAGGCACAGGGTCAATACTGATTTGCGTATGGCCATGTCTGAGCTGGGGTGGTCTAGTGAGCAAAATAACAATGGATTAAACCCAGATCCGTGACTGGGGGTGAATGTTCTGCCATTGTGCAACATTCCGTCCACTAATCGTTGTTTTTGCATTTGTCACTCGCATGGGATGAGTATGCTCAGACGTGAGTCCTGTGCTCTCCAGGCCACTGGAATCAAGCTATCCTGACTGATGACGGCTGATAGCCAGAAACCGGTCCTAGGATGTTTGATTCCGGTCCAGGGAAGACATGGCTTGGCAGTTCGGGCCGGACTGTTCCCATGGAGCAGAGGGTCAAGACTGATTTGCATTTGGCCATGTCTGAACTGGGGTGGTCTGGTTAGCAAGATATGAATGGATTAAACCCAGATCTGTGACTGGGGGTGAATGTTCTGCCATTGTGCAACATTCGGTCCACTAATCGTTGTTTTTGCATACGTCCCATATTACTTCACTCATGACATGGTCAGTGACATCACTGGTGACATCAATGATGACATCTCAAATTACATCACTGATGACATCACTGATGACATCATTCAGTAAATGTGTATTTCGGTAAAGTTGAAATATTTTGCATATATAACTATAAGAAGGTGTATTGAAGAATATGTGGATTTACAAGTGCCTGAAGGGATTATTTAGCAGGTGCGTGACTGACTGTATAAGTGAACGATTGAACGTGTCTTACTGAATGCATGGGTTAGTGACTAAACTGTATGAAAGTCTGTATTAGTTTCTCAGTTGGTGTGTAAGTGGCTGCAGGGGTTGGTGAGTAGCTACATAGGTCTCTATATGGGTTATTGATTTCTTGTCTGAGTATCTGTATGAGTGCTTGAGTGTCTGTGTGGGTGGGTGCTATGGTGTCTCACTCTGGTCATAGATGTCTGAGTGGTTGATTCACTAGTTGTATGGATTGAAAAGTGCATCTGTAAAGGGCTGTATGGATGATTTAGTGTGTGTATGGGTGTGTTGATGAGTGAAGGGATGTCCCAGTGGTAAATGTGTAAGTAACTACATACGTTTTAGGCAGTATATGTCAGTGTTGGAGTATATAAATGAGTATACATGAGAGTAAGCTATTTGAAGAGTGGGTGTATAAATCACTCTCTGCTTGCATCAGTGATTGTATAAGACAATAAGTATGTCTTAATATCTGCATAAACAAGCGATGTTGTGTGTGTGTAAATAACTCAGTTGGTGTATATAACTGTATACATAAGTAAATGAGTATGTAATTCATTCTTTGCATGACTGACTAGGTGTGTAACAAACTCTATGGATGAGTAGTAGAGTGTGACTGTATGTATAGGTGTATCAGTACATAATATAGTACTGTATTGATGAGTAACTCTATGTGTAAGACACTGGATGTGAGTATAGACATATGAAATAGTAGGTGCTATGTAGATTCTGACATTCTTGTGTGTATGGTTTCAAAAATAGTAGTCTGTATTTTAGAGTGTGTGTATCATAGTTTATATTAGGGCATCAGTATGTGCATCAGATTATCATGTGGATGATGTCATCAGTGATGTCATTTGGGATGTCATCAGTGATGTCATGAGTGATGTCACTGACCATGTCATGAGTGATGTAATATGTGACATCATCAGCAGTGCATTGCGGGCGCGCAAGTTATAGTCAGCTCAACTAACTATAATTGGCAAATGTCTCTGGTTTTATATGAGTTAAATGTCCAACTAACTATAACGTCCCTGAAACCTATGGTTTTTTCAGTGAATTTCTAAGGTTCTAAATTGCGAAACCCTGCTTTTCCTACAGGGCTGCATTATCTACAATACCAACTCAATGTCAAATGTGAATAATGAAGTCTGCAGTACAGGCCAGATAGATCATTCAGCAAGGGCCCACAGCCACGTGGCATTGACTTGAGCTCTCAATTTTGCAATACGCAAACCAAAAAAAATGTGCAGAGCCTGCAATGATACGTATGAGTGGTACAGACAGTATGTGATTAATCAAAGAGGAATAGCTTAAGTTGACCAGAGTGTTACAGTACTCTAATTAGTTCTGTCACGGGCACCTTGTTGGTGTATTCATGAAGCCCTCACCCACCAACCTAGTTGGTGGCATGCTTCATCATCGGGCCCACCCAGTGACACCTAGTATGTCCCTGGTGTGCTACGACGCCTGATTACAGCGGAGCTGGTATATTGCTGAGAGTGCAGTGAGTGAGGTTGAGTGAGTTGTGATTTAAAACGGCTTGGTGGTGGTCCCAGTACCCGAGGGTAAATTAAATTTTAATAACTGGGCCGTCACCAGCGGTTAAAAGTAAGGCTACAGGACGCGTGAGGGTGGCGAGTTACTGCCCCCTGCGTCCTTCAGATGGTCGACATGTTTCAGCCAGTGCCTTAAAGTATTCTGGCTTTCCTCAGGACCGTTTTTAAAAAAAGGTGTGGTGAAATAAAACAGACTTAGTGTTGTGGTACAGACTATGTGATACACTCACTAAGGCGTTTTTCTATATGTGAGAGGGGGATTCCCTTCTCATGCATACCTGTACATACAAACATTAAGGACAAGGACAAAACATATACAGAGAGAGTCAGTAGTCAGGTTAGACATATGGTCAACAATGCTTTGGTGGCCGGGTCTATAGTGCAAGGTGAGAGGACTATAGTCGGCCAGGCGTGATGGTACTGGTGGTGCCATCAGAGTGAAAATACGCGACTAATTAGGAGCGTGGTGTGGCTAAAACATGAAAATCACACTGTGAGGAGTTGACTTAGTGTGGCAGGGCGCAAGACAATTGTTCTTACGCTTTGGGTTATTAGCCAAGGCTTCCTGGAGGGAAGCGGTAAGGGGATGACCCTATGGGAGAAAAAGAGAGGCTGCAGGGGTTAGGGACCTGTGAGGAAGGAAGCGCTTACCCAGTTTGTTGTTTGGAGGCTTGTCAGGTTTGTCATACTCACAGTCTTTCTGGTCAGTGCCTGCCTTGTACCTGTTGTCCCGCCGTCGTCCTCCGGTAGAATGAGCCTGTCGACGTGTGGGCTTTTTATACTATGGTTAACGAGGTAATGATGAGCACCTGTGGGAATAGTCAGGGTGGAAAGACTACCCCTTTGTGTTGTTGCTGCTCATGCTTGTGATTTGTACACTAGTCTCTCGTGCATGCTCTGTATGATAGCGCGATTGCTATGTTACTGCTCATGCTCATGATTTACACACTAGTCTCTCGCACATGCTCAGTATGATTGCGTGATTAAAATGTTAGTGCTCATGCTCATGATTTGCACACTAGTCTTTGCACATGCTCAGTATGAAAGCGCGATTACAATCTGTATGATAGAGTAATTAAGGTACATGTAGCAACAATTTAGCTGGTAATATATATGCCGCCGTTGGTACGGGGAAAGGGGCAACACCCATGTTAGGTGTGGCGTGGTCTATCAGCGCAGGCGCAAAGGGATCAGTGTTGGCCACATGTGCGCTAATGTTGGGGAGACATGCTTGTGGGACGCGCCGCGTCCCAGAGTGGTTCGGCCAGTTAATCACTGCATAATGTGCATGCGCTGCTGGGCGCTGTGTGCTAAAGTTGACATGGCAATATTAAAGGTGGTTTAAGCATGTGCCCATGGTTAAGGCAGCCTAGTGGTGCAAAAAAGGGGGAGCATGATCTATGTCTATGTACAGAAGGACTATGGCACGGGGGACTGGCCACTGTACAAAAGGCGAGGTAACTGTGACTAATGTAGGTCTAGGGTGTGACTGAGTTCCACGGTATGGCGTCGTTGAGGCCATTGGTTTGGGTGGATAGGCGATATATCCAACGTTGTTCCTTGCTGAGTAATTTCTTATCATTATCCACTGCCAGTTCCGGTAGTTGTTCGATGATGGTCCAGGTCAGGTCATTGGGGGTGTGTCCCTGGGTGATGAAATGACTGGTCAGTTTGCTAATGTTCTTCTTGCACCTGATTGTGCTCCTGTGTTCTGTGATCCTAGTCCCTTTTTTGCGGGCGGTCATACCGATGTATCGGAGGCCGCAGCTGCAGGTAAGTATGTAGATCACGTTACGTGAATTGCAGTTTGTGTGGCTGCGTTGAGTCCACACTTTGTCTGGTTCTAGTCGGTTGCTTGAGTGCAGTTTCTGCGTATACGCAGAAACTGCCCAAATGGTAAGTTTTCCCTTAAAGGGCGGGGATGGAAACTTGTGTAGTGGAGGAGTGAGTTCCTTAAGGTAGGCTTGTAATAGGTGGTAGTGATCAATTGGCCATCTTTGGCCCATATGTTCAGATCAAGGAACGCCAAGTGGCTTGCACTAGAGGTGCTTGTGAATTTCAGGTAAGGGTCTCTTTCATTGCGCCAAGTTGTAGAGTTATTTCTGATCCCTGCCAGATCATAAAGATGTCGTCTATATATCGACGCCATGTGAGGATATTCCCGGTATAGGGATTGGTGTTGTGGGTGATGTGGGTCTGCTCAAAGAGGTGGACATAGAGTCCTGCCACGCTGGGGGCGAAGACGCTGCCCGTTGAAGTTCCGTTGGTTTGAAGGTACAGGCTTCCCTCATACTCGAAATAGTTTTCCTTTAGTGCTATTGTGGCACATTGGAGGATGAAGTCTCTGGGTGTGTGATGCGGCCATTGGGACTCCATGAGTACCTGTCTCAGGACTTGGATGGTGGCATCCTGGGGGATACTGGTGTAAAGGCTTTCAATATCCAGGCCCACCAGGAGTTGGGTTTCTGGGTTGAATTCAGTGTTGTTGATGACTTGTAGTAAGTGTTTGGTGTCCTTGATGTAACTGGGTGTTTGCTGGACCAGTGGATTAAGAAAGAAATCGCAATAGCGAGAGAGGGGTTCCAGAAGGGAGTTGATGCCAGACACTATACGTCTGCCCGGGGGGGGGGGAGAATACCTTTATGTATTTTAGGTACTGTGTAAAAGTATGGTACTTTTATCTTTTGGGGGCAGAGGTACTCTGCTTCTTGTTTGGAGATGTGTTCCGCCTCGTGGGCCGTCTTCACTAGTGCCTGGATAGTGCTTTGTAGTGAGTTGGTTGGGTCATGTTCCAGTTTTTTATAGTTTCTTTGGTCGCTTAGTAGTCGGCGACATTCGGTGTCATAGTCCTGTTTATCTAAGAGCACAATGCCTCCTCCCTTGTCGGCAGGTTTTATTATGATAGAGGGATTGTTTTTGAGTTCCTGGATGATTTCTCTGTCTTCCTTCAACAGGTTGTTGAAGTGGTTGGTTGGTTCTAGGTTCTCGACATCATTGTAAACAGCCAATTCAAAAGTGGTGATCTCTGGGGGCACTGTGGAGGGTGGCGGGGTGAAGGTGGATTTGGTCCTCAGGCCTGTGATATTAGGGTTTTCAGTGGGAGTTGAGTCGTCCCTCGAGGGTTTCTCGAAGAAGGCCTTGAGTTTTAGTTTCCTCATGAACTCCGCCAGTTCCACGTGCAGTTTAAATTTGTCCAATCTAGTCGTTGGCACGAAGGATAGTCCCTTTTCTAGGACTGAGACCTGTTTGGGTGTCAGTGAAATGTTAGAAAGGTTAAACACCATGGACTCATGGGTTGCTTGGTTTATGATTTGCTGGTTCCCGGTTGGCTGGATGCCTTCTGGCGAGTGTTCGCACTCACTGGGTTCCCGTCTTCGGCCCAGTGTACTTGTGGTTGCGGGTTGTAAGTAAGCTTTATTTCGATATATAAAAACATATCATAAAAGTAGCACGTCACAATTTAACAATAAACAGTAAAACAACTTACAGTACATTTATACATAAAAGGAAGCTGACCATTAGGATAACGACATATAAAAAGCAAGGGAGACCTCATTGAAGCATCAGTTTTTTTAAAGTTCTTATACGCCAGGCCCATCCCAAGAATTTTGCCATACAGATTGAGTAGAAAGGTCTTGTATCTGAAAGCAATATTCGCAAAGCTTCAAGATGAGAGCGGGTACCTAGGCTCCTAAACAGGGGCTTCAACCATCTCCGTCTGGGAGCTAGATAAGCTCGACACTCAAATAAGAAGTGGGCCACAGATTCTGTTTTTAGCTCACAAAAAGGGCAGACGGAAACAGTTTGCAGTGGTGGTTTCCAAGTAGAGGTGAACTGGCACAACGGTAGGACCCCAACCCTGAATCTAAAATATAAAGCCCTATCATAAGAGTTATATATCAGGTCCAGGTAGGCTTCTCTAGAGGGGTTACATTTAACCGTCAGGAAGTTGGCAACAGTTTTTGGGTGGTTTGGTTTGCCCATCCGCTCGCTATCGACCCAGGCCCAATATACCTTCTTTAATTCTTGTTTGGGAAGTGCAGTTTGATTTTCCCAATGGGATCCTAAACCCAACAGGGTAAGAGCCTTCTTGACCTCTCTAAGCCAGGGAATCTTATGCCAGCCAGGGAGGGACAATACATCCTTTAGGGCATCCGCATAGCTTCGGAGTTCAGGGACATTCCAAATTCTGGACCACAGTAGCAAGGGGCGTAATTTAGCTTGGTCACAGATAGGGCGAGTACCGGTGTCTAACAAGATTGGAATGGTGGGAGTACTTTGGGGTAACCTCATCAGATCTTTGAGAAATTTATTTTCTAGGTGGGCCAGAGTGTCCACTCTCTGGGTTCCCCAAAGTTCTGCACCGTACAACGCTGCACTAACCACCCTAGCCCTATAGATGTCAAGCAGTGCCCCAATCGGTTTTGTAGTGGAGGCACGTTGTTCTTTAAGGAGAGCGCCAACAACCCTTTTGTGTGATAGGAACACTTTCTGGTGGTGGGCCTTCCAGTTCATGCTGTCACAAAGGCGTATCCCTAGGTAGTCAAATTCTTGGACCCGCTCTAATGGGACGGAGTCTAGGGTGGGGGGTTTTACAGCCTTCTTTGGGGGGTTCAGAACAAGGAATTTGGTCTTACCGATATTTATTGCTAAGCCCTTAGAATCACAGAAGACTTTAAAGCTGGTAAGTAGCGCTTGTATGCCTACAGGTGTCTTCGAGATCAGGAGGGTGTCATCGGCGAACAGGAGTGTCGGGATTTTCCTTCCCGCCAGGGATGGTGCGTCTGCAGGATGTTGTAGAAGGTGCTCCACCACTCCGTTCACGTACAACGAAAACAGAGTGGGGGCAAGCACACACCCCTGGCGCACACCCCTGTCGACTGGGATACACGGTGTTTTTTCTCCCTGAACACCCCATCTGATTTGGGCGAAGTTGTTAGCGTGAAATTTTATCAGCAAAGCCAGAAGGTAGGGGGGTAGGCCTAGACCGTCAAGAACTTCCCATAATAGTGCTCGGGGAACCAGATCGAATGCAGTTTTCAAGTCTATAAAGACTAAATATAAACTGCCTCCTCCTAGCACCACTACCTTCCAGTAGAGCATTAGGAGGCGGAAGGTCTGCTCTACGGTACCTGTCCCTGTTCTGAACCCCGCTTGAAGGTCGGATAAAATCTGATTATCGTCCACCCACTCCAGAATCCTACCCAGTACTACTTTCCCCGCCACCTTCTGTGTTGTATCTAACAAACTGATGGGACGGTAATTTGCTGGGTCCTCTCTACTACCTTTCTTGAAAACAGGGACAACTTCAGCGCCCCTCCAGGAATCGGGTAGGGGTCCCCCCAATGTAGCCTCATTGAGTAGTTCTGCAATTAGTCTGCTCCAAAATGGGGGATTGTTTTTTATCAAGTCGCCCGGAATCCCATCCGGGCCTGCTGCTTTGTTTGGAACTATACAACTGATTGCCTTCTCCACTTCTGCGCAAGAAAATGCATCTTCAATTGGTGGTAGAAAAATGGAGCTGGACCGTAATAAGGGGTCTGGTTGGATGGTCCCTGTTTGTACTGAGTACAAGTTCGAAAAATGGGTAAACCAGACAGTGCCCGGGATATTACAGGTCAGTTGATGATCTACGGGCTTCTCTCTTGACCTTAGCAAGTCCCAAAACCCCTTTGCATCTTTCTTTGTGCTCGCCTCCGTTAGGTCAGACCAGAAATTGAAATCATGTGACCGCTTGGCCTCAGACACTGATTTCCTGTATCGATTCCTTGCAGACCTGATAGTGGCTTGGTCTCTCCCTTTTACAGCAGCCACGAGTTCACTCTTTGCTTTCCGGCAAGTCGCTGTGAACCACTTTCTATTTAGTCTCGAGGTGCCTTTATCTGAACTTCTAGTTTTGGGTTTAAGAATAGTAAATAGACCACTTAGTGCTGATATTGTCTCTAAAAATAGAGTTAAATATTTCTTGCTTTCCCCCATTCTGGGGCCAAACTTGGATTCAGCCTGTAATAGAATATTTTTGGCTTGCGTCATCCGTGCCTCATCTGCTGAGATTCTAGCCCATTTGAGACGTCTCCCACAGTTTGAGGGAATAATCTCACACGATGATTTCCATAACTGGTTCAACATATCCTTGGAGCCCATGTGCCAGGGGTCAGAAATAGTTACAACAAGAGGGTTGTGGTCACTATCAGAATTTGCTATTACCTCCATGTCCTGGTGATATGACCAAAGGTTGTAGTTGAACATAACAAAATCAATTCTGGAGGTGTGGCCCGTCCTGTTGTATGTGTGAGCACCCATGGGATCTGACCTAGAGCGCCCATTCGTTGCTCTCAAGTTATACTCCATACAGAGGGCATTTATATCAATCGCCCGTTGTGACCATTTCGGAATCGGGTCGAGATTAAGGATCGGGATTCCCCTCCTGTTATCCTCATCGTTGGTATCCAGGATATCTTCCATGGCTAGGGGCTCAAAACAGCAGTTAAAATCACCTGCCAACAGAACTAGAGAATCGGAGTTACAGGCGGTCAGATTGTTATTTAAGCATATTAGAGTAGAAGATCCACCGTTCCTGATATCCCTTAAATAGATATTAAACAATTCTAATTTCCTTCCCCCTTTATGTTGGACTGTTAGCCATTGGAGGTCGGGAGATTCAGTGACTCTTTGGACAACACTGAGATCCAAAGCTATGTTAATCCAGATTAGGAGACCACCTGACGGGCGTCCTTTGGAACCTTGTTGGTGAACAGCCGGAACATAAAAGGTCGAGAATCCCACTCTATGTCTGGGTTCCTGGCACCATGTTTCCTGAAGCAAACAAATGTCGTAAGGTGCCAGGAAAGTGTTCCATTCTGGATTATCCAGGTTGCGCTCCAGGCCAGCCACATTCCAGCTTAAGATCTTTAGTGAATCATCACCAGATAAAAAGATTTTAGGAACATGAGAAGGGAGGGTCGAATTCCCTTCATCCGGAACAGTTGGTGTTGGGGGGATCTTGGGCTGATTAAGTTCAATGAGGGCAATACTGTCTGGCTGTTTGATCTCCATCGGATTAAGTTGGGCAAGGAGAGGTGGGCTTAGGCTGTAAGTGTCTGACCATTGTTCCATCCCTGTACAATCTAGAGTGGCCATATTGTATATTCCCACAATACGTGGCAAGTAAGTCAGGGATGCACCATCATTATTTTGAGGACTGATGGATTGATTTCCAGGTGGTTCTAGGACCAAGGGAGACTGAGTTTTTACGACTAATGGAGAGGTAGGTGGCGCAATAAGTCAGTCTACCTCCTCCAGACCTCCAAATCTGTTATAAGTTGAGAGGCCATTCCAATGTAGGAGGGTATCCGTTGGCCTCGTAAGATGGGTAATCCCTGGAGGATGCTGCGCCAAAGACCAGTTTGCAGCTTGGGTACGTGCTTGCCGTGGAGGGTAAAAGTAAGATAGCGGCCTCGGGATGACAAGGGAGTCTTCACTGGTTGGCCAGGAGCAAATGTAGCGGGCGGTGTGTGGATCGTCAAAAGTAACGACTACACAGTCCCCTTGCTTGGATTTCTTAGTTGGGCCCACCCAAGGTACTCTGCGGACCATCATTACCCGACTTCTCCTCCCATTGGAAGCTGGTCTATTGACATTAAGCCAGTGCATTATTTTATTTTGCAAGGACAAATGGTTTTCGTACTGGTCCAGGCCAAGGGAAGGGACACCTGTCAACACAGCTACATACTCGTTGGCCTCTGGAGGGAGATCTATGTAGCCTCCTCTAAAATTTTCTTTTTGGCGGCGGCCCCGGATTTCCGAAAGATGGGGTTTGGTGGACGGTAGGTTAGAGGTTGTATTTTGCGGCTTGGGATTCCGTGCAGGAGCCTGCAGCTGTGAAACATTGGGTTTAGTGGATGTGGGGATTTGGACCGTAACCACCGTCCTTGGCTTGGGGACTGGCCTTGCAACAGGAGGAACTAAAGGAGGGTGCGGCTCAATTTGTGCGGCAGGAGCTGGCGGTTGAGAATCAGGTAAAAACACGCCCTGATTTTCAAGGCTTCTCAGGCCAAGAGTGGCCAGAGCAATAATGCTCTTTTCCATTTCGAGTAGGTTGTTTTCAATCCTAGCTAACCTTACATCGAGTGGTGAAAGGAGTTTTTTTAGTGATTCCCAGACTTGGCCTATAAATTCGTTATCACGTTGTCCCTGGTCCTGCGCCTGTAACCCCTCGCCCTCTAAAGTGGTGTCGACTAGGTCGCCTCCCGTTCTGTGGCATACTGATTTTGATGTTAAGGCTGGTGACCCCTTAGGAAAGGCAATACATGCCTGGGTATTCGCCAATGTGAGATGTTGGGAACCTGCCACTTTAGCCTTTTTGCGGAAGTAGGCTGATCGTGACTGTCGTTTCCTTTTGGGATGCGCTCTAGTAGCACTGAAGATGGTTGGAATTACTTGAGCAGGAAGATTAGGGGTGGAGGGCTGAATATGAGGCGGTGCAGGGGAGATTAACTCTTCTACAATACGTGTTTGTTCTAGAGGGGGAGTAAAAGAAAGAGTGGTCGGGGGATGGTGAAGTTCGGCCTGAGTGATGATACTAACTGGGCAGGCGGGGCGAACAGGGGTGACAGCAGAGGCTATGTGGCCTAAGGAAGATTTTTTTGAGTGGGCCATTACCTCAGACAGCCTGCGTGCGGCTGCCAATTCTAGGGATACTCTTGTTTGAAGTTTGGATATTTCTTCATCAATAGCTAAGTTGGTGCGGGTGATGAAGTCATCCATTGGGCCGCTAATTTGTGAGCCACCCTTAGCGGCCGTGCTGCGTGTTATCCTGGTACTCATACTGGGTACTTTAGTATTGTTATGATGGTTGCCCTCGCACTGACTACTAGATTAGTTGCCTCAATTTAGGTAGCCTAATTTACCCTAATAGATGATCGACCAGGGGGGGTTACGGTAGCAAGGTAAATGGCCCGGGACCGTCCTCTGCCGTCCTCGAACGGCCTCAAACGGCCCGCTCTTTGCCCGCTCTTCGCCCCGAGCTGCGTCCCGCGCTGCGGGAGTAGGTGTTGGTTATGTAAGGAGGGTGATTGGGCGGGGGGCGGGCCAGCAGGGAGAGCGGACCGTCAGCTGGTTCTTGGTCACGCAGGGACTCCTGGTTGCTGGAGTCCCTGCTCGCTCGCAGCCCCGCCTAGCCTCACGCCCAGCCGCCTTAACAAGCCTCCTCAACGCCCGCTTTCCAACCCTGGGCGAAGCGGCACCCGCGGAGCGGGTGCGGCGAGGTGTAGAGCCGCTGACAGGGTTAGTGAAGTCCAGTTGCTGTAGCACACGGCGTCTGCTCCCAATGCTCCGTGAAAGGCAAGTATCCCGCAGAACGATGGTAGGGCGAGTCTTTATCCACCTGTAGTGGGCGGGGGGCGGGCCAGCAGGGAGAGCGGACCGTCAGCTGGTTCTTGGTCACGCAGGGACTCCTGGTTGCTGGAGTCCCTGCTCGCTCGCAGCCCCGCCTAGCCTCACGCCCAGCCGCCTTAACAAGCCTCCTCAACGCCCGCTTTCCAACCCTGGGCGAAGCGGCACCCGCGGAGCGGGTGCGGCGAGTTGTAGAGCCGCTGACAGGGTTAGTGAAGTCCAGTTGCTGTAGCACACGGCGTCTGCTCCCAATGCTCCGTGAAAGGCAAGTATCCCGCAGAACGATGGTAGGGCGAGTCTTTATCCACCTGTAGTGGGCGGGGGGCGGGCCAGCAGGGAGAGCGGACCGTCAGCTGGTTCTTGGTCACGCAGGGACTCCTGGTTGCTGGAGTCCCTGCTCGCTCGCAGCCCCGCCTAGCCTCACGCCCAGCCGCCTTAACAAGCCTCCTCAACGCCCGCTTTCCAACCCTGGGCGAAGCGGCACCCGCGGAGCGGGTGCGGCGAGTTGTAGAGCCGCTGACAGGGTTAGTGAAGTCCAGTTGCTGTAGCACACGGCGTCTGCTCCCAATGCTCCGTAAAAGGCAAGTAATATGGTTGCGGGTTGTGTCTTCTCCTTCCGCGTGTTCTTCTGCCCTGTCCTAAAAAAGGAGGCATGTGGGGTCCATGGTTTCCTGGGAATAAGGGCATAGGGCCAGGTGTATACATTGGCTGGTATCCGAAGTAGGGGTTTTGCAATGGGCCAAAGTTCGTTGGGGGCCCGAAGTACTGTCCAGGTTGTCCTCCCTGCCAGGTGTTGGGCCAGCGTTGTCTGCGGCGGCCTCTGCCACCCCGTTTCTGTGAGCTGTTGCTAGAGTCAGTGGATGCGGAACTGTCATCTGCTGAGGAGTCTGAGGCATTTGAGTTATTGGCAGGTGGGGTAAAGTCTTCTTCTGAGACAGTACTCACTGCAGCAATGTCTTTTCCTACTGGACTACCTCATCTACACTAGCAACTCGATCTCAATTATGAACACTGCTATCTGAAGTGTCGGTCAGAGAGAGCAGTCAGCAAGGTCCCACAGCCACATGGCATTGACTTGAGCTCTACAGTTTCCAATACACGAAGCAAAAATAAACGTGTGCAGAGCCTGTAATGATGCATATGAGTGGTGTAGACAGTACGCACTGGAGCAATGTCTTTTCCTACAGACTACCTCATCTAGAATAACGACACAATCTCAATTGTGAACACTGCTGTGTGATTGTAGGTCACAGAGAGCAGTCAGCAAGGACCCACAGCCACATGACATTGACTTGAGTTCTACAGTTTGCAATACACAAGCAAAAAAAAGTGTGCAAAGCCTGCAATGATGCGTATGAGTGGTGCACACAGAGCACACTGGAGCAATGGTTTTTCCTACAGGACTGCATCATCTACAATATCGACTCAATTGAAATGTGAATACTGAATTCTGCAGTACAGGCCAGAGAGAGCGTTCAGCAAGGGTCCACAGCCATGTGGCATTGACTTGAGCTCTACAGTTTGCAATACACGAAGCAAACAAAACGTGTGCGGAGCCTGCAATGATGCATATAAGTGGTGCAGACAGAGCAAACTACAGCAATCTCTTCTCTGACAGGAATGCATCATCTACTTTAGTGTCTCAATCTGTATTGTGAACACTACTGTCTGCCTTGTTAATTGAAGGCAGTACTCATACACACAATCATCTATACCTTCTCTGACTCACTCTTTACAAAATACAACAACATAAATTACATAAAACTCTACAATCAATAAATCAAAGCAATTTGAATTGGGATTTCATCTGTCCACAGTCTACTCTATTCACTGTTCCTTTCGGCTTGCAAGATGAATTTGGTCATTGTACTAAACCTATAACTCATCTAAAAAAAAAAGTCTTCAATCATGTATACTATACCCTTATAGCCCGCCGTAGCAGGCTATACCGGCTATTAAAGGCCCACTCCAGCATTAAAGGCCCAAGCTGAAGGCGAGGGCCTTAAACAAGGCAGAGGAACTTTAATAGCCACCATAGCCCAGCTACAAAGAGCTATAAGGCTATTTGAACATTTTGACACTAGAGGATACAATCTTCTAACAAATAAAGCAAAGCCTTAAGAGAGCGCAAGAGGATTGGAATGCCTTCAGCCTCCCTGAAGCGTTTGTTCACAGCCAGAGCTGTGAACAAAAAACTTTGCAATGTTGCAGCTCCAGGCTTATACAAGACATTATAAGAACAGAGCTACTCCATTGTTTTCAATGGAGGTCCCAACATTCCAATGTTCTAACAAAAAAATATTGTGTATGTTTCAATAGACATTCTAATCACTTAACTACTGGATTCTGTAATTAAACAATCACCACTCAATCTAAATTGCGAAACCCTGCAAACCACAATCTAGAACAGATGCAGTGGTCATTAACACCTCACAGCCACATACCGTTTGATTTAAAAGCCCAGAGTTGGTTGCACCTGATCACAGACAGTACACAGAAATCATCACAAACTTTAACTTATGACATCCTCAATCATACAATCAAGACCCCATTTTACTGTTCGCACCTGCTGTACCACAGTATACTCCACCAACTACTGTCAACTAAGCCCATTAATCATGTCCAGCATTTAGCTATGGAAGCACAGAGTGTGATGCACCTCAATACACAAACTTCTGAGAAAAGCAAGCAGCAGGTAATATCGGACATCGTCCATTGTGGGATCAAGACGCCGTTCCACTGTTGGGACCTAAAGTTGGTTGCAGCTGGTCGAACGTACTACCTTCATCTCCACTCTCAGATGCAGTTCTAACATCATCCATTGTGGGATCAAGACACCGTTCTACTGTTAGGACCTACAGCTGATTGCACCTGGTTGAAGGGAGTACCTCCATCTCCACTCTCAGACACAGTTCTAACATCGTCCATTGTGGGATCAAGGCACCGTTCCACTGTTGGGACCTAGAGTTGGTTGCAACTGGTCAAAGGGAGTACCTCCATCTCCACTCTCAGATACAGTTCTAACCTCATCCATTGTGGGATCAAGACACCGTTCCACTGTTGGAACCTAGAGTTGCTTGCACCTCATCAGACAGGGTGCACAGAAATCATCACAAAATGTAACTTCTGACATCCTCATTCATATAATTAAGACCCCGTTTCACTGTTCGGACCTGCTGTACCACGGTGTAGTCCAGCAACTGCAGTCAACCAAGCCCAATAATCATATGCAACAGTTAACTACGGAATCACAGACTCTGATGCACCTCAACGGAGGGAGCTCTGTGAAAAGCAACCACCAGGTAATATCGGACATCGTCCATTGTGGGATCAAGACACTGTTCCACTGTTGGGACGTAGAGTTGGTTGCACTTGTCGAATGGAGTACCTTTATCTCCACTCTCAGATACAGTTATAATATCGCCCACTATGGTCTCAAAAACACAGTTCCACTGTTGGTACCTGTCGGACTACTGTGTTAGTAGTATACAGAGCACTCCATGCTCATGGGCCTTAGGCTGGGCGCTGCTGTGTGCCTGTGTCATGGTAGCCAGCGTTAATCTCAGGAGCCTTCTGAGCTCACGAACCTCGGCCCAGGACCTTCCGCCGGCACGTGGTGGGCCCTCTTTCACATACAGCGGTTTTGAAAGGTGAACTGTGGAGCATATATGCATTGGAACCATACTCCTGAGGCACAGCCGGGAGCGTTAGTCGCGCATTTTAAAAACTTTGAGAGTCACTTGTTTAGAATTGTTTTTAACTCACCCACTGTAGTCTACAACTTGCCAACCGCACAGCCGATCTAAACGCTGTAGCGGACTCTGCCTAAAGCAAACACTTGCTGCCGCCATCATCACCGGCGTGCACCGAGGCCACGCCCCTTTTAGGCCACGCCCCCCGCCCATGCATAAAAGACGCTGAAAGCGAGCGTCAGATCGGAACCATACTCCTGAGGCACAGCCGGGAGCGTTAGTCGCGCTTTTTAAAAACTTTGAGAGTCACTTGTTTAGGATTGTTTTTAACTCACCCACTGTAGTCTACAACTTGCCAACCGCACAGCCGATCTAAACGCTGTCGCGGACTCTGCCTAAAGCAAACACTTGCTGCCGCCATCATCACCGGCGTGCACCGAGGCCACGCCCCTTTTAGGCCATGCCCCCCCCCCATGCATAAAAGACACTGAAAGCGAGCGTCAGATCGGAACCATACTCCTGAGGCACAGCCGGGAGCGTTAGTCGCGCATTTTAAAAACTTTGAGAGTCACTTGTTTAGAATTGTTTTTAACTCACCCACTGTAGTCTACAACTTGCCAACCGCACAGCCGATCTAAACACTGTCGCGGACTCTGCCTAAAGCAAACACTTGCTGCCGCCATCATCACCGGCGTGCACCGAGGCCATGCCCCTTTTAGGCCACGCCCCAAAACGCCTTCCCACCTGCTATAAAATATGTCCATCTGTCGGAAGCGCAGCGGACGAGCGCAGCGGGCGCGCCGTTTGCACGCCGAAGGCGCGCTTAAGGCAAGCCCGTCTGCGCCCGTCCGCGACCGGCCGGGACTAGGGGCTACACCCCCTATGGGTTCCACACAAACTCGGTCCACACCTATTCACTACTCGTGTAGCGAGCTATTAGCCCTTAACAAGGTTAACATGGCTACGAAAGCACATCTTTGTATCCAAACTGGACCAGGCCTATCCTATGGGCCTATCTCCTGCCTTGCTTGCCGCTGGTCTAGCATGAGTCAAACCCCAATAGACCATCACATAATCCTCGAAAAGAACTATCAGGCGTTGAATTGTCTATATTTCAACGCAAGATCCCTACCCAAACATGCCCTGGACATCTGGGACTTATTGATATCCAAGACCCCAGACTTGGTTTTTATCACTGAAACTTGGCTATCTGAAACCAGTGCCCCAGACCTAGCAAATGCCCTACCCCCTAACTACAAAATCATTACACAAGATAGATCAGGAAAAAAAGGTGGTGGAGTTGCAGTGATATTCAGGGACCACCTTACGTGTCTCGTTGAACCTATCACTGTCTATATTGAACACCAGACCCTACCATTCAAAGTACTTTTTGAGGGCCTTACCATCATAGCCGGTGCTGTGATATATAATCCCCCAGGGCGACAAGCCAGCTTAGGCGCCAAATTACTGAATCAATTGCTACCACTCTGTCTAAAAAACAAAAACTACATGGTTGTTGGCGACTTCAACATTCACTACGAAAAACCGGATGCCCCAGGATCTTCCCAATTAGAATATGACATGGGCATTCTACAACTAAGACAGTGGATAGTGGGTCCCACGCATTTAGCCGGCCACACCTTAGACCTACTATTCACCAATATTGAATCCACCGATATAAGAGAAATCCTTCCCTTATCCTGGTCTGACCACTCCATGATCTCCTTTTCATTTAAACTTCCCGGGAAACCTTTGAAGCCCAGAACTGCCCTCCCCACTGCCAATAGAGCCTGGAGGCTATTAATGAATCAAATTTCCAGAATTATTTTCCTGAAACGGACGTTACATCATTGGACGACTCCCCTGTCTGTAAAGACGTCGCTCGATTAGATGCCGGAATACGGCAAACGTTAGACAAATTAGCCCCCATGCGAGAATCGAGGATAAAACCACAACTGAGAAATGGTACACCCCCCCCTAAACAATCTTAAAAAAGAATGCCAAGAAAATTAACACTCATGGAGACAGACGAAAGAGAGTGAAGCAAGAATTAACTATGTCAACAAACGCAAGCAATACATCTCGGCCATAAAAAATGCAAAGAAGGCCTATTTCACACAACGCATCCACGAGAACAGTAATTCAGCAAAAGAACTGTTTAGAATAGCGAAGGAACTCAGCAAACCGTCCAGCACCTCACAAACTCCCACCCCCTCAATTGAAGCTTGTGAGCGCATCAGCACTTTCTTTTCTGATAAAATCAAGACAATATATTCCACCTTCACCCCCCAAAATACCCTTAGCACTCCAATCAATCCTGGCAAGTCTACCCTGACATCATAAAGATGTAATGACCATGCAGACTCAGGCAATGCACCTCGTTTAACCAGCTTTGAACCACTCTCCGAAGAAGAGGTATTAGCGGTATTGAATACAATCAAATCCGGATCTCCTTCGGATCCCTGCCCCCACTTCGTGTTCTCCAAAATCGCACCCACGCTCTGTCCCTTTGTCACCCAACTCTTCAATAAATCGCTAGTCACTGCTACCTTCCCTGAGGCCTGGAAGCACGCCTCCGTGACCCCCCTTTTGAAGAAGGCAGGATCCGACATTTCAAATCCAGAGAACTACAGACCTATCTCCCAGCTCCCTTATCTCTCCAAAGCCTTGGAGAAGCTGGTCAACATACAACTGACCAGGTATCTGGAAAACAACACTCTTCTGGATCCCTCCCAAACCGGCTTTAGAGCTAACAATAGCACCGAAGCAACGTTGCTGGCAGTGTTGGACAGTATTAGATCCTCCACAGATCAAGGGGGATCGGTGGCACTGATACTGCTTGACCTGTCAGCGGCGTTTGACACGGTATCCCACCACTGCCTGTTGAACACACTCCTGAGTAAAGGAGTTCAATCAACAGCATTGAACTGGATCCAATCTTTTCTAAGCAATCGCACCCAGGCAGTGCATATGCGCCAGTTCCACTCGAAACCCAACCCCATCGGCTGTGGAGTCCCTCAGGGGGCTTCACTGAGCCCCACTCTTTTCAATGTCTATATTTCATCTCTTGCCGACATTGGAAGGAAGTGGGGCATTGGCATCTGCTCGTATGCCGATGACACACAGCTGATGGTGGCCATGGACGAAGGACCTGAGATAACAAAAAAAAAGCTACATGATTGTCTCTCCGAGATGGCCCTATGGATGCACAACCACTGTTTAAAGTTAAACGCTGGCAAATCAGAGATTCTCCTGTTTGGGGGAGCCAAACGGGTATGGGATGCCACATGGTGGCCACCCTCATTGGGATTGGCCCCTACCCCAAAACAACATGCACGAAACCTGGGAATCATCATGGACGACGCCTTGTCCATGAAGGATCACGTCCGTTCCCTCTGGGGCAAGGGTTTTGCCATATTAAAACTCCTCGCAAAGATATTTCCTTGGATACCTCTGGACTGCAGAAGGTCAGTCACACAGGCCCTATTGGTCAGCCGCCTGGACTATGGCAACGCGCTATTCGATGGGATGAATGAACAACTTTTCTCCAGCCTACAGGTCCTGCAAAATCAGGCGGCCAAACTGGTCTGCAGTAAAGGCAAACGAGACTCAGCATCAGAATGCCTGAAGAAACTCCACTGGCTCCCGATGCGTCAGAGGGCTGCCTTCAAACTTCTTTGCCATGCGCACAGAGCCCTACACAAAACTGGCCCTAAAATCCTTCAAGGGAAGATCGATTTCAATATGCCCAACAGGAATCTACGGTCGAGTCAATCAGCTCTGGCCAGACCTAAACGAATCTATAAAGTCAGAACAGGGGGCCGCGCCTTTTCCTACCTGGCAGCTAAGAGGTGGAACAACCTACCCAACGATCTAAGACACACCACAAACTACCTTCAGTTTCGAAAAAAACTGAAAACACACCTTTTCCCTAAAACATAACCCTTCTGCACAGGCCTTCAGTAGTTCCTTTGGATCATAGCGCCGTGATATCACCCGGGATGAGTGTTGCGCTTTATAAATAAACAAAATAAAAAAATAAAATAAAAATTGCAGCAGCCATTACGCCTTCTAGATACCAGCACGCTGAAAAGCATAATTCGTGGTGGTGTAAGCGGTGCAGACCTGGCAGACACTTTCACCAATCTGGAAGAGAACCACACCCAGAAAAACATGCCTCTTCTTCAAACCCCTACGCTAGCCTTGCGTACGCTGAGCCAGCCCACTACCCTAAACATTTTGGGGGGAGACACGTACGTGCTACCATTCCATAATCTTCCCTACTGACTGTACTATCATGGTTGTGTCCACTATCCACTTCACTCAATAGACCATCAGTGTATGTTGACATGTACATGTCTGTGCTCTGCATAATGAATTGTGTCCGGCACACCCCCTCAAGACTTTACATTATATAATTTTATAATCGATAATTACTTACCACCTTCGCACATACTTTGCTTCCATCTCTCCCTGCATTCTGCATTGTGAGGCAGCGGTGCCAGGCCATGTTTAGTTTGTGTACATGGCTAGCCAGATTTCCCACAGTAAGTAGTGTCGTGTCTGCTAGGTGCACATGTTGGTTTCAATGTTGTATGTGATTATATAAGGTACCACGTTTATTCACGAGCAGTGGTTTCTCTCATTTACATATCGCTGTCTTAAAGAGCATACAGAAGTTTTTCTCACAGGTGAAAAGTGACACCGCAATGACAGTCATTCATTACTATCCAAGAATGTCCAACTACACGGCGCTTCTAAGCTTACAGCCCCCAACCTTGCTTCCTTTCTTAAAAGCACGGAAACTCCCACAATCCGACTAACATTCCCACGGCTTTCTAATGGCAGTTATCTTCTTCTCAATAACATGGACCCCTCCGGAATGTGAGCTGGCACACCACATGTCCCTACTGTTTCAAACACAGTAACTTCCTATCGCAATGTCTATTCCCACCCGCACAAACTAACTCCCAAACTTCAACTTGGCCTTCAATTCTTAGTTTGAAAACAGATTTCAAGAAACAAACCAAACTAAAAGCGCTTTTGTTCAGAACAGTAGTCTCCCTCACTTCTGCAAAAGAAATGTATCGACTGCAGATACCACAAACTTCAAGTAAAATACACTCCCTTTTAAATACGAACTGCCCATTACACTTTGTGAATTGTTAAAAAATTTACAACACATGTCACACTCAAGGTCTGGCACACTTTTATAACATGCTCTCACAGCCTTCTAACACGCTTTCAAACTGTTCTTCCTTTAATAGCAGACTACATTCATTCGATCATCTCTGGAATAACAGGAACAGTGCCCACACTTCTCGCTCTCTTTGAGGTCATCCTACTACTAATTTTACTTTTAGATATGGCTACGCTCTCTGTGGTAACAACTATGTCCGACAGAATACGCCTCTATGCCAAGCTACATCAATGCTGTAAAAAAATGGGAAAACTTTTCGGCTACTTGCCTCTATTTATTATCGAAGCTAGCTACAACATAACATTTATCTACACTTATGCAATATACGTACAACCATCGTTTAATTGCAAATCTTGCCCATTTGACTGGCGAATGGATGTATGCCTTGCCAACATCCCAACAATCGCTCACGATATCCAGCAGGTAATGCATTATCTTGAAAACCATGAACGGGATTGTTCTGGCAGTGGGAATGTTGAACACAATGAAAAAAGGAGTCGCAGCGGAATGGGATTTCTGCACAGCCGTGAAAGACCTCCTGCAATGTGCGACCTTTCACAACATCGCAGATTGCCTGCCAATTCAAATTGCCGCTCCAACATTCGAGGAACATTACTGTCCCTTCGAAGATATAAATTGGATCGCTTCGCTTTTCTCAGACGATGGCAACAATTGCTTCTTGGAACATTATGCATCTCAAGCCACTGAAGAACTTCTGGATTGGAATCTCCAAGACTTGTAAGAAACTCACGTTACTCTTGAATGGATTTTTTTCCATCTTTTTTTACTTTTTCCTGTAAATTTTTTATAATACACTTCAATCCTACTAATTTCATATAACAACTTTCTAAGTATACTCAGACATTTGAACTCTATCTTCATTATTGCCCCTTATGTTTCCACTTCAACCAGGGATCGGTGATGTATGGGCTATGCAAATACGCTATTTACCTCCTAAATTAGCCTAAACCCGACACCCATTTTGAAACCACGTCTGTTCTTTGTGCACACGCCTCTCTGCTTCCCTTTTATTCACAAAGCCCTTTCACACAAATTTACTCAAAGTCAACTTCTGCTCAGAACCTCACAATAAAATTGAAAAAAGACGACTTTGTTTAGCAACCGGTTGGCACAGTGTAGTAATCGTAAACTACCTTTATTTTCATTATACAATTTATTCATCCATGTCTAATAGCTATTGTGTAGGTCACATAGAACTCTAACATATAATGTGCAATTCACTGATGCAGGAGCTTCGATTTGACTACAGCAGAAACATTTGGAGTTTGTCTCAGCTCAATGCCTTAGCTCTCTACACAAGATTGTTTTTTTGAAACAGCTGAAGACAATAATGTATAGTTTCACTACAAAGGTACCAAATGTGCTTCTCCTAAGCGCAATGTTTGTATTCATCTTCAAAGTTCCAATGTGGGTAGAACTAGTACCAATTCTGACACGCACCACTTTGAATCTACTGTACAACAGATCGCTGAGTATTCAACTGTTGATAATTTTGTGTTACAAATAAGCACTGCCAAGGTACCTAAAAAGTTTGTTGATTACATTTTGCAATTTCTTTTTTATTTCTTTTTTTTCCTTGAAGGATACATGTGGTAATCGTATCCTACTTTTATTTTTCTTATAGAATGTAGAGTCATTCAAGTGTAATAGCTATTGTTTATGTCACATGCAACTGTAACATGTAATATACAATTCACTCATGCAGGAGCTTATGTTTGAGTACAACAGAAGTGCTTCAACTTTGCCTCAGCTGGAGTCCCTGTGGGTCCAATTATGGCAATTAAATAAAGACACTTTCTATATAATTTCCAAACTCCATGCCTTTATTACACACACCCATTTTCTTAGACACACCTCAATTCACCATTTTTCTTCTATTGCATTGCAACATTCTACTTTATATTCTTAACAATTAATTCTGTCTCCTGCTTCTTAAAACACTTCATTCGAGTCTACAGACCAGTAGGGTTGACTAGTTCCCTTCCCACTCCCTGTGTAGTATAAACGCACACCAACACTACCTACACAGTTCTGCTACAGCGCCCAGTATCCTACAGCACCCACAGCACATCACTTCACAAGAATAAACTCATGACTTACACTCACAGTTTCATCCCCAACTCTTCAGACCGGTACTAGTGAGTACTTTGCTTCCTACTCCCACTATACTCTAAACGCATACTAACACCACCTGCACACATATGCTATAACAGCCAGTATGCTACACCACCCAGAGCACATCAGTTTACAGCACTCAGCTCACAGTTTAGGACACAGTTTTATCCCCGAGTTTAACGGTACCTCATCTCTGCATCATCGCACTCTAGACAAAACAGCACTTTCACACCGGTAAGGGTAAATAATTTGCTTCTGCCACAATGCTTCAGAGCACTCAGCTCAGAGTTTAGGCACACACACCATCTCACAGTAGGCAAAACAGCACTTTCACACCGGTAGGAGTAACTACTTCACTTTGGCCAGTATGCTACTGTGCCCACAACACATCAGTTTACAGCACTTAGCTCACAGTTTAAGCACACGCTTTCATCCCCAACTTTACCGATACCTCACCTCAACACCATCTCACTCTAGGCAAAACAGCACTTTCACATCAGTAAGAGTAAATACTTTGCTTCTGCCTGGATGCTACAGAGCACTTAGCTCACAGTTTAGACACACGCTTTGATCGCCGAGTTCACCGGCCCCACACCTCCGCACCATCTCATAGTGGGCAAAACTGCACTTTCACACCAGTAGGGGGAAATACTTTGCTTCAGCCAGTATGCTACAGCGCCCAGAGAACATCAGTTTACAGCACTCAGCTCACAGTTTACACGCAAGCTTTGATCCCGGAGTGTACCAGCATCTCACCTCAGCACCATCTCACTATAGGCAAAACAGCACTTTCACATCAGTAAGAGTAAATACTTTGCTTCTGCCTGGATGCTACAGAGCACTTAGCTCACAGTTTAGACACACGCTTTGATCACCAAGTTTACCGGCCCCTCACCTCCGCACCATCTCATAGTGGGCAAAACTGCACTTTCACACCAGTAGGGGGAAATACTTTGCTTCAGCCAGTATGCTACAGCGCCCATAGAACATCAGTTTACAGCACTCAGCTCACAATTTACACGCAAGCTTTGATCCCGGAGTGTACCAGCATCTCACCTCAGCACCATCTCACAGTGGGCAAAACACCACTTTCTCACAGGTAGGGGTGAATACTTTGCTTCACACTCCCTCTACAGGACACCCTAACCACCCTACAGACCTCACAGCGCTCCTACCCACCACTTTCCCACTTTTTCTTCTCTTTTCCCCCTTACTTGCTTCAACGGAATCACAAAATGGCAGCCAACACTTCCTAGTTGGAACCGCTCGCAGCCAATCAGCAGCAAGCTCGTGCTTGTAATGCCTCAGCCAATCAGATGGCCGAATTCCCAAATATCGAAATCTGTACATTTTGATATTTCTCATAAACTACTGAACGTATTTACACCAAATAAGCAAAAGTGTGCTTTCCAGACCAAGACACTTCTCCCTGCCAAATTTGGGGTAATTCCATTCACCAGTTCGACCTGTAGCCTTGTCTAAAGTTTCCTATGGAAATTAACATTGAATAAACACGTTTTGGGACCCACTTTTTTCTCGGCCCCCCATGACAAATCACCCCAAACTTTCAACATGGGAGCTGATCTCAACAAAGAATTATTTTTGAAAATTTCGGGAAGATTCATCAATCGGTGCCAAAGTTATTGGGAATAGAATGTCACCATTTTCCTATGGTAACTAGGTACTAACAATAACTACCTACTGGCGACCGCCAGTAGCTAATATATATGTTCCTCAAGGCCACGTCAGGCAATACAGTATTGCATGCGGCAAGTCATCATCCTGCCTCATTAATACAGAGCATACCTTCTGGGGAGCTATTGAGGGCACGCCGTGATTGCAATACTGATGATAACTATCAGAGAGAACAACAAACCATGCTGACCTGCTTTAGGAAAAGAGGCTATAAAGAAGACACCTTGACTAAAGCTACAAGTAAAGTGGAGGGTCTCTCTCAACATGAGTTGTTATTTAAACCATGTAAGAAAAATTCCAATGAAAACATTGAGGGTGCCAGCAAAGCACCAAGATTGATAACTCAATTCAACAGGGGTGCATGGACACTCAAGAAAATAATGAGAAAATATTGGAATCTGCTAGCGGCAGACCCTATAATAGGTCAGCGAATAGGAGCCGCTCCACAAGTCACTTTCAAACGTGCCAGATCCTTAAGAGATCAGTTGGTTCACAGTTATCCAACTGTTGATACTAATGCACAGTGGCTAAAAACACCTAATGGATTCACCACTTGCGGTACCTGCAAGGCATGCCGTAATGGCAGAAACTGTAAGGAATACAGGACGGGTACAAATCAGAAAAAAGTCATAAAACAAGCCATCAATTGTAATAGTGACTTTACTGTCTATGTATTGGAATGCCCATGCGGGCTCCAGTATGTAGGCCGTACAAAACTCCCCTTAAAACAGAGAATCCTGCAACACCTACGGGCCATAACTAAACGTGAGCACAACTATCCAGTGGCACGCCATTATTCTGAACATCATAACAGCAATAACAACAGCTTACAATTTTTTGGCATAGACAGGATACCTAAACACATAAGGGGAGGAGACCGCAAAAAACGACTGAAGATTCTCGAGTCGAGATTCATTCTAGAATTAGACAGCAAAGTCCCGAGAGGACTGAATAGTGGTGAAGAATTAGCCGCACACATAGGCCGCTAACTCCTCATACCTTGAATATCTGTAGCGAATTATCTTCATAATATCATGCATTTTTATGACCATTTTAATATGTTGTTTTCTCTGATTCATTTTTCACGGGAGCTTAATAGATTATACTGATACATGGTAATATGATTCCCAGCAGGGACAATAGCGAGTTTTATACCACAATTGTGGCGCCACCAACAGGGATCGTTCACGGTCCTCATTTCCATGATTACACCAAATAGTCTTCATCCCACATTCATATCAACTCACATAATCTAATTGGAGCACACTGCACTTTTCCTGCACTCATTTTTCTTATTTAATATAATCCCTTATGGATGTCTTCTGATCCCGACCATCGGTATGGCCTAGCTGACATTTATTTTGACCCACATGACATTGTGGCATAATTTCATTTCATACTAATGCAGTATCAGACTTGTCTTATTACACAATAAAATACTGTGCATATCGCACATGGGTACCCATAAATACTAGTCGAGCAATTGCTTAGTCTAGAAAAATGAGGCATGCTGGTAATAGGTTTAGGTCTTTGATAGCTATTGTGCCATTACGCTAAAGGCTTGTTCTTGACATCAGAATGTAGCTCTCACGTGGCTATCAACAAGTGAATTTCAGTAATAATGCCTTCACTATTATGGAATTACCGTACGTATTATCACACAATATTATAGTATATAATATGGAAAAATATATAATTTGATTTTTGATTGGTTGATCGTATTGTAGGCCGTAGTGCCAAATTATCACCATGCAACGGGCACAGGCTTCTCGCATTTCCACATTTTAGCACTTTCCGGTATCGTTACGCTTGATTTGCAGCAAGTCACACTGATAGATTAATGGACCAATGTGCTCAAAGCTCTATATAATCCAATTGTTCCAATATTTGAATAATTTCAGCACACAGCTAATTATGCAGTCACTGAATGTGCCTAGTATTTTCTTTGTGTCCATATCATGGCTTAGTGTATCGCGTAATTTCTGATGCCGCAAATCATATTATAAAATGTAATGCATATAACTATTATTGGTGCACACAATCAACACAAAAATCTGCAACCTTGCAATGAATTATAATTGTCAAGATAGAAAGTTAATAATGTATGTTTAAAAATGCGGGAAGTATTTTTTCTATGTCATGCAACCATGCAATCTATTTCTATGGGAAGTAGAGGATCAGGAAGTAACTTGACAAAGGCTAACGCCGAATTGCGTCATCCTTGGATTTGATTGCACAATAAAATATTGTGCTGTTTTCTGGTGTGCTGCCTCTTCATTCCGGTATAAGATTTGGCTGTGGAGCAAAGAAAATACTTTATATATATATTCACTAAAAAACTCTAGGTTTCAGGGACGTTATAGTTAGTTGGACATTTGACTCATATAAAACCAGAGAAATTCGCCCGTAATAGTTAGTTGAGCTAACTATAACTCGCGCGCCCGCAATGCACCGCAGATGTTGTCACATATTACATCACTCATGACATGGTCAGTGACATCACTCATGACATCACTGATGACATCTCAAATTTAATTACTGATGACATCACTGATGACATCTCAAATAAATCACTGATGACATCACTGATGACATCATCCAGTGAATGTGTGTTTCTGTAAAATTTCAATATTGTTCATATATATCTATAACAAGGTATATTGAAGAATGAGTGGATTTACAAGTGCCTAAAGGGATTATTTAGTAGGTGCGTGATTGACTGTATAAATGAGTGATTGAACGTGTCTTATTGAATGCAAGGGTTAGTGACTAAACTGTGTGAAATTCTGTATTAGTCTCTCAATTGATGTGTAAGTGGCGGCATGGGTTGTTGAGTAGCTACATGAGTGTCTATATGCGTTATTGATTTGTTGTCTGAGTATCTGTATGAGTGCCCGAATGTCTGTGTGGGTGGGTTGGAGGGTGTGTTGTGTGAGTCTGTGCATAGATGTCTGAGTGGGTGATTCACTGGTTGTATGGATTCAAAAGTGCATCTGGGAAGGGCTGTAGGGTTGAGTTAGTGTGTGTATGGGTGTGTTGGTGAGTGAATGAATGTCTCAGTGGTATATGTGTGAGTAACTACATATGTTTTAAGGCAGTATATGTGAGTGTTAATGACTATACATGAGAGTAAGTTATTTGAAGAGTGGGTGTATAAATAAGTGTCTGCTGGTATCAGTGATTGTATAAGACAGTAAGTATGTGATAGTATCTGCATAAATAAGTGATGTGGTGTGTGTATAAATAACTGAGTTGGTGTGTATAACTATATACATGAGTAAATGGGCATGTGATTGATTCTTTGAATGACTTACTAAGTGTGTGAGTAACTCTATGGATGAGTGGTGGAGTGTGACTGTATGTATAGATGTATGAGTGCATATTATAGTACTCTATGGATGAGTAACTGCAGGTATAAGTGACTGGATGTGTGTGTAGACCTAGGAAATAGTGGGTGGTATGTAGTATCTGGCGTTGTTGTGTGTATGGTTTCAAAAATAATAGTCTGTATTTTAGAGTGGATGTATCAAAGTTTATATTAGGGCATCAGTATGTGCATCAGATTATCACGTGGATGATGTCATTAGTGATGTCATTTGAGATGTCATCAGTGATGTCATCAGTGATGTCACTGACCATGTCATGAGTGATGTAATATGTGACATCATCAGCAGTGCAATGCGGGCGTGCAAGTTATAATTAGCTCAACTAACTATAACGGGCGAATTTCTCTGGTTTTATATGAGTCAAATGTCCAACTAACTATAACGTCCCTGAAACCTTATGGTTTTTTTGTGAATTTCAAATGTTTTTTAAACGCTAATTCCTAACTATAATGTCTGTAAAACCTATGGTTTTTTCAGTGAACTTCAATGGTTTTTTAAATGTTAATTTCATATTTTAATATTTATAAAACCAATATTTTTTCTATTTAAAAAAAAAAAAATTTGGAACTCTATTATCCTTTTTTTACTTTAAAATTATGTAATGTTTTATATCTTCAAAAAAAATATGTATATCTTTTTTTTTGGGGAGAAAACTGGAGTCCCGTACCATTAGTGTACCAAGCTCCATCAGCACGCGAATCCTATCCGCCATATTGCTAAACTCGTAAATAATGCGCATTTCGTATCCAACGGGTTTGTGGCACCGCGACCCGCGTAACATCATATACGTATGAGGTATAAGCTGCTACTTTGGTATGCGATGGGTAAGCACTGCCAAGCCGCGCGTTATGTCATGTACATATGGGGTTGCGCCCGATATGTGTTGCGTGTGCAACGAGTGTACGCTTCCATTTTTTTTATATCTCAAAACTATATCTAAATAAGTTTAAAGTGTATATGAGAGCAAGCGATAATCTAAAATATTTTAAACATTTATATATTTCTAACTGTAATAAACTTATATTATGGTAAATATATTTTCTCAAAATCGCGTTGGGTGCGGCCTCCTTGCGGGCTCAGTGCGTGATTGCCATGTGACATTAAAAAAAAGCATTTGATTGGTTCATAACATTTCCCATTATAACAGTTGGAGGACCCCACACATTTTAGTCATTCTCTCTACAGCGTTTGATGAGAGGCACCTCTTATGCTTAGAGAGCTTTTTTTTAAAGTTTTTTTGCCGTGTACACATATTTTGTACTGCACACAACATGCAACGATCATCTTGATTAATATTCATGGTCTGTACAGTAGCCTTCCACATGAGATGGCCATGCATCTGAAACTTTACATCAAAAATCAAATGTCCGTTACGCGATGCCCCTTTGTGTGTGCATTATTGTGCTGCCTTTCGGCCTGGGTATTGGTGGCTCAAAGGGGTATCATCAGCCATGGGCAGAGTGCACATCCTAGATCACATGTGACAAACAGTAAAGAGTAATGTGCAGATTTGTGTTGCAGTATGCTCTGTTGTCAGGCTTTACCAGTATAGTATTGTGTCACATGTGAGACTTTCAGATTTACGTTTGACATCCATTGCTTGACTGTAATGAGCGTTATCAGTGTGTATGATGTAGCCTCACTGCTGATTCTCCCTCCATCCGAGCACATTCACATGTGTGCGCTTCGCGATAGCAACACTTTCAATAATACCGTACATCATTAACATGAGTGTCTGCGCATATCCACAAGCTTGACAACGACATGTGATGTTGGCCATTCAATGTTTTTGGACAGCATCTCATTAGCGATAGGTGCCGCCCTCCCGGTACATGTTACATTAATGTAAATTGCGGATTGTGCGACGCCAAACTGCAACAGGGACACACACATAAGTACACTTCCTGGCCAGGCAGGAACTGAACAACGCCCAGGTCCCAGGAATAATAATTCACACCCCTATCCTAGCCTGGCGTACGCTAGCCCAGCCCACTTTGCGTATGTATGAATAGGATAACAATGACACCACATGTCCCAGTCCTTCCACGCTGCCTCAGGTGATATGGCCGCATCTACCTCGCATATCACAATGCACAATAAAAAAAAGGGATCCATGAGGTGCACAACATCCTGGCAATCAAAACTCCAATTGAATTGCGAACTCTGCTGGCTGTCGTGTTTGGACACAACAATGACAGCAGGTGAGCAGTGGGGCCTGGGTGCACAGGGGCTGAAATTGAGCACGGTGCGGCGGGAAGGATGGGGTGCATCAACCTGGGTGCGCAGGTGCGAACAAGCAATGTTGCTGTGCAGAATGTAATGATGTGATCTCTGACCTCATTCAGTCACATCTCTGTCTAATTTTAAAGACCTGCTGGACCATCCTGGAGGCCTGATCCAGCGAGCAGTGCTACCCTACAGACACGTGGCATTGGCTTTTGGGGCACTGTAGTGAGCTGATTACTAAGTGTACATGCACACAGGCTTGTGCCACTGCATTATACACGCAAATTATGCTTCTAGCATGCGCTCTGTTCCTTTGTATGTGAACTTTTGCATAACATATTATTATTTAAGCTTGTGTATTCTCATGCACTCCAACTACTCTTTGAACAACGATTACCACTAACAGTTGGTAAATCTGAAGGATGGATGCACTCAACTGGTGTTCTCTATTAAGCTTGAAATACACCTTCATTTACCTCAAGACGTTTCCAGCATTATATTATTTCTCCCTTTTCAGACACTGAGTTGGTTGCGCCAAAATGGGCTGAGCTAGTGCTCAGCCCGTGATCATGCCCTGGGCATTCTGACGCCTTCCATCTTGGTATCAAGACACCGTTCCCGACCGGAGACCTTCTGTACCTCCATGGGAGACACATCCCAGAGTTGGAGCTTGCACCAGCACGTCGTTGGACACACCGGTGGTGACAGGTGAGCAGTGAAGCCTCGGTCCGCAGGTGCTGCAATTGAGCACAGTGCAGGGGAAGGGGCTGGGGTGCAGCAGCAGGGTGCACAGGTGCAGACAAGTGATGCTGCCGTAGATAATAATGTGATCTCTGGCCTCATTCATATCTCTGTTTCATATTAAGGACTTTATGGACCGCACTCTTTCTCGCGTCCCCAAGTGTCCAAGACACACGGGTGACGGGAGGTGAACAGTGAGGGCTGGGTGCAGTAGGCCAACACTCTGTCTCCTCTTCCACCCACTCGCTCCTCTGCCCCATTTTCACTGTCTTCCTTTTATTCTGACTTCCCTTCTTTTTCTCTTGGACACGGCACACATAATTATGTTTTTTTTGTCTTGCAGGTTTTGTACGCTGTTTCTGGAGGAGTCCCACCCACTTATTTCATGTTATACTGTTATTTGTTTGAATAAAGTTGTGTTTCCATTTATTTGTGTTGTTTTAGTAAAGGTTAACTTTTTTTTACTAATAAATAAGTGAGTATATGGGTCTTTTTCTGACAACACTTGTCTGTAGTTTATTGTAAAAATCGGCAGTTATTAGGAGGTTATGAGGGAAAACATTTGTAATTTTGCGGTGCACCTACCAAATATAAACCAACAGACTATTACATAAATGAAGCCTGGGTAAATCTACAACTGCAAGGGTCATTACAGAACCAATAAGGCACTGCCTAGGGCCACCGAGGCTGCAGGGACTGGCGAGGCCCACCCTGCATATTTAAGTAAAGCCCTGGAGGGTGGCGATCTATGGTCTTGAGTTGGCCTCAAAGCCCCCGAACAATTAGTAAACAATACCCGGGGAGGTGGCGATCCCCAAGGCTGCGAAACATCTCTGTGCCCTCCCACGCCTAATTTACATGTGAGATGAAGGTCCCCTATGCTGCAGAGATCCCGTAATATAATAATAGGATTGGTCCCGGAACATTGCCCACCAGGGGGCTCATTTATATGAACGGGTGAGACCACGCTTCATTTTTTTATTATTTTTGCCTTCCGGATCCGCTTTATTGAAGCGATACCAGGTTTTCCTCCTCCCGCTTCCACAAGGCAAACAAGGATTTGTTATCACAGGGTGGAAGCCATGCTCCAGCCCTGTAATAGCAAACATAAATGTCCCGCAGATGCACACCCTGCGACATTGTATGAGCTGCGCCTGGGAGGTGTCGCTCCATAGGGCCATGATGCATTGGTTACTGCATAACTACAGAATTAGTATAAACGAATACTAACACTACTTGCACATGTGTAGTGCAGCAACCAGAGTGTAGTGAAAAGGCAGAGGAAGGCCAAAATAAAACAGATATAAATCCTACCAGCGGTCGGATGACATAATTCATGAGCCGACGACCCTGGGATGAAGAAGTTCAGCAGCTCAGCAGAACACAAGGAAGCACGAAATATTGGTGAGTGTTGCCTTCCTTTTACCTTCTCCCACTCATCGCCAAATTTATATAGTGAAGAGGCAGACAGCAGTGGATCCGATAAGTAGATTTATTGCAGGAAAAGAAGACAGCGTAAACAGCCACCAACAGGTGCAGACAGCAAGGCAACCGTCTTCTCCAGCACCGTGTGCAAACTCCCCAAGATTCTCCTCATGACAGCCCTACATTCTAACATTACATACTTACATTCTAGTAGCATTACATACTAACATTCTACTATGACTTACATTAGAATACTACAGAGAGCAAATGACTTTACAGCAATGAGCTCATGGTTTCATCCACGAGTTTTGAGACCGGTAGGGGTGAGCAGTTAGCTTCCCACTCTCTGTATTTTATAAACGCAAACTAACATTACTTCCACAGGTATGCTACAGCGCCCAGAGCACATCACTTTACAGCAATGAGCTCACGGTTTAGGCTCACGGTTTAATCCCAGAGTCTTCAGACCAGTAGAGGGGAGTAGTTTGCTTCCCATTCTCTATAGTATAAACGCATACTAACACTACTCACACAGTTATCCTACAGCGGCCAGTATGCTACAGCGCCCAGAGCCCATCACTTTACAGCAATCAGCTCGCTTTGATCCCCGAGTCTTCACACCAGTAGGCGTGAGAACTTCACTTCCCTCTTCCGGTATAGTATAAAGGCACAATAGGGGTCAGTAGTTCGCTTCCCACTCCCTGTATGGTATAAACGCCTACTAACACTACTTGCACAGGTATGCTACAAAGACCAGAGCACATCACTTTACAGCAATGAGCTAACGGTTTAGGCTCTCGGTTTCATACCCGAGTGTAGCAGCATCTCATCTCAGCACCATGTCACTCTGAGCAATACTGCACTTTCAGACCGGTAGGAGTGACTACTTCGCTTCGCACTCCTCCACAGAGGTTACAGTGCTCCTAGCCTCCTGTTTCCTACTCTTTTTGCCCTTTTTCCCCTTACTCGTTTCAACTGAATCACAAAATGGCTGCCAACACTTCATAGTTGCAACAACTCGCAGCCAATAAGCAGCAAGCTCGTAACGCCTCAGCCAATCAGTTGGCAGAATTCCCAAATATCGATAATTGTAAATCTTGATATTTCTCCAAAACTACCTAATGGATTTACACCAAATATACAAAAGCGTGCTTTCTAGACCAAGACCCTTTTCCCTGCCAAATTTGGGGCGATTCCGTACACCCGTTCGACCTGTAACTTTATCTAAAGGTTCCTATGGAGAAACATGTTTTGGGACCCCCTTTTTTCTCGGCCCCCCTTTTACGAATCACCCCCACACTTTCAACATAGGGGCTGATATGAATAAAGAATTAGTTTGGAAGATTTCATGATGATTCATCAAACGACGCCAAAGTTATAAGCAAAACAAAAAATGCTCTTCCAATGGAAACTTGGCCCTAACTATAACTACCTACTGGCGACCGCCAGTAGGTTTTATATATATATATATATATATATATATATCTTTCTCCACACCTCAACCGAAGCCAAAGCGAAGAAACCACGAGAGGGGAACAGTTTGCAAACGGCTTTATTCGCACCCAAGGGTAAGTTTCAGTCCTCCAACCTCCCCATTCGGCGAATGCATTTCGGCATATTCTCTGTCTCTGCCTTCCTCAGCGCCTGGGGTGAAAAATGTTTCAGGAAGGTTCGTGTGGCTCAGATTTGAATGAAAGCCCTTCCTATATATATTACCTACTGGCGGTCGCCAGTAGGTAGTTATAGTTAGGACCTAGTTTCCATAGGAAATCCGCAACATTCTATTTGGAATAACTTTGGCGTCGGTCAACGAATCTTCATGAAATTGTACAAAAAGATGGCCTGCTCCGCTCCACTCCTTCCCTGAAAGTTTGGGGGTGATTCGTGAAGCGAGGTCCCAAAACGTGTTTTCCCCTTGCAATTTTCCATAGGACCTTTAGCCAGGGCTACAGCCCGAACGGCTGAACGGAATTACACCAAATTTGGCAAAAACGTAGAGTTCGGTCCGCAGATTACCCTTTTTGTTAAATGGTGTAAATCCGTTTAGTAGTTCCTGAGAAAATCAAAATCATAGATATATCTAGAGATGAAGTACGGTACTCTGTAGTGTACTCTGTACTCTGTACCTTCCAGGGCACGAGCTGCATGCTGATTGGATGTCAGCTGTCTGCCAACACTCCAAACCAGGAAGTGTTGGCAGCCATCTTGTGCCTCGGTAGAACCGAAGCACAAGAAAACAAAAAAAGAAACGAGAGAAATGCGAAAAGAGGGCACAGTAGAAACACCCAGACCCCCTAGGCCTGCTTAGGGGGTCCCACAAGGACCCCCAAGGCCCCAAAAATGTTTAAAACATTTAAAAATCACAGGATACCGTATGGTACGCGTACCCTGCCGATTCCACCAAACAATTAAGGCACCACTCTGCAAACGCGCCCCCTGGCACGTTTGCAGAGGGGGAAATAATTCCCCTTGAATACTGGGGGTCACTGGGGGCCAAGTAGCCCACCAGGAACCTCCAGTATACACCAGGGGGCTGCCTTGCAGAGACGTGTAAAGAGGCCAAGCCCCTTTTTACACCTCTCTGCAATGCAGCCCCCTGGAGCATACTGGAGGTTCATGGTGGCCTAGTTGGCCCCCAGGGACCCCCAGTATTGAAGGGGAATTAGTTCCCCCTCTGCAAACATGACAGGGGGCACGTTTGCAGAGTGGTGCAATCCTTCACCTCAAGCCCCGTCCCCTCCCTGCACCACTCTGTAAACACGCCCCCTGGTGAGTTTGCAGAGGGGGAAGTAATTCCCCTTGAATACTGGGGGTCCCTAGGGCCAACTAGCCTACCAGGTACCTCCAGTAAGCGCCACGGAGCTGCCTTGCAGAGTGTTGTAAAAAAGGGCATGGCCTCATTACACCTCTCTGCAATGCAGCCCCCTGGCGCATACTGGAGGTTCCTGACCCCCTAGGCCTGCTCAGGGGGACCCCCAAGGCCCAAAAAAAATGTGTGAAAAAATCACGGGATACGTGTATGGTATGGCGCGTTTGCAGAGGGGGAAATAATTCCCCTTGAATACTGGGGGTCCCTGGGGGCCAAGCACGTGGCCTCAGAACACCTCTCTGCAACGCAGCCCCCTAACACATACTGGAGGTTCCTGGTGGGCTAGTTTTCTCACAGGGGACCTCAGGATTGAAGAGGAATTAATTCCCCAACCTAAAACGCGCCACAGGGCGTGTTTGCACACATGTCACATGAGGCCCCGCCCCCTTCCTTCACTATTGAGCACAATATTCCTCTAAAATCAGCGGAACTACGAATTCCGATTTACTCATGTGTTATCACAAGAGACGTCAGTGCTGCATCTTTGAGCCCAGTACAGACATTGAAAAGTAAATCTAAGCATACTTACCAGTAACTTGTATTTCCTTCCATAGGAATCTATTGTGTGGTTTTCACCAGAAAAGTTTATGTGTCTATTTTTGAAACGTACGAATATTCCTCTAAAATCAGCCAAACTACGAATTCCGATTTACTCACCTGTTATCAGGAGAGACCTCAGTGCTGCATCTTTCAGCCCACTACTGATCCTGAAAAGTAATTCTAACCATACTTACAGTAACTTGAATTTCCTTCCATAGGCTAACATTGACTGGTTTCACTTGGTTTCACTTGGGAATTCTTCTAAGTGTGGAGTTTTGAAAGTAATTTTAACCGTACTTACCAGTAACTTGAAGTTACTTCCATAGGATGTCATTACCTGCTATATAAAATATATATAAATAAAAAAAATATATTACAATTTCAATATTTTTAAAAACATTTTTTTTCCAATTTCCATTAAAAATATGTAATGTAATTTAAAAAATAAAATATCTAAAAATAAATACTTTAAAACAATGTAGTAAATCAGTATAAAAAAATATAACAATTAATACATTTAAAAATTATCATTTACAAAACCTTTGAAATTCACTGAAAAAACCATAGGTTTCAGCCAAGGTATAGTTAGGAATTGGCATTTAAAAAACCTTAGAAATTCACTGAAAAACCATAGGTTTCAGCCACGTTATAGTTAGGAATTAGCATTTAAAAAGACCTTAGAAATTCACTGAAAAAACCATAGGTTATAGTTAGCCGGACATTTCACTCATTCAAAACCATGGAAATTCCCCCGTTATAGTTAGTTCAGCTAACTATAACTCGCGAGCCCACAATGCACTGCTGATGATGTCACATATTACATCACTCATGACATGGTCAGTGACATCACTCATGACATCACTGATGACATCTCAAATGACGGAATTAACAACGCGATACAATTATGACGCGGTCATCACAACGCAAGTCGTTATAATGACTTGCGCTGGATGGCACTGTATACTAAGGAATAGTATCATTTACTATTCAAACACCTTCCCTACTGTTACGTAGGCTGGAGTTGGAATAGTAAATTATACTATTCCTAAGTCCAGCGCCTCTAGCGCAAGTCGTTGTAACAACTTGCGTTGTGATGACCGCGTCGTAAAGGTATCGCGGTGTAAGGACCGCCTTGTAATGACATACATCCAACTCGGCACCAGTTCAGTAAACACCTAGAGTTTATTCACGACGCGTTTCGCTTCTCCACGAAGCTTGGTCACGTGAATTACACACACCAATGGGGCAACGGGTATTGTAAAGCACAGCAATGGAAATAGTAAACAGACTGTCTGGAAGACAACGCATAATTCATAATCATACACCAGTAATGTATTCTTCTGTTGTTCATAATGGCTAACACAAATGCATGACACGAATTGAAAATTATAATAACATGATTGCACACTCCATGCGTTACAGTATGAAATAAATAAATCAACGCTGTGATACCCAATGTGTCCTACGACAATAAAGCAATAATGGCTATTGTCATATTTAGCCCGATAGCTGTCACAACGGTAATATATGCACCCAAGCTAAGACACAGAAAATATATATAGCAAGAGCATGATTCGTACTATGTGTCCGCTGTTGAGTGAACAATAAAGTTGCATACTTAATGCGGAAAAAAGTGCAAAAAAATGCAAAAAAATGTGTCCTTGATGCAAGTCACTGAACATGATGTTAATCATGGTGAAAAAGCTCTAAATGAACAAGTTCTCATAAATATGAGCTGGAATGCGCAAGTGCGTCCAAAATATTAATAAAATTTCATGTGCATTGGACACGCATTCGTGAATAAACTCTAGGTGTTTACTTTACTGGTGCCGAGTTTGATGTTTCTGAGAGCTCGCTACATTGCAGCAGTTTCCTGATTTATTGACTACAGCCGGAGTGTTCCGCAGGCGTAGGCACCACTCCCCAAGGGTCAATGTTATCCAGAAGGAGCATTCTTTTGGTGTATTGAAATTGAGGATTTCCAAGACCGGCCGTGACACACAGCATCTTTGAAAAACGGAAAGCCAACAGTGCCGTACGTGTGGGCAGTGCAGGATTTGAAGGTAAGCGCTTGCTGACGGGTTATTCAGCCCCTAGTGTGAAGAGGGTGGGGCGTCCTACGAAGGTGGGACGTTATTTCCTGACTCCCGGGGCAGCGGGGGACAGTTCACATACTGCTATACCGAGACACGCCTTCGACATACCACACAGTGTGCACGCTTTCAAAATGGGCAATTTCCGGAAAAAGAACTTTCTGATGCAGCACTCCTCTATTTGTAGAAGTAAAATAAACTTGTGATCGGTCAATGGCAGGGAGAACCTATAACTTATATAGGGGGAGCATCAAACTCGACCAACAACGATTTAGTCATCCTAGAGGTAGAAAACATGTAAGAGGATGAACAACGCAAAATGGCAGCGCAAGCCCTATTCAAAAGCCAAGTTGGGCCAGTGAAGACAACAACTGAAGACACAATCAATCATGGAGAATCGATTGAAGACAAACTAAAAACAATACAAAAAGCTCAAAAGGAATGAGATTGCGAAGTGGTGGGAGGCAACATCATTACAGAACTATATAGACCAGAACATGATACCTAGAGGTCTATGAATTTTCACCACTCCAACTTATGAAAAACCAAATCCTCAAATGTTGGAGGAATGGTCCACAAACTCAGCTCAAAGTTCAAGGAGGATGCTAGAAATTCTAGTAATATATGCCTGGTCGGGCCGTGAAACACTGATAGAGGAAATCAAAACACTCATGGAATACCTTAAGAAAAATTTGGAATCTGAGAAATTAAACAAAGCGATGAGTACAATCAAAGAACGGCTCAATAAACATGAGAAAGATATAAAAGCGTGCAAGCAAAGGAAATTGACTAGGGACTACAATGATTGTGACAGTGGGAGAATACTAACGTTCAGCCACAAATATGACTATCTATATGCACAAGAACAAAATGAAGAGGCACAGGCTGGCACCAACAATAATACTATACAAACTGGGATTATGAGCACAAGTGAAAGTGAATCAGATATATCTACTCATAGTCTGGTACCTGATCGACACACAACTCGCCAGCTTACTTTTTTTAGAAGAGCATAGACTCTAAGGAGGGTCAGGCAAACAACAAGGGAGACACCACAACCGAAACCAAGAGGCCAGAGAGGACGGGGACCTGGCCGCAGAAGAAGAAACGGAGAAATTGCAGGATCCGTGTCTGACAATGATGGGAAAAGAGGCAAAGGACGTGGCGCCATGGGAAGCAGCAGGGTATGCGTCAAAAGAACATACTAATGGATAAAGAAACGGTTAATAAGACTATTATTAATCTTTCCTCAAGACTTTTAAACTTTGATGAGAAAATGACCCTTTGCCTAGGACTGTCATTTTGTCCCTCTTGTCCTTCTAACTATGCCAACACTTGTGTTGACTTGTTCAAATATGTCAGAAAGTTAAAACTAAAAAAATGGCATAAAATCAAACATAACACCAATAACGCGGAGCAAAATCGGCTCACTGATAGTCTTAATGACAATTACAATTTTAATATCAGTGATGCTGCTGTCCTTGATACCATATATGAATTAGGTTGCTCCCAAGCCAATGAAGACAATGAGATTACCACCACACAATTATTAGCGGATTTAGAGATACCCACAGATCCCTCATGTAACACTGACTTCAAACCTAAATCTAGTTTTATCCCTATGTTACCACATGACAGCATAGATACCTTTCATGAGTGTGTCAGCAAAGCGCTCAACGAGTCTCAGCACAAAAACAAAAAACAACACTTCAGACAAAATAACAATCTCACATACAAACAGAGATTGGCCCTCAAATCACTCATGGAGGATGACAGGATTGTCATCCGTCCGGCTGACAAGGGGGGCAATGTAGTTCTGGAGTGAGAACTTTACATCCAAGTAGCTACCAGACAACTTTGTGATACCAGATTTTACGAGACAGTCAATTCTCAAAGGTATAACTCGAGTATCTTATGTACGTGGGATCGCTTGACTACATGGAAAGACAAGCGTATCCTCTCTTGGAAGGAATACTGTTACCTCAAGGTTGATTACCCCATTCTTCCCGCTCTCTATATACTGCCCAAGATTCATAAAGATCCCATTAGACCACCATTGTATCTTCCAGAGGGAACGCATTTCTAAATACATCAACCACTTCTTAAGACAGTTTGTGGTGACACTTCCAAGTTATATAAGGGACACCAAAGATTTTCTTAATAAAATCAAAGACCTGGAGTGGGACGATGAAGCTTTACTCATCACATTAGATGTCCACAGCCTCTACACTATCATTGACCATCAAAAGGGACTCGAGGCATGCGAATACTACCTCTAAAACAGAGCAATCAGATTCCGTTAGCACTCCAATATGATGCTGGTTATGCTGAAACACTGCCTTGACAACAACATATTCCTATTTAATGGTAATTTGTTCCATCAGGTGACTGGCGTGGCCATGGGATTTTGTTTCTCTCCAAGTTTTGCCAATCTTTTCATGGGCCGCTGGAAAGAAGAAACAAGATCCCACCCTGATCTTCAATCTGACTGGAAACATGTGTCGATCTGGCTTCGCTACATCGATGACCTGTTTATCATTTGGAAAGGGCCCACAGATGGAGCAGAAAGTTTCATTCAGAAACACAATAACAATGATCACAACATCATACTCAGCGTGAAGATTAGTAGGCCTGAGATAGAATTTCTCGATGTGAAACTCGAGATAATTAACAACTCAGTTTGTACATCTCTGTTTAGAAAACCAACTGCAGGCAACAGCATCCTGCTTGCCCTCAGTAGTCACCCAGACACCCTGAAATGGAGCATTCCGTATCGGGAACTACTGAGGGCAAAGAGGAATTGCAATACATGTGAGGGCTACCAACGAGAAAGCTCCATCATCATTGAACGCTTCAGGGATCGTGGTTATCCCATGTGGGTTCTGAAAAAAGCCACAGATCCATGACAGATCCATGACCATTGCAGAAAAAGCAGGTCTAGAAGACAATAACAACAATGACCAAAAAAGGATAATCATGACATTTAGTACAGATGCAGACAACATCAAAAAGACTATAGCCAAAAACTGGAATATTCTAAAAAATGATAGCATCAAGGGCAATAGCATACCTGACAGACCAAGTATTACATACAGGAGAAGTAGAAACTTAAGAGATATGCTAGTTCATAGCGATATCACTATATATCCCCAGAAACATCAACATGGCCTCAAGGGTTTTTACCCTTGCGGCCATTGTAAGGCATGCAATAGCAGCACTTCCAAAACACGGGTTGAGTACAATGGGATTGGTAAAACCTTGTCCCAATTCCTGATATGCAGTACCACATTTGTAGTTTATGCCATCGTATGCAGTTGCAATCTTTGGTATATTGGAAGTACGACCTGAATGGCCAAACAACTTATAATGGAACATGGGAGAGCTATCACCAATTTTGACCCTAAATATCCAGTGGTCAGACATTTTAGGAAACAACATTTCTCCAACATCAGAGACATGAGCTATTTTATCCTGGAGCATATTGAAAAACATCCCAGAGGGTGTAATAGGGCCCTCACCCTCAGACAAAAAGAGTCAAAGTTCATTATTGACTTTTTGACGAAAAATCCAGGTGGTTTAAACCAGGAAGAGGAATTGGCAATAGATCTCAAAAAATAATTATCAGCTGCCTTTTCCTCTTCAAGAAAAGTATTGGTTCTCTAGTCTTTATAATTGTTAGCTGCTATTTATCATATTTATTTTAAGTAGCTTTGCCCTTACCTAATTTATGTCTCATCTTTCTTCCAGTTTTGACGAAGATGTTATTTGAAGCATTTGAAAAGACAGTATTGTTTTTAATCCTATGTTTTCTTGCTTTTTCTACCTCTCAGGAAGAAAGGAAGGGGTCCACTCACCGGTATCACCAGCTCGAACACTTTGTCACCACACCACCTAAGGGTAACGTGTTTTGACAAGGCTAACTTCATCATGATTGTATGCACATCATGAACTATATTAAAACATTGCTCTTCTGCAATAGGAACCTGATATATGAATATTTCTTGCTCCTTTGGACATATTTCTGCCACCATGGTAATACCGCCTGTCCAATGCACATGAACTTTTATTATTATTTTGGACGCACTTGCGCATTCCAGCTCATATTTATGAGAACTTGTTCATTTAGATCTTTTTCACCATGATTAACATCATGTTCAGTGACTTGAATCAAGGACACTTTTTTTTGCATTTTTTTGCACTTTTTTTCGCAATTGGTTTACAACTTTATTGTTCACTCAATGGCGGACACATAGTACGAATCACGCACTTGCTATATATATTTTCTGTGTCTTAGCTTGGGTGCACATATTACCGTTGTGACAGCTATCGGGCTAAATATGAAAATAGCCATTATTGCTTTATTGTCGTAGGACACATTGGGTATCACAGCGTTGATTTATTTATTTCATACGGTAATGCATGGAGTGTGCGATCATGTTATTATAATTTTCAATTCGTATCATGCATTTGTTTTAGCCATTATGAACAACAGAAGAATACATTACTGGTGTATCAGTCTGTTTACTATGTCCATTGCTGTGCTTTACAATATCAGTTGCCCCATTGGTGTGTGTAATTCACGTGACCAAGCTTCGTGGAGAAGCAAAATGCATCGTGAATAAACTCTAGGTGTTTACTTTACTGGTGCCGAGTTTGATGTTTCTGAGAGCGCGCTACATTGCAGCAGTTTCCTGAATCATTGACGACAGCCAGAGTGTTCCGCCGGCGTGCGTTCCACTCCCCAAGGGTCAATGTTATCCAGAAGGAGCAATCTTTTGGTGTATGTATATATATCCATCCAGCCCATCCCGACGTTGTCCGGGTATGAAATAGAATGTGTGTAATGTGTGTATTTGGCACGGGCAATTTATTTTGAAATCTCACTGTAGACAAAAAAAAAATTGTTTCATTAGAATAGGGACGGAGGAGGCCCAGCTGCAGCCCTGGTTGATGTTAGCAGGCACGTGTAATTGGTGTAGTGATCCGCCGCCTGAGCCCGGCTACAGCCCTGGTTGATGTTAGCAGGCACGTGTATTGTCGTTGATTGAGAGAGTTATCAGCCGCGGGTAAATCCGTTTAATGAGAGAGTTGAGTGAGAGCGAGTAGGAGAGGCTGCAGTAATTGTCCCCGCAGACACGCTCATTTGCGTGTTCCCCCACTTGAGGCCCAGATGCAGGCCTGTTTGATGTTAGCAGGCGCGTGTTCCCCCGCCTGAGGCTCAGCTGCAGCCCTTTTTGATGTTATCAGGCACGTGTAATTAGTGTACTGATCCGCCGCCTGAGCCCAGCTAGAGCCCTGGTTGATGGTAGCAGGCGCGTGTAATTTCGTTGAATGAGAGAGTTCAGTAACAGCGTGCAGGAGAGGCTGCAGTAACGTTACCCGACCACGCCTCCAGGTGAACGTGTTTTTCACGACCCCAGCACACGGCCACAGCAGACGATCTTCTGATTAATGTACGACCCACATGGCATGAAGGGCGGAACGTAGCACACGCCCCCAGCGTGCCCAATGATGCGGCGCAATGGCGTTCACATGGCATGAAGGCCGGACACACGCCCCCATCGTTTCTCACGCCCCCAGCGTGCCCCTTGATGCTGCGCAGCAACGTAATTGGCGCTTGTATGTACGACTCACATGGCATGAAGGGCGGACACTCGCCCCCAGTGTTTGTCACGCCCCCAGCACACGCCCACAGCCCACGATGTGATGGCCGTAGCACACGCCTACAGTGTTATTCACGCCCCCAGCGCACGCCCACAGCACAACTCAGACACGCCCACAAGGGATTACTTTGCTGGCACGGTTCTTTTACCTTTTAATATATAGAGGAGTTGGCCTAACGGCTAAGGTGCTCGACCTCGGACTGGGGATCTGGGTTTGAGTCTTGGTAACGACACCAAACATCCTCTGCAAAAAAATAAAATATGGTGGCCGTCTGCATAGCCTATGTCCTTCTGCTGCAACTGCCCTTTCCAACGCTGTATTGGGTGTTGTGATTGGTGCTGTGGTTACTGAGATTACCCGCCTCAAAGGTTTGGGCTCTCTCTTTATAATATTAGTATGGATATATAAATATATATAACCTACTGGCGGTCACCAGTAGGTAGTTATAGTTAGGACCTAGTTTCCATAGGAAATATGCAACATTCTATTTGGAGTAACTTTGGCGCCGATCGACGAATCTTTGCGAAATTCTCCAAGAAGATGGCCCGCTCTGCTCCGCTCCTTCCTTGAAAGTTTCGGGGTGATTTGTGGAGCGGGGGCAGAGAGAAAAGAGGGGTCCCAAAACATGTTTTCCCCGTGCAATTTTCCATAGAGACCTTTAAGTGAGGCTGCAGCCCGAACTGCTGAACGGAATTACACCACATTTGGCAAAAAGGTAGAGGTTGGTTCGCAGATTACGCTTTTTGTTAAATGGTGTAAATCCGTGCAGTAGTTCCTGAGAAAATAAAAATTAAAATCATAGATATATCTATGGATGAAGTACGGTACGCGTACCTTCCGAGGGCTATACGCGTACCATTGCGAGCCCGAGCTGCATGCTAATTGGCTGTCAACTGTATGGCAACACTCCAAACCAGGAAGTGTTGGCAGCCATCTTGTGTCTCGGTAGAACCAAGGCACAAGGAAACTGAATAACAAGTGTGCAAAAGACGCAAAGGGGGCAGGGTAGAAACACCGTGACCCCCTAGGCCTGCTCAGGGTGTCCCACAAGGAAAACCAAGGCCCAAAAAAAAGTAAAAAAAATAAATAAAAATCACAGGATATGCGTAGGGTACGCATACCGCGTGAAAAAGAAAAAACTACGAAGCCCGCTTTATTGTTTATTAGCCCCCGGGGGGGCCAAATCCCGGGGGCAATGTTTATTAGCCCCCAGAGGGGTCCCCCAGCCCTGGGGACCACCACCCATGGGGCTTTAATGATACAAATGTGGGGGGGCTCACAGCCCCCCGCTGCGCCAAGGACCGCCACCCCCAGGGCTTATTTTGTAATAATACTGGGGGTCCAAGAGGGGCCCCCTGGCCCCGTGGACCGCCACCCCCGGGGCTTTCACATTATGTATGCGTGGGGCTCACGGCCCCCCTGCAGCCCCGGAGACTGCCACCCCCGGGGCTTCTTTTTTTTAAAGTAAAAAAAAAGCTGTGTGGGGGTCTCAAGCCCCCCACAAATCCCGGGGACCGCCACCTCCCCGGGGCACTACATTTTTTAATTGGGGATCTGTGATGGACCCTCCAGCCCCGGGGGCCACCATCCCTGAGGCTTTTAAATGTTGGGAGGGGGGCCTCACGGCCCACCTCCTGGGGCCTTGTGGTGGCCCTGGGGACCGCCACCCCCCAGGGCCGGCTCCTGCAGCTGACTCAGCTTCCACACCCCCACCTGCCAGCTCCGCTCCGCCAGCTTCACCCTCGCAGCTGTCCCCCACATTCAACGAACGACCTCCGGCGGCAGATCATTCTACTACTTCACCGCGAAGACCTGGAACACCCTCCCTACCCACATACGGCAGACCCAAGACCTTCTCGCCTTCAGAAGGCTCCTCAAGACCTGGCTCTTCGAGCAGTAGCAGCATCCCCCGCCCCTCCCCTCAGCGCCTTGGGGCCCTTACGGGTAAGTGGCGCGCTTTACAAGTACGCTGATTGATTGATTGATTGATTAAAATGTACACCATCTCTCCTATAGATGCCGTGCATATTGAAACGCAGATTGTTGTTGTAAATGGACCCCACTCTATAGTCTCAGAGAAAAGCAGAAACAGATTTATTCACATGTTTCCTAGCTTTCTCAGTTTGTGGACAAAATTGAATTGATTGGACCAGTTCCATTTCTGTCTTTGGCATATGTTAGAATACACAAAGGCAGTTTGGGGGAAAAGTGACATCAGTTCTGCAAAGGTGTCCTTCATAAGCATTTCTAGACCTACCCCAGTCAAAGTGCCTAGGTCATTGCCACCACAGTGCACAATTATGAGGTCAGGGTGTTGGAGATGTAAAAAGGATTTCACCAATGGCATCAATTGGTGCCACTTTAATCCTCTCTGTCCAATCCAGTTAATGTCTACATTTGGTAAACCTATGTCTTTGTGAATTCCTTTCTGTTCTGCGTACCTTTGGCTCCGGAAAATATAGCTGTGTCCCACAATCCACACTCTAAGCATCTTGAAGAGAGGTCTGGATGCACTCAGATGGTCTCTGTAAATGAAATGGTAGTTTGAAAAGTACGATTTTTCTGAAATGGATAAGATGCAGTTTTGAAAAAAGAAAAGAAATGATTGGTTGTTTGACAACATTCTACACAGAAAACTAGGGTGCAATTTTCTTTTTTTTAAAAGCCTGATTTTTATTGATTAACAAAAACTGATAGAAAAGAACGTTACATAAGATAAGCTGGCATATTGAAAAGTCATGCACACTTGCTGTTTTGATTTGCAACATTGTTTGATGAACTTTTGACCTTTGTGCTCAGTTAAGTGTTCCATGAAGAGTTTCTATGGAAGCAGGCAGAAAGCAGAATGGGGGTAGGGTTGAAAGTTTTGTCAGTCGAAAAGGGTTCAAATGTTCAAGCAATAGAAATGTGTGCTTTTGAATTAATATGGGAATAAATGTGATTTGCTATTTATAGAAGAATGGGAATTGTTGTTTTTTTAAATTGCGGGATGCGCGTTCGGTACGCATATCGAGTGAATAAAAAAAAACCAGTAGGTCCCTTTTGTGGTAATTAGCCCCTGGGGGGCCATGTCCCGGGGCAAAGTTTTTATTGTAGTGGGGGGCCACCACCCCTGGGGCTTTCACATTATGCATGTGGGGGGACTGCCACCTCCCCAGTGTACAACATTTTTAAATTGGGGGTCCGTGATGGACCCCCCAGCCCCGGACACCACCACCCCTAGGGCTTTTAAATGATGGGAGGGGGGCTGCGTGGCCCCCCTCCTGGAGCCTTGTGGTGGCCCTGGGGACCGCCACACTCAGGGCTGGCTCCTGCAGTGTCCCGGGGTGCCCACCCCCCTGGGACACTTCCGTTTGCAAGTTAACCTGCTCTCTCTTCCAAATAGGAAAGCAGATTACTTTTCCTCAGGAGGAGCAGCATGTTAGCTGCTCTCCCTGACGAAAAACAATGCCGGCTCCCAAAGGACACTGGGAGCCGGCTGAGACCGTGGAGGCATTGGGACTTCCCCCACGGTCTCCAGCGCTTTATATGAGCCCCGGGGGATGGGGTCCCCGGGGATAATAAAAATTAGTGATAGGGGCTATTTTTTTTTTACAGTAAAATTAGGGTACGCGTTCCAAGCGCGGCTGGACCATGTATGCCGCGAGGTTTGTAAAACGTCCGGTACGGGTACCTAAGCAAGACAAAAAAAAGAAAAAACTATATATTTTTCAGATATCTATCAAGCTTATGTGATTAGATGTTGGTTGGTTCTAACAAGAGCCTTTCTCTTTATAAGTACGTACCTATGCAAAGTCTAAACTTGTTGAGGAGGAGTGTTTTACAGTGTGCTGAACTTTTGACCTCTGTGGTCAGTTGAGTTTTGCACGATCTGTTATTATGGTAACAGCAGAAAGCAAATTGGGGGTAGGGTTCAAAGTTATGTCAGTTGGAAAGGGTTAAAATGTTCAACCGATAGAAATGTGTGTTTGCTTTTGAATTAATGTGGGAAGCAATTTGATTTATTATTTACACGAATATATGTGTAGAATGAGAGGGAAAGTTTGCCACTTTCTGGTTTTGCTAAGAACACTGAAGTACAGAGATTCTGTATACGAATATCTGCTTTGTGACTGACAGTCTTTTTAATCTACAAATCAATTTGAAAGGTGAGTTGTTAACTTATAAGGGGATGTATGTGGTGCATTTTGTTTTTAATAAGAGTAATGTGTTTATCCTTCTAAAGTGCAAGGATTAGTTTAGTTGTTTAGAATCACATTCTGAGTTTGTCTGCATTTGGATAACCATTGTGATAAAAGCATTTGGTAAGTTAATGTGTTTGGTGAGTCAGCTTTGTGCAGTAAATTGCAGTGCTAAAAAATGTAGAATGTGTACAGACACGCCCACAAGGGATTACTTTGCTGGCACGGTTCTTTTACCTTTTAATGTATAGAGGAGTTGGCCTAACGGCTAAGGTGCTCGACCTCGGACTGGGGATCTGGGTTTGAGTCTTGGTAACGACACCAAACATCCTCTGCAAAAAAATAAAATATGGTGGCCGTCTGCATAGCCTATGTCCTTCTGCTGCAACTGCCCTTTCCAACGCTGTATTGGGTGTTGTGATTGGTGCTGTGGTTACTGAGATTACCCGCCTCAAAGGTTTGGGCTCTCTCTTTATAATATTAGTATGGATATATAAATATATATAACCTACTGGCGGTCACCAGTAGGTAGTTATAGTTAGGACCTAGTTTCCATAGGAAATATGCAACATTCTATTTGGAGTAACTTTGGCGCCGATCGACGAATCTTTGCGAAATTCTCCAAGAAGATGGCCCGCTCTGCTCCGCTCCTTCCTTGAAAGTTTCGGGGTGATTTGTGGAGCGGGGGCAGAGAGAAAAGAGGGGTCCCAAAACATGTTTTCCCCGTGCAATTTTCCATAGAGACCTTTAAGTGAGGCTGCAGCCCGAACTGCTGAACGGAATTACACCACATTTGGCAAAAAGGTAGAGGTTGGTTCGCAGATTACGCTTTTTGTTAAATGGTGTAAATCCGTGCAGTAGTTCCTGAGAAAATAAAAATTAAAATCATAGATATATCTATGGATGAAGTACGGTACGCGTACCTTCCGAGGGCTATACGCGTACCATTGCGAGCCCGAGCTGCATGCTAATTGGCTGTCAACTGTATGGCAACACTCCAAACCAGGAAGTGTTGGCAGCCATCTTGTGTCTCGGTAGAACCAAGGCACAAGGAAACTGAATAACAAGGGTGCAAAAGACGCAAAGGGGGCAGGGTAGAAACACCGTGACCCCCTAGGCCTGCTCAGGGTGTCCCACAAGGAAAACCAAGGCCCAAAAAAAAGTAAAAAATAAAAATAAAAATCACAGGATATGCGTAGGGTACGCATACCGCGTGAAAAAGAAAAAACTACGAAGCCCGCTTTATTGTTTATTAGCCCCCGGGGGGGCCAAATCCCGGGGGCAATGTTTATTAGCCCCCAGAGGGGTCCCCCAGCCCTGGGGACCACCACCCATGGGGCTTTAATGATACAAATGTGGGGGGGCTCACAGCCCCCCGCTGCGCCAAGGACCGCCACCCCCAGGGCTTATTTTGTAATAATACTGGGGGTCCAAGAGGGGCCCCCTGGCCCCGGGGACCGCCACCCCCGGGGCTTTCACATTATGTATGCGTGGGGCTCACGGCCCCCCTGCAGCCCCGGAGACTGCCACCCCCGGGGCTTCTTTTTTTTAAAGTAAAAAAAAAGCTGTGTGGGGGTCTCAAGCCCCCCACAAATCCCGGGGACCGCCACCTCCCCGGGGCACTACATTTTTTAATTGGGGATCTGTGATGGACCCTCCAGCCCCGGGGGCCACCATCCCTGAGGCTTTTAAATGTTGGGAGGGGGGCCTCACGGCCCACCTCCTGGGGCCTTGTGGTGGCCCTGGGGACCGCCACCCCCTAGGGCCGGCTCCTGCAGCTGACTCAGCTTCCACACCCCCACCTGCCAGCTCCGCTCCGCCAGCTTCACCCTCGCAGCTGTCCCCCACATTCAACGAACGACCTCCGGCGGCAGATCATTCTACTACTTCACCGCGAAGACCTGGAACACCCTCCCTACCCACATACGGCAGACCCAAGACCTTCTCGCCTTCAGAAGGCTCCTCAAGACCTGGCTCTTCGAGCAGTAGCAGCATCCCCCGCCCCTCCCCTCAGCGCCTTGGGGCCCTTACGGGTAAGTGGCGCGCTTTACAAGTACGCTGATTGATTGATTGATTGATTAAAATGTACACCATCTCTCCTATAGATGCCGTGCATATTGAAACGCAGATTGTTGTTGTAAATGGACCCCACTCTATAGTCTCAGAGAAAAGCAGAAACAGATTTATTCACATGTTTCCTAGCTTTCTCAATTTGTGGACAAAATTGAATTGATTGGACCAGTTCCATTTCTGTCTTTGGCATATGTTAGAATACACAAAGGCAGTTTGGGGGAAAAGTGACATCAGTTCTGCAAAGGTGTCCTTCATAAGCATTTCTAGACCTACCCCAGTCAAAGTGCCTAGGTCATTGCCACCACAGTGCACAATTATGAGGTCAGGGTGTTGGAGATGTAAAAAGGATTTCACCAATGGCATCAATTGGTGCCACTTTAATCCTCTCTGTCCAATCCAGTTAATGTCTACATTTGGTAAACCTATGTCTTTGTGAATTCCTTTCTGTTCTGCGTACCTTTGGCTCCGGAAAATATAGCTGTGTCCCACAATCCACACTCTAAGCATCTTGAAGAGAGGTCTGGATGCACTCAGATGGTCTCTGTAAATGAAATGGTAGTTTGAAAAGTACGATTTTTCTGAAATGGATAAGATGCAGTTTGTAAAAAAGAAAAGAAATGATTGGTTGTTTGACAACATTCTACACAGAAAACTAGGGTGCAATTTTCTTTTTTTTAAAAGCCTGATTTTTATTGATTAACAAAAACTGATAGAAAAGAACGTTACATAAGATAAGCTGGCATATTGAAAAGTCATGCACACTTGCTGTTTTGATTTGCAACATTGTTTGATGAACTTTTGACCTTTGTGCTCAGTTAAGTGTTCCATGAAGAGTTTCTATGGAAGCAGGCAGAAAGCAGAATGGGGGTAGGGTTGAAAGTTTTGTCAGTCGAAAAGGGTTCAAATGTTCAAGCAATAGAAATGTGTGCTTTTGAATTAATATGGGAATAAATGTGATTTGCTATTTATAGAAGAATGGGAATTGTTGTTTTTTTAAATTGCGGGATGCGCGTTCGGTACGCATATCGAGTGAATAAAAAAAAACCAGTAGGTCCCTTTTGTGGTAATTAGCCCCTGGGGGGCCATGTCCCGGGGCAAAGTTTTTATTGTAGTGGGGGGCCACCACCCCTGGGGCTTTCACATTATGCATGTGGGGGGACTGCCACCTCCCCAGTGTACAACATTTTTAAATTGGGGGTCCGTGATGGACCCCCCAGCCCCGGACACCACCACCCCTAGGGCTTTTAAATGATGGGAGGGGGGCTGCGTGGCCCCCCTCCTGGAGCCTTGTGGTGGCCCTGGGGACCGCCACACTCAGGGCTGGCTCCTGCAGTGTCCCGGGGTGCCCACCCCCCTGGGACACTTCCGTTTGCAAGTTAACCTGCTCTCTCTTCCAAATAGGAAAGCAGATTACTTTTCCTCAGGAGGAGCAGCATGTTAGCTGCTCTCCCTGACGAAAAACAATGCCGGCTCCCAAAGGACACTGGGAGCCGGCTGAGACCGTGGAGGCATTGGGACTTCCCCCACGGTCTCCAGCGCTTTATATGAGCCCCGGGGGATGGGGTCCCCGGGGATAATAAAAATTAGTGATAGGGGCTATTTTTTTTTTACAGTAAAATTAGGGTACGCGTTCCAAGCGCGGCTGGACCATGTATGCCGCGAGGTTTGTAAAACGTCCGGTACGGGTACCTAAGCAAGACAAAAAAAAGAAAAAACTATATATTTTTCAGATATCTATCAAGCTTATGTGATTAGATGTTGGTTGGTTCTAACAAGAGCCTTTCTCTTTATAAGTACGTACCTATGCAAAGTCTAAACTTGTTGAGGAGGAGTGTTTTACAGTGTGCTGAACTTTTGACCTCTGTGGTCAGTTGAGTTTTGCACGATCTGTTAGTATGGTAACAGCAGAAAGCAAATTGGGGGTAGGGTTCAAAGTTATGTCAGTTGGAAAGGGTTAAAATGTTCAACCGATAGAAATGTGTGTTTGCTTTTGAATTAATGTGGGAAGCAATTTGATTTATTATTTACACGAATATATGTGTAGAATGAGAGGGAAAGTTTGCCACTTTCTGGTTTTGCTAAGAACACTGAAGTACAGAGATTCTGTATACGAATATCTGCTTTGTGACTGACAGTCTTTTTAATCTACAAATCAATTTGAAAGGTGAGTTGTTAACTTATAAGGGGATGTATGTGGTGCATTTTGTTTTTAATAAGAGTAATGTGTTTATCCTTCTAAAGTGCAAGGATTAGTTTAGTTGTTTAGAATCACATTCTGAGTTTGTCTGCATTTGGATAACCATTGTGATAAAAGCATTTGGTAAGTTAATGTGTTTGGTGAGTCAGCTTTGTGCAGTAAATTGCAGTGCTAAAAAATGTAGAATGTGTACAGTCACTTTTTCAGTTCTAGAGTAGTTAATAGTGTTGCTTGTTTAGAATTAGGCTTGTGATTCAAATCTACAATTTTCCAGGCAGTATACATACACTACTGCAAACTCTCTGTGGCAGATTTAAAAGCCTCTTGAGCCTCTTTGTGCTGCCATTGTGTCACTTTTTTGATGTTATGTTGACGCCAATTATGCAGCAGATTGCTTATGTATTTGCAAAATGAGTCAGGATTGTATAGTAAAATGCAGCAGTAATATATATAGAATGTGTTTAGTCACCTTACCGTTTCTAGACTAGTAAATGTTTTTTAGTAAAATGCAAGGTCTAATATTTTTTTTCTAGAATCACACTATGCATCTGTGTGCTTTTAGGAATCATTCTGAGAGAAGCTTTTTGTACATTTTGTGTTTGCAGACATATAAGTGCTTAAAAACCTATCCTTTTATCAAGTTTTGATCGAATTTGAAACCAGTTATTGCTTTTGTATTTGCAAAATGACTCATGGTTGTACAGTAAAATGCAGTATTTATATTTCTGGAATGTGTGCAGTCATATTATCCTTTCAAGAGTAATTAATAGTGTTGCTTGTCTAGAATCAGACCTGTGTTTCAAATCTACAATTTACCTGTCAGTATACATACACTGCTGCTTACACTCTGGGTAGATTCACATACCCCTTGTGACTCTTTGTTGGTCTATTGTGTCACTTTTTTGATGTAATGTTGGTGTCAATAATGCAGCAGATTGCTTATGTATTTGCAAAATGAGTCAGGATTCTATAGTAAAATGCAGCAGTCATATATATAGAATGTGTTTAGTCACCTTACCGTTTCTAGACTAGTAAATGTGTTTTTGTAAAATGCAAGGTTTAATATTTTTTGTCTAGAATCACATTCTGAGTCTGTGTGCATTTAGGAATCATTCTGAGAGAAGCATTTTTGCAATATGCAAGTAGTTGTGTAACCAAATTCACACTTGTGTTTCAGGCCTACATTTCCCCAGTCAGTATCTATGCAGTCCATTTATAAGAAGTATTGTTATTTGTCTAGAATCACAGTGTGAGTCAGTGTCCATTTGAGAAACTTGAGAGAGAATGATTTGGTTGGTTGATGTGTTTGCAGATATATAAGTACATGTACTGTTGCAGTGAGCCAGTCTTTAGGGCATGCAGTGCTTGAAACTCTTATGCACTATGCAAGTAGTAGTGTAACCATCTTCACATTTGTGTTTCACGGCTACATTTCCCCAGTCAGTATCTATACACTCCATTTATAAGAAATACTGTTATTTGTGTAGAGTCACACTATGAATCAGTGTCTATTTGGGAAAACTGAGAGAGAATGATTTGGTTGGTTGCTGTGTTTGCAGACATATAAGTACATTTACTGTTGCAGTGAGCCAGGCTTTAGGGCAGGCAGTGCTTGAAACTGTTATGTACTATGCAAGTAGTAGTGTAATCACCATCACACTTGTGTTTCGGGCCTACATTTCCCCAGTCAGTACCAATACACTCCATTTATAAGAAATAATGGGGCATATTACCAACAAGTAGCGATATTTATCGCTAAATAGGCTAAGCGACAATTTTTTAATCACTGAGCATCGCCGGAATTTATCGCTGAGATAACTTGCTATTAGCAACGTTTATCTCCAAAGCAATACATTTTACGGCGATAGCGGCGAAATGCATGAATATCGCTGAGAATACAGCGATATTCACGCATTGGCGACGAAATGCTCTTAGCCATGTTATCCACCTCCCGTTGGATAACATGCTTAAGAAATGGTCTGGGCAGGTGTTAGTTATTGGAGATATTCGCGCTTAGTGCCAATATTTCCATCGCTACGCCTCCCTTGCTAATAGGCGATAGTGACATTAGCGACTGCTTTCAGTCGCTAACAGGTTGGGTACGCCCACTTTGCGGCCCCAAACCGCTCACTATCGCCTACAAGCTGTCGCTAACTGCTGTTAGCGACAGCTTGCTAATAGGGCGATAGAATTATCGCCGCTTAGTGGCCGAAAACGGCCGCTAAAGCGGCGATAAGTCACTATCGCCACCCTTGATAATATACCCCACTGTTATTTGTCTAGAATCACACTGTGAGTTAGTTTTGTTGGCCCATTCAACAGTATGTGCTTATCCATTCAGTCAGTCAGTCAAATACTTTTATTCGATAAATCAATATCATAAAAAGACATAGTACAATACAAATATTTAATTATACACAAAAACATCATAGACAAAGGAGTTCATTGTATCAGTATAGATATTATACAATATAAATATGTCTTAAAAATGACATAAAAAGTTACAAGAGCTTATGTTCAATAAAATCATGAAATAAAAAACAGTGAACAATCTAGTTCATAAAATATCGACAGAAGTAGGTATAGTCTTGACAATCTTGTTCCTTATCCGAGTGGCAGCAACTAGAAAACTAGCAACATGAAATATTCGTGGGGAATTTAATTGTTGTAAGTACAGGAGGGCTGGCCTAACCTGTATGAAACCTGCCTCCCTCAGAATGGGGAACAAGAATTTCTTTCGGATTTCTCGATAGTGTTCGCAGAACATAATAAAGTGTAATGTGTCCTGAATCGAGAAATCATCACATTGACAAGGCTCAGCCCGTTCTGGGGGGCACCAATTTTTAAAACAACCAAGGGAAAAATAAATCAAATTAAAACGAAATCTTGTCAGAAGGTGCCGATGAACGGGTGATTCACTATTGTGAGGTACGGTTCAGGGCCTGGGGAGCTGATTAGGGCATAATTTGTTCTAACTGTGGGTTTCTTCAGCTCTACCTCCTCCCGCTCTAAAGAGAGTAAATTCATCATGGCATTTTTGATCAGTCCAATGTCCTTCCTCACTATAGAATCTGGGGACAAGAAAAGTTTGGGACGTCCTAGGTTGTGAAAACCCGTTTTTATGTAGGCCAACCAAGGAATTTTGTTAGACTTATCCAGCTTCAGGCAGTCTAGCAGTATGGTGTGGTTCAGAGTAATTTCTTGGTTCAGCCAGGTTTTCAACCAGCATATTAGCGGGGCTATTTTAATTTGATCAGTTACATATCCTAGCCCCAGCTCAGTATGAATGGAGAATGTTGGGGAGGACTGAGGGACAGTCAAGACTGATCTGAGGAATTTATTCTCAATACTCTGGATTTTAACTTGGGGCGAGTAACCCCATATCTGGGAGCCATATGTGGCTACCGCTAGGCATTTGGCTTTATAAACCTTGATGAGGGCTTCTATCGGCCTAGCCCCTAGCTTTTTGGAGAAACCCATAAGTGCAGATGCGGTTCTAGCGAAAGCCGTACTGCAACTATTTTTTTCAGGGCCCCGGTTACAACTTTCGTCAAAGAGAACTCCCAAATATGGGAATGTGGGTATCCTACAAACTTCTTCCCTGCAGCAGTAAAAGGTTTTGACCTTTTTATCCCTACGTGCCGTTCCTGTAATCATGACTTGAGTTTTTTTAGTATTAATTTTCAAGTCTAATTCCTCCATAAGGCATTTATATATAATGTGAACAGGAGGGGGGCCAGAATACACCCCTCTCTGACCCCCCTCTCTGACCTAAAATGGCTTGTACATCGCCCCTCAGAATTTACTCTGATTGCAGCTAAAAGACCCGAGTGCAGGTCCGCTAAAAAGTGCACTAATGGTGGGTCAACACCCAAGTTTAATAATATGTGCCACAGCTTTGACCTATTTGCTAGGTCAAATGCTGAGGAGAGTTCCATGAACCCCAAATAAAGTGACCCCTCCTTAGCTATAGTGTACTTACTGATTAAAAGTTGGAGGTTAAGACATTGGTCGAGGGTACTCCTTTTGGCTCTAAAACCATATTGTGCATTAGACAGGACCCCTCTTTCAGACAGCCAATCTGATAATTTACGTAGGACCACACGTCCTAAAATTTTTACAGACGAATCAATTAAAGAAATTGGCCTGTAGCAGGACGGATCCTGTCTGTTCCCCTTTTTAAAAACTGGAATTATAATTGAGGTGGCCCAGGTAGCTGGTGAGCTGTTCGGTCCCAAGGAATTAAACACATTTGACAGAATTGTGGACCAGAAATGTGGGGCAGCTTTAAATAAATCAGCAGGGACCCCATCGGGGCCCGTGGCCTTATTCTGTGACATTTCACCAATGGCCCTTTCCACTTCAGAGACATCGAAGACCACCGCAGGAGAAACAATCTCCGGGAGACTATTGTCTGTCCTATAGTCGTCTCCTGGCAGCCTGTAGATTTTCTCAAAATGAGCAATCCAGTCACTGTCAGGAATATTACAGCTCAAGGGAGAATTCTCATCAGCTGAGAACAGGGGTTGATTTACGGTGGCCCAGAATTTCCCGCTGTCTCGCAAGACTTCGGGAGATAAACGTTTAATCCAGGCCTCCTCCTTCAGTTCCCGCTTTCGGGCTAATAAAGCCTGTTTGTAGGCTGATCTAAGGCTGGCTATAATCCCCCTATCCTTTGGAGACGCTTTTAGTGCTTTAAAAAGTGCAGTATGGGCTCTAGTACAACTACTATTAAACCACCTCTTACCAGTATGAATTTTCTGGCTACGCTCTATCTGTAGACTAAGATTAATTTGTAGACAGATGATACCAAAAGCGTCTATCGTGTGTGTGCCCAGTGACTCAGTGTCCAGACATATATTAACTTCCCTTTCGACCTCGGGTAAAACCTCACCTAAAAAACTTTCAGGGACCACTTTGGACCACCTCAATCATCTACCTTGGTGTTTCAAGATCACGTCTTTCCCTCCCATTTGCGCCGCATCCTTAAAACAAAGGAGGTCCCCCGGCTCCATCTCTAAAATCACAGGGTTGTGATCACTATAGACGGAGACCTCTGTAAAATAACTTAAAACCCTACACAACAGAAAAGATGTTAAGAAAATATAATCTATGATTGTCCCTATGTCTCTCCCCTTAAACGTTGGGGTCCTAGTACCAGCCTTCACACAGCTGGACTCATAGAGGTTCCAGCTGGCTAAAAATAATTCCAGTTCCTCACCCTGCTTTGAATGTTCGAAATGGGACAAGGCTGAAAGCGGGGGACCCTCGTAACCTTCAATTCCACATAATTTATCACAAGGGTGAGTATTAAGATCTACCGTAATTATGATCTCGAATGTATTTGACTTTAGACAATACGATAAAAGAAACTTCTCTAATAGCGCTAAGTTATTGTCTTTGCCTATCCATGGAATTATAAAAATGTATAAATAATATTTTGTTTCTCCCAGGGACTGACAGTTCCACTATTAGGCTATTTTCGGAGCCTATATCAAGTTGAGTGAATGAGCCCTTTAGTTCTAAGGAGAACAGGCTTATCAAGCCCCCTTTAGCTCTGCCTGCCCTACTACGTTGAGCTGGGGTAAAAAAGGGCTGTTAGCCATCTAGGGAGAAGCAATTTGTTGGATCCCAGGTCTCCTGAAGTGAGATTATATCAAATGTTTTCAAGAAGCCTACCCATTTTTCATCCCCCATCTTTGCCCTTACACCTGCTACATTCCAACTTACAATTCTGAGGGTTGGGACTTGCTTCAGCGTATGGGTTGCAATCTCTGTATTACCATTTAGTCAATCGTTTTCATCCATTCCTGATAAGGGAGAAAAACCATTGGATAATGGTATTCTCAGATTACTGGGGGTGTCTAAGACCCGCTGTGAGGTCCCTGCTGGATTGTGCTGAGATAAACTTGGGGCATTAACGGGGAGTATGGGAAATATGGGGGGTCTAATTGGCTGAGGAACCAAGTTACGCCCCGTTTGCGTAGATGGTGGATAAAAGAATCCCAGGGGAAGCGGCCTGATACCTGAATTAGTCAGTTCTGACCCGTCCCAAAAGAGTCGATTCGCCATGGCCTGTGCCTTAAAATTAACACAATCCCCTTTTATTGATTTTTCTCTGGGACCCACCCACCCCACTCGCCTAACCATGCTTATACAGCCCGCTATATCAGCTTCCCCGCTAGAATACTGAGTACACCAGTTCTTAGTAATTCCCATAAGATCCTGTGTACTTTCTACTACATTCAACTTAAGAGGGGGTACCCCTGTTAGGACCGCCACTAAAGGGGCGGCTTGTGGTGGAAGATGCAACTTGAATTGATAGGGGACAGACGGGGACTCCTTAGGAGGCTGGTGTAGGACTACTGCATTATGCCTAATGGCCTTTTCTGATGTTGAAGCCCTAGGGAGGTGGATGTTATTACCAGTTGCGGTGGGTACCATATCTACAACCGGGGTATTGACATTTAAAGGGAGGTTACCCGAAACACTGGTCGCGGCAATATATTTATCCTACTAGAATTAGTAATTACTGGGTTCTGCATAGTGGGTGCTGGACTCCACGAACTGCAATGTTCTTGAATAAACGTATCTATTGCATTACATCTCTTCAATAGTCCCGCTACACATGTATTTAAAGTTTCCACTATATCTTTCGCGATGTTTGTCAAGACAGGCTCCAGGTGTGAATCAATTAGACCTTCAATTTTCAGGCTAAGTCTGTTTATTATCTCATCATCCATGTCTATGAGACAGTTATTAGTATGCTTAATCTTCTTTTGGCACTTCTTTGTGGCCCTGCCCCATTTCCTTGTTGCCCCGATACACTCTGGGTGTCCTCCTTGTCAATGTCAATGTCAAATATTTTTATATAGCGCCATTCTCACCGTAAGGTCTCAAGGCGCTTGTAGCATAAGAACCGGGGGGGGAGATAGACACTGAGAAGGCGTCAAACCAGAGGAATGCAGGTCGCAGGCTAGGGAAAGAGCCTAGTTTTCAAGGCTTTGCGGAATTGCTGACACTCCTCAGTGGAAAGAAGGTGGGGGGCAGCTTATTCCAAAGGGCAGGTGCAAGGAATGAAAAGGAGCGTTGCCCATACCTAGAAGTTCGCACTTGAGGTTGCACTAGAAGAGACTTGAGACCCGCTTGGGAGTGTACCAGTTTAGTTTTTCTTGAAGATACCTGGGCCCCTTTTTATTCAGTGCGTTATGGGTCAAACATAAGATCTTAAATTGACTTCTTTGCCGTATGGGCAGCCAATGTAGTTTTTTCAGACATGGTGCTGACGCTGTTTTGGGTGGAAGGTCCAACACCAATCTTGCCGCCGTGTTCTGCAGAGTTTGTAATTTTGATAGCTGTTCCTCATTCAAGCCGTGGTACATAGCATTGCCATAATCAAGATGGCTGATGATCAGGCCCTGAACCAACGGCTTTCTGGCATCAAGTGGAAGCCATCTAAAGATCTTTCTTAATCCACGCATTATGCCATAGCAAGTGCCCGTCACCTTGGCTATATGATTTTTCAAGGAAAGAGCACTGTCCATGATAATTCCCAGATTCCGGACTGCAGGCTTAGGGGCCGGACAGGCCCCCAGCTCAGATGGCCACCATTCTGTTGTCCAGTATCTGTCAGCTTTACCGAACAAAATGATTTTGGTCTTGCCCGCATTAAGTTGGAGTTTGTTCGATCGCATCCAGCTACTGATCTCAACCATGCACTTCTTGAAGCGCAAGCAGGTGTAAGCAGGATCAGGTCCGCATGTGATCAGCAGCTGCGTATCATCTGCATATGACACCGTTCCGAAGCCATAATATTTAATTATTTTGGCCAAGGGTGTCATATACAGATTAAAAAGCAGCGGGCTCAAGATCGAGCCTTGAGGCACGCCAATCGTTGCTGGACGCCTCCGAGCTGCCATGGAGTCGACTCGAACGGTGTTGAGACGACCAGTAAGATAGTCCTCAATCCAACCCAGTGCCCCTCCACAGACACCAATCTCCCACAGCCGATGTATCAAAATGCCGTGGGAGATGGTGTCAAATGCTGCGGAGAGGTCCAGGAGGATGAGTATAGCTGAATCGCCCCTATCCACCGTGAGTCTGATATTATCCACAATCTCCACCACCGCGGTCTCAGTACTGTGTGCAGCCCGGAAGCCAGACTGGGAGGGATCAAGGGCTCCACTGGCTTATATATAGGCTGTCAGACGATTGTTCACGAGAAGTTCCAACACCTTCCCATAGAAAGGCAGCAGCGATATTGGCCGATAGTGAGAAGGTATAGCTGGATCGTCAGATGGCTTCTTCAGACTAGGCTTTACTTGGGCCTGCTTCCACTTGGATGGAACTTCAGCTTGCTCCAAGGAGGCATTAAAGATGGCTGTAAGGGGCTCAGCTAGCAAGGGCATAATTTTTGTACAAAGTCGTGGCGGGAAAGGGTCCGTCGGGGAACCAGACTTTATTCTACTAAGACCTTCAAGAGTCTCCTTGACCGTGATCGGCCTGAATTTTGTCAGGTGAGCGCCTTGACTGTTAGCCGACTCGGATTGCGGCGTCGCCAAATAAACTTCTGGGATTGGTTGGTCCAGAGCAGAGGTAGGAAAAGCAGCATATATTAAGTTAATTTTTTCCTCAATAAAGTCTGCCATTGACTCAACCCAACTTTGGGACGGGCTGAACGATGATAGTTTCGCCCGGGGAGACGTAAATTCCTTTAGTATTTTGTATAATTCTCTACTTGAATTGGCTGAGGTGTTTATCCGCTGTGTTAGATACTCCTTCTTTGCCAATTTTATTTTTTTCATATAGTTTAAGTGGAGAATCTTATATTTAACTCTGTCCTCCTTGGTTTTAGTTTTACGCCAAATTCGCTCTGTCGCTCTGCAGTCCAATTTAGCTTTCTTGAGATTATCTTCTTCTGGGGCGACCGGACCTGGGTGCATACACTCGTTTCTGGGACAAGAATTAGAGAGGAGCCAGAATCAGCCTCGGGGCCCAACTGCGGGAGCACAGTGTCTTGTGTAACTACGTCTACGCCAAAGTCAGGTTCAGCCCCTGCTGATGGTGACAGGCCTAGCTCTTTTTCAGCATTAGCAATTTACTTACTAATCACTCCCACAGCTGAGGTCAGATAAGAAATTATTATCTCTCCTTTCCTGGGCACTTTGGCTTTCTGACCCCCAGCCCCCTCATTACACACTTGTTTCCGCTTACCCATTTGTACTCCTTAAGGGGGTAGCCCCGCCCGGCCTCTTCTGGCCCCTGATGGCCACAGATGGCCCGCCCTCTGCCCGCGCGCGTCCCGCGACGCGGGAGGAAGTGCTGGCATTTATGCGCCTCCGGGCGGAAGTGTCTCCTGTCCGGCGGCGTCCCCGTCAGGCAGGGGACGCTGGGAAGTGTAGTCCTCACCTCAGCCCCTCTCAGCGGCCGCGTGTGTGCTGCGGCGGCGGGGGCGGACAGCGCAGATCGTGGACCTCTTGTGCGTCGGTGTGCTTCAAGGCTGTGACTCCTAAGGCAGGTATTGTCTCCCCCTCTCCACCGGAGGAAGTGCTGGCGTTTATGCGCCTCCGGGCGGAAGTGTCTCCTGTCCGGCGGCTTATCCATTCACTGCACTAAAACTCAAGCACTTATAAATTCAGTCAGGGACTGTGCTTGCAGAACTACAATCATTCAGTCAGTACCCAAGTACTCATGCAGCGAAGTAGGCCTTAGGGCATGAACTGCTTCAAACCGCTATGCACTATGCTTATAGTCTTCTATCTACCTGCACACTTGTCTTTTATACCTTCAATTCCCAAGTCTGTATCATTACATTTCCACCAAGCAGTATGTCACTGCTGTTGCACTGTTGTAGTGACCCATTCAGCAGTTTGTTCTAATCCATTCACTGCACTAAAACTCAAGCTCTTATAAATTCAGTCAGGGACTGTCCTTGCAGAACTGTAATCATTCAGTCAGTACCCAAGTACTCATGCAGCGAAGTAGGCCTAAGGGCATGAACTGCTTCAAAGCGCTATGCACCATACTTGTAGTCTTCTATCTACCTGCACACTTGTCTTTTATACATTCAATTCCCTAGTCTGTATTGTTACAGTTCCACCAAGCAGTCTGTCCCTGCTGTTACACTGTTGTAGTGACCCATTCAGCAGATTTTGTTAATCTAGTCACTGCACTAAAACTCAAGCACTTATAAATTCAGTCAGGTACTGTCCTTGCAGAAGTGTAATCATTCAGTCAGTACCCAAGTTCTCATGTAGCGAAGTAGGCCTTAGGACAAGGACTGCTTCAAACCCGTATGCTGTATGCATGCAGTCTTCTATCCACGTGCACACTTGTCTTTTATACCTTCAGTTCCACAGTTAGTATCCATGATGTTGCAGCAAATACTCTGTGTTTCCCCTTGTACTGTTCTAGTGATGCATTCAGCACCATGTACTAATTCATTCACTGCTCAAAAATCCAACCACTTGTAAATTCATTAAAGTACTCTTCTTCCAGATGTAGTTCTTGAAACTTTTATGCAGTATGTATGCACTTCTGTTATCAGTTACAAAGTTTTTTCTTACTTAGTCATTGTACATTGTATTTATATAGTAATAGAATAGTATATTTTATAGATTTATTTTTATAATGTTATATATATTTTTTATAACAGATTCTATTTATCAACACTAAAAGAAATTCATCATGCCTTCAAAAAGTGAAGAGGAAACAACATAATAGTGGATCAACGACTGCGCCAACACCCTCGCCCGATTAAATAGCCCTCCAACAATCATACCAACAAGAAAGCCAGCTGGTTCACTGAAGACCTCCGGGCCAAGCAAACCTGCCGAAAGCTGGAGAAGATCTGGCTCCGTGAACGAACACCAGACAGCCACGCCGCCCACAAGAATGCCCCCCGCAGACACCATCACCTCATCAGATCCGCCAAAAGGGCCTCCTTCAAAGACCGCCTAGACAACAACGTGCACAACGGCAAAGAGCTCTTCAACATCTTGAAGGAACTCTCCAACCCCAGCTCCAACACCAACGACGTTCCACCCTCGCAAGACCTGTGCGGCTCGCTGGCCACCTTCTTCCACCGCAAGATCACAGACATCCACGACAGTTTCAACGCCACGACCGCCCCGACAACCACTGAGACCTCCGCCCCCACGACCACCATCCGCACCAACCGCCTGCTCTACTGGACCAACATCAACGCCGATGACACCATAATGATCATGAACACCATCCACTCCGGATCTCCGTCAGATCCATGCCCACACCACATCTTCAACAAAGCCAGCACATCCATCGCACCCTATCTCCGGAAAGTCATCAACACCTCCTTCGAGACAGCAACCTTCCTGGAGAGCTGGAAGCACGCCGAGATCAACGCCTTACTCAAGAAACCCAAGGCAGACCCCAAGGACCTCAAGAACTTCTGACCCATCTCCCTGCTCCCGTTCCCGGCAAAGGTCATCGAGAAGACCTTTAACGAACAACTGCCCCGCTACCTCGAGGAGAACAACATCCTGGACCCTTCCCAGTCTGGGTTCCGCAGCAACCACAGCACCGAGACTGCCCTCATTGCCGCCACCGATGACATCAAGTCCCTGCTGGACAATGGAGAAACGGCGGCCCTCATCCTCCTGGACCTGTCAGCCGCCTTCGACACGGTCTGTCACCACATACTACGAACACGCCTCCACAATGCTGGGATCCAAGAGAAGGCCGTGGACTGGACCACCTCCTTCCTCTCCGGCAGAACACAGAGCGTCAGCCTTCCCCACTTCCGCTCCGAAGCCACCGAGATCATCTGCGCCGTACCCCAGGGCTCATTCCTCAGCCCAACCCTGTTTAACATCTACATGGCACTGCTCGCCCACGTCGCACGTCGGCACGACCTCAACATCCTCTCCTATGCCGATGACACCCAGCTGATACTCTCCCTCACCAAGGACCCCCACACCGCCAAAACCAACCTTCACGAAGGAATGAAGACCTTTGCTGAATGGGTGAGAAACAGCCGACTGAAGCTGAAATCGGACAAGACGGAGGTCCTAATCCTCGGATCCAACCCTTCGGCCTGGGACGACTCCTGGTGGCCGACCGCACTGGGAACCTCTCCAACTCCCACCGACCATGCACGCAACCTAGGGTGTTTTTCACCATTTCAGGATGTTAGCAGTACATTATACTCAAATGAGGAAATTAGTCTTGACATTGTATTATGCAAAAAGTCCAGCACTAATGTTAAAAAAGTTGAACAGTGCTCTTTTGCGTGGATCAGTATCTGATGTAATGAACGTTTGTGATGAAATTGAGTTTAGTACTTTAGTGGTCAGCAAGACAGTGCAGAAATTAACAGAAGGAAATGTGGAAGAGAATGTACAACATTGTAATACAAAGAAATTTGAGCAAGAAATTACGAAGTTTAAGGTGATTTCAGGTGGAAGGCCAAATTATTCTTGTATCTGTTGTCGACTAACTCATTATAAAAATCAGACTAGAACTGTTGATCTGTATTTAAAAAGTGAAAAAGACAAAAATTAATTAGTGGAAGGAATTTGCAACTTATTTGTTGGTAGAGAATTGTTTTGATTTGGGTTCTGATCAACGTATTTGTAAATATTGTTATAACACATTAGACGAGAACAAAATGCCTGCTAGAGCTGTGCATAATAATCTTGAGTTGGTAAATATTCCTTCTGAACTGATAGAGTTAAATACCTACGAGTCTATTCTTATTCAATGTGTGCATCCATTTCAGGTTATTGTTCGTATGGAGCCTAAGACAGGGAAATTGCCTCCTTCAGATTTACAGAGAGGATTAAAGGAAAGAGTTGTATATTTACCTCTAGATTTAAAGAAAAATATTGAAACAATTGGTGTAGAAAATGTAGAAGATGAGCTCTAGTTATTCTAGTTAATGGCGTTCCTACTAAGAGTAAGAAAATATGGCAAGAATTAGTGGATGTTAGGAAAATGAAAAAGGCAACGTTGTATCTGGTAAAAAATAAATAGGACTATAAAAATGTGTATGTGGAAGAAGAGGAAATAACTGTAGAAGAAGATACTGACTCGTCAACTGGACAAATTGAAAAAGTGGATATGTCCAGAACTGAAGAAATCTATGAACATGATAGTGTTCATCCACTTCATTCCCAAGAAGTGATGGGGAATACTATTGAGTTATTCCAAATGAAGAAAACAAAGGGTAGTCCCATGAGTGTATGGGAAGAAAGCTTGGAAGCTTGTTGTTTCCCTCAGTTGTTTCCAACAGGAAAAGGAGAATGATATGATGAACGACCTGTGCAGATTCCTACATCTGAATACCGGACATCAAGATTGTATGCAGAAGATCCAAGATTTCAACAATGTATTCCGTATTTGCTTCATCTTTTGTTTGAGAGTGACTTATCTGGAATTTCTTATGCAGTCAACCATATGTTGAAAACAGGTGTACATCTGCAAAATCTTTCGGCAAAGGAATTTATGGATAAAGTACACCAGAAAGATAATGTTTTGGAATCTCAGTTGATTAATCTCACGGCATGTCAGCGTGGTACTAATGAGGACTGGTACCGTCGTCATGGGGAACTTAAATGTATGCCAAGGAACTTAGGAACTCCTACATGGTTCCGTACTCTAAGCTGTGCTTAATATGCTTGGGATGATTTACTTCAATTTCTTCGAGAGGCAAATCCAAATATAGTAAATATTGAATACAAGACACCTGGAGAACTGTGCTCTTTGGATCCAGTTAATGTATGCAGATATTTCAATCATAGATTTGAAGCTTTGATGTCTTTTATCACCAATAAAAAAATCCTCTTCTTGGAGAGGTTGTGGATTTGTTTTGGAGAAAGGAGTATCAAGCAAGAGGTGCACCTCACATACATATGCTAATATGGATCAAAGATTCCCCCAAATTCGGAACAGATTCGGATGATACTGTCTTGTCTTTTATTGAAGAATAGGCTACATGTGCCATACCCAAAAGCACAGAAGAAAAGATCTTAAGACAACAAGTCTTACGATTCCAAAGCCATCGTTGTGGGAAATACTGTAGTCGAAAGTATAAGTCAAAGGAAAAGTTTTATACCAAATGTCGCTTTGGTTCTCCACGTCCGGTAATATACAAAGGAAGAGTAAACAGTTTTCTGTCAGCTGTGTGACATACCGTGACAAGAAAGTCTCCAAAGAATACCTATAATTTGAGAAGAAATGAAGAGTCAAAACATATAAATGATTATAATCCAGTTATTCTGTCCATGTGGAATGCTAACATGGATATTCAATACGTTGTGGACAATTCCATTGCTGTTGCTCGATATGTAACCTCCTACATAACAAAATCAGAAAAGACGGAATTGAATGAAATGTTGGAAGAGATTTCCCACGAGAAGAGTATAAGTAAGAAATTATACAGTTACAGTTTGAAGACGTTATCTCATCGAGAAATCGGAGCGTATGAATGCTCAGATTGCTTATCATCTGCAAGGCTATACTCCAAATCTAGAAGAATCATTTGGGTGAGTCTAGGTCTTGCTGCAACAAGAAATCGAGTACTTAAATCTGTGTAAGAAATTATATATTTAGCTGAATAAGAGCCAGAAAGTACAGATATTGTGAAAACAAATATGTTGGGTACATATTATCCAAATAGAAGTCATCATCTTGAGAACATTTGTCTCTATGAAGTGCTGCAAAACTATATTTTTTAACGGAATATTACAGAAAACATCAATAATGGAATATATGCTGTGATTGGTTCTGAAGGATGTTTGGTGAAACAAAGAAAAGGACATTTAATTAATCACCGAAAACTAAGTTGCGATACTCCTGACAAAAGGGAATTTTACTATTTAGCTCTTTTGCAACTCTTCAATCCATGTCGTTCAGAATTGGAATTACATGGAGATTTTCAGAGCTACGAAGATTCATTCAACGCAACTAAAGATATTATAGAATGTCCTGTTTTTGCTAATTATGTAAAAATGTTGAATGATGAAATTGAGCAAGAAGCTACAATTGCAGCTGAGATTGCTAGAGACAGTTCTCAAGACAGTCAAACTTCGGCTCCGTTGACTCAGGATCCACTAGGAGAACCCATTGTTCAAAATGAAGCACCAATTGCCATGGATGAGGTGGAAACAGCAATGTATAAAGCTCAAGAAGATGAAACAAACTTAGGAAACTTGGAAGAACAACTAAATGTTGAACAGAAACAAATATATGAGCAAGTGAGACAACAGATTGACCATGGATTACTTCATGAAAAGAAAGAGTGCTCATGCACGTCATTTCAACCTATCCGAATGTATGTGAGTGGACAAGCTGGAACAGGAAAAGTTTTTTAATTAAAGTAATTACAATTTATCTACTGAAAACAACTGAGTTGCATTTGTCTTGTGTTGTAACTGCTCCAACTGGGTTGGCAGCACACAATATTAAAGGAATTAATTTACATAGTTTACTAATGCTACCGGTAGAGCATGAAAACAAATTGGAATACCACAAGCTATCTGGAGAAGCTTGTTGTGAAGTTTCAAGAGACTTGAAGAAAATGAAACTTCTCATTATTGATGAGGTAAGCATGGTATCAAACTTAATGCTTGCCTTTGTGCATTTAAGAATGCAGCAAATTCTTAAAACAGAGTACGACGTGTTATCTGGAGGAAAACACGTAATAGTTTTTGGCGATCTATTACAACTTACTCCTTTAAAAGGACAACCAGTATTTAAAACACTTGCACATGAAGATACGAGAAAGTCTTTGGGTAGCATTGGAAATGTTAACCTTTGGTCATATTTTGAATATAAGGAACTTATTATAAATATGCAACAGGCAAATGATGCTGATTATGGAACTATTCTTCAAGATATAAGAATTGGAAAAATGACTGAACATGGCAAACAAGCTTTACAGATACAATTACTTTCCAATTTGTTTCCAAATGAAAATATCGTTCCTGAGAAAATATATATGAGAATTGCAGAAAACAAATCTGTAATCTGCTTAATGCCAACACAGCGTGAATGTTCTATATTCAATGAAGAAATTTTAAAGTTGGAAAATGAAGAAATTATATAATTGGAAGCTATTGATAAAATAGAGCATGAAGAAATCACTATTATTTTGACAGAAAAGTTGAAGAGAAAATTGGATTCTTTATAGAAATCGATATCTAAAACTGCTGGTTTAGAAAAGAATTTATATGCATGTATAAACTGTTGGGTAATTTTAAGACATAATTTGAATGTGGAAAAAGGTTTAGTAAATGGAGCAATGGGTAAAGTTGTTGATTTAGTTATTTATCTAAATAGAGATGGTATTGAATTTTTGAAAATTAAATTTGATCAAATTGAAGAAGTGCAAACAATTTAGTCATTGTTCAGCTCGGTTTTTGCTTGTAAAAGATTTGTATGTTCACAGAAAACAGTTTCCTGTTTCTTTGGCGTATGCGTTGACCATTCTTAAATCTCAAGATTTAAGTGTAGATAGTGCTTTGGTGAATATTGGAAGTACCGTGTTTAAAGAGGGTATGGCATATGTTGCTTTGTCTCGGGCTAGAACTTTATCTGGATTGTACTTGATTGATTTTGATGAGAGAAAGATTAGTGCAGATGCAAATTCTGTGAAAGAGTATAATAGGTTAAGAAGAGAATATGCTCCAAATTTAGGTCAATATCCAGTATTTGAAAAGCGTGTGGTAGGTCAAAAAATAAGATATGAGAATATCTGTAGTGAAGGTATAGAGAAAGAAAAAAAAACAAGATAAAGTTGTGACTACAAGCAAAAAGAAAAAGGACACTGTTGAAGATATTGTTGGTTATCAGTTTGAAAATAGTTCTAATGTCAACTCCTATGCTAATGTAGTTGTCAATGTTGGTTTTTTTTTCTTGAAAGTTTGCAACAGCAAATTGTTGAGAATCGGGGAAAAAAAATTGTTCATTGTTGTATTCTGTTTATGAGAAATGTAGTAGTGATAAAAGTAAAATACAAAGTGTTTCTGATATTCAAAATGTATTGGACATATGTTCTGGTTGTACTCAATTTACACAGAATATTCAGCAAGATTGTCAGGAATTTCTTATGTATATGCCTGTTGTATTGGAACATGAAGGTATAGATATTGACAAAATTTTGGCCTTTCTTACAAATGGCAACATGACTGTGAAAACTGTTTGTTTACATATAGCACTAACATGGACAGTGAAAGATTTATGTATTTGACTTTACCAGACTGTGAATCATAGTCTTTTAACAACCTAGTTAGAGGAGCAACTCAAAATATGGAGTGTAGCCAATGTAAATCAGAAATGTCATCAACATTCTTTATACAAAGATATGGACAGTATGTAATTTAATGTTGCAATGTTGTACAGCTGATGGAAGAAAATTGGAAACTTTAATTAAAAACGCTATAGCTACTCAAGTATCAATATCAGGAAGAACTTTTGTAGCTGTAGCAATTATTTTTCATGATGGTCCTTCTACAACATCTGGACATTATACTGCTTATCTAAAATGTGATAAAGGTTGGACACATTGCAATGATGCTCAATTGGTTTTTAAACAACGTTTGCCTAACGTATTACCAAATTCGTACCTAATATTCTTAAAGCCAAGGTTTTAGGAACAAAATGTGGCCTTTCAGGATTACTATTGAACAACTTCAAAACAAAGGATTTCACGAATACTATTTGGCTTTGAGAACAAGTATCTGAAATATTTAACTTTTTGTTGTATATTTTGTCAGCATATATTTCTAAACAACATTATTTACAGTGTATGAGAATTAATAATAATGTTTTGTTATTTTATCATTGTTTGAGTTGTTTCATATTTTGGTAAGAAATTGCTCTTAGAAAAAAACATTTAAGATATGTTTTATTTCTATTTTTTAGATTGTTATTAAGAATGTTGAATGTTTTTTTAAGATAAACTTATTGATTGTCTTTTTTTTGTCCGCTGTTATGTGATAAGTACAATTGAAATCACTGCTTCTAGTAAAATTCAATATATTCTGAGAACAGCAAAAAAGGCAAATGAAATGTTTTACAATTTTTTCTGTGTTGTAAAATATATATTGTAACTGTATTTTTTCTTTTCTTCCACAGATGCTAATTTTATAATATGTAGTTTTTTAATTATTTATTACTTTTAAGGTAAGTATAAGTAACTATAAAAAATGTCAGTAGGATGTGCTTCTACAGAGCTAAAGGAACAACGGATGGACGGAGTACATATCTGTCCAAAGATGGTTTGTATCTTTTAAAGATATATGATAAAGTTAATATGCATACTTAGTGTCCCTGGGGACCCACTATCTTAGAAGATATATTCAAAAAGTGCCAGAGAGTTTTATTACAGAGATATATAAAATGGAACATGGCTTCAGAACAGCTCTCTGCAATGCACCTGTATGGTATTGAATAGAAAGACATGCTTGGGTAGTAGAGACCAGGGACTTTCAGGATTAAAAGAGACCAAATTGCTCAACATAAAATTTGTTACAGAGGGTGCTTTCAAATATTCTTTCATATTTACAAGGACAAGATAAGTTACTGTGTGTAGCTTTTCTTCTCTATGTAAATATGTCCTCATCATACAAAATACTTTGTGTTCATGGGGAGTTCTATATCTGTTGCTGTGAGTATTTTGGACATATATGTGGAATGACTAGTTTCTAATTATGTTAAACGTTGAGTACTGGATAGGTCTTTAAGGATTGATGTGTGTGAAAACACATGAAATATTTAAAAACTAGTGTCAGAATGGTACCTAAATACACACAGATTCACAGTGTTATTCTAGAGAAGCAGCAGTGTCCCTTGCATTTAACTAAAACCCATTTACTACTTTGGATGGGGTAAGGTGAATAGACATATTCGACATTTTTTAGTACTGCATTTTAGTATAAGAGCCTGAGTAATTATCCATAGTGATAAGGAGTGAATGGTTTTGAATTCTACGAAAACTTAAAAATAGGATATCTTTATAAGCAATTCTATTTATATAACATTATGAACCACTAAAACTCCACTATGGAATGTTATTAGACAACTGTATTTACATAATATTTTGTGGGGACAAAATTGTTGATAAACCTACTTTTGTATTATGTACTAAGAAAACTGTTAAAGTGAAGTGTTTATATTTTTGTGCTAGTACCTAGAACATAACAGATTTGTTATGGATAAAGAAGAGAATATTTCAGAAGACACATTGGAAATGAGCAACAGTTTAATTGCACTACAGAATCAATCTGTAACAGGCAGCGAGACTGATTCAGAGGACATCAGTACTGCAGATATCACTTGTGAATTTTTTTGGGCCAAAATAGTTGCTAAACCTACTTTTGTATTATGTACTAAGAAAACTGTTAAAGTGAAGTGTTTATATTTTTGACAAAGTACGCCTTAGGGTATGGACTGCTTCAAACCCCTATACACTATGTATGCAGTGTTCTTTCCACGTGCAAACTTGTCTTTCATATCTTCCATTCCCCAGTCTCCATCCTTACACTTCTAGCAAACACTCCGTCACTGCTGTTGCACTGTTGTAGTGACCCATTCAGCAGGATGTGCTAATCCATTTACTGCGCTAAAACTCAAGCACTTATAAAGTCAGTCAGGCACTGTCCTTGCAGAACTGTAATCATTCAGTCAGTACCCAAGTACTCTTGCAGCGAAGTAGGCCTTAGGGCAAGAACTGCTTCAAAGCGCTATGCACTATGCTTGTAGTCTTCCATCTACCTGCACACTTGTTTTTTGTACCTTCAATTCCCTAGTCTGTATCCTTACACTTCCACCAAGCAGTCTGTCACTGCTGTTGCACTGTTGTAGTGACCCATTTCCGCAGTTTGCTCTAATCCATTCACTGCACTAAAACTCAAGCACTTATAAATTCAGTCAGGCACTGTCCTTGCAGAACTGTAATCATTCAGTCAGTACCCAAGTACTCATGCAGCGAAGTAGGCCTTATGGCATGAACTGCTTCAAACCACTATGCACTATGCCTGTTGTCTTCTATCTACCTGCACACTTGTCTTTTATACCTTCAATTCCCTAGTCTGTATCCTTACACTTCCACAAGCAGTCTGTCACTGCTGTTGCACTGATGTAGTGAACCATTCAGCAGTTTGTTCTAATCCATTTACTGCACTAAAACTGAAGCACTTATAAATTCAGTCAGGCACTGTCCTTGCAGAACTGTAATCATTCAGTCAGTACCCAAGTACTCATGCAGCGAAGTAGGCCTTAGGGCATGAACTGTTTCAAACTGCTATGCACTATGCTTGTAGTCTTCTATCTACCTGCACAATTTTCTTTTATACTTTCAGTTCCCTAGTCTGTATCCTTACACTTCCACCAAGCAGTCTGTCACTGCTGTTGCACTGTTGTCGTGACCCATTCAGCCGTTTGTTCTAATCCATTCACTGTACTAAAACTCAAGCACTTATAAATTCAGATATTTAAATATTTAAACATTACTCGCTAATACATGTATTCACTAAGATACATTTCATAAGTCAGTTATACAATCAATTTTACAAAAAAAAAAACATCCATTTAGACACTATAGACATAGAATGTTGCGAATTTCCTATGGAAACTACTAGGTCCTAGCTATAACTACCTACTGGCGAAAGCCAGTAGGTAATAAATATATATATATATATATATATATATATATATATATATATATATTTTGTTCCACAAAGTGCCCACGAGCTTAGAGGAGCACTCACGGTTTACCTCCCATCCGGGACTGTGACTTAGCCTGCTTCGCTTTTTCGTTTGTTGAGCCTGACGCGTTTCGGGGTGAGAACCCCTTTCTCAAAGGCTGCCTGATGTGCCGAAAGAAAGCGCGAGGAATGCTCGGTTTGTTGCAATGTTTTTATTGGCTACTGGCCCTTTTGTCGGCCCGCTAATTGTAATGATGCCAAGTTGCATTCTGGGACAGTTAGTTCCTTGAGCATATCGTTATTCCCCTAAGTGGGTCCCAAGCGCCTGTTTTCAATATTGCACACATTGTTTACCATCCTTAAGTAGGAGTGAAGCCGGTCAAATCTTTGGTTCGCCGTGCTGATCGATTGTGGGAATGGTTCCGACATCTCAGCCTCTCCTCGGTTGCAAGATGGTGCTCCTCTCCCGGCAGGGCGGCCGGGTGTAATTTTGTTCCACAAAGTGCCCACGAGCTTAGAGGAGCACTCACGGTTTACCTCCCATCCGGGACTGTGACTTAGCCTGCTTCGCTTTTTCGTTTGTTGAGCCTGACGCGTTTCGGGGTGAGAACCCCTTTCTCAAAGGCTGCCTGATGTGCCGAAAGAAAGCGCGAGGAATGCTCGGTTTGTTGCAATGTTTTTATTGGCTACTGGCCCTTTTGTCGGCCCGCTAATTGTAATGATGCCAAGTTGGATTCTGGGACAGTTAGTTCCTTGAGCATATCGTTATTCCCCTAAGTGGGTCCCAAGCGCCTGTTTTCAATATTGCACACATTGTTTACCATCCTTAAGTAGGAGTGAAGCCGGTCAAATCTTTGGTTCGCCGTGCTGATCGATTGTGGGAATGGTTCCGACATCTCAGCCTCTCCTCGGTTGCAAGATGGTGCTCCTCTCCCGGCAGGGCGGCCGGGTGTAATTTTGTTCCACAAAGTGCCCACGAGCTTAGAGGAGCACTCACGGTTTACCTCCCATCCGGGACTGTGACTTAGCCTGCTTCGCTTTTTCGTTTGTTGAGCCTGACGCGTTTCGGGGTGAGAACCCCTTTCTCAAAGGCTGCCTGATGTGCCGAAAGAAAGCGCGAGGAATGCTCGGTTTGTTGCAATGTTTTTATTGGCTACTGGCCCTTTTGTCGGCCCGCTAATTGTAATGATGCCAAGTTGCATTCTGGGACAGTTAGTTCCTTGAGCATATCGTTATTCCCCTAAGTGGGTCCCAAGCGCCTGTTTTCAATATTGCACACATTGTTTACCATCCTTAAGTAGGAGTGAAGCCGGTCAAATCTTTGGTTCGCCGTGCTGATCGATTGTGGGAATGGTTCCGACATCTCAGCCTCTCCTCGGTTGCAAGATGGTGCTCCTCTCCCGGCAGGGCGGCCGGGTGTAATTTTGTTCCACAAAGTGCCCACGAGCTTAGAGGAGCACTCACGGTTTACCTCCCATCCGGGACTGTGACTTAGCCTGCTTCGCTTTTTCGTTTGTTGAGCCTGATGCTTTTCGGGGTGAGAACCCCTTTCTCAAAGGCTGCCTGATGTGCCGAAAGAAAGCGCGAGGAATGCTCGGTTTGTTGCAATGTTTTTATTGGCTACTGGCCCTTTTGTCGGCCCGCTAATTGTAATGATGCCAAGTTGCATTCTGGGACAGTTAGTTCCTTGAGCATATCGTTATTCCCCTAAGTGGGTCCCAAGCGCCTGTTTTCAATATTGCACACATTGTTTACCATCCTTAAGTAGGAGTGAAGCCGGTCAAATCTTTGGTTCGCCGTGCTGATCGATTGTGGGAATGGTTCCGACATCTCAGCCTCTCCTCGGTTGCAAGATGGTGCTCCTCTCCCGGCAGGGCGGCCGGGTGTAATTTTGTTCCACAAAGTGCCCACAAGCTTAGAGGAGCACTCACGGTTTACCTCCCATCCGGGACTGTGACTTAGCCTGCTTCGCTTTTTCGTTTGTTGAGCCTGACGCGTTTCGGGGTGAGAACCCCTTTCTCAAAGGCTGCCTGATGTGCCGAAAGAAAGCGCGAGGAATGCTCGGTTTATTGCAATGTTTTTATTGGCTACTGGCCCTTTTGTCGGCCCGCTAATTGTAATGATGCCAAGTTACATTCTGGGACAGTTAGTTCCTTGAGCATATTGTTATTCCCCTAAGTGGGTCCCAAGCGCCTGTTTTCAATATTGCACACATTGTTTACCATCCTTAAGTAGGAGTGAAGCCGGTCAAATCTTTGGTTCGCCGTGCTGATCGATTGTGGGAATGGTTCCGACATCTCAGCCTCTCCTCGGTTGCAAGATGGTGCTCCTCTCCCGGCAGGGCGGCCGGGTGTAATTTTGTTCCACAAAGTGCCCACGAGCTTAGAGGAGCACTCACGGTTTACCTCCCATCCGGGACTGTGACTTAGCCTGCTTCGCTTTTTCGTTTGTTGAGCCTGACGCGTTTCGGGGTGAGAACCCCTTTCTCAAAGGCTGCCTGATGTGCCGAAAGAAAGCGCGAGGAATGCTCGGTTTGTTGCAATGTTTTTATTGGCTACTGGCCCTTTTGTCGGCCCGCTAATTGTAATGATGCCAAGTTGCATTCTGGGACAGTTAGTTCCTTGAGCATATCGTTATTCCCCTAAGTGGGTCCCAAGCGCCTGTTTTCAATATTGCACACATTGTTTACCATCCTTAAGTAGGAGTGAAGCTGGTCAAATCTTTGGTTCGCCGTGCTGATCGATTGTGGGAATGGTTCCGACATCTCAGCCTCTCCTCGGTTGCAAGATGGTGCTCCTCTCCCGGCAGGGCGGCCGGGTGTAATTTTGTTCCACAAAGTGCCCACGAGCTTAGAGGAGCACTCACGGTTTACCTCCCATCCGGGACTGTGACTTAGCCTGCTTTGCTTTTTCGTTTGTTGAGCCTGACGCGTTTCGGGGTGCGAACCCCTTTCTCAAAGGCTGCCTGATGTGCCGAAAGAAAGAGCGAGGAATGCTCGGTTTGTTGCAATGTTTTTATTGGCTACTGGCCCTTTTGTCGGCCCGCTAATTGTAATGATGCCAAGTTGCATTCTGGGACAGTTAGTTCCTTGAGCATATCGTTATTCCCCTAAGTGGGTCCCAAGCGCCTGTTTTCAATATTGCACACATTGTTTACCATCCTTAAGTAGGAGTGAAGCCGGTCAAATCTTTGGTTCGCCGTGCTGATCGATTGTGGGAATGGTTCCGACATCTCAGCCTCTCCTCGGTTGCAAGATGGTGCTCCTCTCCCGGCAGGGCGGCCGGGTGTAATTTTGTTCCACAAAGTGCCCACGAGCTTGGAGGAGCACTCACGGTTTACCTCCCATCCGGGACTGTGACTTAGCCTGCTTCGCTTTTTCGTTTGTTGAGCCTGACGCGTTTCGGGGTGAGAACCCCTTTCTCAAAGGCTGCCTGATGTGCCGAAAGAAAGCGCGAGGAATGCTCGGTTTGTTGCAATGTTTTTATTGGCTACTGGCCCTTTTGTCGGCCCGCTAATTGTAATGATGCCAAGTTGCATTCTGGGACAGTTAGTTCCTTGAGCATATCGTTATTCCCCTAAGTGGGTCCCAAGCGCCTGTTTTCAATATTGCACACATTGTTTACCATCCTTAAGTAGGAGTGAAGCCGGTCAAATCTTTGGTTCGCCGTGCTGATCGATTGTGGGAATGGTTCCGACATCTCAGCCTCTCCTCGGTTGCAAGATGGTGCTCCTCTCCCGGCAGGGCGGCCGGGTGTAATTTTGTTCCACAAAGTGCCCACGAGCTTAGAGGAGCACTCACGGTTTACCTCCCATCCGGGACTGTGACTTAGCCTGCTTCGCTTTTTCGTTTGTTGAGCCTGACGCGTTTCGGGGTGAGAACCCCTTTCTCAAAGGCTGCCTGATGTGCCGAAAGAAAGCGCGAGGAATGCTCGGTTTGTTGCAATGTTTTTAATGGCTACTGGCCCTTTTGTCGGCCCGCTAATTGTAATGATGCCAAGTTGCATTCTGGGACAGTTAGTTCCTTGAGCATATCGTTATGGGAGGTAAACCGTGAGTGCTCCTCTAAGCTCGTGGGCACTTTGTGGAACAAAATTACACCCGGCCGCCCTGCCGGGAGAGGAGCACCATCTTGCAACCGAGGAGAGGCTGAGATGTCGGAACCATTCCCACAATCGATCAGCACGGCGAACCAAAGATTTGACCGGCTTCACTCCTACTTAAGGATGGTAAACAATGTGTGCTATATTGAAAACAGGCGCTTGGGACCCACTTAGGGGAATAACGATATGCTCAAGGAACTAACTGTCCCAGAATGCAACTTGGCATCATTACAATTAGCGGGCCGACAAAAGGGCCAGTAGCCAATAAAAACATTGCAACAAACCGAGCATTCCTCGCGCTTTCTTTCGGCACATCAGGCAGCCTTTGAGAAAGGGGTTCTCACCCCGAAACGCGTCAGGCTCAACAAACGAAAAAGCGAAGCAGGCTAAGTCACAGTCCCGGATGGGAGGTAAACCGTGAGTGCTCCTCAAAGCTCGTGGGCACTTTGTGGAACAAAATTACACCCGGCCGCCCTGCCGGGAGAGGAGCACCATCTTGCAACCGAGGAGAGGCTGAGATGTCGGAACCATTCCCACAATCGATCAGCACGGCGAACCAACGATTTGACCGGCTTCACTCCTACTTAAGGATGGTAAACAATGTGTGCAATATTGAAAACAGGCGCTTGGGACCCACTTAGGGGAATAACGATATGCTCAAGGAACTAACTGTCCCAGAATGCAACTTGGCATCATTACAATTAGCGGGCCGACAAAAGGGCCAGTAGCCAATAAAAACATTGCAACAAACCGAGCATTCCTCGCGCTTTCTTTCGGCACATCAGGCAGCCTTTGAGAAAGGGGTTCTCACCCCGAAACGCGTCAGGCTCAACAAACGAAAAAGCGAAGCAGGCTAAGTCACAGTCCCGGATGGGAGGTAAACCGTGAGTGCTTCTCTAAGCTCGTGGGCACTTTGTGGAACAAAATTACACCCGGCCGCCCTGCCGGGAGAGGAGCACCATCTTGCACCCGAGGAGAGGCTGAGATGTCGGAACCATTCCCACAATCGATCAGCACGGCGAACCAAAGATTTGACCGGCTTCACTCCTACTTAAGGATGGTAAACAATGTGTGCAATATTGAAAACAGGCGCTTGGGACCCACTTAGGGGAATAACGATATGCTCAAGGAACTAACTGTCCCAGAATGCAACTTGGCATCATTACAATTAGCGGGCCGACAAAAGTGCCAGTAGCCAATAAAAACATTGCAACAAACCGAGCATTCCTCGCGCTTTCTTTCGGCACATCAGGCAGCCTTTGAGAAAGGGGTTCTCACCCCGAAACGCGTCAGGCTCAACAAACGAAAAAGCGAAGCAGGCTAAGTCACAGTCCCGGATGGGAGGTAAACCGTGAGTGCTCCTCTAAGCTCGTGGGCACTTTGTGGAACAAAATTACACCCGGCCGCCCTGCCGGGAGAGGAGCACCATCTTGCAACCGAGGAGAGGCTGAGATGTCGGAACCATTCCCACAATCGATCAGCACGGCGAACCAAAGATTTGACCGGCTTCACTCCTACTTAAGGATGGTAAACAATGTGTGCAATATTGAAAACAGGCGCTTGGGACCCACTTAGGGGAATAACGATATGCTCAAGGAACTAACTGTCCCAGAATGCAACTTGGCATCATTACAATTAGCGGGCCGACAAAAGGGCCAGTAGCCAATAAAAACATTGCAACAAACCAAGCATTCCTCGCACTTTCTTTCGGCACATCAGGCAGCCTTTGAGAAAGGGGTTCTCACCCCGAAACGCGTCAGGCTCAACAAACGAAAAAGCGAAGCAGGCTAAGTCACAGTCCCGGATGGGAGGTAAACCGTGAGTGCTCCTCTAAGCTCGTGGGCACTTTGTGGAACAAAATTACACCCGGCCGCCCTGCCGGGAGAGGAGCACCATCTTGCAACCGAGGAGAGGCTGAGATGTCGGAACCATTCCCACAATCGATCAGCACGGCGAACCAAAGATTTGACCGGCTTCACTCCTACTTAAGGATGGTAAACAATGTGTGCAATATTGAAAACAGGCGCTTGGGACCCACTTAGGGGAATAACGATATGCTCAAGGAACTAACTGTCCCAGAATGCAACTTGGCATCATTACAATTAGCGGGCCGACAAAAGGGCCAGTAGCCAATAAAAACATTGCAACAAACCGAGCATTCCTCGCGCTTTCTTTCGGCACATCAGGCAGCCTTTGAGAAAGGGGTTCTCACCCCGATACGCGTCAGGCTCAACAAACGAAAAAGCGAAGCAGGCTAAGTCACAGTCCCGGATGGGAGGTAAACCGTGAGTGCTCCTCTAAGCTCGTGGGCACTTTGTGGAACAAAATATATATATATATATATATATATATATATATATATATATATATATATATATATATATATATCCATCCATTGCAGAACCCAAATTGGAAGAACCATACGGAGACCTTCGTGGCGCTTGAAGTATTTATTCACAGCATGCCAGCAGAGTGTTGTTCAAGAAGGCAGTGTCAAATTAGGCCAGACGCGTTTCAGGAGGTGAACTCCTTTCTTCAGTGGCTTTTGACAGACAGGGGGAAGCATAAACAGCGCAGACCGTTCCTTAAACATCATACCTGCCCCCAATGGGCGTGGCCACACGGCATTCTGGTCGATGCAGTCCGCGCTGATGTCAGCCTCAGTGGGTGCCACTCCCCAGTCCAAATGTCACAGATTAAATGCACATACACTTGAAGTCTCTGCCTCGCTTCTCACTGCTGTAAATGAAAGCTCAAGCAAGTTCCCAACTGCAAAGGAGCAGGCTTGTCTCCGTCCTGAAATCGGCAGCAAAGGTTTGTCACCCGGGACCTTCTTAGTTGGAAGCGGCAGGTTCTTACCTCGACCTGGGTCAGGCCGATACATATCCATCCATTGCAGAACCCAAATTGGAAGAACCATACGGAGACCTTCGTGGCGCTGTAAGTATTTATTCACAGCATGCCAGCAGAGTGTTGTTCAAGAAGGCAGTGTCAAATTAGGCCAGACGCGTTTCAGGAGGTGAACTCCTTTCTTCAGTGGCTTTTGACAGACAGGGGGAAGCATAAACAGCGCAGACCGTTCCTTAAACATCATACCTGCCCCCAATGGGCGTGGCCACACGGCATTCTGGTCGATGCAGTCCGCGCTGATGTCAGCCTCAGTGGGTGCCACTCCCCAGTCCAAATGTCACAGATTAAATGCACATACACTTGAAGTCTCTGCCTCGCTTCTCACTGCTGTAAATGAAAGCTAAAGCAAGTTCCCAACTGCAAAGGAGCAGGCTTGTCTCCGTCCCGAAATCGGCAGCAAAGGTTTGTCACCCGGGACCTTCTTAGTTGGAAGCGGCAGGTTCTTACCTCGACCTGGGTCAGGCCGATACATATCCATCCATTGCAGAACCCAAATTGGAAGAACCATACGGAGACCTTCGTGGCGCTGTAAGTATTTATTCACAGCATGCCAGCAGAGTGTTGTTCAAGAAGGCAGTGTCAAATTAGGCCAGACGCGTTTCAGGAGGTGAACTCCTTTCTTCAGTGGCTTTTGACAGACAGGGGGAAGCATAAACAGCGCAGACCGTTCCTTAAACATCATACCTGCCCCCAATGGGCGTGGCCACACGGCATTCTGGTCGATGCAGTCCGCGCTGATGTCAGCCTCAGTGGGTGCCACTCCCCAGTCCAAATGTCACAGATTAAATGCACATACACTTGAAGTCTCTGCCTCGCTTCTCACTGCTGTAAATGAAAGCTCAAGCAAGTTCCCAACTGCAAAGGAGCAGGCTTGTCTCCGTCCCGAAATCGGCAGCAAAGGTTTGTCACCCGGGACCTTCTTAGTTGGAAGCGGCAGGTTCTTACCTCGACCTGGGTCAGGCCGATACATATCCATCCATTGCAGAACCCAAATTGGAAGAACCATACGGAGACCTTCGTGGCGCTTCAAGTATTTATTCACAGCATGCCAGCAGAGTGTTGTTCAAGAAGGCAGTGTCAAATTAGGCCAGACGCGTTTCAGGAGGTGAACTCCTTTCTTCAGTGGCTTTTGACAGACAGGGGGAAGCATAAACAGCACAGACCGTTCCTTAAACATCATACCTGCCCCCAATGGGCGTGGCCACACGGCATTCTGGTCGATGCAGTCCGCGCTGATGTCAGCCTCAGTGGGTGCCACTCCCCAGTCCAAATGTCACAGATTAAATGCACATACACTTGAAGTCTCTGCCTCGCTTCTCACTGCTGTAAATGAAAGCTCAAGCAAGTTCCCAACTGCAAAGGAGCAGGCTTGTCTCTGTCCCGAAATCGGCAGCAAAGGTTTGTCACCCGGGACCTTCTTAGTTGGAAGCGGCAGGTTCTTACCTCGACCTGGGTCAGGCCGATACATATCCATCCATTGCAGAACCCAAATTGGAAGAACCATACGGAGACCTTCGTGGCGCTTTAAATATTTATTCACAGCATGCCAGCAGAGTGTTGTTCAAGAAGGCAGTGTCAAATTAGGCCAGACGCGTTTCAGGAGGTGAACTCCTTTCTTCAGTGGCTTTTGACAGACAGGGGGAAGCATAAACAGGGGGAAGCATAAACAGCGCAGACCGTTCCTTAAACATCATACCTGCCCCCAATGGGCGTGGCCACACGGCATTCTGGTCGATGCAGTCCGCGCTGATGTCAGCCTCAGTGGGTGCCACTCCCCAGTCCAAATGTCACAGATTAAATGCACATACACTTGAAGTCTCTGCCTCGCTTCTCACTGCTGTAAATGAAAGCTCAAGCAAGTTCCCAACTGCAAAGGAGCAGGCTTGTCTCCGTCCCGAAATCGGCAGCAAAGGTTTGTCACCCGGGACCTTCTTAGTTGGAAGCGGCAGGTTCTTACCTCGACCTGGGTCAGGCCGATACATATCCATCCATTGCAGAACCCAAATTGGAAGAACCATACGGAGACCTTCGTGGCGCTTTAAGTATTTATTCACAGCATGCCAGCAGAGTGTTGTTCAAGAAGGCAGTGTCAAATTAGGCCAGACGCGTTTCAGGAGGTGAACTCCTTTCTTCAGTGGCTTTTGACAGACAGGGGGAAGCATAAACAGCGCAGACCGTTCCTTAAACATCATACCTGCCCCCAATGGGCGTGGCCACACGGCATTCTGGTCGATGCAGTCCGCGCTGATGTCAGCCTCAGTGGGTGCCACTCCCCAGTCCAAATGTCACAGATTAAATGCACATACACTCGAAGTCTCTGCCTCGCTTCTCACTGCTGTAAATGAAAGCTCAAGCAAGTTCCCAACTGCAAAGGAGCAGGCTTGTGTCCGTCCCGAAATCGGCAGCAAAGGTTTGTCACCCGGGACCTTCTTAGTTGGAAGCGGCAGGTTCTTACCTCGACCTGGGTCAGGCCGATACATATCCATCCATTGCAGAACCCAAATTGGAAGAACCATACGGAGACCTTCGTGGCGCTTTAAGTATTTATTCACAGCATGCCAGCAGAGTGTTGTTCAAGAAGGCAGTGTCAAATTAGGCCAGACGCGTTTCAGGAGGTGAACTCCTTTCTTCAGTGGCTTTTGACAGACAGGGGGAAGCATAAACAGCGCAGACCGTTCCTTAAACATCATACCTGCCCCCAATGGGCGTGGCCACACGGCATTCTGGTCGATGCAGTCCGCGCTGATGTCAGCCTCAGTGGGTGCCACTCCCCAGTCCAAATGTCACAGATTAAATGCACATACACTTGAAGTCTCTGCCTGGCTTCTCACTGCTGTAAATGAAAGCTCAAGCAAGTTCCCAACTGCAAAGGAGCAGGCTTGTCTCCGTCCCGAAATCGGCAGCAAAGGTTTGTCACCAGGGACCTTCTTAGTTGGAAGCGGCAGGTTCTTACCTCGACCTGGGTCAGGCCGATACATATCCATCCATTGCAGAACCCAAATTGGGAGAACCATACGGAGACCTTCGTGGCGCTTTAAGTATTTATTCACAGCATGCCAGCAGAGTGTTGTTCAAGAAGGCAGTGTCAAATTAGGCCAGACGCGTTTCAGGAGGTGAACTCCTTTCTTCAGTGGCTTTTGACAGACAGGGGGAAGCATAAACAGCGCAGACCGTTCCTTAAACATCATACCTGCCCCCAATGGGCGTGGCCACACGGCATTCTGGTCGATGCAGTCCGCGCTGATGTCAGCCTCAGTGGGTGCCACTCCCCAGTCCAAATGTCACAGATTAAATGCACATACACTTGAAGTCTCTGCCTCGCTTCTCACTGCTGTAAATGAAAGCTCAAGCAAGTTCCCAACT